>NC_064626.1:115934545-116654083 GCF_023864275.1 Schistocerca cancellata
GAAACACATCTGCAATGTAACTTCCAATGTTCAAAGTGCCGTCAATGCGAACAAGAGGTGACCGAGACGTGTAACCAATGGGACCCCATACCATCACGCGGGGTGATACGCCAGTATGGCGATGATGAATACATGCTTCCAATGTGCGTTCACCGCGATGTCACCAAACACAGATGCGACCATCATGATGCTGTAAACAGAACCTGGATTCATCCGAAAAAATGACATTTTGCCATTCGTGCACGCAGGTTCGTCGTTGAGTACACCATCGCAAGCATTCCTGTCTGTGATGCAGCGTCAAGGGTAACCGCAGCCGTGGTCTCCGAGGTGATAGTCCATACTACTGCAAACGTCGTCGAAGTGTTCGTGCAGATGGTTGTTGTCTTTCAACGTCCCCATCTGTTGACTCAGGCATCGAGACGTGGCTGCGCGATCCGTTACAGTCATGCGGTTAAGATGCTGGTCATCTCGACTGCTAGTGATACGAGGCCGTTGGGATCCAGCACGGCGTTCTGTATTAACCTCCTGAACCTACCGATTCCATATTCTGCTAACAGTCATTGGATCTCGACCAACGCGAGCAGCACTGTCGCGATATGACAAACCGCAATCGCGATAGGCTACAGTACGACCTTTATCAAAGTCGGAAACGTGATGGTACGCATTGGTCCTCCTTACACGAGGCATCACAACAACGTTTCACCAGGCAACGCCGGTCAACTGCTGTTAGTGTATGAGAAATCGGTTGGAAACTTTCCTCATGTCAGCACGTTGTAGGTGTCGCCACCGGCTCCAACCTTGTGTGAATGCTCTGAAAAGCTAATCATTTGCATATCACAGCATCTTCTTCCAGTCGGTTAAATTTCGCGTCTGTAGCACGTCATCTTCGTGGTGTAGCAATTTTAACGGCTAGTAGTGTATATAGAAATTCGCATGGAGTGAGGAACCGCGCTACCACCAAAAACTTTAGGCATGCAAAGATGGCCATCGTTGTGTACGTTCCTTGACATGACAAAACCTTATTGACGTGTGTCTGTGTCCGTGTGTACCATGTGGATTAGAAGGCTGCGGTACAAGGCACAGGAAATCTGTTTGTGGACGAAGTTGGACAGGGTCTTTATAAATCAGTGATGCAAAAGTAAGCTTTAACTGTGAAAAAGATAAATAACTTACAGAAATGTTTGATGCAGCACTGAATGCAGTATACCCTCAAGTTTTATTAAAAAAAGTTAAATGTGGCTACGTGTAGTAACACAGCAAATATCCCATCTGCAGTCAGTTTCCTGTGAAATCCTATTAAGCAAGTCTTGATGCATGGTGGCAAAGCCTTTGTTATCTGTTATCAGAGACTGTCGAAGTTTTCCGGAAACTGAGGAACGAACACTATATTTAATGTATCCCCATACACAGAAGTTTGTTGGGTTTAAATCAGGTGATCGTGGTGGCCATGATATTAAACATTTCTACATAAAACTTAACTCGTTTTTCTTTGTCAGTTTCTCTTACAGCTTGCAACAGTTCCAATTTGTTGTGTTTGAACGACATGCGCTTCTGTAATGCCTCCCACACTGTAACAGTAGGTATATGCAATCGTAAGCTGGTACGTCTCGTTGATTTACCCGAACTATGAATGTAAGACTGCAGAACTTGTTCAGTTGCTGTGCGCAGACTACTGGCCGACTATGACTCGGCGTACTGTGTGATATAGAACCAAATTCGGTGAAACGATTGTACCAGTTAATAACAGTTCGTCTATACTGTGAAGGCCTGAGATGTATAGTCCTAAACTGTCTCTGAACTGTAGTACCGTATTTGTATTCACACAAAGCCATAAACTACAATTCCTTTGTTCCGCACCATTATGCCACTCCATGATGACTATTGGAATAACTCATTCGCTTGATACATTCTACAGTTTCTCGTGAACATTAGTAAGCAGCTCTGCAACAAAATCAAACGGAAATGTCAATGACACCACCATTCTAAGAACCTTTCGCCACAAGGGGGAATAAAAAGCCAAAAACTAATGTAAACTTTGTAAGTAGGCTGTTTATGTTTTCTTATCGGCAACGTTACGTAGCGCTCGGTATGAAAATCACTGGCTGTGCTGTGTGCAGTCTGTGGATAGTTTGCATTGTTGTCTGCCATTGTAGTGTTGGGCAGCTGGATGTGAACAGCGCGTAGCGTTGCGCAGTTGGAGGTGAGCCGCCAGCAGTGGTGGATGTGGGAGAGAGATGGCGGAGTTTGGAAATTTGTAAGACTGGATGTCATGAACATGTATATTATGGTTTTTCAACACTATTAAGGTAAATACATTGTTTGTTCTCTATTAAAATCTTTCATTTGCTAACTATGCCTATCAGTAGTTAGTGCCTTCCGTAGTTTGAATCTTTTATTTAGCTGGCAGTAGTGGCTGTTTTGCAGTAGTTCGGGTAACGAAGATTTTTGGTGAGGTAAGTGATTTGTGAAAGGTATAGGTTCATGTTAGTCAGGGCTATTCTTTTGTAGGGATTTTTGAAAGTCAGATTGCGTTGCGCTAAAAATATTGTGTGTCAGGTTAAGCACAGTCTCGTATACAATTCTTCAAAAGGGGACGTTTCATAACTTCAACAAATGTGTATACATACGCGAACGGCAGCCTGAAGACGAACCTGTCACTTCGAAACCAGTAACGTCGCTATTTCTGTAAGTAAGCAACATTATCAACTGTGGCTTGTTGCATTTTTCTTCTTTGCAAGAATCAGCCTTTACCTTAAGATAATTGCATACGACATCCAAGTTCAATTAAGAGTGAGAAAGGATGTAAGAAGAGTCATGTCTGTAGTCACATGTAGTCTAATTTCTGATGCCCAACTGGGAATTTTGTATCCTTTTCCTTCCAAAAAACCCCACTATCATTTAAAAAAAATCATAGTTACGTAACTGTTAGAGACTGAGAATTTTGGTTAGTTGTGAAACGTTTGCTAGCTCTCTATGTTCTTGCCTTTGTCCTTTGTTGCAGATTTGACTTCGAGCGCATCATACTGACGACAGACTGCACGGTGCAATGTGCCATCTGATTACCAATTTGTAACAGCAGCAAAGTCCACACAGAATACAATGGCCGATGGATGCCCACACAGAGGCATACCGACAATCCTTCTTTCCACGAACAATACGAGACTGGAATAGAAGGGAGAACCGATAGAGGTACTGAAGGTACCCTCCACCACACACCGTCAGGTGGCTTGCGGAGTATGGATGTAGATGTAGATGTAGATGTAGATGCACAGACGCCAGGGCAGCCGTGGGGAGAGCGGCAGTGGTGGGGCTTGCAGGCAGATGCTGTAGGGAAATGCTGAGCGCTGGTGGAGGGGAAGTGCCGTTCTAAACTGAAGCCTACACTCACATTTCCTGTAAATACTAGAAGGGGCCTCTCCATGCCCACACTTGCAGGTGATTATTCAAAAAGATCTGTTACCTCTGCTTTCTTTAGCTATCGAAAAAGAGTTCCGCCAAAAACTTAGCGATTTATTTTCACTTGGCTTGTTAACCATCTGTAATTTTCAGAGAAGCGTCACGAGCGAAGCATTTTGAGTAAAACCTGCACATTTCTCTTGTCGTGGTAAAATTTGCTTAAAGACAGCGGAGTTCACACATTCTTATCTTACTAACATGTTACGCAGACACGACTGAGAAAGATTTATGAAACAGAGGTTCAGTAAGTTTAAGTGAGGAACTGAGGAAACGTAAGGTCAGTATCTTGCGAAAAAGCACATCGTCGGTTCAAAATAAACGCGTAATGGCTTCACTTATGTTGTTCCAAAAACCCATAGCATTTCTCGTTTCACAAGGTATAGATGGCCATTAAAAATTACATTCTTTCATCGACAATGTCGGTAATTTGTGGAGTAACACGGTAGATAATAAACTTTTTCGTAATAATCACACAGCAAAGTACTGTACTCCTAGCGTGCTATCATTTGTTAAAATCTGATAGCGATATCTCAAACCATTTATGAAACATGAAGAATGTTATGGGTATTTCACTCTGGCTTTATCGTTGGCGCGGCGCAATCGCAAACGAGTGTCCTACGTCAGATCAGTTTTCTCGAGACTCGTGAAAAGTAGACATCTCCACCCAAGTCTAAAGAAAACTTCAATATGTTAGCTAAATTTCATATGCAGCAATGTATTATGTAACATGCACCAAACGCAATACACCTCCACGATGGGGTCTGAAACTACGGGATATGCTGGATGACAATTTTTCTGAAAAGTGGGTGGGCCATGATAGTCCCATCGCTCGGTCTATCTGTTGCGTCACAGACAAAGAAAATATTCCCATAGTTTCACGAACAACACCTGTTTTATGACCGCATATGATATGCACAAATAAAATTATATTTAATTGCATTTTGTGTCAGTATCTGTGTAATGCTGAGGTGCACCTAATCTGTAGCGAATAACAAGATAAAAAAAATCTGTCAGTACATTATATATACGTATAGCGATATGACAAAAGACAACTACTGATGCTATTACTGTTGCGAACGGTTGCAAGTTTGTCTCGTATGCTAATTTCTCTTGCTCTGTTGATTGAAATGCGAGTCTATGTGTTAACTGTTCTACACTGAAAAATCTCAAAAATATTTTCTTTGGTCTAGACTAAATCGTTTTACAATCTCCTTCCTTGAAAATCACAGCAAAAGTATTTGTTTTTGGTCAAGGTGAATTATTTAAATACGGAGGTTTTTCGTTTGGTTTCCGATGTTTCTAATCGGGATTCCGTGCGGCACTGTGATTCAGTTGTCCTATCTGCATCCACAACCTGCAATAATTTTAATTATATGAATTCCGATATTATTTCTAATTAATGCATTCCGAAGGATTAAGTATTGCCAAACGAATCGCCATCCAAGCTAATAGCAGTAGATACTCTAATAAGTACAATAAGAAATCATATCATCATTAATTATTCTTGAGTTTTTCATGCAATCATTTACAAATTACAACAAAGAAAATATCATCGTTTTGTTTCGCCCCAGTTTTTCTTAGAATGTTGCCAACTTAGATAGAATTTTCGATAGTTGAGTTAGGTAACTTAAAGCTACACTATTATCAGATGTAGAAAGAGTTCGATATTACCTCAAATAGGGGCAATAATACAGGGTGAGATTTGCCTAACCCGGAAGAGTAGATACGATTGGACGTGAATGTATACATATAACCAGACCCGGCGACGGGCACACCACGTCTGCCACGTGTTCCATACCGGTTCAGAGCGTAGCCCGGAGTGTGTCAAAGTGAGTGGAGCAATGCAGAGGGGACGATGGTATTCACAGTGGAACAGCGAGTGTTCGTTCAGTGAGGGTCAGTTGTCTGCTGAGAAGTTTAATGCTATCAAAGCGCCAGCAGAATGTGCCACACAACGCTTAGTCTGAAAATAACAGCAGACAGGATCTGTTTCGAACAAGTCAAAAACATTCTGAAACGTGCCCGCACACCAGAAAATGTGGCTGCGATTCACCAGAAAATGCTTCAGAGTTTTGCCAAATCAACCCGACGCCTGTCCCAAGAGACCATTGTGTCACGTCGATCATGCTGACGAATGCTCCACGTGGACCTGGTCCTACAGAGGGTCTGTTGTCCATGCATTAAAACCAGCAGATGCTCCTCAGCGCCTCCAGTTTTGTGAGTGGCTATTCACTGAGATAATGAATGACTTAGACATGTATTTGATCTTTATGTCCGATGAAGCCTGGTTTCACCTGAGTGGTTTCGTCATCTCACAAATTCGAAGGTCCTGATCAGCGGAGAGTCCGCCTAACTTCCACAAAACACCACTGCATGATGGGAAGTTTGGGGTTTGGTGTGCCCTGTCTGCGCGCCGCATCATTGGTCGTATTTCTTCCATCAAACGCTGACTTCGGCGCATTAAGTTGCCAACGTTATGAAACCACTTGTGCCGGCATTAACGGGGTAAGAAAAGAGGTACAGTTACTTCCAATAGGATGGAGCAACTGCCCTCACAGCCTTCCGGACTCTGGAGTACATTCAGACAGTCTTCACGCTTGACAGAGTTGTTACCAGAGGTCACTCTGGTCGCGGCCCTAGATGGTCATCTCCGTCATCCGATCTGTCAGTGTGGGAACACCTTGTTTGGGGAACCCTCAAGAAAAAGATGTACGACGGCAACACTCAAAGTCTTCAGGAGTGCAGCAGAACATTTCTGGTGAGACTGCAACAATTCTAACAGTCCACTTTCAATCTGCCTTCACCAACCTGCTGACCAGTGCCCAAAAGTGCCAACGGATGAATAGCGCTCGCTTTCAACATCTTCTACAGTCAGGTCATTACTGTATTTCCTTTCCCCTGTATATTCCTTCGCACCCTGTATTTTGTTCTTGGGGCCACTTTTATTTGCCCCACCCTGTATTGTATCCTCCCTCTCTCACTATCACACCATCAGACTCCTTTTTACGGGATTACGTCAGCAATCTCGTGTACACAACACCAATCAATGACATATTTACCCTTTATGCACGAATCAGTGAAGTAATCAAAACTAATGGTATCTTCACTCTTGCATATCACCTCGATATTCAAGGAGTGGCAAGTGGGGCACATGTAGAAATTCTCGAATAACAGAGAAAAAATTTGAGACCTGCTATACATCTTACAACAAGCCACGATACTGTTTATAAAATAATTTCAAAGGAAAAAGTTTTGAAATGACACCAAACATTATGAACATCATGTACAGCACCAGTTTCTTATGAAGCACTCAGTTTTCTCATTCCAAAACAAACGAGTTGCGAATGATTAACGGTAAAGTACTGAAGTTAGCACTGAGAAAAATGGAGTTAGATAAACGATGTGTTCCAGTTATGTAACGAAGAAACTGAATGGTTGGACGTATCACGTTAATGACAGCTACAGCAGTTTTCATCATAATTACAAAACCATTGAGTTGAATATTAGTACAGGGTCGATACTAGCTGGTGCCGAGAGGCTATGTGTCTTGCCTCTTCATCATCTAGTATCTCATCTCAGTAAATCACAATTTCGGTTTAAGAATGAATTCTCTACGAAGAAAGCGATTTAAGTTTTCACTCACCACATTTTACAAGCGTTAAATAATAAAATAGAGGCTGTTGGTACTTTTTGGGACCTATGTAAGACATTTGACTGCGTGAATCACTGTGTTTTCCTAGATAAATTAATGTTTCATCAGATTGATGGTACAGCTAATCAATAGATAATATCATATGTAACCGAAATAAGGCAGAAATCTGTACTTAGTAATTCAACCAGTATAATTCGAGGAGACAAATCTGACTTGGGAGGAATCACGTATGGAGTTTCCCAAGGTTCAGTCTTGGGTCCACTACTGTTCCTCAAATACGTAAACTACCTACAGTCTAATATACAATAAGCGAAATTAGCTCTTTTTCGAGATGACAATAATATTGTGATCAGTCCAATCATACATACAGAAACAAAACAAATGGTGAACAATGTTCTTAAAACTATACCTGACTGGTTTTCTGCGAATGGTCTCACCCTCAGCTTTAAAAAGACACAACATATCCAGTTCTGCACATCTAGGGGTATTACATAAGTGTAACACATGGTGTGGAAATAATAACTAGGTTGGAAACCTCAAAATGCTTAGGTGTCCATATTAATGAGATTTTAAACCGGAAAAAGCACTTTTTGGAACTCCTAAAACAACTTATTTCAGTCGCGTTGTCACTCAGAATCATACAAACTCTTGAGGAGAGATAAATCAGGCACCTCACATATTCTGCATATTTTATTTCGTAATGTCATATGAATAAAGTTCTGTGCTAAATCTTCCTCAAGAAAGGAAGTCTTCATAGTTCAGAAATGTGGTCTAAGAATAATATCCGGTGCCCACCTACAATAACCTTGTAGTCAACTATTTAAGGAGTTGGGCATTCTGTGTACTGCTTGTACTGCTTCACGTATATTTATTGTCAAATCAAGTTTGTTGTAACTAACGCATTACAGTTCAAAAGGAACAATGACGTACATAATTACAATACAAGAAGGAAATGAGACATTCATTATCCCACGACAATGTTGTCTTTAGCGCAAAAACGAGCGCACAATGCTGCAACAAAAAATTGTTGATAACTTATCCAGTCAAATAAAATGTCTGACAGACAGAAAAGTAAAATTTGAAAATAAAATGAAACAGTTTCCCCTTGAAAACTCTGTCTATTCCATAGAAGCATTTCTGTTATTGCAGTATGTGAAAGGTAGGAATTAATAACTCACAATTGTAACTTTAAAATAAAATAAAATAACATAAAATACCAAAGTTATAAATATCCACGTAGAAATGTTTACAAACTAATTTTCGATGTAAATGTAAAATGCTCCTTTCACATAATTACGATTTAAAATACAAAACGCTCCATGGAATATGTGACCAACTAAGTAACTGACTATCGTATTGCCGGCCGAGCGGTTCTAGGCACTACAGTCTCGAAACGCGTGACCGTTGCCGCCGCAGGTTCGAATCCTGATATATATATATATATCATCATTTAAGACTGATTATGCCCTTCAGCGTTCAGTCTGGAGCATAGCACCCCTTATACGGTTCCTCCATGATCCCCTATTCAGTGCTAACATTGGTGCCTCTTCTGACGTTAAACCTATTACTTCAAAATCATTCTTAACCGAATCCAGGTACCTTCTCCTCGGTCTGCCCCGACTCCTCCTACCCTCTACTGCTGAATTCATGAGTCTCTTGGGTAACCTTGCTTCTCCCATGCGTGTAACATGACCCCACCATCTAAGCCTGTTCGCCCTGACTGCTACATCTATAGAGTTCATTCCCAGTTTTTCTTTGATTTCCTCATTGTGGACACCCTCTTGCCATTGTTCCCATCTACTAGTACCTGCAATCATCCTAGCTACTTTCATATCCGTAACCTCAACCTTGTTGATAAGGTAACCTGAATCCACCCAGCTTTCGCTCCCATACAACAAAGTTGGTCGAAAGATTGAACGGTGCACAGATAACTTTGTCTTGGTACTGACTTCCTTCTTGCAGAAGAGAGTAGATCGTAGTTAAGCGCTCACTGCATTAGCTTTGCTACACCTCGCTTCCAGTTCTTTCACTATGTTGCCATCCTGTTAGAATATGCATCCTAAGTAATTGAAACCGTCCACCTGTTATAACTTTGTTCCTCAAAAAAAAAAAAATGGTTCAAATGGCTCTGAGCACTATGGGACTCAACTGCTGAGGTCATTAGTCCCCTAGAACTTAGAACTATTTAAATCTAACTAACCTAAGGACATCACAAACATCCATGCCCGAGGCAGGATTCGAACCTGCGACTGTAGCGGTCTTGCGGTTTCAGATTGCAGCGCCTTTAACCGCACGGCCACTTCGGCCGGCTAAACTTTGTTCCTCCTATTTGGCACTCAATCCGTTTATATTTCTTTCCCACTAACATTACTTTCGTTTTGGAGATGCTAATCTTCATACCATAGTCCTTACATTTCTGATCTAGCTCTGAAATATTACTTTGCAAACTTTCAATCGAATCTGCCATCACAACTAAGTCATCCGCATATGCAAGACTGCTTATTTTGTGTTCACATATCTTAATCTCACCCAGCTAGTCTATTGTTTTCAACATATGATCCATAAATAATATGAACAACAGTGGAGACAGGTTGCAGCCTTGTCTTATCCCTGAAACTACTCTGAACCATGAACTCAATTTACCGTCAACTCTAACTGCTGCCTGACTATCCATGTAAAGACCTTTAATTGCTTGCAAAAGTTTGCCTCCTATTCCATAATCTTGTAGAACAGACAATAACTTCCTCCTAGGAACCCGGTCATATGCCTTTTCTAGATCTATAAAGCATAGATACAATTCCCTGTTCCACTCATAACACATCTCCATTATTTGCCGTAAGCTAAAGATCTGGTCCTGACAACCTCTAAGAGGCCTAAACCCACACTGATTTTCATCCAATTGGTCCACAACTAATACTCGCACTTTCCTTTCAACAATACCTGAGAAGATTTTACCCACAACGCTGATTAAAGAGATACCTCTGTATTGTTACAATCTTTTCTGTTTCCATGTTTAAAGATTGGTGTGATTACTGCTTTTGTCCAGTCTGATGGAACCCGTCCCGACTCCCAGGCCATTTCAATTATCCTGTGTAGCCATTTAAGACCTGACATTCCACTGTATTTGATGAGTTCCGACTTAATTTCATCCACCCCAGCTTCTTTATTGCACTGCAATCTATTGACCATTTTTTCCACTTCCTCAAATGTGATCCTATTTCCATCATCATTCCTATCCCATTCTACCTCGAAATCTGAAACATTACTGATCGCATTTTCACCTACATTGAGCAACTCTTCAAAATATTCCCTCCATCTGCCCGAGGCATCCACAGGAATCACCAGCAGTTTTCCTGACCTGTCCAAAATACTTGTCATTTCCTTCTTACCTCCCTTTCGAAGACTGCTAATTACACTCCAGAATGGTTTGCAGCAGCTTGACCCATAGTCTGCAACCTGTTTCCAAAGTCTTCCCACGATTTCTTCTTGGATGCAGCAATTATCTGTTTGGCTTTGTTTCTTTCTTCAACATAACTTTCTCTGTCTACCTGGGTTCTGGTATGTAGCCATTTTTGATTCGCCTTCTTTTTCCTTTTACAGGCTGCCTTGACTGTATCATTCCACCAAGCTGTTTGCTTCATCCTACTTTTACACACTACTGTTCCAAGACATTTTTTAGCCACTTCTAGTAATGTGTCCCTGTACCTTGTCCATTCCTTTTCCAATGACTGTAATTGACTACATTCAACTAACTGGTACCTTTCTGAGATCGCTGTTATATACTTGTGCCTGATTTCCTTATCCTGAAGTTTCTCCACTCTTATCCTCCTACATATGGACCTGACCTCCTGCACTTTCGGCCTCACAATCCCAATTTCACTGCAGATTAAATAATGATCAGTGTCATCAAAGAATCCCCTGAATACACGTGTGTCCCTCACAGCCTTCCTGAATTCCTGATCTGTTATTATATAGTCAATGACAGATCTGGTTCCCCTGTCTTCCCAAGTATACCGGTGAATGTTCTTATGTTTAAAAAAGGAGTTTGTGATTACTAAGCCCATACTGGCACAGAAATCCAAGAGTTGTTTCCCGTTCCTGTTGGCCTCCATATCCTCTCCAAATTTACCCATAACCTTTTCATACCCTTCTGTTCGATTTCCAATCCTGGCGTTAAAATCACCCATGAGCAGAACACTGTCCTTGTCCTTTACTCTAACAACTACGTCACTGAGTGCCTCATAAAAACTATCCATCTTATCTTGATCTGTCCCTTCACAATGCGAATATACTGACACAATCCTAATTTTATTGCTAGACACTGTCAAATCTATCCACATCAGTCGTTCGTTTACATACCTTATTGCAACTACGCTGGGTTCCATTTCTTTCCTGATGTAAAGCCCTACACCCCATTGTGCTATTCCTGCTTTGACTCCTGATAGGTAGACCTTGTATTCTCCCACTTCCTCTTCTTTCTCACCCCTTACCCGAATGTCACTAACAGCTAAAACGTCCAGCCCCATCTTACTTGCAGCCTCTGCCAGCTCTACCTTCTTCCCAGAGTAGCGCCCATTGATATTAATAGCTCCCCATCTCACTACCATTTGTTTGCCAAGTCGTATCTTAGGAGTCCCTGGTTTGTCAGTTAGAGGTGGGACTCCGTCACCTCCAAAGGTCCGAGGCATTTTGCTCTGATTGTTGCCAGCATCATATTTAAAGTACCAGGGAAGCAGGTTGCTAGCCTTACTTGCCCCGAGTCCCATTGGGTTTTACCCCTAACGGCTGAGGGACTAACCGGTGGATTTGGTAGTCTTTGCCGTATGAGCACAAGGTGACCACGACTCATAATATGTCCGAGATGCCCAGCCTTATTCCAAAGTAACTGATATATATATATATATATATATATATATATATATATATATATATATATATATATATATACTCCTGGAAATGGAAAAAAAGAACACATTGACACCGGTGTGTCAGACCCACCATTCTTGCTCCGGACACTGCGAGAGGGCTGTACAAGCAATGATCACACGCACGGCACAGCGGACACACCAGGAACCGCGGTGTTGGCCGTCGAATGGCGCTAGCTGCGCAGCATTTGTGCACCGCCGCCGTCAGTGTCAGCCAGTTTGCCGTGGCATACGGAGCTCCATCGCAGTCTTTAACACTGGTAGCATGCCGCGACAGCGTGGACGTGAACCGTATGTGCCGTTGACGGACTTTGAGCGAGGGCGTATAGTGGGCATGCGGGAGGCCGGGTGGACGTACCGCCGAATTGCTCAACACGTGGGGCGTGAGGTCTCCACAGTACATCGATGTTGTCGCCAGTGGTCGGCGGAAGGTGCACGTGCCCGTCGACCTGGGACCGGACCGCAGCGACGCACGGATGCACGCCAAGACCGTAGGATCCTACGCAGTGCCGTAGGGGACCGCACCGCCACTTCCCAGCAAATTAGGGACACTGTTGCTCCTGGGGTATCGGCGAGGACCATTCGCAACCGTCTCCATGACGCTGGGCTACGGTCCCGCACACTGTTAGGCCGTCTTCCGCTCGCGCCCCAACATCGTGCAGCCCGCCTCCAGTGGTGTCGCGACAGGCGTGAATGGAGGGACGAATGGAGACGTGTCGTCTTCAGCGATGAGAGTCGCTTCTGCCTTGGTGCCAATGATGGTCGTATGCGTGTTTGGCGCCGTGCAGGTGAGCACCACAATCAGGACTGCATACGACCGAGGCACACAGGGCCAACACCCGGCATCATGGTGTGGGGAGCGATCTCCTACACTGGCCGTACACCACTGGTGATCGTCGAGGGGACACTGAATAGTGCACGGTACATCCAAACCGTCGTCGAACCCATCGTTCTACCATTCCTAGACCGGCAAGGGAACTTGCTGTTCCAACAGGACAATGCACGTCCGCATGTATCCCGTGCCACCCAACGTGCTCTAGAAGGTGTAAGTCAACTACCCTGGCCAGCAAGATCTCCGGATCTGTCCCCCATTGAGCATGTTTGGGACTGGATGAAGCGTCGTCTCACGCGGTCTGCACGTCCAGCACGAACGCTGGTCCAACTGAGGCGCCAGGTGGAAATGGCATGGCAAGCCGTTCCACAGGACTACATCCAGCATCTCTACGATCGTCTCCATGGGAGAATAGCAGCCTGCATTGCTGCGAAAGGTGGATATACACTGTACTAGTGCCGACATTGTGCATGCTCTGTTGCCTGTGTCTATGTGCCTGTGGTTCTGTCAGTGTGATCATGTGATGTATCTGACCCCAGGAATGTGTCAATAAAGTTTCCCCTTCCTGGGACAATGAATTCACGGTGTTCTTATTTCAATTTCCAGGAGTATATATATATATATATATATATATATATATATATATATATATATATATATATATATATATAGAGGGAGAGAGAGAGAGAGAGAGAGCGAGAGAGAGAAAACTGGACTTCTTGCAGTACCAGCAATACCAATGTTCCAACTCTACCCGTTTGTAGAGTTACCGATGACCTTACAAGCAAGTAAGTAAGGAATCGCAGATGAATACGAGGTAACGTGAAGTTTTAATCCCTTACTCCTCTCCCTTCCGGGACAGAGCCTAAGAGAAGTCATCAGAAATTCAATTACAAAGTCAGGTTTCAAATTAGAAACCCCGCGTTTTGAGTTAGAGGAGCGCGGCAGACGGACGCGTAATCAAAGAACGCCCGCCGGCCTGTTGGCAATGCAAACTTATTACCGAAACGAGATGGGCCGCCAATACCGTGTTCCCGCTCCAGCAAACAAATCGAGGATGAGCACAGTGAAGCGCCGAGCCTCCAGCCCAACGGGAGATTTGATTATCTGCTTAGGAGGGTCAAACATTATGGATACACACAAAAAAAGGAAGTACTGGCTTTCCCCAGGGGCCAAGGTCGATGTAGGGTCACGGCAGAACGACGCAACAGGAGTTAGCGAGGGCCCTGTGATTTTGAACTTTAGTGGCAATTTCTTCCGTTACGTGGTTTTCCTGTAGCGTAAAATGCAATTTGCAGAACAGTTTTGTTATCACACCAGAATTATCCCAAATATCATGAAATGAAGCATTCCCTCGACCACATTAAATTAGTTAGCTATAGACAGCTTGACATTAGTGTTGCATAATTTTTCATTCGTTAGTTGTCTGACATGCTTCGTACATTTAATTAACGCAAGCACGCTCGAGGAAAAAAATTAATCACACTTAGAATGCAACACGTTAATACTAAACACATAAAAAATATTGCGTCGCCTCGGTTCCGAGAGTTCGAAAACCTGTACCGAAAATTGGAATAGAGATCAACATTTCCGCCCTTTTTATTGCACAAGAAAACCACACACAGCATGTTGTACCACCACACAGCGAGACCTTCAGAGGTGGTGGTACAGATTTCTTTACACACCGGTATCTCTAATATCCAGTAGCACGTCCTCTTGCATTGATGCATGCCTGTATTCGTCGTGGCATACAATCCACAAGTTCATCAAGGCACTCTTGGTCCAGACTGTCACACTCCTCAACTGCGATTTGGGGTGGATCCCTCAGAGTCATTGGTGAGTCACGTCGCCCATAAACAATCCTTTTCAATCTACCCCGGGCATGTTCGATTGGGTTTACGTCTGAAGAACATGCTGACCACACTAGTCGAGTGATGTCGTTATGCTGAAGGAAATCATTCACAAGATGTGCACGATTGAGGCGCAAATTGTCGTCCATGACAACGAATGCCTCGCCAATATGCTGCCTATATGGTTGCAGTATTGGTCGAAGGATGGCATACACGTATCGTACAGCCGTTACGGCGCCTTCCATGACCACCAGCGGCATACGTCGGCCCCAGATAATGTCACCCAAAAGCAGCAAGGAACCTCCACTTTCCTGCATTCGCTGGACAGTGAGTCTAAGTCGTACAACTTGACTCAGTTTCGTCCAAACGCATCTCCGACTATTGTATGGTTGCAGCCATATGCTACACTCATCTGTGAGGAGAACGTGATACCAGTCCTGAGCAGTCCATTCGGAATGTTGTTGGGCCCATCTTTACCGCGCTGCATGGTGGTTGAAAAGATGGACCTCGCGCTGGACGTCGGGAAAAAAGGTTGCGCATAATGCAGCCTATAGCGCAGAGTCTGAGTTGTAAGATGACGTCCTGTGGCTGCACGAAAACCATTATTCGATTTGGTGGCGTTGCTGCCAGGGTTCCTGCGAGCCATAATCCGTAAGTAGCGGTCAACCACTGCAGTAGTGGCCCTTGGGCGGCCTGAGCGAGGCATGTCATCGACAGTTCCTGTCTCTCTGTATCTCCTCCACGTCCTAACAACTTCGCTTTGGTTTACTCCGATACGCCTGGACACTTCCCTTGTTGAGAGCCCTTCCTGGCACAAAGTAGCAATGCGGATGCGATCGAACCGCGGTACTGACCGTCTAGCCATGCTTGAACTACAGACAACACGAGCCGTGTACCTCCTTCCCTATGGAATGACTGGAGCTGATCGGCTGTCGGACCCCCTCCGTCTGATGGCGCTCCGCATGCATGGTTGTTTACATCTTTGGGAGGGTTTAGTGACATCTCTGAACAGTCAAAGGGACTGTGTCTGTGATACAATATCCACAGTCAACGCCTACCTTCAGGAGTTCTGGGAACCGGGGTGATGCTAAACGTATTTTGATGTGTGTACTTCACACGAACTCTGACTTTTGTAAAAACCTCATATCTGCGCAGAAGGTAGTTCGCAAGTATCTTCAGGTATAAGATCGTGTATAATTCCAAATTAAGGGTATACTGACACTCCGTTTCAACCGACGTTCGAAATAGTCCCAGGCATGTACTCTGGATTTAGTACTGAGTGACAGACACATAAACACGGTCCAGTCACATCAATGTGACCACCGCCTTCGTTCTCCGCCAAGGAGCAATAATCACTCACAGTCGGCAGGTGGCAGCACCAGCAGTGGAGGTTGTATAAAGAGTGTCTGTGGGGTCGTGGAAAATAGTGCAATCGTTGTTGCAATGCGGAAATGGAGCGATTTATCCGACATCCGAGAGCAATGTTAGGTAGCTTTCAGGCTCAAGGCGGAAGTATTTTCGAAATCGCTAAATTTGTAAACTGTTCGCGTGCCGCCATGGTTAAAGCATACCGTGCATGACAAAATAGCGCTCTCCGAAACCGGAGCCGAGGCAACTGTGGTCCACCACAGGCCACAGACGCCAGGGGTGAATGACGGCTGTGGAGATGTATACGTGCGAACAGACATGCAGCTGCTGAGCAAGTGACAGTCCTGACGAACCAGGGGGCTACCAAGAAAGTCCCCCTTCGACCGTTCAGCGAATGTTTCTGCGTATGGGATTCTGCAGCATGCGCCTGGTTCATGCACGCAGCTGACTGCTGTTCATCGGCGGAGAAGGCTGGAATTAGCACCCCAGTATGGCAGCTGGCCAGTACTGCAGTGGATGATGAGGTTTGGTTTGTGGGGCACTCAACTGCGCGTTTATCAGCGTACCTACAAATTCTCAACATCCTCAGCCCAAATTCGCCACTTTCATGAATGATGATAAAATGATGAGGACAACATAAACACCCAGTCATCTCGAGGAAGGTGAAAATCCCTAACCCCGCCGGGAACTGAATCCGGGACCCCGTGCTCGGGAAGCGAGAATGAGACCGCGAGACCACGAGCTGCGGACAATACTGCGTTGGAGACTGATGGCCTTTTCACACGGATCACGTTTTATTCTCCATCGGACATATGACCATTGGCGTATACTACCCTGCAGCAGGTATCGGAAGGGATCAGGCCAGATGAAGGAGCGTTATGGTCTAGGGAATGCTTTCGTGGCATTCCATGGGTAATCCCGTCATTCTGAAAGGCACAGTGTATCTACACGATTATGCATCTATCCTTGGAGAGCATGTCCGCCCCTACATGCAGTTTGGTTTTTCTCAGCGGGATAGTATCTAACAACGGAACAACATGATGTGTCACGCGGCTCGCAGTGTACGTACGTGGTTCGAAGAGCATCACGATGAGTTTGCCGTACTCCGCTGGCCACCAGGCCCCTCGGATTTGGACCCAATCGAGAATGTGCGGGACCATTCCGATCGGGCTATTAGCGCCATAGAACCTCTAAAAAGTAAGCTAGTGGAGCTGGGAACGGCACTGAAGTCACCATGATTCCGCTTCCCTGTCGGAACCTTCCAGAACCTCATTGACTCTCTTCCTGCACGTCCTCGCTGCAAAAGGTAGTTATTCAGGCTTCTGACAGGTGATCACCGAGATGTGTCCGCTCCTGGCTGTTCAGTGGTCAGCGCGACGGAATGTCACACCTAACGGCCCGAGTTCGATTCCCGGCTGGATCGCATATTTTCTCCGCTCAGGGACTGGGTGTTGTGTTGTCCTTATCATCGTCATTTCATCATCGTCGACACGCAAGTCGCCGAAGCGGCGTCAACTCGAAAGATTAGCACCAGGCGAACGGTCTACCCGACGGGAGGACCTAGCCACACGGCATTTCCATTAGCTTGATGTGACTGGACTGATATGTCACGCAAAGGAACAGATTCTTTGTTGTCTTCTTCGTTATCCTTTATACAGACTGACAGAGTTCATCCATCTCAAATATACAAAAAGTAAACATTCAGTGTGTACTACGTGCTTACACGTCATCTTCTTTTGCGTGTCACATATTATCTTCAGTTGAAGAAGCATTACACATTAATGTAATGATGTGCAGCACGCTAAAACTGAATTTCATCGGACTTATTACAGTAATGCCAAAGAGACTACGGAAGTACATGTGATACTGCCCTCAAACCCATTCTTAATTGCAGTTACGCAGCGTCTTTTTTATGTAAGCTGCTCACTGATATGTCATTGAAATTATTCGTTTTGTATCCTTCTGTGAAAACCTCTCTCGCTGCTCTCAGCATGTCAGTTTCCGAATTATAAAAAGAAAATGGCTCTGAGCACTATGGGACTTAACATCTGTGGTCATCAGTCCCCTAGATCTTAGAACTAGTTAAACCTAACTAACCTAAGGACATCACACACATCCATGCCCGAGGCAGGATTCGAACCTGCGACCGTAGCGATCGCGCGCTTCCGGACTGAGCGCCTAGAACCGCGAGACCACCGCGGCCGGCCCGAATTTTTTAAACATCAGTCTTTCCGGCGTAGCGTACACTCAGTTCGACACAAGGTAGGCGACTTTGTACCTAACGAAGAGATTGCTGTCTATCCACGAATGATTGAGTTATAATTCATAATTAATGTACATTTCATTCACTGTTGCTCGCCCGTTGTCAATGAGCGTAAAATGATTTCTTATAATTCTTTCGAGTTCTGTTATACTGAAGCGCCAAAGAAACTGGTATAGGCATGCGTATTTAAATACAGAGATATGTAAATAGGCAGAAAACGGCACTGCGGTCGGCAACGCCTATATAAGACAACAAGTGCCTGCCGCAGTTCTTCGATCGGTTACTGCTGCTACAATGGCAGGTTATCAAGACTTAAGTAAGCCTGAACGTGGTGTTACAGTCGGCACACGAGCGATGGAACAAAGCATCACCAAACTAGCTATTAAGTGGGGATTTTTCCGTCCTACCATTTCACGAATGTACCGTAAATATCAGGAATCCGGTAAAACATTAATCTCCGACATCGCTACGACCGGAATACGAACCTACTAGAACGGGACCAACGACAACTGAAGGCAAACGTTCAACGTGACAGAAGTGCAACCCTTCCGCAAGTTGCTGCAGATTTCAATGCTGGGCCATCAACAAATCTAAGCGTGCGAACCATTCAACGGAACACCACCGATATGGGTTTTCCGTGCTGGAGGTCCACTCGTATACCCTTGATGCCTGCACACACAAAGCTTTACGCATCACCCTGCCCGTCAACACCAACAATGGACTGTTGATGACTGAAAACATGTTGCCTGGTCGGACGAGTCTCGTTTCAAATTATATCGAGTGGATGGAGGTGTACTGGTATGGAGACAACCTCTTGAATCGATGGACACTGCATGTCTACAGGGGATAGTTCAAGCTGGTGCAGGCTCTGTAACGGTGTGGGGCGTGTGCAGTTGGAGTGATAGGGACCCCTGATACGTCTAGGTACGACTCTGACAGATGACACGTACATAAGCGTCCTGTCTGATCACCTGAATCCGTTCACACCCACTGTGCATTCCGACGGACTTGGGCAACTCCAGCAGGACATTGCAATACCCCGAACGTCCAAGACAGCTACAGTGTGCCTCCAGGAACACTCTCCTGAGTTTAACAACTTTCGCTGGACACCAAACTCTCCAGACATGAACTTTATTGAGCATATTTTGGATGCCTTGCAACGTGCCCCTACTCCTACGGATTTATGGAAAACTCTGCAGGATTCATGGTGTCGGTTCCCTCCAGCACTGCTTCAGACATTAGTGGAGTTGCGGGGCTCCTGCTTGCTCGCTGGGGGTCCTACACGGTATTAGGCACGTCTACCTCTTTCTTTGGCTTCCTGTTTCTTTGGCTTTTCAGTGTATTTAGTGAGGTGAGTGTTAAAATACCTCAACTTTTCTGCGAAATCGAGAAAAAACAAATCGCCTGTCAATCAACTATCGGATTGTACTGGTAGTAGTTCTCTCTCTTACATCTTGAGAGATTGCAGGGCACTCTCACTTCTGATACGTTGTTATGCTGCTTAATCTTCTTAGGGAAGTTGATCTTTATTACTTGTTTGCTACACCTGGATAAGATCTGACTTCATTCATATGATGAAATGGTTGGCAGTAGTTAACGCTCTTACTTGTGTGCTCTAGTGAAGCAATAGCGGTAACCTCTACCTCAGTTCAAAGGAAGAGGGTGCCAATTTAAATGACTGCAGAAAAGCGAATGTCTAAACATTTGACATATTCCGTCACGCATGGTCATGGTACAGAGTAAAATTGGTTTGGCAGACCAGCAAAAGGGTCCACCAGCACACTGGATTCCATCGGGGCTTCACAGGCTGATAGGGAAGTACCTGAGTTCCGAATTCGCCGAACGCGAGATCGCGTTATTGCTTTTTATCGGGCACACGCCATTAATAACAGATTGCTGCCATCCATGACTCCAGTCGCTGAACGCATGGTGGTGTGCCACTCTGACCAGCAGGAGGGTAAAGCATTCGCTGCTATGGCGAAGGGCCCCAATATACGCTTCTCAGCGCCCTGCTCTTTGGGACTATATTTTTCTTTATGGAAGAATAGAGTATAGATGCTTGACTGTAGCGGAGTTTTTGGGCCATACCACGGATTCACATGTATGAAGTCAGGTAAAGCGATTAATGTTCTGGTTAGTGTTGTGTGTTGATTCCCATCTTATCACCTTGTTCACCATAGACCGCATATCATTGAAAGCATATATCCAATAAAAAAATGTTTGTGTGCCATTTTTTTTGTCTTGTGATGTTAAGAACGAATAAATCCAACTCCTCCCAGTGTTCTGATTAATATTACCTTTGTCATTTTTATTAGTCTTCATTGCAGTTGAAAGTAGGAAGCTTGCAATCTCTCAATGGTATATATCCAGAACACATATATTCCACTCGTATCTTTTCACTCCTCTTCTGCAAAAGGCACGTGCATTAACGGGAAGCGTAAGACGCACGCTCATACCTGGTATGAGACTCGAGCCCGTGACATCTTTGTGAAACAGTGATGTTCTGCGATACCGATGCAGCTAGCCAGCGCAAAATCCCTCTATCGAGCTATGAGTCATTTTCAGTACCGTATCCTAACTGGTAATGCACCCACAATGACGAGATATATGGGATGTTTATAATTTATCTGATGGTGTTCTGTGTGCTGCAGTGCGGACTGTATATATCGCAGGACACTGAAACATCGTAGGTATGTCCATTAATGATGTGCTCGCGGAGTATGCTGAAAAAAAATTGTTCAAATGGCTCTGAGCACTATGGGATTTAACTGCTGAGGTCATCAGTCCCCCAGAACATAGAACTACTTAAACCTAACTAACCTAAGGACATCACACACATCCATGTCCGAGGCAGGATTCGAACCTGCTACCGTAGCGGTCGCGCGGGTCCAGACTGTAGCGCCTAGAACCGCTCGAAAAAAATAATAGTTGCACTTTCTGTCACCAGATCAAAACATGCCGCTGTAAACTGTCGAAATATGGTGTTGGTACAGGAAAAGGGGAAGAACGATTAAATACATGATAGTGGTTTTGGCACATTTATTAGGATATGGTCACAAGCTACAACTTGCGTTCAGTACAGTCTCCTGATTCAGTAACTAACATGCTGCATCCTTAACATGGCATGGTCAGTAATAACTGGTACAATCAAAACTATATTTCCTCATATGCAGTCGTTCAGATCAGAAACAGTCGGGATACATCACTGATAGACACGATCTTTCCGATATCCCAACAACCAGAAGTAACATGGATTGAGGTCCAGGGATTTAGAACGCCACACATGTTGAAATTGCCTACAGACGATGTGGTCGTTATAGTAAGCGGAATCCGTCACGACCAGGAGACGCAGGCTGACCGGCATAGGGCGTCGACGGCGAGTCGTCAAAACCAGAGAAAGGCAACAGCTATGGACAACAACGAAGACGACAACAACAGGTATGGACGGATTTCGGGGTTACAAGTCCGAAGAGTGAACCAAATCGAGAGCCTAGACGTAGCAGGGTCAGGAACCGAGCAGGAATGTGTACGACGAACAGTACTACAGTACAGTCAGAAGACGACTGACTTTAGACCCTTTTTTTGTAGGAGGATGAAGTACAGCTTCACCAGTTGCTCACGGTCTTACTGTGCTAGTGGATGGTAAAACTGTTCCATTCCACAGTGATGCCATTCCAAAGACATCACTGGAGTGCACTTTGAAGGTGTGGCGGTGAGACTTGAAGTCCCATATCACCGTCTAATGGTGGAAGTTCAGGTTTCAGACAAAAGGTAAGATATATATGAACAACATTCGGTATCAACATCGGTGGTTTACGATGGTCGACACCCATCGAGTGGTGAAGTCAATACTATCGCTGCATGGGTGGCTGTAGGAAGGCTAACGTTAACCATGGTCGGAATCGGAGTCCTCAAGGATGGTGAGAGGAACCTGGTGTTGGTTCCAGTGGTGCCAATGTTTTGTAACACAGCGACCGTGTCGCATACGGCTTCTACTTTGGAAGATGGATGCCTTGCCTTCTCTCGTATGGACGTCTTGAGAGTGGTTATGTCCGTTTTCTCATGGAGGGTAATTACCCTCGTGAGGGAAGAGGCATGTAGGCTCCACCAAAGCACCTTATTCTGCAGGCGCTGGAGGGTCTGCATCCAGGAGGAACTTATCGTAGCCCACACAGTGGAGCCATAGGTGAGGGAACAGTGCCCAACCATCTGGTACAGCTGGATCTTGGTGTCGAGGTTCAGTTCCCTGCTGGTCAACATTGGGTACAACACATATTCTCCATAGCGATGGAAGAGCAATTTTTATCTATCTGGACACCTAGGTATTTGGTATCAGAGACCATGGGAGCTGGAGGCTTGCTATAGTGATGTTGTGGCGGGGAACGGGGCGCCGTTTAGTGAAGTAAACTGCCGTAGTTTTGGCGGCGTTGAGTGCAATCTTGCTGGAACGGCACCAGGTCACTGTTGCGTCCACCTGCCGCTGGGGGCAGGCAATGACCTGGTCTGAGTTGCAGCCGGTAGTATAGAGCGTCATATCATTGGCTATTGCGCCAGGTGGCAATCTGGGAGGACTGACATATCGTTAATATAAATGTTAAGAAGGATGGGAGACAACACACAGCCCTGAGGGGTACCCATCGATATGTGACTTAAACTGGAGCGTCGATCTTGCTGAGTAACCAAGAAAGTCCTATCGTGGAGGAAATTATCCATGATCTTCACATAGATCTGTTTCAGCATTTTCTACACCAGATTGTACTGCCATATCTTGTCATACGCGTTTTGCAGGTCAGGAAACCGCTGGCGTCGACATGGTGTAGTGAAAGTCCTTGCTGACATGTTCCATAATCCGAAGGACTTTGAGTTCAGCCAACAGGTGGAAAATGAAACCAAACTCTTCTGGATGGATGGTCCCACCCACTGCCAGAGGCTGGGAAATGTGGTGGAGGATCAAACATTCTAGAACCTTGGCCATACAAGGCTAGTAGGGACCGTATGATCCACCGAGGGCTTGGGGATGGCTTTCATTTTGGCCTGCTTCCGCAGTGCGGGAAAAGGCCACTTCTGAGACAGTGGTTCCGGATGCTAGTAAATAAGAAGACCATTGGCTTGGCTGGGAGCCGGAGGAGGTGTTTGTTTAAAATACCATCCAAACCTGGAGCCGACTGTCTTCACTTCCGCTGGAGGATCCACTGGATTTCCGCCATGGACGTATGTTGAGGGGCAAATAGGAGTGGTCTTTCTCTGAAAGTGGCAATTGCCACTAGAATATCGTGTTCATCTTGTAGTTCATCAGGTGTGAGGTCCTGGATGAGTAACTGGTTTAGGGCTTCAAAGGCATTGGCCAGATTTTCTACCATATGGAGGGCATCATAAGTTAAGCAGTCAACAGTGTGAATTGGATGATTGGTCTTCACTGCAAGGCATGGACGAAAGCTCATTTGGATTTATGTTGGAGCAGGAATGCAGCCATCTTGTCCTCCCAGTGTTCCATTTTCCAAAAGGCGAGCCATTGTTAGAGTTCACGTTGGAGACGCTTCATGTGATGCTTAGCATAAGGATCACGAAACTGCTTTCACCACCTGTGGTAGCGGTTCTTCTGGATTTTGAGTTTGCTCAAGAGAGGAGGTTTTTTGGATTTTTGTGGTGAGGTACACAACAGCACTAACGACATTGGCAAGTGGTGTTATTAAGGATCGTGAAAAATTTGCGCCAATCCATGATGGCCGGCCGAAGTGGCCGAGCGGTTAAAGGCGCTACAGTCTGGAACCGCACGACCGCTACGGTCGCAGGTTCGAATCCTGCCTCGGGCATGGATGTGTGTGATGTCCTTAGGTTAGTTAGGTTTAAGTAGTTCTAAGTTCTAGGGGACTTATGACCACAGCAGTTGAGCCCCATAGTGCTCAGAGCCATTTGAACCATTTTTGAATCCATGATGGTCAAGATAGAACGGACATCTAAAGACAGAGCAACATTGGTAAGCTGCAGGAGCTTGGAGTCATGGTCAGAGGCTAGTTCGTGGAGTGTTTCCAACGAAAACTGCACCAGAATGTTCTTGAAAATGGCGACATCCAAAATGTTTGGCTGGCATTCAGAATAGATTGGTATATGGGTGGGAGTGTGGGGGCCATAGACCGACAACACCATTGGATCTTCTAGGTCAAGCTGGAGTCTGGTCTCAGATTAGGAACATGAGAACGCCAAGCCAGATTCTTGGCATTGAGATCTGCCCCAACAATGAATTTGTCAAATGACGTTAAGGTACTGAGATCAGCTTCAAGAAGCGGTATGTTAGGGCGCAAATACGCTGCAGCAAAATTTGTAGTACTAAGGTGGGTAGAAACAGTAACTGCCATAGCCTCTGGTCGAGAGGTTGGAGACTCTCGTGATTATGGACGAGTGGCTTATGCAGAAACACTGCTGTGCCCACACCTCGGTGATGGACTCAGTCAGTGCAATAGCAAACAATGTTGCGGAGACAGAAATTGTTGGCAGGTTTTAGGTGGGTTTCTGAGACAAGTAAAATGTCCACATGGAGGTCGTAGAGGAAAGTGTTCAGTTCAGTCTTCATACCTTTAAGGTCATTAGCATTAAAAATGCAGACAACTAGATCCCGAGGGGGCTGATGGTTGTGTGGTGGACGATTCGCCATTATAACAAAAACTGAGTGAGTCCATCATCAAAGGAGATGACCTTAGTGAGTCCATCCTCCGACCTAAGGATCTTTCGAGCTCCACTTCTGAGCCTCTTTCTTCATTATTGTTTTTCCATTCCCCCTTGAGGGGGTGGGGCGGTGGGCTGGCAGCAGCTTAATACGCCACTCTGTGGCCTACAGATAAAGTTAAAAAATATAATGAGGAGATATAACAATAAAAACAGGTGATAAAACAGTGACTTCTTAAACTGAACATGGTTAAAAGTTGAGAAGAAAATATAAAAAACAAAGGGTGGGCGATGCTGATTAAAACACATATTAGTTAGACAGACACAATTAAAAAAACACAGCAGCAGTCTGGTTTCCGTTTACAACACTTAAAAAGGGGGAACACAGAGCACTGAGCACTCAGAAAACACTGAACACTGCACTATAGAGTACAAATGCACATGGGGGTGGGAGGACCCAGACAGATGAGGGGGAGAAAAGTGAGGGGAGGAGAAGAAAAGTAAAAAAGGGGGGAGCCGACAGAGACAGAGGACAAAGAACTGGTGGCAGGTGGGGGGGGGGGGGGGCAGGGCAGACATGAGAAGGATTGGGGAAGGTAGTGGATGGGAAAGCAATAGGACTTGGGAGTCAAAGAGAGGGTAGGTGGGGAAAAGGAAACAGGATGGAAGGGTGGAAGGGAGCCCAGGAAAAGGACAGAGGGAGAGGTGAGGATCAGAGTTGATAGGAGGGATTAATTAAAGGAGAGAGGGCATCATCCAGGAGGGGTAGTTGACGGAGGCCACTGTGGGAGAGGAGATGAAGGGTGTAGAAGTGGTGGGAAGGGGGGGACACAACAGTGAAAGAGCAGCAGCAGGTGGTGGGAGAGGAGAGCAGCAATTAGGGGATGGGGGGAATGAAGTTGGCGGGAGGTGAAGCAGACTCAGATATGTTTGAGGAAATGGAGCAGATGGAGGAAAGGAATCAGGTTATAGAGGATCCATGTGGGGAATGGGAGGCATGTACAGAAGGTGAGGCAGAGTGCATGGAGTTCGAGGATCTGGAGGAACTTACGGAATTTTGGGGAGGGGGGATGGATTTCCAAGCAGGACTGGCATAACAGAGGAAGGGACAGATTAAGGAATTGTAGGTGTGGAGGATGGTAGAGAGGTTCAACCACCATATCCAGCTAGAGAGAAGTGATGGAAATTGCCCTGATGAAGGAGATGGATGGTTTGTAGGTCGAGAGAGGGAGGGACGAAGGTGCGGCAATGGGTGTGGGGTGGATAGGATGGAGTAAAAGATGTGGAGATGTTGGAGAAACAGGAGGAAGTGGGGGAAGGGGACTAGGTCATACAGGAGTTGTATGGGGGAAGGAAGGCAGATATGGAAGGTGGCAGGGGGGTATGGGGTGGCGGAGATCACAGCATAGCTGGCATAACAGGATACAGCAGATGGGGGATTTCAGGAGGTGCAGGTGGGAATGTGCGGATGGTCAGGAGATGAGGGGCCCAGGTGAGGTGATCGTTGAGGGTGAGGCCAAGGTATCTCAGGGTGGGGGTGAGCTGGATGGGACAACCATAAATGGTGAGGTAGAAATCAAGGAGATGGGAGGATTTGGTGTTGCGGGCTATGGTGATTGCCTGGGATTTTGAGGGGCTGATATGAAGGAACCACTGGTTACACCAAGTGGTGAACTGGTGAAGGTGGGTTTGGCGGATGTGCTGGGACTATTGAAGGGTAGGATAGAGAGCCAGGAAGAGGCTCATATGAAGGAACCACTGGTTACACCAAGTGGTGAACTGGTGAAGGTGGGTTTGGAGGATGTGCTGGGACTGTTGAAGGGTAGGATAGAGAGCCAGGAAGGGGGTGTCAACAGTTTATTGTTGGAGGTGGACAGCTGGGGGTGGCTTGGGCATATCTGTGGTGTACAGGAATAGAGGAGGGGGAGAGAACAGAGCCCTGGGGTTTGGAGTTTAAAGAGGAGACCAGGATGCCATACACAGTTGTAGGCATTGTGAAGGTCGAGGGAACTGGGAAATGTTGGTGGGAAAAAAAGTTATACAAGGTAAAGGAGTTGATCTTTGGCAGAGAAGAAGGTTGGAAGCCACACTGGGTAAGGGAGAGGAGGTGGTGTTGATTGAGGTGGTGCTGGATACAACAGGAGGGGATGGATTCGAAGACTTTACTGAAGGTGGAGGTGAGGTAGATGGGATGATAGGAAGAGGTGATGGAAGTGGGTTTGTTGGGTTTAAGGAATGAGAGGATGTGGGAGGTCTTCCACAGGTTGGGGTAGAAGCCAGTAGAGAGGATGACATTGTGTAGATTGGCAAGGATAGTCAGGAAGGAGAAGGGGCATTCTCTGAGATGGCAGTAGGTGAGACAGTCATGACCCGGAGCTGTGTTCCATTTTGATTGGAGGATAAGTGTAATGTCTTGTGCTGTGATTGGAGTGTTAATGCCAGAGGGTGCAACTGCCCCAAGTACTGGAGATTAGGAGCAAGTGGAGTGACCGAGATATCCGCACATTCCATGACGATGGGGAAAAGAGAATAATCACAGTGGGGATCATTGGGGATGGAGAAGACCTTGGAAAGGTGGGAAGCGAAGTGGTTGGCCTTATTGAGGTTGTCAGGAAGTAGGTGGTCGTTATGGAGAATGGGGTGATGGGGTGTGGAATGGGAACCAATAAGTCGATGGTAGGTGGACCAGTACTTGGAGGAGTTGATAGTGAGGGTAGCATTTAGACATGTACAGGTCTGGCGCCAGTCCCGGCGTTTCTTTGCTGTAATAAGGTTCTGGACATGTTGCTATATTTTCCAGTGGCTTTGAAGTGTATCCCTGTCACGAGTGTGCAGGAAGGAGCGATAGAGGACAGCCCACGGAGAGAGAGTGGGATGGTGGTGGTGGATGGTTTCGGTAGGAACATGGGCCTCCATGGCGTCAGTAATAGCCTGATGGAGGAAGGACGAGGCATGGGTGTTGTTGTCAAGATGGTGACAAGTAAGAGAGTGGCTTCGAACTGGGTGGCGATGGATTCCTGGTAGGCATCCCAATTGTCATGACAGTAGTCATGGACTAACTTGGGAAGGGGTGCAGTGCGGGAAGCCAGAGAGGCTGGTGAGCAGATGTTATGGTGAGAAGGATGGAGAAATGGTCGCTACCTGTGGGGTTAAGGGTGTCGACGGCGATACGCCCAAGGACGTTGGCAGAGGCAATGACATCATCGGGCGTGGTTTTGCTTTGGGGATGGGTGTGCTTGGGGACTTCCAAGCCCCTGCGCTGCCGGCTTTATAGAGCCCCAGTGAGCGCCGATAGACTGGGGCAGAGGGCGTGGTCCGTACACAGGGCTGTGGTGGGGACAGCGGCGGTCGCAGGTTACAGGCGCGTCGCCTAGCGGCTGTCGTCTACGTCCATTGACAAGCGGCATGTGCTGCCGCTTAACCTTGCATGGAAATAGTGGTGTTGACACAATTGTATTCGTGCAGACCTCCAATCACATTGCAACAGAAGGCGCTCTTATAACGAGCAGTTGTCACTGTACACCTAACAGAAATTCCCGCCATACAGATCGAGCACTGACTGCAGAGTTCGAGGCATGCGCTGCACGGTCGGCTACAGCTACTGCAACTTTATCGACAACCGCCACATAAATGTGACGCCTCTCTCTCCGTACTACACCATTTACTTCACCTGCTTCTTCATATTTCTTCGTCATATTCATTAGCTCATTTGTTGACATGGGGCCTCTTCTCAACCGTTTCTGTCGACGACATTATCGCACTGCAGCGCTGCTATTACTGGTGTTCTGATAAAACAACTTTACTAGCAGTGCACCGTCTTTCTTCTCAATAGCCATTGCCATTCGTAAGGAAAACTTCGATCTTCTTAACTCTTTACACCATTAGTCGCTCCACAAAAGGAATCGAAACGCGTCGCCAAGCGAAAGACAGCATAATGATGTCAAAACAGGAAACATTTCACATTCTCACTGTTTAATCAGCCTCATTTTCAGGTGGTGGCAGAAGGTGTAACTCTTTCTTTTTTCAGTAAACCCCGCGAGGGTACAGATAAATGAGGATACTTACGATGTCTCAGCGACCTGCGATGTATACAGCCCGCACTACAGCACTCGGAACCCGTCAGTTTAATTATAACCACCCAGTATTTCCAAGGGAACATACCCCTCGCACCGCCCTCACGTACACTCCTGGAAATTGAAATAAGAACACCGTGAATTCATTGACCCAGGAAGGGGAAACTTTATTGACACATTCCTGGGGTCAGATACATCACATGATCACACTGACAGAACCACAGGCACATAGACACAGGCAACAGAGCATGCACAATGTCGGCACTAGTACAGTGTATATCCACCTTTCGCAGCAATGCAGGCTGCTATTCTCCCATGGAGACGATCGTAGAGATGCTGGATGTAGTCCTGTGGAACGGCTTGCCATGCCATTTCCACCTGGCGCCTCAATTGGACCAGCGTTCGTGCTGGACGTGCAGACCGCGTGAGACGACGCTTCATCCAGTCCCAAACATGCTCAATGGGGGACAGATCCGGAGATCTTGCTGGCCAGGGTAGTTGACTTACACCTTCTAGAGCACGTTGGGTGGCACGGGATACATGCGGACGTGCATTGTCCTGTTGGAACAGCAAGTTCCCTTGCCGGTCTAGGAATGGTAGAACGATGGGTTCGATGACGGTTTGGATGTACCGTGCACTATTCAGTGTCCTCTCGACGATCACCAGTGGTGTACGGTCAGTGTAGGAGATCGCTCCCCACACCATGATGCCGGGTGTTGGCCCTGTGTGCCTCGGTCGTATGCAGTCCTGATTGTGGCGCTCACCTGCACGGCGCCAAACACACATACGACCATCATTGGCACCAAGGCAGAAGCGACTCTCATCGCTGAAGACGACACGTCTCCATTCGTCCCTCCATTCACGCCTGTTGCGACACCACTGGAGGCGGGCTGCACGATGTTGTGGCGTGAGCGGAAGACGGCCTAACGGTGTGCGGGACCGTAGCCCAGCTTCATGGAGACGGTTGCGAATGGTCCTCGCCGATACCCCAGGAGCAACAGTGTCCCTAATTTGCTGGGAAGTGGCGGTGCGGTCCCCTACGGCACTGCGTAGGATCCTACGGTCTTGGCGTGCATCCGTGCGTCGCTGCGGTCCGGTTCCAGGTCGACGGGCACGTGCACCTTCCGCCGACCACTGGCGACAACATCGATGTACTGTGGAGACCTCACGCCCCACGTGTTGAGCAATTCGGCGGTACGTCCACCCGGCCTCCCGCATGCCCACTATACGCCCTCGCTCAAAGTCCGTCAACTGCACATACGGTTCACGTCCACGCTGTCGCGGCATGCTACCAGTGTTAAAGACTGCGATGGAGCTCCGTATGCCACGGCAAACTGGCTGACACTGACGGCGGCGGTGCACAAATGCTGCGCAGCTAGCGCCATTCGACGGCCAACACCGCGGTTCCTGGTGTGTCCGCTGTGCCGTGCGTGTGATTATTGCTTGTACAGCCCTCTCGCAGTGTGCGGAGCAAGTATGGTGGGTCTGACACACCGGTGTCAATGTGTTCTTTTTTCAATCATGTGATGTATCTGACCCCAGGAATGTGTCAATAAAGTTTCCCCTTCCTGGGACAATGAATTCACGGTTTTCTTATTTCAATTTCCAGGAGTGTATATATATATATATATTTGAGTTCAATACTCTTTCCTCCTGCATTCATGCTTAATTTGTGTTAAGATTTTGACGGGTGGTCCACTGGGCATCTGGCCACAAAATCTGAGAAGGGTGCTCTGGGTTGTTGTCCTTGTTAGAGGTCTGCCGAAAGAATGTTTTGAAAGCCGCTTCTTCCGGAGAGAGATTATATTCACTTAACATTCTTCCAGTTAGTCTTAATCCGGCATTTCCTTTTCCTACAAGTACATTTATGGGGTAGTTCTAGTTTTGGTGGTAGTTGTAGTTTGGGTGGAAGATTTTGGAGTGTTACACGGTAGTCGCTCTTTCCAGTGATTTGTCGTTAGGGGTGTAACCGAAGAGAACCTTGTCCTTCCGCCTAATTATGTGCAATGGACTATGTTTATTTATACTGAGGGTCAGCTATCGGCCCTGACACAATCGTTCACACACTACAGGTCTTCCCTGCATTTCGCTACGATTTACTCACGTTGCGACTTTTCCGTTGTAACGGAACATATTAAAGGCTTTACTTTACCGAAGTATGCGATACCCTCCAAATTCAACCAGTTTAACGAGTATTTATGATTATAGAAAAGTTATTGTGTATGTTAACAATCATTGCATAACACGTCTCCATAAACAGTCAACCCATTAAATTATACTGAATAACTGACCCACGCGAAAGTTAATATGACTTGATCACTGATACAGCAAATGTCATCATGTAAAAACACTAAGTTCATCTTAAATAATTAATATGAAGTACGAAAAATAGTGGCCAACTTAGGTATTTTGGATCTCCTTAAATAAAAATCACCCAGTGAAACCTATTTGTTCACTAGGAGCGTTTTCACTCAGTATTCACGTAATCAATCCTATTTTAGACGAAAACCAATGTAATTCCTAATAATTCATGTTATTTACTTATTTATGCAAATTAGAAAAGTCAATTGACAAACTTCTAAAAGACGGCCTTTTTGTAACAAAGAATTATTCTGTCAAGTCAACAAATCTGTTTGTCATTTTAATAACATGTTAAATTATGTCACTCGATGCAAATTAATAACTTTTCTGTACAAATTATGATAACAGATGTACATGTGACTTATAAACTATATCTCTTTTTAGTAGTTCTTTGACAATGTTATAAATACCAGCAGCAAGAAGGGGCGGGGGCGCAGTCGGAATGTCACTTTGGTAAAGTGTGTTTGTGTGTTATTGTTTGAGGTGGATAAACAATGCAAAGAACATGTAAAGGAAGTACTACTTTGTGTTGTGTCATGGTCTTTGGTGGACAGTGGAATTAAGATGGCCACCAGAGTAATAAATTTTAGAAGTTTACATATTTGTTGGTTTCGCTCGTTCTTTATCATCAAAAGCACATAAAAAATACGGGACCTCATGTTTTTAACCCTAGACAACCAGATTTAGAGCCAGCATCAGCATCGAGAGGCAGCAGCGATCCAGCAAGTAGCAGCGATTACAACACAATGCATTTTAATGGTGCCAACCTAGCATCAAGTGCTAACAAGCTCCTTAAATGGGAGTGAAATAGTGCGATTATAGCAATTAGGGGGATATCTACGACTAGGCGACCATTACACCGTATACGTCATCATCGTCCCCAAATAGCCTCGCAGATCTTCTGATGTTCACCACAACTCTATTTGTACACTATCGGATCAAAAGTATGCGGACACCCCTGTCTAATACACAGTTCACCACTAGATGTCACGGGAGGCGGACCCGCCAGTTTGAAAGGAAGGGGGGGGGGAGGAGTATTTTGTTGCTAATACAGAAGCAGTCCTCGTGATGACTGGGTGTCGTGTGATGTCCTTAGGTTAGTTAGGTTTAAGTAGTTCTAAGTTCTAGGGGACTGATGACCATAGATGTTAAGTCCCATAGTGCACAGAGCCATTTGAACCATTTGAACAGAAGCAGTAAAGACAGAATTGTTCGGTCAGGAGAGCTCAATGACATGGAAGGTGCTCTAGTCATTGCATGTCACCTGTGTAACAAATCCATCATGGGCATCTCGACCCTTATAAAGGTGCCCCAGACGACTCATGGTGGCGTGATTGTGAAGTTGAAGCGCAGTGGAACAGTGGAACAACCACAGTTAAAGGAGGACCAGACAGACCTCGTGTAATGACGGACAGGAACCGTCCATCATTTATGAGTGTGCGTATAACAAACAGCACGAAATGAGCGGAAGGAGTCACTCATGAGTTGCAAAGTGCTACCAGCAGCATAGCTAGCATAACAACTGTACATAGGGAGTTATACAGAGTGGATTACAATGGTGGAGTAAATCTTCATAAGCGACAAATTTCAGTAGTCAGTACCTCAAGAGGCGACTATTTGGAGGGCGTAACTAGAGTTGCTTCTGTGTCAGGAGGCACTCTCCCAGTCTGATACTTGCCAGTTTTCCTCGGAAGAATGGTAGTGACCTGTGGTCGACGATAAGCGTAGTGAAAGAAGATTAGAAATTAGTTATTTGTTCCCATAAAAATACAGGTAGCGTCTTGACTCGTGGTTGGCATCGTCTGTTAATACCCGCCGAGGAATCGCGTCGTAAGGGGCAGTGATTGACGGCGGCGCGTGTATCTCATTCAGATTCCCACAAAATACGTTTTTCGATGAGTATGACTATAACATACACTGATGTCAGACCTCCAGACTTGAAGGGATGATAGAAGGGATATTGAGGGATTATGAGGCTGGATTTAGGAGGAACAGATCCACGATGGATCAGATATTTTTATTAAGACAAGTGCTAGAGGATTATGTCAAGCAACTACATCAGTTGCACATTGATTTAAGCAAGCGTACAACAGCCTACACGGGAAGAAAATTGTACAGATCATGAAAGAATTTAGAATCCCACTAAAACTGGTCAAGTCAACGGAAATGACAATGAAAGCAACAGTGAGTAAAGTAACAATGGAGCAAGAACTGTCTAGTGAATTTCAAGTACATAGGTGGCTAAAACAGGGAGAGGTGATCTCTAAAATGCTATTTAATTTAATTTCAGAAAAGGTGATGCGTCAAATGCCGATAAACTCAGGAGGAACAATTCTTAATCGGCAAGTTCAAGTGGTAGCATATGCGGATGATGTAGCATTCATGGCAAACAATGTAAGGGCATTAAAGGGGGGAGCCCAATATAAACGGACAAAAGAAATCAATAGTAATGAATGGGAAAGAATATGAACGAGTGAAAACATTTAAATATTTAGGTTCTGTAATAATGGAGGACAATAAAGTAGTAGTAGAAATTCAAGAAATGATAGCGAGTGGGAATCGTTGCCATTTTGCCTTGGAGAATGTATTTAATTCCAGAAATGTTAGTAGGAATACAAAAATCAAAATACACAATTAAGACCTATAGCAATATATGGATGAGAAGGCTGGGTACTGGCGTTGGAAATGGAAATGAGCGTTTGGTGTCATTGGCTGGGAGGCCCGTTACGGAGCAGGTCCGGCCGCATGCGTGCAGGTCTTATTACATTCGACGACACATTGTGCGACCTGCGGGCCGGATGGGGATGAAATGATGATGATGAAAACAACACAACATCCAGTCACTGAGCAAAGAAAGTCCCCAACCCAGCGAGTGAAAACGTAGGGAATCGAACCCGGGCCCGTAGGACGGCAATCCGTCACGCTGACCACTCAGCTATCGGGGCGAACGGTATTGACATTAAAGGAGGAGAACCGGTTATTGAGATGGGAAAGAAAGAGCACTGAGAGAGGAAGATGGCTGGAGAGTAAGGGCAAATGTAGAACTACAAACACTTTCTGGACAGATGGATATTGTTGTCAAAATTAAGCAGGGGAAAAAAAAAGATGGGCAGGACATGTACAGAGAATGCCAGAAGCTTGGAGTGTCAAGAAATTTTTCATGCGAAAACCTGCCTGGAGAAGGGGAGCTGGCCGCTGTGGCTGAGTTGTTGTAGGCGCTTCAGTCTGGAACTGCGCGACCGCTATGGTCGCAGGTTCGAATCCTGCCTCGGGCATGGATGTGTGTGATGTCCTTAGGATAGTTAGGTTTACGTAGTTCTAAGTTCTAGGGGGCTGATGACCTCCGATGTTAAGTCCCATAGTGCTTAGAGCCATTTGAACCATTTGGAGAAGGAGAAGAGGTAGACCCAGGAATAGGTGGCCGGACGATATGGAGGACAGAGAATAATGGACGCAGGTGATACGGGAGGCCAAGGTTCTTCAAGGACTGTAGAGCCAACCAAGAAGAAGAGGAAGATGTCCGACTTAATTTAACATATAGTGAGTGAATTGTCATATCTGAGGCATGTGCTACTGTCTAGTGGGATTTATGCCAAGCGAACGGGGACAAAAGACTACTGCAGTGTGCTGTTACATGGTGGTATCTATGTAAACGTGCACGTGAGCAGTAAGGGCTAGATGTGCGCTCTGTGAACTGTGCACATTGTCTGTAAAATCCGTATGTATTTGACGTGTAAGACAACTACGTCACGCCATTTCCGCTTATGCAAAAGCTCCTTAAAACGTGCACAGCTGAACGTGTGCTCGCAACCCTGATGCCAAGATTAATCCAAGTTTAGAGGAGCAAGATGGCAAAACGTTACAGATTTAGTAGCGTGTATTTCAGATTACAGCCTCTACATCACCTTTTATAGCGTTCAAATATAAATGACCGACAAATCCGCAAGGTGTCAAAAGTTTGGGTGCTGACGGTGCTCTTGCGCTCGTACACAGCAGCCGCCACTGTACATTTCTGTCAGTTTCGTTGTGGATGCGACACAAAGTTAACTTTCGAAGCCATGTTGATGTACATTAGACGTCACACAATTGCAGAGGCTAGTGCTCCAGGCGGCTACGTTCCTCGTTGCAGTAAACAGGAGAAGAACGAGTTCTTTGATCATATCTAAGGCAAGGCACACGATAAGACGAACGATTTCTTTAATCAAATGTAAGCTGAGGCCCTAGATGTGATAAAATAAACTGGACGAAAGGCGACATTTGACAAATTTCCCCATTACACTACGTCCAGTTTATTGTAAAAATTAGCCTTGTCCCATAAATTTGATCTCCGTTGATCCATCATGGACTTGGGACATCACCTAGCCAAGTAATTATCAACGAAATTCGGTAACAGTTATGTAACTGAGATGTTATATTATTTTATTTTGAATACCGTTTTCTGCATTCCACTATGCCTTCTTCAGAGCCCATATCTATCTCTAGAAAATAAACGATATTGTCATACAGTGCCATATATTCCTGGATGTCGTGAATTCAAAACCGTATCCCAAGTGCTTCATTCGAAGACTTGATCGCAACCTTGCCATGAGGATGTAGTCAAGTCTTCGAATGAAGCACTTGGAATACGGTTTAGAATTCACGACATCCAGGAATATACACTACTGGCCATTAAAATTGCTACACCATGAAGAAATGAAGATGATAAACGGGTATTCCTTGGATACTAGAACTGACATGTGATTACATTTTCAAGCAATTTGGGTGCATAGATCCTGAGAAACCAGTACCCAGAACAACCACCTCTGGCCGTAATAACGGCCTTGATACGCCTGGGCATTGAGTCAAACAGAGGTTGGATGGGGTGTACAGGTACAGCTGCCCATGCGGCTTCAACTCGATACCACAGTTCTTCAACAGTAGTGACTGGCGTATTGTGACTAGCCAGTTGCTCGGCCACCATTGACCAGACGTTTCCAATTGGTGAGACATCTGGAGAATGTGTTGGCCAGGGCAGCAGTCGAACGTTTCCTGTATCCAGAAAGACCCGTACAGGACCTGCAACATGCGGTCGAGCATTATCCTGCTGAAATGTAGGGTTTCGCAGGGATCGAATGAAGGGTAGAGCCACGGGTCATAACACATCTGAAATGTAGCGTCCACTGCTCGAAGTGCCGTCAATGCGAACAAGAGGTGATCTAGACATGTAACCAATGGCACCCCGTACCATCAAGCCGGGTAATACGCCAGTATGGCGATGACGAATACACGCTTCCAATGTACGTTCTCCGCGATGACGCCAAACACGGATGCGACTATCATGATGCTGTAAACAGAACCTGGATTCATCCGAGAAAATGACGTTTTGCCATTCGTACACCCAGGTTCGTCGTTGAGTACTCCATCGCAGGTGCTCCTGTCTGTGATGTAGCGTCAAGAGTAACCGCAGCCAAGATCTCCGAGCTTATAGTCCATGGTGCTGCAAACGTCGTCGAACTGTTCGTGCAGATGGTTGTTGTGTTTCAAACGTCCCCATCTGTTGACTCATTGATCGAGACATGGCTGCATGATCCGTTACAACCATGCGGATAAGATGCCTGTGATGTCGACTGCTAGTGATATGAGGCCGTTGAGATCCAACACGGCGTTCCGTATTACCCTCCTGAACCCACCGATTCCATATTCTGCTAACAGTCATAGTATCTCGACCAGCGTGAGCAGCAATGTTGCGATACGGTAAGCCGCAATCGTGATAGGCTACAGTCCGCCCTTTATCAAAGTCGGAAAGGTGATGATACGCATTCCTCCTCCTTACACGAGGCATGACAACAACGTTTCACCAGGCAACGCCGGTCAACTGCTGTTTGTGTATGGGAAATCGGTTGGAAACTTTCCTCATGTCGGCACGTTGTAGGTGTCGCCACCGGCGCCAACCTTGTGTGAATGTTCTGAAAACCTAATCATTTTTATATCACAGCATCTTCTTCCTGTAGGTTAAATTTCGCGTCTGTAGCACGTCATCTTCGTGGTGTAGCAATTTTATTGGCCAGTAGTATATATGGCACTGTGTAACAATATCGTTTATTTTTGAGAGATGCAAATGGGGCCTGAAGAAGGCATAATGGAATGCCGAAACCGGAATTCAAAATAAAATGAAATAACATCCCAATTACACAGCTGTTGGCGAATTTCGTTTGTAATTAAAAGAAAATCTGATAGTGCAATATCAGCCTTAAACTCAGGAAATAACGGAACAGAAAGCAAAATAACTCAGCGGGGATTACCAAGGATTTGCTCGCGGAGCGACGTCGTCCAAAAAGTGCCGGTCCAAGGGTATGCTTCTGTGCCGGTCGTGTTTGCACGGACGCTACGCCCCGCTCAAGCCTTTCGTGCCGATTTCTCGACGTATTCTGTTACACTAATGGCCTCTCTCTCCCTCTTTCCACTGTGGTTCTGTCCGGGAATTGTGTGATGCCGACGCACGCGAAACTCCATTTCAATGTGTATAATGGAGCAGGCACCAGAAGGAAGAGAAACGGACCATCGAGTGGAGGAATTCCAGCTGGCCGGGTAAAAGGGACCAGCACGACGCGACGACGTGCGAGGCGAAAATATTGCTCGGCGCCGCCGCTCTTTGATTGCCGGGTATTGGATTACGGAGGCGGCGTAGCCGATGGGCCGAGAGTAATAAAAGGCGCTTGTAATTCGAAAAGGACTGGCGAGAGACGGCCTGATTAAAGCCGCAGTCCCCGGGAGGAGGTGTGGCGAGTGGCGGAGGGGGGTGTGCGCGACACGGGGTCGCTGATCACAGGGGCGAAGCGCCCTGGTCTCGCCTTGAGTAAACAGCCGGCGGCGGCGGCGCTGTCGCAGCCTCCGAAAGGGGCGACGGGAGAACGCATGCGCGACGGGCCCAGCCGGGGTGCCGTGCTGTGGTTACGGCTCGGCGGGACTCTCAATCAACTCAGCGCTCACACAGGCAATCATATCATTCCCCGGCCGCGATTAGTGGTTACGAGTAATAAAAAGACAGTGGGGCCGAGGCGCGCTGCCACCGCCGGAATAACCGTCCACTCCCTGTTATTTTGACAGTATTAACAGCTTTTTGCTACCGTTCGCGATTGACCGAGTATTGGTCAACATAATACGCTTTATAGATACTTGTAAGTGCGGACAGAGAAGAACTGTTCCGAGAATCGAATTCTGCACCTGTCGAAAATAGCCTGCCGGCGTTCTTCTTTTGCAACACTGTGTTCTGCGCTGCATGTGTCGAAGTATAATAAACCGTTTAACAAAAAAATGTACTCTTCAGTTTATTACGACTAACTAATAACTTCGTGTGCAATAAAAAGCTACTGTTCCTAAAAGCACGTCCTCTGTAAAACGCTAGAATTGTAATATACAAAAAATTGGTTCACGTTCTTACCCGACACTGTTATCTTGGGTTTTCAAAAATTTTCAAATGTGAGTGAAATCTTACGGGACTTAACTGCTAAGGTCATCAGTTCCTAAGCTTACACACTACTTAACCGCCGGCCGGAGTGGCCGAGCGGTTCTAGGCGCTACAGTCGGGAACCGCGCGACCACTACTGTTGCAGTTTCGAATCCTGCCTCGGGCATGGATGTGTGTGATATCCTTAGGTTAGTTAGGTTTAAGTAGTTATAAGTTCTAGGGAACTGATGACCTCAGATATTAAGTCCCATAGTGCTCAGAGCCATTTGAACCATTTTGAACTACTTAACCTAAATTATACTAAGGACAAACACACACACCCATGCCCGAGGGAGGACTCGAACCTCCGCCGGGAACAGCCGCACAGTCCATGACTGCAGCGCCTGAGACCGCTCGGCTGATCCCGCGCGGCCTTGGGTTTTCCATTGTCTCCATAACTACGGTAATTGTAACTCGTTGCATTCGTCACTCAACAAGACATGAGCAGTCCAGCCCTAGAGATTTGGAGGAGCGAAGCGATGACTGTGTCATACTTCGTGATATTACGTGACACATATCCCTAATTGGGCTTGCTGTCGTAATTGCTATCCGATATCAATATCGTGCAGGTCACTCAGCCAGTCTTGGTGGTATATAGAACATTTATTTATTTTTAATTTTAATATTCCGCTGTAAGGTTCGAACCTGCGATTAAAATTCAAGGTGAAAGGATATCAATGATAAGATTAGGTGATGACATTGCTTTTGTATCCCACCTGGAAGGCGGCGCGTGGGTTTGCTCGTGTTATCTGTACCATAATCCGAATGAAGGAAGCGAGTAGGAGCAGGTGAGGTAAAGCAATTCGGTACTGCAAATACAGTTAAAGCACCTGTACTAGTTGATGGTGTTAGGACAGCAACCAGCCTCAAATTTACTTTCAGTTCCTGTATTCAAAGGGTACCGTTGCCGGTTTCGAATCGTTGTGATTCATCCTCAGACGGTTTACACGCTTTCTTTATGACATGTGGTGTGTGTTTTACAGATTAATTGTCCTAAAATATAAATAATACATAATTATAAATACGCCACACACAGATGGTTGCGTTACAGGTTTTCGTTGCGTGTGACGTACGTGAAACGTCGGTTTGGAGTGTTTATTCTCATAACATTCGTCCAGCAGATGTGAATACATTCCCACTGCATTCTTATTGTTGCACACGTAAATTTTTTCACTGAACACTTTAGATTTGTCACTGAGATTATTTCTACCACGCACAACATGTTTTGATACATACAAAGGGCTTACAAACATATGTGTGTCAAAGATGCTTTGATATATCGTAACATTTGACGATGATGTCGTATGCTTCGAAAGGATCATATATTCATTTACGCAACTGTAATGCCTTTAAATGCCTTTAACACTAGTGCAGAGACACTGAATTTTTGAGTTGATATTGTTACATTAATTATATATATATATATATATATATATATATATATATATATATAGAGAGAGAGAGAGAGAGAGAGAGAGAGAGAGAGGGAAACATACCACGTGGGAAAAATATATCTAAAAACAAAGAGATAAAACTTACAAAACGAAAGCGTTGGTATGTTGATAGAGACACTGACAAACATAAACACACACACAAAATTCAAGCTTTCGCAACCAACGGTTGCTTCAACAGGAAGACCAAAGGATGTGCGTTTTATGGGAGAGGGTAAGGAGTCATTCCAATCCCGGGAGCGGAAAGAGTTACCTTATGGGGGAAAAATGGCCAGGTATACACTCGCACACATACACATATCCATCCGCACATATACAGACACAAGCAGACATATCTAAAGGCAAAGAGTTTGGGCAGAGATGTCAGTCGAGGCGGAAATACAGAGGCAAAGATGTTGTTGAGTGACAGGTGAGGTATGAGCGGCGGCAACTTGAAATTAGTGGAGGTTGAGGCCTGAAGAGAGGATATATTGAAGGGCAAGTTCCCATCTCCGGAGTTCTGATAGGTTGGTGTTAGTGGGAAGTATCCAGATAACCCGGACATTATAACACTGTGCCAAGATGTGCTGGCCGTGCACCAAGGCATGTTTAGCCACAGAGTGATCCTCATTACCAACAAACACTGTCTGCCTGTGTCCATTCATGCGAATGGACAGTTGATTGCTAGTCATTCCCACATAGAAAGCTTCACAGTGTAGGCAGGTCAGTTGGTAAATCACGTGGGTGCTTTCACACGTGGCTCTGCCTTTGATCGTGTACACCTTTCGGGTTACAGGACTGGAATAGGTGGTGGTGGAAGGGTGCATGGGACAGGTTTTACACTGGGGGCGGTTACAAGGGTGGGAGCCAGAGGGTAGGGAAGGTGGTTTGGGGATTTCATAGGGATGAACCAAGAGGTTGTGAAGGTTAGGTGGTCGGCGGAAAGATACTCTTGGTGGAGTGGGGAGGATTTCATGAATGATGGATCTCGTTTCAGGGCAGGATTTGAGGAAGTCGTATCCCTGCTGAAGGGCCACATTCAGAGTCTGATCCAGTCCCAGAAAGTATCCTGTCACAAGTGGGGCACTTTTGGGGTTCTTCTGTGGGAGGTTCTGGGTTTGAGGAGATGAGGAAGTGGCTCTGGTTATTTGCTTCTGTACCAAGTCGTGAGGGTAGTTGCGGGATGCGAAAGCTGTTTTCAGGTAGTTGATGTAATGGTTCAGGGATTCAGGACTGGAGCAGATTCGTTTGCCACGAAGACCTAGGATGTAGGGAAGGGACCGTTTGATATGGAATGGATAGCAACAGTACCTCCATTATGACAGCTGCCACTCATTCCATATCGTGTGAAAGCACCCACGTGATTTACCAACTGACCTGCCTACACTGTGAAGCTTTCTATGTGGGAATGACCAGCAACAAACTGTCCATTCGCATGAATGGACACAGGCAGACAGTGTTTGTTGGTAATGAGGATCACCCTGTGGCTAAACATGCCTTGGTGCACGGCCAGCACATATCTGCACAGTGTTACAATGTCCAGGTTATCTGGATACTTCCCACTAACACCAACCTATCAGAACTCCGGAGATGGGAACTTGCCCTTCAATATATTCTCTCTCCCTGTTACCCACCAGGCCTCAGCCTCCGCTAATTTCAAGTTGCCGCCGCTCATACCTCACCTGTCGCTCAACAACATCTTTGCCTCTGTTTTTTCGCCTCGACTGACATCTCTGCCCAAACTCTTTGCCTTTAGATATGTCTGCTTGTGTCTGTGTATGTTCGGATGGATATGTGTATGTGTGCGAGTGTATACCTGTCCTTTTTTCCCTTAAGGTAAATATTTCTGCTCCCGGGATTGGAATGACTCCTTACCCTCTCCCTTGAAACCCACATCCTTTCGTCTTTCCCTCTCCTTCCATCTTTCCTGATGAAGCAACCGTGGGTTGCGAAAGCTTGAATTTCGCGTGTGTGTTTGTGTTTGTCAGTGTCTCTATCAACATACCAACGCTTTCGTTTGGTAAGTTATATCACTTTGTCTATATATATATATATATATATATATATATATATATATATATATATATATATATATATATATATATATATTACTGTGTAGGGAAAATGGTATACTATTTAATTACATTCAGCATCATGAGAATTATAGTAACATATAAATTTGCTACTTGATCTGCAGATAAGCGTACTAATATTATTTGCTTTGGAGGTTGGAAAATAATTTTTGGACATTTTTCAGGAAAGGGGTGTTAGCTAACTCTGTTTGTTCATTGTATTTTTGTGTATGTATTTCTATTTCCTCTAATATATTCATAGTGACTCCTTTTTCTGCTAGACGTAAAATTTTTAAGTTGTCCTCAATAAGAATGCAGCGGGTATGTATTCACCTCTGTTGGACGAATGTTATGAAAACAAACACTCCAAACCGACGTCTCACGTAAGTCACATGCAACGAAAATCTGTAACGCAACCACCTGCGTGTATTATTTATATTTTAGGACAATTAATCTTTAAAAAACACACCACATGTCATAAAGAAAGCGTGTAAACCGTCTGAGGATGAATCACAACTATTCGGAACCGGTAACGGTACCCTTTGAGTAAAGGAACTGAAAGTAAACTTGTGGCTGGTTGCTGCCCTAACACCATCAACATTTGCCTTCAAACAACAGCCACGGTCTCCAAACAACAGGCACGGTCTCCATCATGTCATCATATGACAAAATTGCATTAACCTGTACTAGTGTATAAACGTATGCAAACACATTACACAACTTTAGGTGATGAGCACGTAGGTGCCACGTCGTTGACCCGTACTAACTGGTACGCAGTCTCAGTAGCAAACTAAGCTAAAGCGAAGTTTCTCGGCCGGCTGCTCTTGATGAACTGGGGAGAAAATGGAGCCGCGCTCGTAGAGCTGCGCAGCGTCGGCTAGAGGGCGCTGTCGTCAGTGTAGATCGTCCGTTCTCGTAGTGCCAACCTACCAACTTGCACCTACGATGTGGCATCGTAGATATCGATACCACGATTGCTATCGTCATTAGAACAGAAGAGGAATTACAAGATCTGTCGAATGGAATGACCATGTTAATCAATGCTGAAATTGAATTGAGAGTAAGTCGAAAAAAGACGAAAGTAATTATAACTAGGAGAAACTAAAACAACGATGAACTTGACGTTGTGATTTGTGATCACGAAGTAGACGAAGGTAAGGAATTCTGCAACCTAGGTAGCAAAATAGCCCGTTACAGACGGAGGAAGGAGGACATAAAAAGCAGACTAGAACTGGCACGAAGGGTATTCCTGGTCAAGAGAAGTCTTATTAGTAACAAAGATAGGTCTTAAGGGGCTCCGGAAAGGCTCAAAATCAGAAAAGTTCAATTTTTACTTTTTTGCGTTTTCTGAATCTTCAGACTATTACCTTTTAATAGATATATAATTTATTCAATTCCGAAGACCACAACTATTTTTAAATTTTTTTTGAAATGTGTTCTACATGGGCGTGACCCACTGTGGCTCTGTTAAACTGCTGTCCAATGGCGTTATTATTAACGTCCGTGTTCATCAGGTACATTTTAGTGATGTGAGATAAAGTATGTGTTGTGGCTAACCTGTGATGGTTCAATATATATCGCTGGTGTGATTGTCGATTGTTTCATGTTTATTTACTCTGTCGTTATCTCTAAAATATTCGTAATTAATTCTCTTTCTTGAGTCTCTGTTTTGTTGAAGTATAATAATGAGTAAAAGTAAAGTTATTAGAAATCCTCTGAAGGCTTTTAAGAAAAGGAGAAATGTTGGAAAGCCAAAGGTATGGGAATCAAGATAGGTTCTAACATGGTACAAGCGATGCTTGCTTTAGACAAGGAACGCCTTCGGGCTGCAGACAGGGCTGTAAAGAGTCTAGAAATACAAGCAAGAGTAAACAGGAGGAGGAACAAGAGGAAGCTGGAGGAGGAGTTTGCAGAGGATGAAGATAATCCATCCTATGGACCTGGAATGCACTAAAAAGTTAATCCAATCTTTGTCGCTCGATTCCCAAAACTTTTATTTTCTCATACTAATTACATCTTTTCTAAGGATCTACCAACCATATTTGTTTCAAACTTTCAGTAAATGTTACACAGTACCTTCTGCATAATTTAACACAGCCTTTTTCCAAAAAACTGTTTTTTTTTTAATATATAAATAAAAAATTGCAAAAAAATGTTGTGAATTTTCATTACAATTGAAAAAAAAATCATCTTTAATAACTGAACTAAAATTTTGTAAAATCACTGTGTTAAGTTGTAGCCCATATTCCAATAAATAATCTGTAAAAAGTTCAACTTCCTATCTCAAATACTTTGTGAGGAAAGATGTAATTTATAAGCATTATTTTAACATTGCAAGTATAGGGCGTTCCGGAGCCTCTTAATTTGAGGAAGAAATTTCTGAGATTTAGGTTTGGAACACAGCGTCATATGGTAGTGAGACATGGACTGTGGTAAAACCGGGAAAGAGGAGAATCGAAGCACTTGAGATATCGTGCTACCGAAGTTTGAGTTTAAACACTTTCGTTGGCCACCAGGTTCCCTAGACATGAACATTATTGAGCATACCTTGGCTGCTGTATGAAGAGATTTCCTCCCCGTCGGATTTATGGACAGCCTTGCAGCATTCATGGCGTCAATTCCCTCCAGCACAACTTCAGACATTAGTCGAGTCCATGCCACGTCGTGTTGCGGCACTTCTGCGTTCTCGCGAGGGCCGTACACTATATTAGGCAGGTGTATCAGATTCTTTCGCTCTTCAGTGTAGAATCGAGGGATGCTGACCCATTACATGACAGCCACGTCCATACCAGTAGTAGATAAAGATGATAGCACAGCTGATACTAACTTTGTCGACGCAACAAATGGCAAACAGCAACACCTTCAAGGGGAAACTGCAGTCGCCATCAGATAGTTTACAACAACCAACTCAGAAATGTCTACTATGGAATTCGTTCATGGTGACGAGATGGGTGATGTTCCGGACCCAAGTCTTGAAACTACACCGATGATACATCCAGCGCAAGCATCTGCGGATGCATCAACAGAAACAGTAGGACGACCACAGAACGAGATGACTGAGTTTGATGGTACAGAAACGCTAGATCAAGTTTCGACTGAAAAATCTAAGAGAAAAATTTCTGCGAGTTGTAACGAAGGGCGAGCGAAACGAAGTAAACAAAGAGTCCACAACAACTTCCATTAGTGACCTAGAGGACAGCGAGATCGAAGATGTAATAATGTCTGACACATAAATGATGTCCCAAGCCGAACATCAATTGCCTGGGGAAAATCGTAAGGAAAGAGAGGAAGTACGAGTATAGGAGTTGTGGGGTCAAGTAGAACCAAACGGAAATACAGCAAAAGAGACGCGAAACCTAATCTTACTCTCAATCCAAAATCCAAACCCACTACAAGATCAAGAACATCAAGAATAGACACTGGAAGGAATAAAAATTAATTCATAACTGCAAAAGACATTTATGACCCTTTAAAATTATAAAATTTGTATTTTAAATATCAACAGAATAGCATCTAAGTTCTAACTGACCTTTTTCCAACGGTTCTTACACATGGCTGAAACGGATGTATCATTACTGCAGGAAGTCGAAAGTAACAGTCTACATGAAGATGCAGGATACGACGTAATTCTCAACAGATCTGAAAGAGCGGATGCGGTGACATTAACAAACGACGGCATTCAAGTGGCTGAAACTGGGAGTTTACTAAGTGGTAAAAGAATATCAGCCCTCGTAGAAGATACAATATTTGTAAATGTGTATGCCTCGTCTGGAAGCAGTCATAGAGAGGCCAGGGCTTAATTTTTCGAACAAGAAATCATGCCCGTTTTACCAGCGACATGGAAGCATGCGTCACTATACCACCTAATCCGGACATCTAAAAGAACAACAACAACAAAAATTGACTGAGAAACTCAAGATAGAAGCCGAGGCAATACAACAGCAGGCTGACACCAAAAGAGGAATGCTGCAACAGTTCAGCGAGTTTTATCCAGCAGTAAATATAGACGAGAACCTCTAGTCAGTTTTTTCTGGATAATATTGACGATGTGCTGGCAGAAGCAGACAACATTTTTCTCGGAGAATAATTTACGGAGTAGAAAATGTGTAAACCGCTATTGAGAAGAGTGAAAGGAAAGTCACCAGGAGTAGATGGCGTACCAGCTGAATTTTATCTCACTTATTGAGACATATTGAAACAGGAGCTAATTAACGATTTGAGTGATGCATAGGATGTCCAATAGCTCCATACAACCTTCCACGAAGGATTCATAGTACTGGTACCCAAGAAACACCTGTCGACAAACATCGAATGCCTTAGACCGATAACCTTGATGAACGTTGACTACGGAATACTAGCTAGAGCAGTAATCGCAACATTAAGGAACGCAATGAAAAATGTAATAGATTACCAAACATTCACAGTCCCTGGGCGCAGCATAACTAATGCCATGAGTGACTACCGTGACATAATAGCCGTCACGGAGATCTGTAAAACAAGGGGTTCTGTAATATCTATTGATTTTTCAAAAGCTTTCGATCGGATTACTCACAGTTTTCTGCTAAAAGTAGCAAGAAAATTTGGTGTCTGAGACAACTTCTCCAAACTTGTCCAGAGTCATTTTCCAAGGAGGTCAGTCCAACATCATAGTCAATCGGCAACTAATTGGGCCATTCGATATAAAGCAATCGGTTCGTCAGGATTGCCGCCTACGGATGTTCCTATATGGAACTGTTGTCGAACTTCTTCTAAGGAAACTTAATAGCTCACTTCCGGGCTTTACTGAGACAGAAAATTGTACGTCGAGCATTTGCAGATGATCTGAGCATAACTGTACCGGCACAAGCCCAGATACCGCACGCAAAACATATAATAAACATTTACCGTGCAGCGATAGAAGCCATGATCAGCTGTAACAAATCCAAGATAATGAACTTGGGGACAGTTTTACTGCTGGAAGAACAACAGTGGTTTCTCACAGTAACAAATATATGAGATCTAGGGCTACATGTGGTGTCAGGGGTACAACGGAAGCAGACTGTCAACTGGCGATCGATGTTGAACAGAATTAGTGCTAGCATACAGCTACATTCCAAGTGAAGTCTCGATGTCTCGATATGATCCAGAAAGTAAAACTCGTGAACCTGTTCCAAAAATGGTTCAAATGACTCTGAGTACTATGGGACTTAACATCTGAGATCATCAGTCCCCTATAACTTAGAACTACTTAAACCTAACTAACCTAAGGACACCACACACATCCATGCCGGGGGCAGGATTCGAACCTGCGACCGTATCAGTCACGCGGTTCCGGACTGAAGCGCCTAGAACTTCTCGACCACCGCTGCTGGCTGAAGCTGTTTTTGCAAGAGTACACTGGTCTTGCGGTTTGAATGGAGGGCTACAGGCGACTGCATGTTTACTCGCTGACAGCAGTCACTTTAACTTGTAAGCCTTCCACTTGTCTACCTGGCTAAACATCTGCTAAATTGCTGTTACCCTCTGACGGTGTATTCCTGTATGCCCATGATACTTGAACTACATGATGTCAATTCGTTGCCTAAGTGAGATGCTAATGACAGCTTATCTGCTCTTTCTAACAGAAACACTCTCCTAGCCTAGTTGATTGATTTTTTAACTTTCATTAAATAGTCGCTGTGGTGACATTATTACTAATCCCCGTGTCTAGAAGACATCATCGATAAAGTCTGGCCTGTTTGTAGCTACAAGGTCGGAGATATTTCAGATGTGTGTGGGCTGCCGAACTAGCCGCTCAAGACAGTTTTCCAAAAACGTGTTCAAATGTATATCGCAAGACTGACTGTCTGTACCCCTTCGAATGAATCCACAGTCATCCCCTGTGTACACTCGTTAGGTTTAATTCACCTCCAACTAGTCCTGGATGATCCGGGTATTTACGCGCTGCCGGCACTAGAATTCCTTTGTATAGCTCTAGAACTGTCACGGCGAAATCGGGTGGCCGGTAAAACACCCAACAATTAACTTGGTTTCACCTACACCTGTTATACGCGAGCAGATAGCTTCACTGGTACACCCAGTTTCGACCTCAATACATTCAATGTTTTTGTCAACTGCAACGAACACTCGCCTTCCTATGGCGCCTAACCTGTCTTTCCGATAAACGTTCGATGACTAGCTAAATATCTCGTGCTTCAGCCAGCTCTCGGTCCAAAGAATAACTTGAGCGGGAGAACTTTCCTGGAGAGCAGCATTCAAGATACATTCGTTCCCAGCATCACTTTCTGCAACAGTTAACATCGTTAAAACTTCGGAGCGACTTCAGAAATTGTCCACTATCGACAAAACCGTCCGATATTCGAGAAAGGCGACATTTAAGAAATCTAGATGTCTGTCACACTAACACACAGAAGGAAGGTTATTGCTAAGATCCTTCGATCTACAGTGTTGTCTGTTTCAGCATATTCTAGATCGTATCCTCGAAATCTGTCTTCCCAATGAGTTTATGCAATACTGTGAGTTTTGGTTCGAGTGAAACATGCTCAGATCCCGTAAAGGGTATGGAGACCATCCAGCATCTATATACAAAAGGAAAAAGGTCCAGAATATAATTTGGAAAGTGAGGGGGGCGAGGAGGAGGAGTCGTTCTACTGTGTGCTGAGACACGTGGGAAACCGTGATAACGACGCAGTCGATTTTGCAGCCAAAGACGAATGTACGGTACACTGACTGATAAAATGTGATATCCTTTTGCGTGCTCTAGTGCTGAGAAAGTCCGTAATGCATCTACGAGACAAATAGTTGCTGCTGAGTGCATAACAAGATACCATCAATAGAAGCAAATTTTTACCTCATTTTATAATGTGAAAAGAAGGTAGAAGACAGATTATCAGCAGATTGGTCTTCAATTTCAAACGATGACATAAGTGTGGTGCATGTATTATGAATTTGTATTTATCATATTTTCTGCTTTACACTAGGGAGGGTATTTTGATGTGTGGTGAGGATGGTTCCTCATTCAGATGTTATATAGGTGGTTAACAAACCATAATATCCGGATCCGCACCTTTGTGACTACGCTGTTCCTCTACTTGAATTTATTAGAACATCCTTGGTCAAAGACGGTTTAAATACTTCTCGATTTTGTATGTCTGAGAATGACAGTGTACGCTAATGTCCTAAAGAATGGGAAAGAACAAAATTGATTTTCCGTTGCTTTTTGTATATCTGCATTACATCATAGTTAACCACGTTCATCTCATTAAGTCTTAGCAAGGGCCGTGATAACTACGATATTTAGCGCCCTAACGCAAGTATATAAGAAACCTGAGACAGTCACTAAACCCGCTGGGCACAACAGGTGATTAGGATTGCTTAAGGGCAAAATAAGGCGTCGGTCAGTTTCACTTCGAAATTGTAATTTATTGTAATTTAATAATACCTTTAAACCAAAACGTAACATGGCCGAACTTTTACAACTACGAGTTCCAAAATCCAATTCTTTTACGGCAGATGGCCTCCAAACAAGAAATCTTAAAAGACAACAAGATAAATTCCAAGTGACTGAATACATGCAGTTAGAATTGCAAATAATTTATTGTGACCAGACCAAATATCTCACGAAATAAGCGTCAAACGCAAAAACTACAAAGAACGAAATTCGTCTAGCTTGAAGGGGGAAACCCGATGGCGCTATGGTTGGTCCGCTAGATGGCGCTGCCATACGTCAAACGGGTATCAACTGCGTTTTTTTAGATAGGAACTCCTATTTTTATTAAATAATCGTGTAGTACGTAAAGAAATATGAATCTTTTAGTTGGAGCACTTTTTTCGCTTTGTGACAGATGACGCTGTAATAGACACACACATATGGCTCACAATTTTATACGAACAGTTGATAACAGATAAGTTTTTTAAATTGAAATACAGAACGTTGGTACGTTTGAACATTTTATTTCGGTTGTTCCAATGTGATACATGTACTTTTGTGAACTTATCATTTCTGAGAAAGCATGCTGTTACAGCGTGATTACCTGTAATTAACACATTAATGCAATACATGCTCAATATGATGACAGTCAACCTCAATGCATTTGGCAATACGTGTAACGACATTCCTCTCAACAGCGAGTAGTCTTCCTTCCGTATTGTTCGCACATGCATTGACAATGCGCTGACGCATGTTGTCAGGCGTTGTCGAAGGATCATGATGGCAAATATCCTTCAACTTTCCCCACAGAAAGAAATCCGGGGACGTCAGATCCGGTGAACGTGAGGGCCGTGGTATGGTGCTTCGACGACCAATCCACCTGTTATAAAATATGCTATTCAATACAGCTTCAACCGCACGCGAGCTATGTGCCAGACATCCGTCATGTTCGAAGTACATCGCTATTCTGTCATGCAGTGAAACATCTTGTAGTAACAACGGTAGAACATTACGTAGGAAATCATCATACATTGCACCATTTATATTACCATCGATAAAAAGGGGGCCAATTATCTTTCCTCCCATTATGCCGCACCATACACTAACCCGCCAAGGTCGCTGATGTTCCACTTGTCGCAGCCATCGTGGATTTTCCGTTGCCCAATAGTGCATATTATGCCGGTTTACATTACCGCTGTTGGTGAATGACGCTTCGTCGCTAAATAGAATGCGTGCAAAAAATCTGTCACCGTCCCGTAATTTCTCTTGTGCCCAGTGGCAGAACTGTACACGACGTTCATAGTCGTCGTGTTGTGGGTTGGCAGGAGAGCCAACACCGGGTTACTAAAGGAAGCCGGAAGGCACGCGTTTTAGCTCACGCACGCTGGCGTGAGGTCTGGAAAAGGGCAAGGAAATTAGACTTTAGAAAAAAAACGGACGTAGCTGGTGGAATACTTAACTTTAATCCATTAATGGTGAAGCCGGCCGAAGTGGCCGTGCGGTTAAAGGCGCTGCAATCTGGAATCGCAAGACCGCTACGGTCGCAGGTTCGAATCCTGCCTCGGGCATGGATGTTTGTGATGTCCTTAGGTTAGTTAGGTTTAACTAGTTCTAAGTTCTAGGGGACTAATGACCTCAGCAGTTGAGTCCCATAGTGCTCAGAGCCATTTGAACCATTTGAACCATTAATGGTGAACGTCGCTCTTGACAGTACATGATTCAGTATCAATAGTAACTGGTAATGGCGCCTTGCTAGGTCGTAGCAAATGACGTAGCTGAAGGCTATGCTAACTATCGTCTTGGAAAATGAGAGCGTATTTTGTCAGTGAACCATCGCTAGCAAAGTCGACTGTACAACTGGGCGAGTGCTAGGAGGTCTCTCTAGAACTGCCGTGTGGCGGCGCTCGGTCTGCAATCACTGATAGTGGCGACACGCGGATCCGACGTATACTAACGGACCGCGGCCGATTTAAAGGCTACCACCTAGCAAGTGTGGTGTCTGGCGGTGACACCACATTCCTCCCCCGCAAATCGGCGCACGGTTGTGGCATAAGGCTTCCGCCCGCCGTGGGGAGGACCCCATGTTGACGTATGCGACGAGGTGGGAAGCCTAACAACAGGCGAGGCTGTGCCGCCCGCACCCTGCCATTCGGACCGCGGGGAGCTAGGAAACGCCGGAAAACCTGCTCCAGGGTGCACGCCAACATGCGGTGTATGCGTCCGCAGAGAGACAGGAGGGGCCGAAGGGTCGACCTCCATCGGGCCGGGGCACCCGACGGGCGAAGACGACGTATGGTCCGGAGCGGGCAAGAGTTCCATGTCGGAGGACAACTGGTCACGGGAAGCGATCGGCGGCGCGTGACCCAGGGAGGCGCCCGGCGGTGGCAGCGACGCGTCCACTGTGGGCGTCGCCGGCGGGAGAACAGGCGGCGGCGGCGGCGGCGGCGGCGGCGGCAGCGGCGGCGGCGCGTCGCCATGGGGCAAAATGGAAGGCAGCGTCGGTAACACCTGGGGCTGAGGAGAGACAGTGGATGGGTCCCCAGGGCGCTGACCGGACGGCACCGTCGCTGAAAGCAGACGGGGAGCGGCAGATCCCGTGCGACGACAGAGGCGCAGCTGATTGAGATGCCGTCGCACCTCACCAGAGGCCCCCAAAACCAGATACAAAGCGCGGCCGAGGCAGCGAAGAATGCGCCTTTCGAGCCAACGCCGTGAACTTCGATAGTGGTGGTAGTAGACAACGTCGCCTGGGGCAAAAGCAGGTGTCTGCCGCTGCACAGGAACCTGATGCGGCGGATGTAGCAAACACATCAAGGTTCGATGAGGGCGACCGTGGAGCAACTCAGTCGGCGAGCGACCATCTCGGGGCTGAGAGCGATACGAGGACAAAAAGAGCAATAACGCGTCATCCCGAGAATGCGACTCTTTCTGCTTCAACATCTGTGACGTGAAAGTCCTGACCAATCGTTCAGCGGCACCGTTTGACTGTGGCGGAAACGGCGAGGACGTCAGATGTCTAAAACCATTGGCCTTGCAGAATGATTGAAATTCTGCGGACATGAATTGTGGGCCATTGTCGGAAACAATAGTCTGTGGAAGACCTTCGATGCCAAAGATAGCGGATAACGCTTGGATGGTGGCAGATGACGTCGTGGAAGTCATCCGGACAACAAAAGGAAAATTGCTGAATGAATCTACTACAACCATCCATCGAGCATTCCAGAATGGACCAGCAAAATCGATATGTAAGCGTTGTCAAGGGAAGTGGCTTTTGGCCATGCAAAGAATTTCCGCGGTAGTGCTGATTGTTGTTCGGCACACACCATACAAGAAGAGCACATATTCGTAATCACGGCATCGATTCCGAACCAAGTTCTGTGCTGACGAGCAAGTTGTTTCGTTCTCACTATACCCCAATGTCCTTGGTGGAGAAGCTGTAATACAGAGGACTGTATCGAACGTGGGACCACGACCCGATCATTATCAGAACGCAACAGCAAAACACCACGTCGTACAAAAAGTCTCTCCTGGTGAGCAAAAATCGGCGAACCAACGGATCCCCGATCCGTGACTTTGACAAGGGCCATTGCGGAGCAACAAAACGCACAACGGTAGCAAGGACAGGTTCGGCAGCTGTGGCTGTAGCTGCACGACGAAAATCAATCGGAAACGGTTCGACCACGTCATCGGGTTCCGAATCAATGAACATGCAAGCAAGCAACAAAATATCGTAGTGGTATTGCGAGAGGAAAATAGACCAGCGAATGAATTTCTGCCCTGTACGTGGAGGTACAGGCTTGGTCGGATGAGAAAGCGATGTCAAAGGTTTGTGGTCTGTGATGATGGTAAAGTGACGACCATACAAGAAATCATGAAACTTTGTAACACCAAATACGAGAGCCAATGCTTCTTTCTCAATCTGTGAATAATTTCTTTGCGCAGACGAGAGGAATTTGGACGCAAAGGCAATGGGGCGATCGTGCGATCCATCTATGTGCGCAAGCACAGCACCGATCCCAAAAACCAATGCGTCCACCATCAACAATAGGGGCTTCCGGGGATCGAATGGCGTAACCAATTATTGGAAAGCAACGCCGATTTCAACTGGCGAAAGGCGCGTTCGCATTCCGTCGTCCAGACGAACGGAACACCTTTACGGCGTAAGCGATGAAGCGGAGCTGAAATGGAAAAGGCGTGGCGCACATAGCGATGATAATAATTAATTTTTCCCAGCACACTCTGTAGCTGCTTCAAATTCTGCGGCGAAGGCAAGTCTTGTATGGCACGGAGGTGCTCTGGACTGGGATGTATGCCTTGGGCATTGAGTACATGTCCCAGATAGGGTAAGTCACGGGCAAAAAACACACATTTGTCCTTCCGCAAGCGAAGACCATTTTGTCGCAAAACCTGAAATAATGTTCTGAGATTGGCTTAATGTTCTTCTTCCGTCTTTCCGGAGATCACAATATCGTCCAGATAGTTTGCTGCAGTAGGGACCGTCGCACAAACAGTTTGTAGATATTGCTGAAACAATGCAGGGGCGGATGCACACCCGAATGGCAGTCGTTTGAATCGATACAAACCAAGATGCGTGTTAACCCCCAAAACGCGCTGGGATTCTTCGTCCAGCGGTATTTGCAAGTATGCATCCGCTAGGTCCAACTTCGAAAAATATTTACCCGGGCACAGTTTGTCAAAAAGATCTTCCTGGCGGGGTAAAGGAAAAGTTGCAGTCACTAGTTGTGGATTCACTGTTGCCTTGAAGTCCACACAAAGTCTCAATTTTCCGGAAGGTTTTGGCACAGTTACTAAGGGTGATGCTCAGAGAGAAGTCTGCTCACGTTCAGTTACACCTTGTGATTCCAAATCGTGTAATGTTTTTGCGACATCATCACGCAGTGCGTGGGGAGCATTGCGCGCTCTGAAAAATTTCGGTTGCGCGTTTACTTTCAGTTCCAAATGTGCTTTATAGTTCTTAGCGCAACCGAGGCTCGCTGCAAAAATGTCTGCAAATTCTTCACATAGACGAGAAACACTGTCGGAAGGCACATTCTGGTTCACTGATAGGGCCTGATTTACTATAAACAACTTAAACAACTGAAATAAATCGAAACCAAACAAGTTCACTGCAGAAGAAGAACGAAGGACGTAAAATGACACAAGTTTTGTTTGTCCTTTGTATGTTGCAAGAAGGCTGCACTGTCCTAACACAGGGATCTTGTGATCTGAATAGGTAGTTAACTTAAGAGTTGCGGCACGCAATGGAGGTGTGCCCAGCAGTTTGTAAGTGTCTTGACTGATCAGTGAAACTGCAGCCCCGGTATCCAGCTGGAATGGTATCACTTTGCCGTTAATGTCCAAGTCCACAAAAAGTTTATTGCCCTGCTGACGACAAGAGCGACTGTCTCGTGCAGCGTGAACTGACAATGGTACAAAATCACTTGCTACTTGACGGGAGATCCGGCGATGTCGACGCACACTATTTGTGGGACGAACACAGTCACTGTTAGAGAGAGTGGCACTGGGCGGAGTGGCATGAACTATATGAATTTCCATGGGAGAAGTGTCGTGAGCATGAGTATCCTTGGTTCGATTCCGATTCTGGCGGGAAGCAAAGGGCCTGGAATGGTTTTGAGCTTCTGATCTGAGCTTTTTCTGGCAAACACTTTGAACATGTCCTATTTTATTACAGTAAAAGCAAATAGCCTGGCGTGACAGGCAATTCTCACATGAACGTCTAGTAGCACACCGCGGGCCCGATGTTAGCACTGCATTTGCTTGCCGGCGCGGTACAGGTGGCTGAGAGCCTGGCGGCAGCGGCGTGTCCAGGCGCGAGGACTGTTTACTGTTCCGTGCAGCTCACCCGGCTGGCTGGTGAACCTGACACACGGGTGGCGAAGTTTCAAATGATTCCTGAGCAAAGTCAAGTGTGTCCTGCCGATCCAATATGTCCATCACTTGTGGAAGGGAGGGATTGACTAGTTCCAAAATCTGTTCCCTTATACAAACATCAGAAACGTTCTGTGCAATTGCATCATGCACCATAGTATCTGAATAAGGGAGTCCACATTCACACTCAAAAGCACAATCCCTAGTAAGACCTTGCAAGGTTGCAACCCACTCCCAATTAGTATGACCTGCAGTACGTTTTGTGCGAAAGAAGGTATACCGTTTGCCAACTACATTGACTGATTCTTTGAAATATGCATCTAATGCAGGCAAAATTTCGTCATAGGACAGAGTTTCTACGTCGCATCGGGGAAATAATTTGACTACCACACGGTGCGTGTGCACCCCTATGGAGGACAACAAAGAAGGCTGCCACTCGTTACCTTGAATTCTGTAGGCGGCGAGATGGAATCCAAATTGGCGTGACCACTCCGTCCAGCTTTCCAGTGCAGCATCAAAAGGACGAAAAGTTGGTGCAACTGTGTGTTGTGGCTGCGTTAGCGGTGGAGCGGCGGCTGCCGCATCGTTTTGCATCGCACGTTGAGCCTGGACGAGCTGTCCAAGGGCATCCAGTAAGGCCTGCGTCTGCTAATTCTGTAAGCGATAAAATTCGGCCAGTACATCTGGAGATGGTGGGGAAGCCATTACACAAGTAAATCAGGGCAGTAGAGTTACGAACGCGGTGTTGCCTCGTCGCCAATGTTCTGGGTTGGCAGGAGAGCCAACACCGGGTTAGTAGAGGTAGCCGAAAGGCACGCCTTTTAGCTCACGCGGGCTGGCGTGAGGTATTATTCACAATATCAATTGTAACTGGTAATATCGCCTTGCTAGGTCGTAGAAAATGACGTAGCTGAAGGCTATGCTAACTATCGTCTCGGCAAATGAGAGCGTATTTTGTCAGTGAACCATCGCTAGCAAAGTCGGCTGTACAACTAGGTGAGTGCTAGGAAGTCTCTCTAGACCTGCCGTGTGGCGGCGCTCGGTTTGCAATCACTGACAGTGGCGACACGCGGGTCCGACGTATACTAACGGACCGCGGCCGATTTAAAAGCTACCACCTAGCAAGTGTGGTGTCTGGCGGTGACACCACACGTCGCCATGCAATTCCTGGTGCATGGAAATATGATACAGGTACAATCGATGTTGCTGTAGCATTCTCAACACCGACTTTTTTGAGATTCCCGATTCTCGCGAAATTTGTCTGCTACTGATGTGCAGATTAGCCCGCGACAGCAGCTAAAACACCTACTTGGGCACTAACATTTATTGCAGGTCGTGGTTGACGTTTCACATGTGGCTGAACACTTCCTGTTTCCTTAAATAACGTAACTATCCGGCGAACGGTGCGGACACTTGGATGATATCGTCCAGGATACCGAGCAGCATACATAGCCCACGCCCGTTGGGCATTTTGATCACAATAGCCATACATCAACACGATATCGACCTTCTCCGCAATTGGTAAACGGTCCATTTTAACACGGGTAATGTATCACGAAGTAAATACCGTCCGCACTGGCGGAATGTTACGTGATACCACGTACTTATACTTTGTGACTATTACGGCGCCATCTATCACAAAGCGAAAAAAGTCGTCCAGCTAAAACATTGATATTTCTTTACGTACTACACGAAAATGTAATAAAAATGGAGGTTCCTATTTTAAGAAAACGCAGTTGATATCCGTTCGACCGATGGTAACGCCATCTTGCGGGTCAACCATAGCGCCACCTGGTTTCCCCCTTCAAGCTAGATGAGTTTCATTCTTTGTAGTTTTTTCGTTGGATGCTTATTTCATGAGATATTTGGCCCGGTCAGTATCAATGTACCACTCTGTATATCACAGCTAGGCGGAAAGCCTAAAGGCAAAAGTGGATAGAACAAACATATACAAGGGGCAATAAAAACAGCTGAAGGCCACAATTAAGTATCAAAATTTTAAAATATGTTACCTTAATCTTTTAAGTTAGAAGGCTGCAATGTTTTCGCTTAAGGGGAAATTTTGAGAATAAGGCCCCACAGATGATTTTCCATAAATTCAAAAATACCCTAACCTTTAATATTTCAATGGCCGAACGCACACTAAATGAAAAAGCAACGCAACGACAATAACTAAATTTAAGAATAAGGTTTTAAGAGGCTGAATGCCCACAACTGATTTACATAAATTGATTTACATAAAATACAATAAGAAATTTTACAAGTATTAGCTACAATAGATTACCATCAGACCATTAAACGCCTATGAAAAGGACAGCATAGAGAACGGCATTCAGACGTCTCCAGGGGTGGGGGGAGGGAGAGGGGGTCTGCCTCCGAAACATTAAAGTTCACTCATGTGGGACAGGCGGTGGGCCCAACTACACTTGATCCGTCAGTAACTCAAACCAAGAGACAGTCACAGACTGACCGAACAGACGACTTGCTTGCCACCAGTCGGTACATAAAAACTCAAAGACCAAACTGTTACGGACGTGATTATCCACAATGAAATACGTATTAAGCTGTCAAAACTACGAACCATGTTGGACAGTGACAACAGGTGACGAAAGGACGCTGCCAACTTAGTACAGAAGAGAAGGTGATAAAATATTGGGGTGTTTTTCGTGTTTAGCGTTTGCCAGTCTTTTTTTTTTTTTTTTTTTTTTTTTTGGTTAAGGAAGCGATAATGCGGAAGGATATAAAGAGATTTTGTTGCACTCTGTACTGCATACAGCACAGATATAGTTTCGAAGCAACGACTGTACCTTCATGACAAAGTACCCCCATCATAGAGCAACATCTGTGAGGCAATGATTTGTGGACAATAACATTTCTGAAATGGACCTGCCTGACCATAGTCCTGTGATGTTAAGCTGCAACCCTGCCCGTTTTCTGTTCTTAAACTGTGACCCCACGACTTTTCTCGTATCATTGGAAGGTGATTCACGGATGAATTACATCACAACTATTGTTACTAATAGTTCTAGTTTTTTTTGTTTTCCTTTCTTGGTCCTTTTCTTTTACTACTCCGACTTGAGTTTTATAGATGCTGCACATTATTCTGTTCCTCTACTGCAGAAATGGCACTTCGTATTTTTTTATACATCATTCTCATCAAAAATGGTGCTCGGCCCTATTGATATATAGAATAAAATCACAATTGAATCCTTTAAGCGACTTCCCAACTCATACGGTACAATTGCTGAAATGTTCAAAGAAAACTTGAGTGCAATTTCAAACGAGTACCCGACTCATACAATTATAGTTGGTGACGACTTTAATTTACCCTCGATATGTTGTCGAAAATACATGTTTAAATTCCGGGGATGCGCGTAAAACATTATCCGAAATTGTGCTACACACATTCTCTGAAAATTATTTCGAGCAATTAGTTCACGAGTCCAGTCGTATAGAAAAGGTTGAGGAAACGCACTTGACTTCTTAGTAACAAATAATCCTGAGCTAATAACGAGCATCAAAACGGATACGGATTTTATTGAACGCAGGTATGCTGTAACGAGACTGAATACCGTAACTCCCAAACCCTCCATAATTAAACGAAAACATTACCTGTTCAAAAAAAACATATAAAAATTCACTTCACGCCATCCTGAGAGACAATCTCTACTGCTCCCCTATTAACAATGTAAATGTAGACCAGATGCGACTTGAATTCAAAGAAATACTATCGACGGTAATTGAGAGATTTATACCAAATTAATTAAGAAACGACGTAGCTGTCCGCCACGCTACACAATACGGGTCAGAACACTGTTGCAGACACAACGGAAGAAGCATGCCAAATTTAAACGAACGAAAAATCCCCAACATTGGTGATCTGTTACAGAAGCTCGAAATTTAGCGACGACTTCGGTGCGAGATGCTTATAATAGTTTCCACAACGAAACCTTGCCTAGAAACCTCTCAGCAAATCCTTATTTTCGTCGTATGTAAAATATACTAGCGGCAAGACACAGTCAATACCCTCTCTATTCGATAGCAATAGAAGTACTATCATCGAGAGTGCTGCCAAAGCAGAGTTACTAAACATAGCCCTCCGAAATTACTTCACTAAAAGAAACGAAGTACATATTCTTGAATTCGAATCAAGAACAGCTGTCGAATTGAGTAACTTAGAAGTATATATCCTCAGAGTAGTGAAGCAACATAATCACTTAATAAAAGAAAGTCTTCCGGTTCAGACTGTATACCAATTAAATAAAATGTTCTCGGGTTTCCAACCGCGTCAATTGGTTAAAACTACACGAGCTTTCAGCCAAGCACTCCTTGGCCATTGTCAAGTGTTATGATTGCCAGTGGGACGCTAGCTGCTGCTGTGACGTCACTGGTGACCGTGGCATTGCCGTATATGGGCATGTTTTGAGTCGGCGTTCGATGTGCCCTCTTCAACCGCGCGATCGCTGGATCCCACGCAGCACTGAGCTGTAAGCCACCGTCTCTATTCAGGGTGTTTGTGGCAATTTTTATTTTAATAGCTTCGTGTATTAAACTGTCCCAGAAACCGGTAGTGCGAGCCACGACAGAGGTATCGTCAAATTTTATGTGGTGACCGTTTTCTAACGCATGCTCAGCTAACGCAGATTTCTCTGGATAGCGTAGGCGATAATACCTCTCATGTTCTTTCCTGCATTGTTCCACAGTGCGCACTGTTTGTCCGATGTACTTCCGGCCACACTCACAAGGTATTTCGTAAACTCCAGGTGTTCTGAGACCTACAGCGTCTTTAACTGGTCTCAGTAATTGACGGATTTTCGTTGGAGGCCTGAAGATCGATTTGATCTTGTGTCTTTTCAACAGGCGGCTTATCTTGCCCGACACAGAGCCACAGAATGGCAGCAAAGCAAGTTTATTTTCCTACTCTTCGTCGCTGGTCTTATTCTGATATTTCCGAGATACCACTTATTTCACTTGATGGGTGCTGTAGCCGCTATTCCTGAAAACCTTGCGTAGGTGGCTGAGTTCGTGGGGCAGGTTGTCGTCGTCTGATATTACTCTTGCACGATGCACCAATGTTTGCAATACTGTGCGCTTCTGTATACCAATTAGGTTTCTTTCACAGTATACTTCTGCAATACCTCCATACATAACAATCATGTACAAGTGCTCAACGCTCGACGTAAGATCAGTATTCAAAGATTGGAAAATTGCACAGGTCACCTCAATTTTCAAGAAAGGTAGTAGGAGTAATCCACAAAATTACAGGCCCATATCATTAACGTCGATATGCAGTAGGGTTTTGGAACATATGTTGTATTCGAACACTACTTATTACCTCGAAGTGAAATGTATACCGACATACAGTCAACACGGTTTTAGGAAACGTTGTTCTTATGAAACACAACTAGCTCTGAACTCACAGGAAGTGCTGAGTGCTGTTGACAAGGGATCTTAATCTGATTCAGCATTTCTAGATTTCCAGAAGGGTTTCGACACATGTAATCAAATTGTGAACTTATGGAATATCGCCTCGGCTATGCGACTGGATTCGTAATTTCCTGTCAGAGAAGTCACGGTTCACAGGTTATATGAACAATTTAAGAGACTATCTGAGCAACAGTCTTAGATGTTTTGCAGATGATACTCTTATCTAGGGCCTATTAAAGTCATCAGACGATCTAACAAACAGCAAAACGATTTAGAAAAGATATCTGTATGGTGCGAGAATTGGTAATTGACGCTAAATAATGACAACTGTGAGGTCATTCACATGAGTGCTAAAAGGAATCCGTTTCATTTCGTTTACACGATAAATCAATCAAATCTGAAGGGCAAAAAATTCAAAAAAATGCCTAGGAATTACAATTACGAACAACATTACTTGGAACGAACACATAGAAGATGTTGTGGGGAAGGCGAACCAAAGACTGCGCTTTTAGGCGTTGCACTCAGAAGATGCAGCAGATCTACTAAACAGACTGCCTACGCTACGCTTGTCCGTCCTCTTTTGGAGTACTGCTGAGCAGTGTGGTATCCTTACCAGATAGGGTTAACGGAGTATATCGGGCAAGTTCACAGAAGGGCAGCACGTTTTGCGTTAGAGTGTCACGGACGTGATGCAGGATTTGGAGTGGACATCATTAAAACAAAGGCGTTTCTCCTTGCAGTACGTTCGTCTCATGAAATCTCAATCACTAGTTTTCTCCCTACATAGGGAGAAACGATCATCATAGTAAATTAAGGAAAATCAGAGCTCGCACGGAAAGATATAAGTGTTGGTTTTTTCCGCACCCTGTTCGAGACTAGAACAAGAGAGAATTAGTGTGAAGGTGGTTCGATAAACCCTCTGCCAGGCATATGAATGTGATTTGCAGAGTATCGATGTAGACGGTCGATATTAAGACTGTGCACTGTAATTTAAGTGAAAGCGAGTCACTGGTTTTTGGAATTCATTTTGGTATGATAGTAACATGACTCTGTTACTCTTTCCATCCTACAATTTTTTCAGTAACATGACTCTGTTACTCTTTCCATCCTACATTTTCTTTTTACAAGTACAAGTTCTCTGTTCTGTTTCTCTCCCAAAAAATAGCTGTTTAGATTGACGTAATGTGTAACAAATTTGTCTCCTCTTTTACAAATTGGTCTATTACTACCTCCTCCTTGACAGAAATACACCGATGGGAAAAAAATCGCAACACGAAGGAGATGTGCGACGTAAACTAAAGTTGGTCGGCGTGTTTCTGCATCTGTTAAAATTTCTCACCCATCACATTAGAGTGGCGCAGGCATCGCTAGTATGAGGAAGCAAATCAAGTTTGTTTTAAACGCATGCTATAGCGGAAGAGGGTGTTAAGTCTGGACATGGTGTGCTCAGGTTAGTCAAGAATGCTTTTAAGGCGACAAAGAGTGTGTGTGTGTGTGTTGGGGCTTATGGGCGCTCAACATCGAGGTCATCAGCGCCCTGACACACATTAAAAGGAACGAATGTGGACAGACCTAATAAAACTGAAGCACACACTCAAAGAAAGCAGGAAAAGAGGGGAAATGCTACATAAGAAAGTAAAACCGAAGGAAAGGGAAAACATAGCAACAAGAATGCCACAAGAAATTGACATTGGCTGGCCACTTACATAAAATATGGGCGAGTTTGTCACACAGTGAGCAAATTAAAATCCTCTCCCTAAAATCTTTGTAAAAACATTTGAGTCGGCACAGAACTTTAAAACTTTAACTGCATTCGTCCGAGTGTTGCCTAAACGAGATGGCAGGTCCGCTGGCAAGTCAGCCGCAGCCCGCTGGTCAGAAAATAAAACGCAATCCAATAAAACGTGGCGCACAGTGACCTGGACGCCGCAAGCACCACACATTGAAGGGTCCTCTCTCTGGAGCAGGAAGCCATGCGTCATAGGGCTGTGGCCTATCCGAAGACGAGTGAGGAGAACCTCGTCCCGTCGATGGGGCTGAAAGGAAGTACACCACACACGCGTTGTGGGCTTGACTATATGGAGCTTATTGTCAGTCACTTCCAGCCACTCATCCTCCCACCGATGCATGACTCGTGAGCTCAACAGCGAGGTGAGTGCGTGCAGGGGGATAGCACACTGAGATACTTGTGGATCGAGACACGCCTCCTTGGCTGCGAGATCTGCCCTTTCATTCCCAGCAATGCCGACATGCCCCGGAACCCAGCAGCAAGCTACAAACTTCCCCAGTCGCTGTAGTCGGAGGAGGGCATCCTGGATGGTCTAGACTATTTTGTCTGCCGGATACAAACGTTGCAATGAGTGAAGGGCACTGAGTGAATCGGAACAGATAAGAAATTTAGGAGAGGAAGAATGTCTCATCTGTTCCAGTGCCCGCAACATCGCAGACAATTCTGCATCAAAGACAGTAAAAGTCTGAGGCAGTCGGACATTAGGGACACGATCCAGAGAAACAACTGAGCAACCAACGGAATCCCCTTGTTTCGACCCATCCGTAAAAACAGCTACATAGTCGTGGTGCTCAGATAAAATGGCAGAAAATGCTGCATTAAAAACGGTGGCAGGAGTGCAATCTCTCTTGTACTGCAATAAATCTAAAATCACACCGGGCCTCTTCAGTAACCAGGGTGGCAGGTGGTTAAAACCCTGGATTTGGAGTTGTACAGACTCCACACCGAGGGACTCAAGCACCCGTTGCACACGGATCCCAAACGGCAACGTAGCCCGGGGATGGCGGGAAAAAAGGCGGTCCAGAGGTGGATGGGCAACAAGATGGTGAGCAGGCGAGCTGGGAGCTGCAAGAAACTTACAAGCCTGGCGCACCAGCAGGAGCTGCCGCCGGATGTCCGGATGTTAAGTGGCGGTTCGCCAGCCTCAGCACAGAGGCTGGGTACGGGACTGGTCCAATACGCACCCGTGGCCAGTCGGATCCCAGCATGGTGGATAGCGTCAAGGATCTGCAAATAAGACGGCCTTGCTGACCCATATACTGTGCACCCATAATCCAACCATGAACGCACAAAAGCTCGGTAAAAATGAAGGAGACGTGCCCTGTCCGCTCCCCAAGACCTGTGGCTGAGGCACTTGAGGATGTTCAGTGCCTTCAGGGTTCTGGCTCTCAAGTCACGTAGGTGTGGCAGCCATGACAACCTGGAGTCAAAAATTAGGCCCAGAAACCGCACTGTGTCTCTAAAATGTAGGACAGTATCCCCCATATGCAAGGCAGGCAAAGTAAAAAGACGACGAGAACGATTAAAATGAACACAAACACACTTATCGGCAGAAAACCGAAAACCCGTCTTCGCAGCCCACTCCTCTAACCGCCGCACTGTTAGCTGCAACTGACGGCTCACGGTTGCAACACTGGAGGAGCAACAGAAAACAGCAAAGTCGTCCACAAAAAAGGAGCACTGTACTGGACTCCTCACTGTAGACGTTATACTGTTGATGGCTATGGCAAAGAGGGTAACGCTTAAAACACTGCCCTGGGGCAGTTCTCTTGCTCAAAGCGATCAGACAGTGTGTTACCAACGCGGGTCCGAAAAAACCGCTGAGACAGGAAAGACCGAATGAGAATAGGGAGACGGCCACGAAAGCCCCATTGATGCAGTTTTGCAAGAATATAGTGTCTCCAAGTAGTATCATATGCCTTACTGATGTCAAAGAAGATGCCGATACAGTGATGCTGACGGAGGAAAGCCTGCTCAATAGCCGCCTCTAGGAGGGTCAGGCTAAGGAGCTGTCTGGTCTCTAACAGCCAGACGAGACGACGGCTAACCATCCGTTCCAGGGTCTTGCCGACAGCTTGTCAAGGCGATACTACGATAACTACCGGGACATGTGCGGTCCTTACCTGGTTTGAGGAGAGGGATGAGGATTGCCTCCATCCATGAGGTGGGGAACACTCCTGTCTGCCATATGAGATTAAAACATTCGAGGAGGATTTCCTTTGACGCCGCTGGCAGATGTCTAAGCATGGAGTACCGGATGCGGTCGTAACCTGGTGCAGTGTCAGAAGTCTCAGTAAGTGTCGACTCAAGTTCCCACATGGAGAAAGGGGAGTTGTAGGCCTCAGAACTGTTCGACCGGAAGTCCAAGTTCGCTCTTTCGACAGTCGCACGGTAGCGACAAAACGCTAGATCCTGGGTTGCAGTGGCAGTACTTTGTGCAAAATGCTCTGCCAGCGTCTGAGCAATGTCTCTGGGTGTCGTTTGTAGGCATCCCTGGTTCAGGACTGCAGCTATTGGTAAACGGCTGCGTTTACCGGAAATCCTTTGGATGGCTTCCCATACTTTTGTGGAACAAGTGGAACGGTTGATGGAGTCCAGGAACTCCTGCCATGACCTTTTCTTGCTCTCTTTAATGACATGGCGTGCCCTGGCTCTCGCGATTCGAAAGGCGGTAAGATTGACCGCTGTTGGGCGGCATTTAAATGGGCGAAGAGCCGCACGCCTGTCCCGGATGGCTGAGCGGCACTCTTCTGTGCACCAAGGCACAAGGCGCCGCTTAAGAGGGCCAGAAGACTGTGGTATGGACAGGCCAGCAGCATGATGGATCACAAGTGTGATGCGATCCACCCATTCCTGTACGCTGTTGTGGCGTTCAAAGACAGCCAACCGAGTGAACAGTGGCCAGTTAGCCCTGCCAATCATCCACGATGGTGGCCTCTGCTCCAGCAATACACCATCCAGGAGATGAATGCGGATGGGGAAGTGATCGCTGGAATGAAGGTCGTCAATGACCTCCCAGTGAATGAGTCGATAAGGGTTGGAGAGCAGAAAGATAGGTCAATGGGTGAGAATGACCCAGTACCAGTAGAAAAATGAGTCGGAGTACCTGTGTTGAGGATGCACAACACTTGAGATTTTAGGAGGCTCTCCAAAATTCGACCTCAAGTGCAAAGAGAAGCGGAGCCCCACAGGACATGATGGGCATTGAAGTCTCCCAGGAGGAGAAATGGGCGGGGGAGTTGGTCGATAAGATCTGTGAGAGCGTCTAAGGTGATTGCATCCAGAGAGGGTGAATAAAGGGAGCAAACGGTAAGCCTCTGATGTGAATGAATTTCAACTGCAACTGTTTGCAGGTCAGTATCCAGGCGGAGAGCACAGGAGTGGTGGTCATTATTGACAAACACGGCGACTCCGCCTTTGGCTCTTTCTCCAGTCAGGTCATCTTTGCGATACAACGTATAGCCCCTTAGTACAGGAGCATCAGATGGTTTTAAATGCGTTTCCTGTAAACACAAGCACAGGGGGCGTTGCCGTACTAGGAGGTTCAGTTCCTCCACATGTGCCCGTAATCCATTCATGTTCCACTGTAAAATGGGAGCCATCTATCAGGGTGGGAGTACCTTCATTCTCACTTTCCGTCGGGGAGGAGAGCCCACAACAGGTGGAGGCTCAGTTTTGGGGCGAGATGATTGCCTCAGTCTGACATCAACCTCCATCGCCTCTGAAGAGAAGTAGAGAGAGATGTCAGAGAGAATGACATCCACATCAGCAGACTGTATAACTTCAGTCTCCTTTAGTGGGAGAGTCTTTACCTTTGGCTTTGGCTTCGATTTTCTGGCCTGAGGTGGCACTGGAGCGAAAACCTCAGAAGCTGTAGGGGGTATAGCAGCGCTGGGCAGTGCACAAGACTGGACCCGGGTAGGGGCAGGAAGTTCCATGATGTCAGCTACCACGGCCTGGTCAGAAGACCGGGGGGGGGGGGGGGGAAGCAGCAGGCTTCACAGGAATGGCAGCAGCACATGTACACTGACAAACGCAGGTGCTAGTGCTCCTCCGTTTGTAGCAACCTCCGTTTGTGTAGCGGCATCGGTTTTCAAGACTGGCTGTTTCAGAATAGAAGAAAATGAAACAGCGAACGTGGGCGGCTGCAGGGACTTGTAAATTTTCTTTGCCTCAACGTACGGGATGCGTTTGGTGGTTTTAAGTTCCTGGATCTTCCGTTCCTCAAGGAAAACTCTATATTCCCTACTCCACACAGGGTGATCCCCAGAGCAGTTGACACACTTGGGAGGAGAGGAGCAACCAACTCCCTCATCGGTGGCTTTACCACATTTCCCGCAAGTGGCTTCCCCTTTACAGCCGAGAGTAGTGTGTCCAATTGGCATTTAAAACACCGCATGGGGTTGGGGTAATAAGGCCGTACACTGAGACGTAGGAAACCTGCCTTCATATGCTCTGGCAATTTTGTGCTGTTAAACGTAAGGATAAACGAGTCAGATTTCATGAGAGCGCCATCCACCTGTTTCATAACGTGTTGCACGTCGACAATTCCTCCCCGGGACCATTCAGCCTTCAGTTCGTCTTCGGGAATGTCAACGAGATCTCTGCAAGTCACAACACCCTTGCTGTAGTTCAAGGTGTTGTGAAATTCAGTCTCTATCGCAAACTCCCCAAGAAATTGTGCCTTCTGAAGGTTCTGGACTTGCTGGAAGCTAGATGTTTCAACCAACAAGGTGCCATTTCGCAAGCGCTTTACAGATTTTAATGTGCCAGCAATACCTTCTAAGCCATTCTGGATATAAAATTGTGAAACTTTTTAGAAACTCACATCTTTTCTTTTAATGACAAGAAACACATTCTGCGAAGCAGCATGCGTTCTGTTACTACCACCTGAATCAGGAGGACTGGCTACACGAGCCCTCTTGTTAGATTGGGTGTTAGAACCTACCAGCGGCCCACCCTTTCCGCTGGGAGGAGAAGAAGAAAAGATCGAGGGTTCCATCTCGGTCCCACGAGCAGCTAGGGAACGAGGAGTTCACCTAGACAGAGCCCCGCGTGCCTAGGTAAGCCTTATACAACTGAGGTGCGGCAGGTTCCCCAGAGGTTGCCCGCTAACGACTGTTCCACCTCAACAGCCATGCATCTCATCAGCATGCAGCACACCTTGAGATTGAGGGTTTTTTTTATAGAGGTTTATTCCATCCTCGCGATCCAGGCGGTTAAGCCAAGATCCCCATTCTCTGAGACACACAACATTCCACCGCCGCGCTGCACGGTGGTCGCTGAAGTATGCTCAGAGCTTACGGTGACGGCGTACTGGCGGCGCTTACCAGTTCCCAGCTCAGGAACCCCGGGGTCGTCAAGCCCGTACCCAGCAAATGAATGCTGAGCCCCTGGGGGCAAGGCGACAAAGATGCCATTATCAACGCCTCACTGAGTTCGAACGTGGTTATGGAATGCGACTACGAGAAGGTGAAACGTTCCTTCTGCGATACTGCAGGACTGGGGCGCGCTCAGGACGCCCACGTGACTATACCGAGAGCGAAAATCAGCGTGTTCGGCGTATGGCTCTGGTGCATCCTACTGCATCTGCAGCAGGAATTTGAGCAGCAGTCGGCAGCACAGTGACACAACGAACGGATATAAATCGGTTACTTCAAGAACAGCTCCGCGCCAGATGCTTTGTAGCGCGCATTCCACTGACCCTAAACCACTTCCATTTGCGTCTTCGGTGGTATCCAGCGAGAGCTCATTAAAGGGCAGAGTAGACGTGTGTTGGCGTTTTTCTATGAAAGCTGGTTCCGCCTAGGCCGTGTGTTCAGGGTACAAGGTGGTCAGTCAAGGACCTGTAACCAATATGTTTGCGTGTTAAGCACACTGGACCTATTGCTGGCATTTTGGTCGGGGGTGCAATTTCGTATGACTACAGGAGCACTCTCCTTCATCCAACCTGACTGCAAATCCGCGCTACATTGTGGTGATTCGATCTGCTGTACTGTCATTCATTAACAGCATTCCACAGGGTGTTTTCCAACACGATAACGCTCGTCCACATGCCTACATGGCGCAGTTGTAACTCTACATGCTCTATCGTGTGGCGTCATGTTGCCTAGGCCGGCTCGGTCACCAGATCTGTCTCCAACCGTGCATATATGGGACATCAACGAACGAAACCCGTGCATCATCCACAAACAGTATTAATCAAATGAAACAGGCATGGAACTACACCCCGCAAACTGACGTCCGACACGTGTACAACACAATGCACGTACGTTTGCACGTGCACGCTCCCAATCAATATTCTGGCCGTTACACTAGTTATTAATGATACCAGCGCTTCACGTTTCTAATGGCGTATCTCGCTCTTACCATAACCTGTAGTCTTGCAATTTTAATTACGTGAATACTTTATCTAGACAAATATATTCCCGAAATTTTATTACTCTACGTTAATTATTTTTTGGTGCTGTGATTCTTATTCGACCGGTGTATTTTCAATATGGACCATGCTCTATACTCCTGGTAAGGTGAATATTATGCATGTTGTAGGTATCTTTAATCCTCGGGACTATACGGTTTACGCCCCAGTGATCCAATCAGACCGTCATCTATCCAGTTCTTAGTTTGTTGTGCGTCCCTTAAAGGGACGACACTACAGTGTTCAGTATCTTTTTTTAAATATATATTTTCTTTGTTTTCAAAGATATTCCCCTATGAGATCAATACATTTTTCTATTCGATGAAACCTTTCTGTAAACCAATGAAGTCGCTTTTCCTGAGGCACCTCAGAAACCAGGTTTTTATAACGTTCCACTATTTTATCTGATGACGAAGAAGTGAGTCCACTCATTTGATGTTTAATTTCTGGAAATACACTCCTGGAAATTGAAATAAGAACACCGTGAATTCATTGTCCCAGGAAGGGGAAACTTTATTGACACATTCCTGGGGTCAAATACATCACATGATCACACTGACAGAACCACAGGCACATAGACACAGGCAACAGAGCATGCACAATGTCGGCACTAGTACAGTGTATATCCACCTTTCGCAGCAATGCAGGCTGCTATTCTCCCATGGAGACGATCGTAGAGATGCTGGATGTATTCCTGTGGAACGGCTTGCCATGCCATTTCCACCTGGCGCCTCAGTTGGACCAGCGTTCGTGCTGGACGTGCAGACCGCGTGAGACGACGCTTCATCCAGTCCCAAACATGCTCAATGGGGGACAGATCCGGAGATCTTGCTGGCCAGGGTAGTTGACTTACACCTTCTAGAGCACGTTGGGTGGCACGGGATACATGCGGACGTGCATTGTCCTGTTGGAACAGCAAGTTCCCTTGCCGGTCTAGGAATGGTAGAACGATGGGTTCGATGACGGTTTGGATGTACCGTGCACTATTCAGTGTCCCCTCGACGATCACCAGTGGTGTACGGCCAGTGTAGGAGATCGCTCCCCACACCATGATGCCGGGTGTTGGCCCTGTGTGCCTAGGTCGTATGCAGTCCTGATTGTGGCGCTCACCTGCACGGCGCCAAACACGCATACGACCATCATTGGCACCAAGGCAGAAGCGACTCTCATCGCTGAAGACGACACGTCTCCATTCGTCCCTCCATTCACGCCTGTCGCGACACCACTGAAGGCGGGCTGCACGATGTTGGGGCGTGAGCGGAAGACGGCCTAACGGTGTGCGGGACCGTAGCCCAGCTTCATGGAGACGGTTGCGAATGGTCCTCGCCGATACCCCAGGAGCAACAGTGTCCCTAATTTGCTGGGAAGTGGCGGTGCGGTCCCCTACGGCACTGCGTAGGATCCTACGGTCTTGGCGTGCATTCGTGCGTCGCTGCGGTCCGGTCCCAGGTCGACGGGCACGTGCACCTTCCGCCGACCACTGGCGACAACATCGATGTACTGTGGAGACCTCACGCCCCACGTGTTGAGCAATTCGGCGGTACGTCCACCCGGCCTCCCGCATGCCCACTATACGCCCTCGCTCAAAGTCCGTCAACTGCACATACGGTTCACGTCCACGCTGTCGCGGCATGCTACCAGTGTTAAAGACTGCGGTGGAGCTCCGTATGCCACGGCAAACTGGCTGACACTGACGGCAGCGGTGCACAAATGCTGCGCAGCTAGCGCCATTCGACGGCCAACACCGCGGTTCCTGGTGTGTCCGCTGTGCCGTGCGTATGATCATTGCTTGTACAGCCCTCTCGCAGTGTCCGGAGCAAGTATGGTGGGTCTGACACACCGGTGTCAATGTGTTCTTTTTTCCATTTCCAGGAGTGTAGAAAGCAATCACCATGGTTCTAGGTCATGCTACACTATGTGATCAAAAATATCCAGACACGTGGCTAAAATTAACTTACAAGTTCGTGGCGCCCTCTATCGGTGACGCTGGATTTCAGTATGCTGTCGGCATATCCTTAATCTTGATGACAGCCTCCACTCTCACAGGCATAAGTTCACTCAGATGGTGGAAGGTTCCTTGGGGAATGGCAGCCCATTCTCACGGAGTGCTGCACTGAGGAGAGGTATCGATGTCGGTCGGTGAGGCCTGGCACGAAGTCGGCGTTCCAAAACATCCTAAAGGTGTTCTATAGGATTCAGGTCAGGATTCTGTGCAGGCCAGTCCACTATAGGGATGTTATTGTCTTGGTACCACTCCGCCACAGGCCATGCACTATGAACAGGTGATACATCGTGTTGAAAGGTGAAATCGCCATCCCTGAATTGCTCTTCAACAGTGGGAAGCAAGAAGGTGCTTAAAACATCAATGTAGGCCTGTGGTGTGATAGTGCCACGAAAAACAACAAGTGCTGCAAGCCCCCTCCATGAAAACCGCGACCACACCATAACACCACGGCCTCCGAATTTTACTGACGGCACTACACACGCTGGCAGAGGACGTTCACCGGACATTCGCCATACCCACACGCTGCCATCGGATCGTCACATTGTGTACCATGATTCGTCACTCCACACAACGTGTTTCCACTGTTCAATAGTCCAATATTTACGCTCCCTACACCAAGCGAGGCGTCATTTGGCACCTACCGGCGTGAGGTGTGGCTTATGAGCAGCTGCTCGACCATGAAATTCAAGTTTTCTCACCTGTCGCCTAACTGTCATAGTACCTGCAGTGGCTACTGATGCATTCCTGTGTGATGGTCTGGATATATGCCTGCCTGTTACACATTACGACTCTCTTCAACTGTCGGCAGTCTTTGTCAGTCAACAGACGAGGTCGACCTGTACGCTTTTGTGCTATATGTGTCCCTTCACGTTTCCACTTCATTATCAGATCGGAAACAGTGGACGCAGGGATGTTTAGGAGAGTGGAAATCTCGCGTACAGACGTATGGCTCTAGTGACACCCAATCACCTGACCACGTTCGAAGTCCGTGAGTTCCGCGGAGCGCCCCATTCTGCTTTCTCACGATGTCTAATGACTACTGAGGTCGCGGATTTGAAGCACGTGGTAGTATGTGGCAGCCAAATGCACCTAATATGAAGAACGTATGTTTTTGTGGATGTCTGGATACTTTTGATCACATAGTGTATGTGGTGGAGGGAGGACGATGGTGCCCTTTAGGGCATCCAGATACGTGGTTATTACTTTTCCGGTAGTTTCGACTCGTACCAATTCCAGAATTCATAACATGCCTGTCGTTTGCTTCAAGTATTGCTCTAACAGCTGCAATATTTTCATCAATAACAAATGTTCTTGCCTGTTCTTCACGGAATTCATCACTAATAAAAAACAATATCCTTTGAATTCGCTGTACCAGTAATAAATTTTTACTTTAAATGAGATTTCTTCGCCAAATGGATTTGTATCGCTATCTTCATATCGTGTAGGCGTTAGTGACGAATTAAAGTCGTGAAAGTCATAGCTCGGAAATTTCCTCTAGTAAAATTCATTTTTCAGTGCACACTAAATCTTTAAATGAATACAAATAACAATACAGATAACAATCTGTTAGAGGAAATAGAACAAACTACATGGCAATCGATTCGTAAAACCATTTGAAAATATCTATAATATATCAATAAATTTCACTCATTTTTAGTACCTTAGAACTCTAAAATTTCAGTCTCCGTCGTATTAGGTATGTGGATTCGTGTCATGCCATGTACTGGATCATGTTGTTCACCTTATAACCGTCATAATGCAATGTAAGAGACCATGACATCCAACTGATATATCCCAAGGATGGCCAGTAAGCTTCCACCAGGTGTGTGTGGAAAACGTCTGTCAGTTTCAAGAGTATATTCCATTCCAGATGCATCCCTTCAGTCCGTCACCCTCAGCCCAGTCTTCCACTGGCGACACGGCAGGTAGCTCGGCATTGTTCTGCTGGAGACCTGTCTTTACTAGGGGCTGCTCTGTCTGCCCTGTATGGCTCTGGACCTGTCCAGCAAAATTTACTGAGGTGTGGGCTCGCTACCAATGGCTTCCAACTTCCAAAATGCTGTTTTTGTGAGCTAAGAACTCTAAAAATACCTCAAGCTTTTAGCGCCCCACCAAACTCCATCAATGTCTGCTCAGGCCATCAACTTTCTAGACTCTCGCTCAAGGTGTGTAATGTCAAAACAAGATCTTTAATAAATTTCCTTACTCGAAAAATAGGCTCTGTAATGACGTGTGGCATGTGCAGTTGTCGTCATATGGAACCCCTGATATGTCTAGACATGACTCTGATAGGTGACATGTATGTAAGTGACCTGTCTGATCACCTGTATCCATTCATGTCCAGTGTGCATGCCGACGCACCTGCGGAATTCTAGCAGTGCAAAGCGACACCCCACACGTCCAAAACTGATAGAAAGTGGCCTCAGGAACAGTTTTATGAGTTTAAACACTTCCGCTGTCCACCAAACTCCCCAAATATGAACATTATTGAGCATATCTGGGATGCCTTGCAACGGGCTGTTCAGAAGGGATCTCCACCCCCCTCGTACTCTTACAGATTTATGGACAGTCCTGTAGGATTCCTGGTGTCAGTTCGTTCCAGTACTACTTCAGACATTAGTAGAGTCCATTCCACGTTGTTCAAAAATGGCTCTGAGCACTATGGGACTTAACATCTATGGTCATCAGTCTCCTATAACTACTTAAACCTAACTAACCTAAGGACATCACACAACACCCAGTCATCACGAGGCAGAGAAAATCCCTGACCCCGCCGGGAATCGAACCCGGGAACCCGGGCGCGGGAAGCGAGAACGCTACCGCACGACCACGAGCTGCGGACATGCCACGTTGTATTTCGGCACTTCTGCGTGCTCGCAGGGTCCCTCCACGATATTAGGCAGGTGTACCAGTTTCTTTGACTCTTCAGTGTATCCTGACTGTAAGAAATCATAATAGTTTCAGGCAAAGGTAATGGTCTCACGTGCGAGTGTGGAACCTAGTAATCACATACAGATACAAGCTCAAGTTAAAAGTAAAATTTAATATTACTGAATATATTATTTGCGTCATTAACGCATAAATGATTGATTTTTATTTAGATGTACGAAATGCAGAGAAACATTCAAGTTTAGAAAACAATAGTTTGCAAAAACTGATTATAAACAATAGTGGAAGAGAATAATATGTGCAACACAAGAGGAATAAAAAGCAGTACTCACAAAAGTCGTATTGTCATTACATATGTAAGACAGTATCTATGATTACACAAACTGATGATGACTGATGGGTATAAAAAATAAAAATTACGAAAAAAGTAAATAATTACGAACCTTATAGAGAGTTTCTCATTTGTGAACTATTGTAGAATGTCTCACTACTGCAAATAGTGTAAAAGATAATTTCTGTAGCAATTTATGGTGATACTTCTTAGTAGAATCTTACTGACTGCAGTGATATTTTGATTCCTATGTAATGTGGAATGACTGGCTTGAGAGGGACCGTGTGACTATTGAATCTGTGCATTACACCTTGGGTCTCGGGGTCGATCTCCGTTCGATGCTAGGATTTTTATTTGTCACTTGTCACTTTTTCCACCTCTTGCACCATCTTTTGATGTGAAAAACGCCATTTCGGAAACCGCATTAAAGTGCAGATCAACCTTCGGGTTTATGGGAACTTTACCTAAATAACACTTTCATGTTCAGCACTCTTGGGAATCATCTGCCATGCGGACGTGTCCGTCTAAAGGTTACGCCACTCTTTTCTGACTGACTCATGAACAACCTCCCATCGAGGACCATTATTTTTATAAAATGCGGCAAGTGTTTGTTAACTTCTTTACAATTTACTGTCCTTGTTGTCACTGCTGCAGCCAGTAAGCAGTGGGCATGACGTTGCTTCCGGAACTTCGGGGATCAATATCCTCAATGGTATGCGGGCGAAGAGACCTTCGAGTTCATACATTCAGAGGTACTTTTCTACAGACCCAGTGACGTCCGTGTGTGTTCTTGTACGCATGCACGTTAGCTGGAATTAATTCCACCCGGTATAAACAGAATTCCCTACGGCTATCGGAACTCCGTAGACTCGCTTCCCACGGCCACGGATACGTGTTTCCCATAGTCTCCATTCTCGTGGCGAAGACAGGGATGTGGCGTACATAGAGGCCGCCGCCGCCCGGCCTCCCCTTCTTCTGCAATTACCCGCCTCGGCGGAATGAAACCGCACACCGGTGCATTCCTGCAGCCGTCTTCCCAGAAGGAAAGTGCAGTTTGGACGGAACAGACGCAATTGTTAACTGCGAGTCTTCGGCTCCCGTTCTGCGGTTTCTCTCAAGAATACCGCCCAAAGAAACGCAGCGCTCGTGACGAGCAATCGCAGCCGGAATTCAGGCCACTTTTTCAAGTTCGGTATCGTTCGCCGCAGCTGCAGCAAGGAATCGGGGAAAATCAGAGAGTGCCGGCGTGTTTCTCCGTCTGATGACAACGCTCGCCTGTTTCTACTGTTCGGGAGCGGTGACTTTGAAACCTGCGGTATTTCTACTGTCTCGCTCAGGAACAAAATTCCCCACTTGCTGAGTGTGTCTGGAAATGAGAGTTCGCCTTGATTATACGCATTGTACAACACGTTCGACAATGCATTGTTTGACCGAGAGATTCAAAACGGGAGATGCTCGTAATCAATTTACCTCCACGACCAGAATGTTACTGTGGTCGTGTGTTCCTCCTTAGTAAGTCCTGCTTGCAGTTGCGTTTGACTAACTGTTTAATATACCGGCTATCCACAAGGACTATTCTAGGCATCTGCACTTACAATAAAACAGCGAGAAATAGAAATGAAATATAATTTTCTTTTTCAGAAGTAGTACTTCACTGAATACTGCTAAGCAACTAGTTTTATAACACACTTCCTATCGAGGAAGATATAAATCTTCTTCTTTTATCTTCTTCTTCTTTTATCACGCTCTAAGCCACAGGCCTGTTCTATCTTCTAAGTACGCAGCCATCTTTTTCTTGGACTTCCTTTGGATATATGTTCAAGCCAGATTAGTCGATTAGAATTAGTCTTCTCATTTATAGCATAAAAATGGAGCTCTGCTTCTATGTCTTCGATTCTTAGTCTATTTAATCTTCTATAGCCCTTAACCTGTCTTAGAAATTTTATTTCTGCCGCTTGGATTCTACATTCCTGCTTTTTAGTAATTGTCGAAGTTTAGCTTCCAAATAGCATTGTCGGGGTGGCCACTACCTCCCGAAATTGATTTTTGTGTCTTTTTTAACTTCATTTCTTGATGTTCTATTGATTGTTGCACATACGATTTAATATTTCTTCACTTTCTTGCCAGTGTCGAGTTGACTCTTCTAGCTTATAATATTTCAAAGGTAATTGAAGTGACTAACTAACTTGTTCATTGGTTTTGTTTCCTGTTATGGTACTAGTTCTCAGGTGTTTTATCTCTTTGAAAGCCATCACATTAGTTTTTGAAATGCATATTTTCATATATGCTTCATAAATTTAGATCATTCTATAGATGGATCTTTGCAACGAAGTCTCACTGTCCTGTACAATTGCAAGGTCACCCATGGGATGCACCGTATTAAAAATATGTTATGTGAAAACATTAGGCCTGCATAAATTTGTTGTGTCTATCTTTAAGTCCTGGACTTAGCCGTTGGTGGCGAGGCTTGCGTGCCTCAGCGATACAGATAGCCGTACCGTAAGTGTAACCACAAAGGAGGGGTGTCTGTTGAGAGGCCAGACAAACGTGTGATTCCTGAAGAGGGGCAGCAGCCTTTTCAGCAGTTGTAATGTCGAAAATCTGGAAGATTGACTGATCTGGCGTTGTTACATTAACCAAAACGACCTTGCTGCACTGGAACTGCGAAATGCTGAAAGCAAAATGAAACTACAACTGTAATTTTTCCCGAGGGCATGCAGCTTTACCAAATGGTTACATGATGATGACGTCCACTAGAGTAAAATATTCCAGAGGTATAATAGTCCCTCATGTGGATATTCTAGCAGGGACTACTCCTGAGAACGTCGTTATTACGAGAAAAAAACTGGCGCTCAACGGATCGGAGCGTAGAATCTCAGATCCCTTAATCAAGCAGGTAGGTTAGAAATTTTAAAAAGGGAAATGTATAGGCTAAAGTTAGATATAGTGGGAATTAGTGAAGTTCGGTGGCAGGAGGAACAAGACTTCTGCTCGGGTGACTACAGGGTTATAGTTACAAAATCAAATAGGGGTAATGCAGGAGTAGGTTTAATAATGAATAAAAACAGGAGTGCGAGTAACCTACTATAAAGAGCATAGTGAACGCTTTATTGTGGCCAAGATGGACACAAGCCCACGCCTACCACATTAGTACAAGTTTATATGCAAACTAGCTCCGCAGATGACGAAGAGATTGATGAAATGTATGATGAGATAAAAGAAATTATTCAGATAGTGAAGGGAGATGAAAATTTAATAGTCACGGGTGACTGGAGCTCGATGGTAGGAATAGGAAGAAAAGGAAACGTAGTAGGTGAATATGGAATGGGGGTAAGGAATGAAAGAGGAAGACGTCTAACATTTGGTTGAAGAATCATGAAAAAAGGTTTCATACATGGAAGAGACCTGGAGATATTGGGAGGTATCAGATAGCTTGTATAATGGTAAGACAGACAGTTAGGAACCAGGTTTTAAATTGTAAGACATTTCCAGGGGCAGATGTGGACTCTGACCACGATCTATTGGCTATGAACTGTAGATTGAAACTGAAGACACTGCAAAATGATGCGAATTTAAGGAGACGGGACCTGAATAAACTGACAGAACCAGAGGTTGTCGAGAGTTTCAGGGAGAGTATTACGGAACGATTGACAAATACGGGGGAAAGAAATACAGTAGATGAAGAATGGGTAGCTTAGAGATGAAATAGTAAAGGCAGCAGTGGATCACGTAGGTAGAAAGACGAGGGCTAGTAGAAATCCTTGGGTAACAGAAGAAATATTGAATTTAAATGATGAAAGGAGAAAATATAAAAATGCAGTAAATGAAGTGGGTAAAAAGGAATACAAACACCTCAAAAATGAAATCGAATGGGAGTGAAATATGCCTAAACAGGGATGGCTAGAGGACAAATGTAAGGAAGTAGAGGCATATACACTCCTGGAAATTGAAATAAGAACACCGTGAATTCATTGTCACAGGAAGGGGAAACTTTATTGACACATTCCTGGGGTCAGATACATCACATGATCACACTGACAGAACCACAGGCACATAGACACAGGCAACAGAGCATGCACAATGTCGGCACTAGTACAGTGTATATCCACCTTTCGCAGCAATGCAGGCTGCTATTCTCCCATGGAGACGATCGTAGAGATGCTGGATGTAGTCCTGTGGAACGGCTTGCCATGCCATTTCCACCTGGCGCCTCAGTTGGACCAGCGTTCGTGCTGGACGTGCAGACCGCGTGAGACGACGCTTCATCCAGTCCCAAACATGCTCAATGGGGGACAGATCCGGAGATCTTGCTGGCCAGGGTAGTTGACTTACACCTTCTAGAGCACGTTGGGTGGCACGGGGTACATGCGGACGTGCATTGTCCTGTTGGAACAGCAAGTTCCCTTGCCGGTCTAGGAATGGTAGAACGATGGGTTCGATGACGGTTTGGATGTACCGTGCACTATTCAGTGTCCCCTCGACGATCACCAGTGGTGTACGGCCAGTGTAGGAGATCGCTCCCCACACCATGATGCCGGGTGTTGGCCCTGTGTGCCTCGGTCGTATGCAGTCCTGATTGTGGCGCTCACCTGCACGGCGCCAAACACGCATACGACCATCATTGGCACCAAGGCAGAAGCGACTCTCATCGCTGAAGACGACACGTCTCCATTCGTCCCTCCATTCACGCCTGTCGCGACACCACTGGAGGCGGGCTGCACGATGTTGGGGCGTGAGCGGAAGACGGCCTAACGGTGTGCGGGACCGTAGCCCAGCTTCATGGAGACGGTTGCGAATGGTCCTCGCCGATACCCCAGGAGCAACAGTGTCCCTAATTTGCTGGGAAGTGGCGGTGCGGTCCCCTACGGCACTGCGTAGGATCCTACGGTCTTGGCGTGCATCCGTGCGTCGCTGCGGTCCGGTCCCAGGTCGACGGGCACGTGTACCTTCCGCCGACCACTGGCGACAACATCGATGTACTGTGGAGATCTCACGCCCCACGTGTTGAGCAATTCGGTGGTACGTCCACCCGGCCTCCCGCATGCCCACTATACGCCCTCGCTCAAAGTCCGTCAACTGCACATACGGTTCACGTCCACGCTGTCGCGGCATGCTACCAGTGTTAAAGACTGCGATGGAGCTCCGTATGCCACGGCAAACTGGCTGACACTGACGGCAGCAGTGCACAAATGCTGCGCAGCTAGCGCCATTCGACGGCCAACACCGCGGTTCCTGGTGTGTCCGCTGTGCCGTGCGTGTGATCATTGCTTGTACAGCCCTCTCGCAGTGTCCGGAGTAAGTGTGGTGGGTCTGACACACCGGTGTCAATGTGTTCTTTTTTCCATTTCCAGGAGTGTATCACTAGGGGTAAGACAGATACTGCCTACAGGAAAATTAGAGAGACCTTTGGAGAAACGAGAACCACTTGTATGAATATCAAGAGCTCACATGGAAGCCCACTTCTAAGAAAAGAAGGGAAAGCAGACAGGTGGAAGGAGTATATAGAGGGTCTATACAAGTGCTATGTACTTGAAGGCAGTATTATGAAAATGTAAGAGGACGTGGATGAAGATGAAATGAAGTGGCAGATATGATATTGTGTGAGCAGATTGCCAGAGCACTGAAATCCCTAGGTTTAAACAAGACCCGGGAGTAGACAACATTCCATTACAGCTACTGATAGCCTTGGGAGAGCCAGCCATGACAAAACTCTTCCATCTGGTGAGCAAGATGTATGAGACAGGCGAAATACCTTCAGGCTGCAAGAAGAATATAAGAATTCCAATCCCTCTACGCGCTGCAGTCATTCACTGTGCGGCTGGTCCCGGCGTAGGTTCGAGTCCTCCCTCGGGCATGGGTGAGTGTGTGCCCTGAGGGTAATTTAGGTTAAGTAGTATGTAAGCTTAGGGACTGATGACCTTAGCAGTTAAGTCCCATAAGATTTCACACACATTTGAACTCACCTCCAATCCCAAAGACAGCAGTTGCTGACAGATATCAAAATTACCGAACTATCAGCTTAATAATTTACGTCTCCAAAATACTAACACGAATTCTTTATAAACGAATGGAAATATTGGTAGAAGCCGACCTCGGGGAAGATCAGTTTGTATTTCGTAGAAATACTGGAACACCCTACGACTTGTCTTAGAAGATAGATTAAGCAAAAGCAAACCTACATTTGTAGCATTTTTAGACATAGAGAAAGGTTTTGACACTGTTAACTGGAATTTTCTCTTTTAAATTCTGAAGGTGGCAGTTGTAAAATACAGGGAGCGAAAGGGTAATTACAATCTGTACGGGAACCAGATGGCAGTTAAAAGAGTCGAGGGGCATGAAAGGCAAGCAGTGGTTGGGAAAGTAGAGAACAGGGTTGTAGCCTATCCTAGATATTATTCAATCAGTATATTGAGCAAGTAGTAAAGGAAACAAAACAAAAATTAGGAGTAGGAATTAAAATCCATGGAGAAGAAGTAAAAACTTTGAGGTTCCCCGATGACATTATAATGCTGTCAGAGACAGCAAAGGACCTGAAAGAACAGTTGAGCGGAATGGACAGTGGCTTGTAAGGAGGATATAAGATGAACAACAACCAAAGCAAAACGAGGATAATGGAATGTAGTCGAATTAAATCAGGTCATGCTGATGTAATTAGATGAGGAAGTGAGACACTTAAATTAGTAAATGAGTTTTGCTCTTTGGGCAGCAAAATAACTGATGGTGGTCGAAGTAGAGAGGATATAATGTAGACTGGCAATACAAGGAATGCGTTTTTGAAGAAGAGAAATTTGTTAACATCGAGTATTGATTTAAATGCCAGGAAGTCGCTACTGGGAGTATTTGTGTGGAGTGTAGTCATGTATGGAAGTGAAGCATGGACGACAGATAGTTTAGACAAGAAGAGAATAGAAAATTTCGAAATGCGGTGCTACAGAAGAATGCTGAAAATTAGATGGGTCGACCACGTAACTAATGAGGAGGTACTGAATAAAATTGGGGAAAAGTGAAATTTGTGGCACAACTAGACTAGAAGATGTGGTCGGTTTGTGGGAAATGTTCTGAGGCATCAAGGGATCACCTATATAGTATTGAAGGGCAGCGTGAAGGGTACAAATCGGAGAGGGAGACCAAGAGATGAATACACTAAGCAGATTCAGAAGGATGTAGGTTGCAGTAGGTACTGGAAGATAAAGAAGCTTGCACGGGATAGAGTATCATGGAGAGTTGCATCAAACCAGTCACTGGACTGAAGACTACAACAACAACATCTTCCAATCATATAGTCAGTGTATATACAGGGTGACAATTATTGAACTATATGAAATAAAATCGTCGTAACTTCTAAATGGTTTGCGTTAGGATGTACAAACCGCACGGCTGGCTACGGGGTATGATGGGAATTAGTATGCGCATGTATGTTTTGTTTCATTTGAATGACTTCGTCAAGAAGCAAAATTGGCGCATTTGGGGGACTGAGAATGCATGTGGGCATCGAGAAGTCTCTTCATCATTAACGGGTAACTGTGTGGTGTGCAATGTGCAGTCACGGAATAATTGGTGCGATATTTCTTGATGGCAAGGTAACTACCAAACGGTACGTGACGGTTTTGGAAGATTTTTTCATCCCCATTATCCAAAGAGACCCTGATTTCGGCCAGATGTGGCTCATGCAAGACGGAGGTCGACCCCATGGAAGCAGGAGGGTGTTTGACCTCCTGGAGGAGCACTTTGGGGACCGCATTCTGGATCTGGGGTACCCAGAAGACCCTGTGATTGGCCTCTATCGGCCTCCATATTCTCCGGATCTAAACGCATGTATCTCCTCTTTGTGGTCTATATTAAATACAAGATGTACAGCAATAACACCAAAACCATTGCTGAGCTGAAAATAGCCGTTAAGCAGGTCATAGACAGCATCGATGTTCCGACTCTTCAGTGGGTCATGCAGAATTTCGCTATTCGTCTGCGCCACATCATCGCCAATGATGGCAGGCGTATCAGACATATCCTAACCTAGATCTGAATATCTGTAGTGACGTTTACATTTTAATAAAGTGTGTGCACGTCGTAGTTTGCAACTAATTTACGTTTCTTTTTGTATTGTACAATAATTGTCACTCTGTATTAAAAACTGTGGGTAATATGCTAAACCCTTGTCGAACCCATTGGTTTATCGGTATGTCGTCTGAGGTACCATAGTTAGTCTTTATTTTTATTTTGGTGGCTTTATGTAGGCTTCCTATCACCTTCATTATTTGTTGAGATTATCCTTTCCTGATTAATGTGTTCCGTAAGATTTTCGTTCCTACTTGGTCGAAGGCTTTCCCTAAATCTGTAAATGCGATGTGTGTTTCCCTATTGAGTTCTACTTGTGTTTCTATAATTTAAGTGTGAAAACATTAACAGCCCATGATCTTGCTTTTCTAAGACCATTTTGTTCTTCAGATAACGGATTTTCGCCCGCATCTCGTGGTCGTGCGGTAGCGTTCTCGCTTCCCACGCCCGGGTTCCCGGGTTCGTTTCCCGGCGGGGTCAGGGATTTTCTCTGCCTCGTGATGGCTGGGTGTTGTGTGATGTCCTTATGTTAGTTAGGTTTAAGTAGTTCTAAGTTCTATGGGACTGATGGCCATAGATGTTAAGTCCCATAGTGCTCAGAGCCATTTGAACCATAACGGATTTTCGGCAATAATTTGCAGACGGTGATTTATTATTTTGGCGTAAATCTTCTACGCTGTGTCCGCTAGTGTTATAACAAGATGATTACAGCAATCTTTACATTTACATTTTTTGTAAATTAGAATGACATCTGCAACTGTCCATGGTTTTGAGATTTCTACATGTACTTGTACATATGTACTCCACTAGCCACCATTGGCTATGTGGCGTAGGGCACAATTCGCGCCAAAGTCATATTGCCCCCCCCCCCCCCCCTACCCCTCCCTCACACTCTGTTCTACTCGCTGCTCGCGCGAGAGAAAAACGACTATCTGAATGCCTCAGAAATGATTCAAACGGCTCTGAGCACTATGGCACTTAACTTCTGAGGTCATCAGTCCCCTAGAATTTAGAACTACTTAAACCTAACTAACCTAAGGACATCACACACATCCGTGCCCGAGGCAGGATTCGAACCTGAGACCGTAGCGGTCGTGCAGTTCCAGTCTGTAGCGCCTAGAACCGCGCGGCCACCATGGCCTGCTGAATGCCTCAGTACGAGCTCTAATTTCCCTTATCTTTGAATGGCGATCATTGCGCGATTTGAAAGTTGGTGCTAATAATATATGCTCTACATCCTCAGTGAAGATCGGACTTCGGAATTTAGTGAGCAGCCACTTCCGTTTAGCGCGCCGTCTATCTGCAAGTGTATCCCATTTTAAACCTTCTATGAGATTTGTAACGCTCTCGCGATGGCTAAATGTATCAGTCACGAATCTTGCCACTCTTCTTTGGACCTTCTCAATCTCTTGAATCAGACCCAACTAGTAAGGGTCCTATACAGACGAAAAACACTCTAAGATTAGACGAACTAACGTATTGTAAGCTATTTCTTTTGTAGAAGGACTGCATCGCTTCTGGATTCTACCAATTAACCGCAATCTAGCGTTTGCCTTACCCGTTACTTCTGTAATCTGATCATTCCATTTGAGATCATTTCGAGTAGCCACACCCAGATACTTGACGTATGTTACCGCTTCCAAGGAGTGGGCATTTATTTTGTACTCGTGCAGTAATGGGGATTTTCGCCTTGTTACGCGCAGTACGTTACACTTACTAATATTGAGAGATAACTGCCAGTCATTACACACCACGCATTTATTTTCTGCAAATCCTCATTGATTTGAAACTTCCTGGCAGATTAAAACTGTGTGCCCGACCGAGACTCGAACTCGGGACCTTTGCCTTTCGCGGGCTAGTCTCATTCTGGAGACATCCCTCATTGATTTGTTCACAACTTTCGTGTAGTACTCCTTTTCTGTAGACTACAACATCATCGGCAAACAGTCTAATGCCCATGTCAATACCATCAACCAGATCTTTTATGTAAATCGTAAAAACAGCGGACCTATTTCGCTGCCCTGGGGCACACCTGAAGTTACCCTTGTTTCTGCTGAAGTCACCACGTTCAGGACGACATACTACTCCCTGTCAGAAAACTTTCTATCCAACCGCATATGTCATCGGACAGATCGTAAGCGCGCACTTTTTGGAGCAAACGACAGTGCGGAACTGAGTCGAATGCCTTTCGAAAGTCGAGAAATATGGCATCAACCTGGGAGCCGGTATGTAGAGCCTGTTGTATATCATGCACAAAGATGGCCAGCTTTGTCTCGCATGACCGCTGTTTCCTAAAACCGTGCTGGTTTCTGCAGATGAGCTTGTCAGAGTCTAGAAAGGCCATTACGTCTGAACACAAAATATGTTACATGATTCTACAACTAATCGATGTCAGTGAAATTGGCCGGTAATTATATGCATCAGATTTTCTACCCCTTTTATAGATTGCTATAACCTGGGCCTTCTTCCAGTCCCGTGGAACTTTCGACTGTTCCCGTGATCTCTGATAGATGATGGATAAGAATTGTGCTATATTTGTAGCATAGTCAACACATAATCATACCGTCTGGGACATATACCTTCCTGGCGTCTAAGGACCTTATCTGTTTTACAATCCCAGATACACTAAACACTATGTCCGGCATCCTTGCGTTTGTTCGATAATTGAAAGGGGGAATCGTGCTGCAGTCCTCCACTGCAAACGAGTTTTTGAAAGCTAGGTTTAGAAATTCGGCCTTCTGTTTATCATCATCAATTAAATTACCCATACTGTCAGGAAGAGAAGGTATTAAATTATTTGTAGCGTTCATAGATGTTACGTACGATCAGAAATGTTTGGGGTTATTTGTAGAAGCTGTAGATAAAATATTGCTTTCAAATTCGTTAAAAGAATCTGTCTTTGTTCTTCTGACAGCTGCTTTCATGTCGCATAATTTCTGTTTGACAGCGTGGCAGTGACTACGTTTAAAACGACTGTGCAAAATTCTCTGCTTTCTCAGCAACTTCCTAAAATGTTTGTTGTACCAAGATGGATCCCTTCCCTCTCCTATATTTTGCTAGGCACATACTTCTCTAGCACATGGTGGACAATATCTTTAAATTCCGATCAAAGATGCTGAATATCTTTGTGACCCGTGGTGAATGCTTGGAGCTGACTCTAAAGATATTGATTAGTGACACTTTTATTTTCTTTCCCAAATAAGAAAACTCTACGCTCCTTCGTTGGTTTTTTTGCAACTTCCACTGACATAGAATCCAAAACGGCATTATTTTTCTAGATTAACTTCCTCAAAAAGATCAGGTCTGTTTTTCGTCAAGATATCTAGTATGTTCCCACCTCGAGTTGGTTTTCTAACCAACTGCTCAAGGTTGTATGTTGAGAGCGCTCCTAGATTAACTTCACACGAATCTTTGCTTCTGCCCTCTGTGATCTGGCATCTTTGCTAACACATATTGTACAGATGAAGTGTAAGTTTTTAAAATAGTCCCCCATAGTGAAGTATCTCGCTATTTATGTCTTCGGAGACTGTTGCTTTCCGCTTTTTTGTTTTATTTACGGCCTCGTTTAGTTCTTGGATCGTTATGAGCTAGCTGTCATATGAGTCATCCATTTCAAGGAGGGTTTTATCGTTTAGAAAACAGATGATGTAGTGCTTCTCCTCGCACTGACGTCAACTGTTGAAAAATATCAGTGTCATTATTTCTTTGTGAGACCGTAGCGATCATGTGTAATATGAAATGTATAAGTGCTATCCCCACAGCCATGATGTCAGTGTGGTATCATCCAGAGATCGCAGTGCTACACACAAGACGGCTACGTACATCGACACCACAAACATTATCGAGGTCTCGCTGCAATCCGCAACGACGAATGGGAAGCACTCCTGAAGACACGCCCTCTGTCTCGGCACAGCGGCGCCCTTTAACGAAGGTCAATATAGAGCCAAGCATGGAAGCGCTCTGCCCAGTTCGTTTGGTGATGTTGACTTCTTCAGCTGAGGTAGCTGAAGCAGTCAATATCTTCAAATAGGGCTAAAGATTTATTCAAGTCTCAGACATGTTGAACACGGCACTTGAAGAAAGCAGTTTGTTAATTAGTGGACCAAGAAGTTTTCATAGTCAACGACAGCTGTATATATTCAAGTACTCCTGTCATAATGAATTGTATCACCTTAAGTAAATCTTTTTATTCACTCATGTAGTACTGTGAACTAGTATGTCACATGTTGCAGTTCGAGGAGTCATCTCCCAGAGCAGTCACAGAACCCACGGTTACGGCGACAAGATTGTAGTTTCGTTTGGTCATAACAATCATCTTGCATTCAGCTGTAAGTGTTCTGTTTTACGACTGCAGTTTTACTATGTAGCCAATTATAGCATCTAAAAAACATAATACAACGTAATGAGGACGATGTAAACTGTGATTTAAGTAGCTACAACCCATTTCGTACACTCCTGGAAATGGAAAAAAGAACACATTGACACCGGTGTGTCAGACCCACCATACTTGCTCCGGACACTGCGAGAGGGCTGTACAAGCAATGATCACACGCACGGCACAGCGGACACACCAGGGACCGCGGTGTTGGCCGTCGAATGGCGCTAGCTGCGCAGCATTTGTGCACCGCCGCCGTCAGTGTCAGCCAGTTTGCCGTGGCATACGGAGCTCCATCGCAGTCTTTAACACTGGTAGCATGCCGCGACAGCGTGGACGTGAACCGTATGTGCAGTTGACGGACTTTGAGCGAGGGCGTATAGTGGGCATGCGGGAGGCCGGGTGGACGTACCGCCGAATTGCTCAACACGTGGGGCGTGAGGTCTCCACAGTACATCGATGTTGTCGCCAGTGGTCGGCGGAAGGTGCACGTGCCCGTCGACCTGGGACCGGACCGCAGCGACGCACGGATTCACGCCAAGACCGTAGGATCCTACGCAGTGCCGTAGGGGACCGCACCGCCACTTCCCAGCAAATTAGGGACACTGTTGCTCCTGGGGTATCGGCGAGGACCATTCGCAACCGTCTCCATGAAGCTGGGCTACGGTCCCGCACACCGTTAGGCCGTCTTCCGCTCACGCCCCAACATCGTGCAGCCCGCCTCCAGTGGTGTCGCGACAGGCGTGAATGGAGGGACGAATGGAGACGTGTCGTCTTCAGCGATGAGAGTCGCTTCTGCCTTGGTGCCAATGATGGTCGTATGCGTGTTTGGCGCCGTGCAGGTGAGCGCCACAATCAGGACTGCATACGACCGAGGCACACAGGGCCAACACCCGGCATCATGGTGTGGGGAGCGATCTCCTACACTGGCCGTACACCACTGGTGATCGTCGAGGGGACACTGAATAGTGCACGGTACATCCAAACCGTCATCGAACCCATCGTTCTACCATTCCTAGACCGGCAAGGGAACTTGCTGTTCCAACAGGACAATGCACGTCCGCATGTATCCCGTGCCACCCAACGTGCTCTAGAAGGTGTAAGTCAACTACCCTGGCCAGCAAGATCTCCGGATCTGTCCCCCATTGAGCATGTTTGGGACTGGATGAAGCGTCGTCTCACGCGGTCTGCACGTCCAGCACGAACGCTGGTCCAACTGAGGCGCCAGGTGGAAATGGCATGGCAAGCCGTTCCACAGGACTACATCCAGCATCTCTACGATCGTCTCCATGGGAGAATAGCAGCCTGCATTGCTGCGAAAGGTGGATATACACTTTACTAGTGCCGACATTGTGCATGCTCTGTTGCCTGTGTCTGTGTGCCTGTGGTTCTGTCAGTGTGATCATGTGATGTATCTGACCCCAGGAATGTGTCAATAAAGTTTCCCCTTCCTGGACAATGGATTCACGGTGTTCTTATTTCAATTTCCCGGAGTGTATTTACTAGTGGCGGTGATAAGTTCCTATGGGACCAAACTGCTGAGCACATCGGTCCCTGGGCTTACACACTGCTTACTCTAACTTAAGGTAAATTACGCTAAGGACAACGCACAGACATCCATACTCGAAAAATGACTCGAACCTCCGACGGGGGAGCGGCGCAAACCGTGGTAGGGCGCCCTACGCCACGTGGCTACCACGTATCTCTGTCTAACGTAAACCTATACGTTAAAATCAGGTAAACGAATGAATGTCAACAAACTGTGTAATTGGTTATACATACCGTTAATCCTATTTTACATTGACCTCTTTACATTGTATTATGTTTTGTAGATGCTTCAAAACAGCTTAATGCCGAAATTGCAGTAAAATAAAATACTTACAACTGAAAGCTGTCATCTTAACATCATTAAAAAGAATATATGGAAGCTGTGGACGCATATTACAAGGAACTGCAGCTGTTAGTTGTAAGTGAATGTGTGAGAGCTCTTTAATCTATGTATCCCGCTTCAACTATTCCTCATTCAAGCAGTTCCTTCCTTAGTGGACCCTGTCCCAGTCATCTCACTAAAGAAACATCCCTGACGCTACCGGGACTTCAAGCCGGGTCCTTCGCATGACACACATACACTCTGACCACTCAGCTTCATATGTGGATCTAAAAGCTGAAGTGACCATTATCCAGCAAATACGAGTCACTCTTCCGTCCCACATCGCCACCTACCACCGAAAAGCACCCACTAGTCTGCTTCAACCGCAGATTGTCTATAAATGGTATCAGGCGACCACGTGAACGTCCACTGCACACACACAAGTCATGGCAGTGAAGTGGTATGTGTGTGCCAGTCGACTGTGCAGAATCAACGAAGTTTGATGCGTCGATGTGGAAACGTGAGAGAAATGCAGAGAGGCGTTGCCGTCTTTGGACGCAGCCATCACCGCACTGTCAATGAGGTGGCCCGATTTGTTTGTGTATCAGTGTAGACGATCCGTCGTGTCTACAAGGAATGGTGTTACACTCCCAGCCGTATATCTCGGCGTGAGAACAGGAGTCGCAAAAACATCCTATTGGGCAGGAAACGAGGACAAGTGTCACCCTTTGTTAATGATATTTGGTTTAAAGCCTGATAGGAATAACAGCTGTCAGCGGGTGTAGGTATATCTTATGAAGTTTCCGAGTTAACTCTGCGATACTAACTGCTTGCAGTCGACATTTAGGAGACGGGCCATTGCTCACACAGGCATATAAAACCGTACGTTCCCAATGGTCCCATAAACATATAAACAGATGAATAGCTGGCTGGAAGTTTGTAGTACGTTGCGCCGAGTCGCTGTTTTGCCTCTTTTAATAACAAGACGTCGAGTGCATAAACGGTCGAATGATTTGTTTAACCCGCAATGTGTGTCGGTTTTGTTCAGTCCGGCCGTGGTTCTACGTTGTTTTTGGGGTGTTTCCATACCATCACCTCGGTGCACGCATTGAAGTTATTTCATCATTTTCGGTGAGCAGTGCCACATTTCCAGACGGAAATTTTCACTCTTCGGCGGAGTATGCGCTGGAGTGGAACTTCCTGGCAGATTAAAACTGTGTACCAGACCGAGACTCGAACTCGGGACCTTTCTCCATTCGTGAGCAAGTGCTCTACCAACTGAGCTACCTAAACACGACTCATAACCTCTCCTCACAGTTTTACGTCCGGCAGTAACTCGTCTGCTGCCTTCCAGACATGACTCACTCCGCGGCAGAGCGAAAATTTCGTTCTGGAAACATCCTTCTGTCTGTGGCTAAACCATTTCTCCGTAATAACCTCTCCTCCAGGAGTACTAGGCCTGCAAGTTTCGAAGGAGAGCTTCTGTGAAGTTTGGAAGGTAGGAGACGAGGTGCTGGAGGAAGTAAAGCTGTGAGGACTGGTTCTGAGTAGAGCGTGGGTAGTTCAGTAGGTAGAGCAGTTGGTAGGGAAAGGCAAAGGTAGCGAGTTCGAGTATCGGTCCGGCACACAGTTTTGATGTGCCAGGGAGTTTCAATGCTATCTTTTCATCTTAATTCTGAGTAAGCTGTTAACTCTCCTGTCTTACATTACGATAACAACCGTCGTCACAGGACTGCACGCATCCATTACTAGTTTGGGGAACACTCAGGTATCTTATCGCACTATTACTGGCTTGATGAATGAGCCAGATGTCAGGAGCTATATGGAACAGTGGTTGAATATCCTTACAATTTGGTAGCTTCAGGTGCGTATGGGACACCTGAATAAACTTGTGACCTCTCTGTCTCACAGAACTGAGGCCGTTATCAAGGCTGGCGGTCTTGGATGACGTCTCCAGTGGGTGAATACGTTATCATCAGGAATGCCGTTACTTTGACAATAACAGACGAATGTTTGCCAGCAAGAACAATACAACATTACTTTCAGAAGAATAAATTCTCATTCTGGTTTTACGTACCCTGGAAAAATACACCAAACCCTCAATGAAGCAGCACGAATAGGATAACCATTGGCACCAAAAGTTTCTCATCCCTCTTCCAGCACCTGAAGTAAACTGCCTGGCCACAACAAATTAAGCTGTCAGAATGGGAGAGGCCACCTGATGTAATTTCAGTGATTACAGAATCGATTCAAAGTTGCAAAAAATCTTGGCAGCATAAGCCCTTTACCGTACGAATTTTCTCCTTCCCACCTCCTTCAAAACCCTCCTCCCATACAACCCTACCCTGGGCCTAGCTGCGTGTGCCGATTCAGTTGGCAGGAGTGTCTCAAAGCCGTTGTATCCTGTCCTGAGGCATGCTGGTCTGCATCTACAGCAACTGATTGATAGTATCTCTGATACCAGCACTGCGACGAAGTTGATGTCCGAGCCGATCCCTACTCATTAATATCGATGACAGATCTGAGGACCTTTATGTACACAGAAGTACCACAAAGTACTGGAGACCGATCACAGACACAGAGTTCTTGTACAGACGAGCATATTTCTATTAAACAGTAGCACCACGATGCTATCATTATTACACATGAGGACCCACGATTATCTCGACGTACCATTGTGCCACCAGAGATTCCTCAATCACTACCTTCTGCGGAACGAAGACATACCCAATGGCTCTCCACCATATGACCTCTACGCTTCAGCAAAACATTGGAAGAAAGGAACCTCTCCGCATCTCTCCGCTATAGTCGTGATAATAGCCATCTGGGGTAATACAAAACCGTGATTCATCGCTGAACTCAAAGCGACGTGATTCATCGTCAATATATTCTTCCCGGTATCGACACCACTCCAAACGCAGCCGTTTGTGTTACGATGTTAACGGCAGCCTACACATAGGACGGTAATTACCTAGTTTTGGTGGTGCTGCCCTACGACCAGTGGTGTTGGATAGCACGGAATACTGCGAGTAGTCCCTCCCTTGTTGTCGGATGGCAGCCGCAGGTGTGAAGGTGTTACGATGTGCTTCCTGCACAATACGGTGACCCTCCCTAGCAGTGCTGTGACGTGGTCGACCGGAACCTTTGCAGTGAGCATGCCATCACGTTCTTGTGGAAGCCAACACTGGGCTACTGTCACATCTGAATACCCCACAAATGTGGATATTGCACGATTCTACCAGGTGGCCAAATGGAGATCCGCAATGAGCCCCCATTAAGACTATGCCAGGTGCTGATAACGCTTTTTACATGAGTCAGTTGCCTCTCCGTACCCTTTACCATGATCACACAACATCTGGCGCTGTTCGCGCCCCTTAAATACCTTATGAATCCTGGTAACAAAACTAACCGCGAACGACAGTAATGCATTCCGTGAAAAGTGGTCTGGTATAATGAGCGTATTATTTTTAAGGCACTTCGCGTGATTTAATAATATTTTTGCTTTCACGGAGAACTGCAGCACTAATCATTGATATACCCACCAATGATACAGGGTGTTTCAAAAATGACCGGTATATTTGAAACGGCAATAAAAACTAAACGAGCAGCGATAGAAATACACCGTTTGTTGCAATATGCATGGGACAACAGTACATTTTCAGGCGGACAAACTTTCGAAATTACAGTAGTTACAATTTTCAACAACAATGGCGCTGCAAGTGATGTGAAAGATATAGAAGACAACGCAGTCTGTGGGTGCGCCATTCTGTACGTCGTCTTTCTGCTGTAAGCGTGTGCTGTTCACAACGTGCAAGTGTGCTGTAGACAACATGGTTTATTCCTTAGAACAGAGGATGTTTCTGGTGTTGGAATTCCACCACCTAGAACACAGTGTTGTTGCAACAAGACGAAGTTTTCAACAGAGGTTTATTGTAACCAAAGGACCGAAAAGCGATACAATAAAGGATCTGTTTGAAAAATTTCAACGGACTGGGAACGTGACGGATGAACATGCTGGAAAGGTAGGGCGACCGCGTACGGCAACCGCAGAGGGCAACGCGCAGCTAGTGCAGCAGGTGATCCAACAGCGGCCTCGGGTTTCCGTTCGCCATGTTGCAGCTGCGGTCCAAATGACGCCAACGTCCACGTATCGTCTCATGCGCCAGAGTTTACACCTCTATCCATACAAAATTCAAACGCGGCAACCCCTCAGCGCCGCTACCATTGCTGCACGAGAGACATTCGCTAACGATATAGTGCACAGGATTGATGACGGCGATATGCATGTGGGCAGCATTTGGTTTACTGACGAAGCTTATTTTTACCTGGACGGCTTCGTCAATAAACAGAACTGGCGCATATGGGGAACCGAAAAGCCCCATGTTGCAGTCCCATCGTCCCTGCATCCTCAAAAAGTACTGGTCTGGGCCGCCATTTCTTCCAAAGGAATCATTGGCCCATTTTTCAGATCCGAAACGATTACTGCATCACGCTATATGGACATTCTTCGTGAATTTGTGGCGGTACAAACTGCCTTAGACGACACTGCGAACATCTCGTGGTTTATGCAAGATGGAGCCCGGCCACATCGCACGGCCGACGTCTTTAATTTCGTGAATGAATATTTCGATGATCGTTTGATTGCTTTGGGCTATCCGAAACATACAGGAGGCGGCGTGGATTGGCCTCCCTATTCGCCAGACATGAACCCCTGTGACTTCTTTCTGTGGGGACACTTGAAAGACCAGGTGTACCGCCAGAATCCAGAAACAATTGAACAGCTGAAGCAGTACATCTCATCTGCATGTGAAGCCATTCCGCCAGACACGTTGTCAAAGGTTTCGGGTAATTTCATTCAGAGACTACGCCATTTTATTGCTACGCATGGTGGATTTGTGGAAAATATCGTACTATAGAGTTTCCCAGACAGCAGCGCCATCTGTTGTTGAAAATTGTAACTACTGTAATTTCGAAAGTTTGTCTGCCTGAAAATGTACTGTTGTCGCAAGCATATTGCAACAAACGGTGTATTTCTATCGCTGCTCGTTTAGTTTTTATTGCCGTTTCAAATATACCGGTCATTTTTGAAACACCCTGTATGTACATGTACGAAATTACACATATATTGTGGGCGTTTAATTGTAGATATCCTTTACAATTTTTATTAATACCGTACTTCGAAGTGTTGAAATCGAAAGCAAAAAGATTATTCAGTCACACGAAACGGCTTAAAAATAATACGCACCTTACATTTACAATAAAATCAGACAACTTCCTGTGTGCCAGTTATTAATGATTTTGAGCCAAATGAAAGATTGGGAGGTGCATTAAGTCTTGGGTATATGATTCATTTCGTTAGCAAGTGATGATCGCATAGTTAAAATGACAGGCGAATACTGAAATCTCCTTACTCCTCCACAATTCTTCAAAAATTCTGTTTCGTCAGCTCACTACTGTAGCTTGCAAATCAAGATATACAATGACGGAAAAAATGGCAACACCAAGGAGTTGTACGATGTAAATGAAAGTTAGTAGGCATATTTCTACATCTGAAAAATGATTTCCACTCATATTCCCCGCCAGTCGCACAGGAGTGGTGCTAGCAAATCCTGTCTGCTTTGAATACACGGTGTGATGCTCTTGAGCGTCAGCTAACTTTGAGGTTGGACGGGCTGAGTTAGTGCTACCCAGGAATGCCTTTAAGGTTACAAAGGTAGGATTTTCAGATTATCAACACACCTCACGTAATTTAAGTTATGTTGTGCAATAGGGCTACGGGAAACTGGATTTACGTCTGCGAAATTGCAGAAAGAAGCGGCAGTGGTGGTCACGATAATGTACAGTCGCAAAAAAATCGGGGTCGGGACGGCCATGTGGCACTACCGAGATGCAAGACCACAGACCATCGTTTTCGGTGTACTGTTTTGGCTCACTGAACTCCATCTGAAGCAGCAATTTGAGCGGTAGTTGGCAACACAGTGACACAACTGTCACAAATCGGTTCCGAGCCGCCGGATGCCCTGTAGTGTGTATTCCACTGGCCCAAAACCACCGTCATTTACGGCTTCAGTGGTGTCAAGCGAGATCTCATTTCGTATGACAGCAGAAGCATTCTCGTAGTTATCTCACGCACCCTGACTGCCAATTTGTACCACAATCTAGTAATTCGACCTGCCATGCTGCTATTCATGAAGAGCATTCCAGGGGGTGTTTTCCAACAGGATAAAACTCACCCGCATACAACTATTGTAACCCAACATGCTTTATAGAGTTTCGACAAGTAGCGTTGGCCTGCTTTATCACCAGATGTGTCTCTAGTCGAGGGCATGTAGAACGACACTATCGGAGACAGCTACAACGTCATCCGCAAAGAGCATTAACCGTGTTGTGTCTAGACAAGACAGTCTAGACACAAGGCGAGGAAACCGAAAGGGCACGCGTCAACTCACGCCGGCTTGCGTGACAGTCTGGAACAAGATACTTAATGAATGCTATAAAGAAAAGTACGTAGCTGCTGAAATACTTAACTTTACTCCATCATTGGTATACAGCATTATTGATGATACAAGTGAGACTCTCTCTATAGAAATGGTTAATGGCGCCTTGCTAGGTCGTAGCCATGGGCTTAGCTGAAGGCTATTCTAACTATCTCTCGGCAAATGAGAGAAAGGCTTCGTCAGTGTAGTCGCTAGCAAAGTCGTCGTACAACTGGGGCGCGTCCTAGTACGTCTCTCTAGACCTGCCGTGTGGTGGCGCTCGGTCTACAATTACTGACAGTGGCGACACGCGGGTCCGACATGTACTAATGGACCGCGGCCGATTTAAAGCTACCACCTAGCAAGTGTGGTGTCTGGCTGTGACACCACAAACCGCCCCTATATTTCCGGACCAAGTGCAACAGGCATGGGACTCCACCCCACAAACTGACATCCGGCGACGGCACAACAAAATGCATGCACGTTTCCATGTTTGCTTTCAACATTCCGACGGTTACATCGGTTATTAATGTACCAGCATTTCACATTTGCGAGAGGTTATCTCGCGCTTACATAAACCTGTGATCTTCCAATGTTAATCACTTAAATATCTCATGCAGACAAAGGTATTCCCGAAATTTCACTACTCTACATTAATTATTTTTTCGTGTCATGATTTTTTTCCGTCAGTGTACGTTAACAACGTCGGCAGTTCGTGGTCACGCTTCCCGCGCACGGGGTGCCGTGTTCGGTTCCCGGCTGGGTCAGGGATTTTCCCTGTCTCGACACGACTGGGTTTGTTGTGTTGTCTTCATCATTATCATTCATCCCCATTACGGTCGAAGGAAGGCAATGGCAAACCACCTGCGCTAGGGCCTTGCCTACTTGGCGGTGTGGGTCTCCCGCATCGTTCAAAAATGGTTCAAATGGCTCTGAGCACTATGGGACTCAACTGCTGTGGTCATAAGTCCCCTAGAACTTAGAACTACTGAAACCTAACTAACCTAAGGACATCACACACATCCATGCCCGAGGCAGGATTCGAACCTGCGACGTAGCGGTCGTGCGGGTCCAGACTGTAGCGCCTTTAACCGCTCGGCCGGCCGGCCCCGCATCGTTGCCTACGCTCCTCGGAGTATGGGACCTCATCATCATCATGTTAACGACATTCACTATCCTTCAGTAGCGCCTTCTATCCTGGCGGTAAGGACACACACATTCCAGGGCAAACAATGGTTCCATTTGCATATTCCTCAGGGTCTATCTCCGTGTAAAATAGGGCCCAAAGTTATACTGTCTGTGGACAGAACGCTGGCTGATCCATTGTGCGCTGTTGGCACCTAAAAGTCTATAAGAAGTGTGACGTGAGTACAGTTGCAGTCTTACACGCACCTAAGGAGTAATTATCTAGCCGGCCGCGGTGGCCGTGCGGTTCTAAGCGCTCCAGTCCGGAGCCGCGCTGCTGCTCCGGTCGCAGGTTCGAATCCTGCCTCGGGAATGGATGTGTGTGATGTCCTTAGGTTAGTTAGATTTAAGTAGTTCTAAGTTCTAGGGGACTGATGACCACAGCAGTTGAGTGCCATAGTGCTCAGAGCTGTTTGAACCATTTTTAGTAATTATCTAGTGACATACATTTTATTTTCTGGTAGTCAGAGTCGCCGTCCATTATAGACACATCACAGTCTGGCACGCACCAGACGCTCATATTAGCCCCAAAGCTGCACAACATCGTTCAGGTCGCTGCTTTGCCATCAAATCATCTGACTTCAGACAAATCGTGATGTAATGACAGCTTCTATGCGGACAGGAACTTTCAAGCTAATTAGGAAAGATCCAAATCTTTTCAGGACTGGCTGAGTTCATTTCATAATAGCGCAAAAATTAGATCGGAGCCCTGACCAAGAAAAGAAGCCATAGAGCGGCACAATAACTATATCGGATTCACCAGTCGAAGTGCACATATGATTATCTGAACGTCAGGTTACTTATGGTGATCACCCACGTAAAACATTCTTAGAATTTTTCCCATAACAATGACCGCGATTGTCGCACTACCCTCATCAGTGTCGTGCATTAGTTCTTGTGTTCCATAGCTTTTAGGCAGCATCACGACCACCGCAAGAACAAACGCTCTACGTATCTCGATGAATCGTTACGTCACGAAACTATGTACGTCCGTATCAGAAGAATTTTTATGAAATAGCTGGCAAGACGGCGAATTATCCTTTAGAATGTTCAATAATTTGGCAGTCCTTGTTGATTAATTACAAAATAATTTCAGATCGAATTATTAGTTTCATGTAATTCTGAGGTTTGGACTTGATCATATTGTGATAACAATGATTGTGGATGCACATTACCGTGCGTAATATCGCGCGTACCTTACTGCCGGTTTGTGCTTGCAGCTACACTCCTGGAAATGGAAAAAAGAACACATTGACACCGGTGTGTCAGACCCACCATACTTGCTCCGGACACTGCGAGAGGGCTGTACAAGCAATGATCACACGCACGCCACAGCGGACACACCAGGAACCGCGGTGTTGGCCGTCGAATGGCGCTAGCTGCGTAGCATTTGTGCACCGCCGCCGTCAGTGTCAGCCAGTTTGCCGTGGCATACGGAGCTCCATCGCAGTCTTTAACACTGGTAGCATGCCGCGACAGCGTGGACGTGAACCGTATGTGCAGTTGACGGACTTTGAGCGAGGGCGTATAGTGGGCATGCGGGAGGCCGGGTGGACGTACCGCCGAATTGCTCAACACGTGGGGCGTGAGGTCTCCACAGTACATCGATGTTGTCGCCAGTGGTCGGAGGAAGGTGCACGTGCCCGTCGACCTGGGACCGGACCGCAGCGACGCACGGATGCACGCCAAGACCGTAGGATCCTACGCAGTGCCGTAGGGGACCGCACCGCCACTTCCCAGCAAATTAGGGACACTGTTGCTCCTGGGGTATCGGCGAGGACCATTCGCAACCGTCTCCATGAAGCTGGGCTACGGTCCCGCACACCGTTAGGCCGTCTTCCGCTCACGCCCCAACATCGTGCAGCCCGCCTCCAGTGGTGTCGCGACAGGCGTGAATGGAGGGACGAATGGAGACGTGTCGTCTTCAGCGATGAGAGTCGCTTCTGCCTTGGTGCCAATGATGGTCGTATGCGTGTTTGGCGCCGTGCAGGTGAGCGCCACAATCAGGACTGCATACGACCGAGGCACGCAGTGCCAACACCCGGCATCATGGTGTGGGGAGCGATCTCCTACACTGGCCGTACACCACTGGTGATCGTCGAGGGGACACTGAATAGTGCACGGTACATCCAAACCGTCATCGAACCCATCGTTCTACCATTCCTAGACCGGCAAGGGAACTTGCTGTTCCAACAGGACAATGCACGTCCGCATGTATCCCGTGCCACCCAACGTGCTCTAGAAGGTGTAAGTCAACTACCCTGGCCAGCAAGATCTCCGGATCTGTCCCCCATTGAGCATGTTTGGCACTGGATGAAGCGTCGTCTCACGCGGTCTGCACGTCCAGCACGAACGCTGGTCCAACTGAGGCGCCAGGTGGAAATGGCATGGCAAGCCGTTCCACAGGACTACATCCAGCATCTCTATGATCGTCTCCATGGGAGAATAGCAGCCTGCATTGCTGCGAAAGGTGGATATACACTGTACTAGTGCCGACATTGTGCATGCTCTGTTGCCTGTGTCTATGTGCCTGTGGTTCTGTCAGTGTGATCATGTGATGTATCTGACCCCAGGAATGTGTCAATAAAGATTCCCCTTCCTGGGACAATGAATTCACGGTGTTCTTATTTCAATTTCCAGTACCAAAATGGTACTGAAACAGAGGATGACAGACTAAAGGCCGAAATACTAAATGTCTTTTTCCAAAGTTGTTTCACAGAGGAAGACTGCACTGTAGTTCCTTCTCTAGATTGTCGCACAGATGACAAAATGGTAGATATCGAAATAGACGACAGAGGGGTAGAGAAACAATTAAAATCGCTCAAAAGAGGAAAGGCCTCTGGACCTGATGGGATACCAGTTCAATTTTACACAGAGTACGCGAAGGAACTTGCCCCCCTTCTTGCAGCGGTGTACCGTAGGTCTCTAGAAGAGCGTAGCGTTCCAAAGGATTGGAAAAGGGCACAGGTCATCCCCGTTTTCAAGAAGGGACGTCGAACAGATGTGCAGAACTATAGACCTATATCTCTAACGTCGATCAGTTGTAGAATTTTGGAAGACGTATTGTGTTCGAGTATAATGACTTTTCTGGAGACTAGAAATCTACTCTGTAGGAATCAGCATGGGTTTCGAAAAAGACGGTCATGTGAAACCCAGCTCGCGCTATTCGTCCACGAGACTCAGAGGGCCATAGACACGGGTTCACAGGTAGATGCCGTGTTTCTTGACTTCCGCAAGGCGTTCGATACAGTTCCCCACAGTCGTTTATTGAACAAAGTAAGAGCATATGGACTATCAGACCAATTGTGTGATTGGGTTGAGGAGTTCCTAGATAACAGGACGCAGCATGTTATTCTCAATGGAGAGAAGTCTTCCGAAGTAAGAGTAATTTCAGGTGTGCCGCAGGGGAGTGTCATAGGACCGTTGCTATTCACAATATACATAAATGACCTGGTGGATGACATCGGAAGTTCACTGAGGCTTTTTGCAGATGATGCTGTGGTGTATCGAGAGGTTGTAACAATGGAAAATTGTACTGAAATGCAGGAGGATCTGCAGCGAATTGACGCATGGTGCAGGGAATGGCAACTGAATCTCAATGTAGACAAGTGTAATGTTCTGCGAATACACAGAAAGATAGATCCTTTATCATTTAGCTACAAAATAGCAGGTCAGCAACTGGAAGCAGTTAATACCATAAATTATCTGGGAGTACGCATTAGGAGTGATTTAAAATGGAATGATCATATAATGTTGATTGTCGGTAAAGCAGATGCCAGACTGAGATTCATTGGAAGAATCCTAAGGAAATGCAATCCGAAAACAAAAGAAGTAGGTTACAGTACGCTTGTTCGCCCACTGCTTGAATACTGCTCAGCAGTGTGGGATCCGTACCAGATAGGGTTGATACAAGACATAGAGAAGATCCAACGTAGAGCAGCGCGCTTCGTTACAGGATCATTTAGTAATCGCGAAAGCGTTACGGAGATGATAGATAAACTCCAGTGGAAGACTCTGCAGGAGAGACGCTCAGTAGCTCGGTACGGGCTTTTGTCAAAGTTTCGAGAACGTACCTTCACCGAAGAGTCAAGCAGTATATTGCTCCCTCCTACGTATATCTCGCGAAGAGACCATGAGGATAAAATCACAGAGATTAGAGCCCACACAGAGGCATACCGACAATCCTTCTTTCCACGAACAATACGAGACTGGAATAGAAGGGAGAACCGATAGAGGTACTGAAGGTACCCTCCGCCACACACCGTCAGGTGGCTTGCGGAGTATGGATGTAGATAGATGTAGATGTAGAGTGTATATACTCTCACTTTCCTGACCTAACATCATGCAGAGCAGCCCAATAGAGTGTCTGGAAACTCTCGGATCAAAAATGCTGCTTCGCACGAAAGTGTCAACCTACGGAAAAAAGAAAGCTAAATCATATATAGCTCAAGGGCCTCAACGTTGGACAACAGGAGGAGGTGTACAGTTGCAGTTTGCCATTCCGACGTGAAACTCATTAGAATTAACTGCGGAATGGAACGAGGAGCGAGCTGGAAATTACCCGTCGTATGTTTGTACCAAGATTACTCTGAGGTGACAAAAGTCATCTGCACACATAGAGATGGCGGTGGTATCGCCTACCGAGGTATAAAAGGGCCGTGCGTTGGCGGAACTGTCATTTGTGCTCAGGTCATTCATGTGAAAAGGTTTCCGACGTGAATTTATCCGCACGACGGGAATGAACAGCCCTTGGACGCGGAGTGGGAGTTGGAGCTAGATGCACATTTCCATTTTGGAAATAATTAGGCAATTCAATGTTCCACGATTAACAGCGTCAAGAGTATGGCGAGAATACGAAATTTCAGGCATTACTTTGGAGAATGCAAGGCCCGATGGCCTTTACTTAACATACGAGAGCACCGGTGATTGCGTAGAGCCGTCAGTGCCGAAATTTGACGTTAATAGGTTACAGTAGCAGATGACAGACGCTAGTGTCTCTGCTGACAAAATGCCGGCCGCTGTGACCGGGCGGTTCTAGGCGCTTCAGTCCTTAACCATGCGGCTGCTATGGTCGCAGGTTCGAATCCTGCCTCGGGCAGTTAGGTTTACGTAATTCTAGGTCTAGGGGACTGATGACCTCAGATGTTAAGTCCCATAGTGCTTAGAGTCATTTTGTAGAAATAAATACTATGATATTTAGATGCTTCTTGAATATGGCTCTGATTTGTGGCCGCAACACTAGAGTTTTGCGACCCGTGTTGAGTAGTGAGTATGGGACAGTAACTGAATTGAGCACTCAACACATTATCCTTGCTCTTGTACAATTCCCAGTGTTACACCGCAATTTCCAGCTTGCACAAAAAATTTTTAACAAACAGTACAGATGCTTATTTGCTCCTGTTCCCGTGTTACTCAATATTTAAAAATGAGTTGCATTAATCGTGTTGAGCGATGCAGCACAGTGGCTAAGACACTAAGCCCGATTTCATGAGAAGCAATGTTAGAATCCCCATTTGGCAATCATACTTTTCCTTGCGTTCTACGTGTGCATCAGTACCTGCATGCTCATTGGTCTGACAAAGAGAAGTATAACAGAAAAAATGTTTAAAATTTATGAGCATTTGTAGCTTTATTTCTTACACTTAATATCTGTTCTATGTCACTTAGCGCCAACGGCCATGCCGCAGTGACAACATCGATTGTCGTCAGATCATCAAAGTTAAAATTTGTTGGGCTTGGCTAGCACTAGGAATGGTCACCGTTCTGCTCTGCCAAGCGCTGTTGGCGAGCGGAGTGCACTCACCTCTTGTGAGGCCAAATGATGAACTACCTGACCGGTCACAAAAACTGAAAAGGACAGGAGAACGGTGTGCTGAGCACATGCCCCTCCGTATCCGCAGCCATTGACGCCTGTTGGCTGATGATGACACGGCGGTCGGTCTTTAACGTTGGGCTTTCCGAGGCCTGTTCGGACAGAGAGAGAGAGAGAGAGAGAGAGAGACTATGTGTCAGTTGAGTAACATAGTATAAAAAGGAACAAACAGATGTTTCAGAATAGTGATAGAATTATCATTTATTTCTGGGAAAAGGGCGAAGATGGCCACAGAACTGGAACAGTGCGGAGAGGCACATCGATCACCCTTTCTCCCACCAACATCACACGTAAAGCACCTTGAGAAGTAGTCTTAACGCTTTAGTACTATGTTAAAAGCGTAATAACGTAGTGTTCACTTGGAATTCATCAGTTAAAAAGTTGTTGGATGCGTCATTTCAGAGATGGAGGGCAGCTGCTGGCACCCCATGGCCAAATTTCTTGCTAAAGCTATTCGCCTCCTACTCAGACAGGGAAGGGAGTCTCACTAAATGTTATTATAATGCCCATCTCTTAGTAAATGTAAAACCGCGGGCTGCAGGTGTAGTACTGAGGGCCTGTATCTGAGGTAATGGCGCATCCAGCTTCAGCAGGGGTCGCGCATCGCCTAGTAACCATCTGGCCAAATACTCTCCACTTTGCGTGCTACCATTTGCGGAAATCTCGTTCTGATATCTCAAAAATATGACGAATTTTATGGACATTTCATTCTGACTTTATCGCTGGCGCCAGCGATTGCAAATAAGTGCGCCACATTGGATCATTTTTGTAGAGATTGGTGACAAATAGCAACCTCCACCAAGTCTAAAGAGCTCTCAATATGTTAGCTAAATTTCATGGGTAGCAATACATTATGTAATTTGCATATATGCATCAAACGCAAAATCATATGGCCCCTATTATTCGTTGCAAACTTTTTCCAAATTTAGCGTAATGTCTTACTTAAATGCTGGTATCAAGTAACTGTGACCATTAACAAAATTATGGGCACGTCATCGTGAAACTGACGTAGAATGCTATAAGTAAAGCAAAAATGAATTTTTTTAAAGAATAGTTGCTACAAAATTGTTTGAGATAGATTACAGGGCATGGTGCTTCGATTCTCTCAGCGCAGCGCTTCACTAACCGATCGAAAGCGGGCAAACAATGTTGGACTCCCGAACAAACGAATGAACTCGCCCAGCACTTCGGACACTGCACACTCTAGCCTACTACGGTCCGCTTCTCCCAGAACGAATTCATGTGCCACTGACTGTAAGAGTGAAGTTTCTCGCTCCTCAATAACTTCTCTGATACCTCGCAGTTTTTCGGGATATGCACCTATTTCACTTTCCTTTTCCCAGCTCTTCATAATATGATGTCGCAAGTTTATCTTTCGATGAGTGTTTGGGATTCCCATATCGAACGTAGCCATTATTGGCTGATTCGACATTGTTGCCTCATATGCTCACGTGGCTGGACGTCCAGAGGGAAATTGTGGACAGTCAAGCATGGTGTAGTTTGCGGATATTGCAGACCACTATGTCTCGTGGGTAATATTTTAACCGGCGGAAATAACTGCGTAAGAAAAATTTCTGGTTTGGAAGCTTCCCGAAGTGTTGTAGGTCTGTGGATAGTGTTGTTAGTGCTGGGGTGAATCTTCTGCGCGGTTTTAGTAGTGAGCGCTGCCTGTGGCCAACGTCTCGCACTCAGGCATAGCCAACATGACTATCAACCTTGTAGATGATTCAAAAACGTGGATAATCATGAAGGACGAAGTAGAATATCCGTTGTTAAATGATCGTATTGGTGCTTTCTCTGGACTAGTGAAGTATGTCCATCCGTAGCAACTGATCGGAGACGTGCCACAGATGAACTGTGGATGAAGAGCAACATACACTCCTGTAAATTGAAATAAGAACACCGTGAATTCATTGTCCCAGGAAGGGGAAACTTTATTGACACATTCCTGGGGTCAGATACATCACATTATCACACTGACAGAACCACAGGCACATAGACACAGGCAACAGAGCATGCACAATGTCGGCACTAGTACAGTGTATATCCACCTTACGCAGCAATGCAGGCTGCTATTCTCCCATGGAGACGATCGTAGAGATGCTGGATGTAGTCCTGTGGAACGGCTTGCCATGCCATTTCCACCTGGCGCCTCAGTTGGACCAGCGTTCGTGCTGGACGTGCAGACCGCGTGAGACGACGCTTCATCCAGTCCCAAACATGCTCAATGGGGGACAGATCCGGAGATCTTGCTGGCCAGGGTAGTTGACTTACACCTTCTAGAGCACGTTGGGTGGCACGGGATACATGCGGACGGCATTGTCCTGTTGGAACAGCAAGTTCCCTTGCCGGTCTAGGAATGGTAGAACGATGGGTTCGATGACGGTTTGGATGTACCGTGCACTATTCAGTGTCTCCTCGACGATCACCAGTGGTGTACGGCCAGTGTAGGAGATCGCTCCCCACACCATGATGCCGGGTGTTGGCCCTGTGTGCCTCGGTCGTATGCAGTCCTGATTGTGGCGCTCACCTGCACGGCGCCAAACACGCATACGACCATCATTGGCACCAAGGCAGAAGCGACTCTCATCGCTGAAGACGACACGTCTCATTCGTCCCTCCATTCACGCCTGTCGCGACACCACTGGAGGCGGGCTGCACGATGTTGGGGCGTGAGCGGAAGACGGCCTAACGGTGTGCGGGACCGTAGCCCAGCTTCATGGAGACGGTTGCGAATGGTCCTCGCCGATACCCCAGGAGCAACAGTGTCCCTAATTTGCTGGGAAGTGGCGGTGCGGTCCTCTGCGGCACTGCGTAGGATCCTACGGTCTTGGCGTGCATCCGTGCGTCGCTGCGGTCCGGTCCAAGGTCGACGGGCACGTGCACCTTCCGCCGACCACTGGCGACAACATCGATGTACTGTGGAGACCTCACGCCCCACGTGTTGAGAAATTCGGCGGTACGTCCACCCGGCCTCCCGCATGCCCACTATACGCCCTCTCTCAAAGTCCGTCAACTGCACATACGGTTCACGTCCACGCTGTCGCGGCATGCTACCAATGTTAAAGACTGCGATGGAGCTCCGTATGCCACGGCAAACTGGCTGACACTGACGGCGGCGGTGCACAAATGCTGCGCAGCTAGCGCCATTCGACGGCCAACACCGCGGTTCCTGGTGTGTCCGCTGTGCCGTGCGTGTGATCATTGCTTGTACAGCCCTCTCGCAGTGTCCGGAGCAAGTATGGTGGGTCTGACACACCGGTGTCAATGTGTTCTTTTTTCCATTTCCAGGAGTGTATTTCTAGATTTCCTAAAAGCGTTTGACACAGTATCCTATTGCAGACTGTTAATGAAGATATGAGCATACGGAATAAGTTTCCATATATGATACTGGCTCGAAAACTTCCTAAGTCAAGGAACCCAGTAACCTGTCCTCAACGGCAAGTGTTCATCAGAGGTAAGGGTATCGTCAGGAGTGCCCCACCGAAGTAATAGGACCCGCTATTATCTTCTACAAACAGTACATAAATGATCTGGCGGATAGATTGGGCAGCAATCTGTGGCTGTTTGCTGATGATGACGTGGTGTATGAGAAGATGTCACAGATGAGTGGCTGTAGAATGATACAGGATGACAGACAAAAAATCTACCAGGTGCATTCAAGTTCTAAGGCCTCCGATTTTTTTCTAATTAACTACTCACCCGAAATCGATGAAACTGGCGTTACTTCTCGACGTGCTCGCCCTGCAGAAGTACACATTTCTCACAACGCTGACGCCATGTTTCCATGGCAGCGGCGAGGGCTTCTTTAGGAGTCTGTTTTGACCACTGGAAAAACGCTGAGGCAATAGCAGCACGGCTGGTGAATGTGCGGCCACGGAGATTGTCTTTCATTGTTGGAAAAAGCCAAAAGTCACTAGGAGGCAGGTCAGGTGAGTAGGGAGCATGAGGAATCACGTCAAAGTTGTTATCACGAAGAAACTGTTGCGTAACGTTAGCTCGATGTGCGGGTGCCTTGTCTTGGTGAAACAGCACACGTGCAGCCCTTCCCAGACGTTTTCGTTGCAGTGCAGGAAGGAATTTGTTCTTCAAAACATTTTCGTAGGATGCACCTGTTCCCGTAGTGCCCTTTGCAACGTAATGGGTAAGGATTACGCCCTCGCTGTCCCAGAACATCGACACCATCATTTTTTCAGCACTGGTGGTTACACAAAAATTTTTTGGTGGCAGGGAATCTGTGTGCTTCCATAGAGCTGACTGGCGCTTTGTTTTTGGATTGAAAAATGGCATCCACGTCTCATCCATTGTCACAACCGACGAAAAGAAAGTCCCATTCATGCTGTCGTTGTGCGTCAACATTGCTTGCCAACATGCCACACGGGCAGCCATGTGGTCGTCCATCAGCATTCGTGGCACCCAGCTGGATGACACTTTTCGCATTTTCAGGTCGTCATGCAGGATTGTGTGCACAGAACCTACAGAAATGCCAACTCTGGAGGCGATCTGTTCAACAGTCATTCGGGGATCCCCCAAAACAATTCTCTCCACTTTCTCGATCATGTCGTCAGACCGGCTTGTGCGAGCCCGAGGTTGTTTCGGTTTGTTGTCACATGATGTTCTGCCTTCATTAAACTGTCGCACCCACGAACGCACTTTCGATACATCCATAACTCCATCACCACATGTCCCCTTCAACTGTCGATGAATTTCAATTGGTTTCACACCACGCAAATTCAGAAAACTAATGATTGCACGCTGTTCATGTAAGGAAAACGTCGCCATTTTAAGTATTTAAAACAGTTCTCATTCTCGCCACTGGCGGTAAAATTCCATCTGCCGTACAGTGCTGCCATCTCTGGGACGTATTGACAATGAATGCGGTCTCATTTTAAAACAATGCGCATATTTCTATCTCTTTCCAGTCTGGGGAAAAAAAATCGGAGGCCTTAGAACTTCAATGCACCTCGTAGAACGAGATTTTAACTCTGCAGCAGAGTGTGCGCTGATATGAAACTTCCTGCCAGTTTAAAACTGTGTGACGGACCGAGACTCGGGACCTTTGCCTTTCGCAGGCAAGTGCTCTACCAACTGAGCTACCCAAGCACGACTCAGGCCCCGTCCTCACAGCTTCACTTCTGCCAGTACCTCGTCACCTACCTTCCAAACTTTACACAAGTGCTTCTGCGAACTTTCCAGAACTAGCACTCTTGGAAGAAAGGATATTGCGGAGACATGGCTTAGCCACAGCCTGGGGGATGTTTCCAGAATGAGATTTTCACTCTGCAGCGGAGTGTGCGCTGATATGAAACTGGCAGAACTGAAGCTATGGGGACGGATAATGAGTCGTGCTTGGGTAGGTCGGTTGGTAGAGCACTTGCCAGCGAAAGGCAAATGTCCCGAGTTCGAGTCACGGTCCGGCACACAGTTTTAATCCGCCAGGAAATTACAAAATTTCTAGTTTGTGTGATGAATGGCAACTGGCTCTAAAAGTATAAATGTGTAAGTTAAGGCGCATGAGTAGGGAAGACAAAGCTGTAATGTTCCGATACAGCATTAGCAGCATCCTGCTTGACACAATCACCTCGTTTAAAAATCTGGCCTTTAAGTAGCAAAGCGACATTGAATGTAACGAGCATGTGGGGATTGTGGTAGGGAAGAAGACTGATCGAATTCGGTTCATTCGGAGAATTCTGGGAAGGTGTGGTTCATCTGTAAATAGGACGCCAGTCCGAATTGTTCTTGAGTACCGCTCAAGTGTTTGGGATCCGCACCAGCTGGGATTAAAGAAAGAGGTGAAACAATTCAGAGGTGGGCTGCTAGATTTGTTACCAGCAGGTTCGAGCAACACGATAGCGTTATGAAAATGCCTCGGGAGCTCAAATAGGAGTCCCAGGAGGTAAAGCGACGTTCTTTTCAGCAACACTATTGAGAAAATGTAGAGAACCGGCACTTGATGGCGACTACAGAACCATTCTGTTGTCTTCAACATCCATTGTGCCTAAGGACCTCGAATGTAACGTACGGTCGCGTGTAGTGGCAGTGCGGTTTGAGGCGCCATGTCACGGACTGCGCGTGCGCCACCCCCCGCCGGAGGTTCGAGTCCTCCCGCGAGCCGGCCGGTGTGGCCGAGCGGTTCTAGACCCTTCAGTCTGTAACCGCGTGACCGCTACGGTTGCAGGTTCGAATCCTGCCTCGGGCATGGATGTGTGTGATGTCCTTAGGTTAGTTAGGTTTTAAGTAGTTCTAAGTTCTAGAGGACTGATGACCACAGATGTTAAGTCCCATAGTGCTCAGAGCCATTTGAACCATTTGAGCCTCCCTCGAGCATGGGTGTGTGTGTTGTTCTTAGCATAAGCTAGTTTAAATAGTGTATGAGTCTAGGGACCGATGACCTCAGCAGTCTGGTCCCTTAGCAATTCACACACATTTGAACATTTGTAAGGTACGAGAAATTAGGCTCATATGAAGGCATTACACAGTCGTATTCTCTCGCTCTGTCTGCGAGTGGAACAGCGAAGGTAACTACTAGTAGCGGTACAGTGTGCCCTTTGCCACGCAACGTACGGTGGCTTGCGGAGTATTGATGTAGAAGTCTGGAATGTGATATCGCATATACAGGCAAACGGGGGGACAGTAGAATTGACCGCGTAGTTCTTCTGCGATGTCACTGTCAGCTGGACTTGTGAGAAAGTCTGCAGTTGCTGGCCTTACTGCAACTATGGTATAAGGAGTCTAAGAATTTCTGTACGGACGGTGTTGTTGAACCATAGGCGACACATCCATAGTCTAGGCGAATTAACCATAGTAAGGCACATGTCGAGATGGTTATTTTGAAAATAACATCGGCGGTCCTACCCTACCATTGTCTCATTGGAACTAGAGCACTTGTAGAATATGAGTCCCGTATTGGATAACTAGTTCATATGATGTCCTTTGCTAAACTTGCTTTGAGCACAATCTGTAAAATCTGTTTCGCACTGGCTCATAATACTCGTAATTACTGTCTTTCGATCAGTTATCTGACCCTTTCGTTACGCAACTTCGTTGGTGAGCTTACACACAAAGATCAAGCGAACGACCCTCTCAAAACTCTTGTGGCACCCAGAAAGTCGAATAGTGTATCAATATCTGGTTTCATCAGTTCTTTCCTGCACCTCGTGGCTTGTCTGTGTAAAGTACAGTACTCGTCATCAACGTAACAAAGAACATAGTCTTTTTATCGTTAATCATATAAATGGATTCTGGGTTACATAGCATAGCTATTTTTATTGAGTTATTTAAGTAAACCATACTATTAACCAGATCGATAGTGTCAGCTGGTAATTTTGCGCTGTGTGTATTAGCCGTGGAGTTATATTTCCTAATTTGACATGAATGCTTCTGAATCTGAGAGTTGGGAACAACATGACAAGTTCGCACTCTTGTGAGGTTAGAGCCTCTGTATGGTTCGAAATGTAAGAAAGGAATATTTTGAGAACCACCTAAGTCATAAGAATGAAGGTGAATTTCGAAGCATAGGACAAGGAAAGAGCTGTATGAATATGTAGAATGAATTTCAAGCACGACTCGAAAGATAAAATTTAGATTTCTGGAGGATGGACGACGATATATTGACCAAGAAAATGTCAAGTGAATAGCAAAATAATTGCAACAAGTGGAAGCAATGCAGTTACTGATATTGTTGTTGCTAAGATTGTAGTGTAGACGACTTTCAGAGGTCGTAGTTTGGACCGAAACAAAGAAAAAAATTTCCAGTACACATGAGCTCTAAAATGCGGATCTGAGAACCTATGAGCACCTGTTCATCTTTGCTAATGTGAAACACATCTTCTCTTTTGAACAAGTGGTCATAGCTCTTGAGGTACACATTTTAGAACCCATGTTTATAAGACATTTTTGTCTAGTTTTGGTCCATACTACCACCTCTGAAAGCTGTCTACCCTGCCATCTTAGCGACAACTGTAGCAGTACACGTATTCCACTCTCAGAGGTATAAGAACGGTTTTCGCTTATAACTTCTGACTCGCTCGTTTCCTGTTTAGGAACCCTCACCTCAAACTGATACATTTGTCCTTCTCCATCGTCCTAGAAAGTTCGTAGCATCATCAAGGAATGACCTATACACATTTAAAGGCGCGCAACTGTAACTTCGACGCTCTGTAGCGCCGTTGGATGGGGGAAGTGGGTTCCTACGTAAAGTCCCACCTACAACCTCGTGAAGTCTGTAACACGAATTGTGAAACACCCAGTATACGTAAAACAACCAAGTATTACAAGCCGCTGAAAATGTGTCTCAAACAGAGGGAACAGAAACGCATATGGCACAAAAAAAAACATCCTTTCATTTAGTTGCGGAGAAAGACCACATCTCTAAGAATATGGAAGCGACTAAGGTACGACGGAAAATATAAAAAACGCCGAGCATGGAATTAATTGTATTCAAGGTCGGATTAATGGCAAAATAAGCTAATTGCTGTTTTAATTTATTTAGTAAACACATAGTGGTTATATGTAAGTTGTTAATTTTTTTGAGATTATCAACAGATCTACATCTGCTGGCGATAGCAGGAATCGCTGTCGTGGAGCAGGCACCTCCATGCTGGCGTGGATCACACACCAGCTGGGCTCTCCAAGCAAGTAATGACGCCAGCGGTACCTGCTGTCACCAAATTTCGTGTTCCACATATCTAAAAGTTGTAGAGAGGACTTCGTGGATCAAGTCTTACATAGGAACACCTGTCCGGAAACGTCATCCAACGACGCTACAGAGGGTGCAAGTTACAAGCGTCGAGCTCTGACCCTATGACGTAGCTTAGAAGATTGATTAAGGAAAGGCAAACCTACGTTTCTAGCATTTGTAGACTTAGAGAAAGCTGACTGGAATACGCACTTTCGAATTCTGAAGGTGAAAATTGTAAAATACAAGGAGCGAAAGGCTATTTACAATTTGTACACAAGCAGCTATAAGAGTCGAGGGGCATGAAAGGGAAGCAGTGGTTAGGAACGTTGTGAAACAGGGTTGTAGCCTGTCCCCGATGTTATTCAATATGTATATTGAGCAAGCAGTAAAGGAAACGAGACAAGAATTCGGAGTAGGAATTAAAATCCATGGAGAAGAAATAAAAACTTTGAGGTTTGCCGATGACATTGTAATTCTGTCAGAGACAGCAAAGGACCTGGAAGAGCAGTTGAACGGAATGGACAGTGTCTTGAAAGGAAGATATAAGGTGAACATCGACAGAATTAAAACGAGGATAATGGAATGTAGTCGAATTAAATCGGGTGATGCTGAGGGAATCAGATTAGGAAATGAGACAGCTAAAGTAGTAAATGAGTTTCGCTATTTGGGGAGCAAAATAACTGATGATGGTCGATGAAGAGAGGATACAAAATGTAGATTGGCAGTGGCAAGGAAAGCGTTTTTGAAGAAGAGAAATTTGTTAACATCGAGTATCGATTTAAGTGTCAGAAAGTCGTTTCTGAAAGTATTTGCATGGAGTGTAGCCATGTATGAAAGTGAAACATGGACGATAAATAGTTTGGACAAGAAGAGAATAGAAGCTTTCGAAATGTGGTGCTACAGAAGAATGCTGAAGATTAGATGGGTAGATCACATAAGTATTGATGAAGTATTGAATAGAATTGGGACGAAGAGGAGTTTTTGGCACAACTTGACAAAAAGAAGGGACCGGTTAGTAGGAAATATTCTGAGGCATCAAGGGATCACAAATTTAGCATTTGAGGGCGGCGTGGAGGGTAAAAATCGTAGAGGGAGACCAAGAGATGAATACACTAAGCTGATTCAGAAGGATGTAGGTTGCAGTAAGTACTGGGAGATGAAGAAGCTTGCACAGGATAAGGTAGCTTGATCAGACCAGTCTCACGACTGAAGACAACAACAACAACAACAACAATTTATTTAGTAAACACAGTAGTGGTCATATGTAAGTTTTTTTTTCCCCACGCCACCACCGACGCCACCGGTTCTTGCTGTCACCAAGTTTCGTGTTTAAAACATCTACAAGTTATAGAGAGGACTTCGTAAATCAAGTTTTACAAAGGAACACCTGTCCAGGAACGTCATCCAACGACGCTGCAGAGCGTGCAAGTTACAATCGTCGAGATCTGTAAATGCACACTCATGCTCATAAATTAAGGATAATGCTGATACATAGTGAAACAACGCTCTGGTGGAGGGTTTGCGGGTTTAAATCACCTTGGGGTATGACCATGGGGTGCATTTGACCTGCAGTAGTCGCACGGTAGCGCTGGCAGCAGTCCACATACGCAGAGGTGTGTTGGTGCATGTCAGAGTAAGGTTCAGCGAGTAAGTGCGCAGACGTTTTCAGACGTGCTGATGGTGACTGTGTCTTGAAAATGGCTCAAAGAACACACATTGAGGACGTTATGAGGGGTAGAATACCAGGACGACTGGAAACTGGTCAAACACAGCAGTTCATACCATGGGCCCTCCGTGTGCCACAAAGTGTGATGTCAAGATTATGGCAACGATTCCAGCAGACAGGAAACATGTGGAGGCGCTACAGTACGGGACGTCCACAGCGTACAACAGCACAAGTATACCGATATCTCACCATCAGTGTCCGCAGACGGCCACGGAGTACTGCAGGTAGCCTTGCTCGGGACCTTACCGCAGCCACTGGAACAGCTGTCTCCAGGCACACAGTCTACGGACGAATGAACAGACATGGTTTATTCGCCTGGAGACCTGCAAGGTGCATTCCGCTGACCCCTGGTCACAGAAGAGCCCGTAAAGCCTGGTGTCAAGTACACAGTACATGGTCATTGGAACAGTGGTCCCAGGTTATGTTCACGGACGAGTACAGGTATAGTCTGAACAGTGATTCTCGCCGGGTTTTCATCTGGCGTGAACCAGGAATCAGATACCAACCCCTTAATGTCCTTGAAAGGGACCTGTATGGAGATCGTGGTTTGATGGTGTGGGGTGGGATTATGATTGGTGCACGTACACCCCTGCATCTCTTTGATAGAGGAACTGTAACAGGTGAGGTGTATCAGGACGTCATTTTGCACCAGTATGTCCGCCTTTTCACGTTTGCAGTGCGTCCCACCTTCCTCCTGATGGATTATAACGCACGGTCCCACCGAGGTGCCATCGTGGAGGATTACCTTGAAACAGAAGAATCAGGCGAATGGAGTGACCTGCTTGTTCTCCAGACCTAAACACCGTCGAGCACGTCTGGGATGCTCTCGGTCGACGTATCGCTGCTCGTCTTCAAACCCCTACGACACTTCACGAGCTCCGATAGGCACTGGTGCAAGAACTGGAGGCTATACCCCGGCAGCTGGACCATCTGATTCAGAGTATGCCAACCCGTTGTGCGGCCTTTGTACGTGTGCATTGTGATCATATCCCGTATTGATGTCTGGGTACATGTGCAGGAAACAGTGGCGTTTTGTAGCACATGCGTTTCGGGACAGTTTTCTCAACCTATCCCCAATACCGTGGACTTACAGATCTGTATCGTGTGTGTTCCCTATGAGCCTATGCTGTTAGCACCAGTTTGTGTAGTGCCACGTTGTGTGGCGCCACATTCCGCAATTATCCTTAATTTATGAGCATGAGTGTATATAGGTGATCCAGTGATGATGTTACGAAAGGCAGTAGTGTTCTCCACGCGAGCACGGACACGTCTGCTCTACACCAGCAATTCCTACTGTCAACAGGGAACAGGGCGAGGAACAGGGTGATGGCGTACGCAGATGATCTCCTAACGGTGCTCTCCGCGGACCCAAGAGCGGAGCTCGATCACTGGTCATCACAGCTACTGAGAAGCATCAGCCAGTTTGCATACAAACTACAGAAAGAAACACCACAAACTGATCCAACTATAAAACTACAGGATATCAGCGTACGCAGACAACGGAAAACACAAAACACGATATCTTGGTGTGCAACTCGACGAAGGCCTGTCCATTGACAAACACATCAGAACAATGACTGCCAGGGCTGCCAAAATCATGCACAAGCTGGCCAGACTCTACATAACACACCTCGGAATAGCATTACACATAATGAGAACTTACCACTGTGCGCCCTTTGAATCTGTGGTCTGGTTTGCAGCCAGAGCAAGGGCCAACCGAGATTACCAGATAGGACATCACCAAGAAGGGTCAACTCGTTAAATGCTGGGTGGATACCTGGCAAAGGGTTGGGAGTCAAGCGATAAGGGCCATAGGGTGTAACATTTCTTCCCAGACACCGGGGAACTTCTGAGACTGAGCCATACCAATCCCAGGGGTGGGGGTTGGGGGGATGGTTCACCTTCTGACAGGTCACGGCCCTTACCCTGAGCACTTAAACTGCGTATGCCACAGCCGGAGTGCTACTTAAACATGTGGGCAACACGGATTCCCAGAACACATACATTTCCACTGTAACAGATAGAGAGCAGCACAGTATACACCAACGCAGTACGACAATGAAATGATACGTGCAATAAGAGACAAAGACGAGTTGGTGGTAATAAATAAACTCACTGATGATATCCCAAGGACACTACATGACGCACACAGACAGACAGGGCCATATAACAGAACACCGCAATACACACGAAGCAAATAATACTGCAGTTCCAGTTCGCACACCAACACGGCCAGCAGTACCGAAACATGCACTCACCGAAACAGCGATCACTTTCACCAATACGTACGTAGACAACATTAAAGAAAATCTACAAGTAAAATAATTAAACTGTATTATAATAAACAGTGTAATGCAATAAACCCTGTAAACACGTTCTGACTTAACGATAAACAACAGGCATATCCATCCTGCGGTCATTATACCGCTGCTGGGATGTAACACATGTAACTGAACTCTGAGTATTCGAGCAACATAATACGTAAAATTCAAGACACATAACATAGGAACTTGGAAGAAAGATTAAGAAAAGGTAAACCTACGTTTCTAGCATTTGTAGACTTAGAGAAAGCTTTTGACAATGTTGACTGGAATACTCTCTTTCAAATTCTGAAGGTGGCAGGGGTAAAATACAGGGAGCGAAAGGCTATTTACAATTTGTACAGAAACCAGAGGGCAGTTATAAGAGTCAAGGGGCATGAAAGGGAAGTAGTGGTTGGGAAAGGAGTGAGACAGGGTTGTAGCCTCTCCCCGATGTTATTCAATCTGTATATTGAGCAAGCAGTAAAGGAAACAAAAGAAAAATTCGGAGTAGGTATTAAAATTCATGGAGAAGAAGTAAAAACTTTGAGGTTCGCCGATGACATTGTAATTCTGTCAGAGACAGCAAAGGATTTGGAAGAGCAGTTGAACGGAATGGACAGTGTCTTGAAAGGAGGATATAAGATGAACATCAACAAAAGCAAAACGAGGATAATGGAATGTAGTCGAATTAAGTCAGGTGATGCTGAGGGAATTAGATTAGGAAATGAGACACTTAAAGTAGTAAAGGAGTTTTGCTATTTAGGGAGTAAAATAACCGATGATGGTCGAAGTAGAGAGGATATAAAATGTAGACTGGCAATGGCAAGGAAAGCGTTTCTCAAGAAGAGAAATTTGTTAACATCGAATATAGATTTAGGTGTCAGGAAGTCGTTTCTAAAAGTATTTGTATGGAGTGTAGCCATGTATGGAAGTGAGACATGGACGATAACTAGTTTGGACAAAAAGAGAATAGAAGCTTTCGAAATGTGGTGCTACAGAAGAATGCTGAAGATAAGGTGGGTAGATCACGTAACTAATGAGGAGGTATTGAATAGGATTGGGGAGAAGAGAAGTTTGTGGCACTACTTGACTAGAAGAAGGGATCGGTTGGTAGGACATGTTCTGAGGCATCGAGGGATCACAAATTTAGCACTGGAGGGCAGCGTGGAGGGTAAAAATCGTAGAGGGAGACCAAGAGATGAATACACTAAGCAGATTCAGAAGGATGTAGGTTGCAGTAGGTACTGGGAGATGAAGAAGCTTGCACAGGATAGAGTAGCATGGAGAGCTGCATCAAACCAGTCTCAGGACTGAAGACCACAACAACAACATAGGAACTATAGGTTGATTAATAATCCCAAGAAATAGCATACTTTACACTCACACACCACTGCGCGTTCCATTATGTACATAGGGTTATAGCGGCATTTTTGTAAATAGTGTTTAGATACTTTAATCCGTAAATTAAACTGTAGCGAACCAGGACTGCAAGGATCGAAATAATTCCGAGGCTTTCAGACCAGGCTAACTCATATAGGGTAACATTTCTCTCTTTCTCTCCAAGTCTTTCCTGTCACCTCGCATCAAATCTTCTTAATATTTGAATATTCTTGTGTTTTTCTTTCTGTTTCTAATGTAATTTTAATTTATTATCACTTCCATTGTCACTACTGAAAACAGTAATTGAGGCGTTGAGATCAAAAAGTTCATATGTCACTCAATTCATGTCCTGAGCTATATTGAAAAAACTGTATAATTCCGAATAGCGTTATTCCTAAACCTTATAGTTAGTCCGACAGACTCGCGAGTAGGAATGCAATGTTATACCAACAATCTGTAATCAAAGGATGAAGGCAACTAAGTGACTGACATATCCCCTTTTTGATTTAAACAACAGTCATTGTACTGAAATATTGACAAGCAGCACATTCTCTTCACTCGGCCTTTTGATATGCCATGCAGTGCAATAATTAAGCATTCTTGCATACCATAGTTTCCTTGAAGCCAACTTTTGCCTGCAGATACAAGTGAATTAGTATCATAAAACAGAAATCTACATAATCGTAATACTGTAACCCTATTAAATATATGCCTTAACTGTTTGCCTTAAAGATTTTACAAAACATGGATCGAAGATGTACATAATCCGGGAACGAAATGGTTAATAAAATAATATTACATTTGCCATGCCAGTTATCTTATAATAATAATTTGCTGTCCTTCCACGATTGGTAATGGAATTTGGAGGTGGTCTCCTTGCTTTTGGAAAAAAGGGAAGAATGTGAGCACTCAAGAACCCAGCCTGTCCATTTTTGTTGGGCATATTGTTGAATTCTGTCAATAATAGTTCTTTCTCAGCAAATGAGAACGTCTCAAAATATTTACGCCGGCATCTGTAAACAGATATTAGCGTGTGAGCCAGATTGCTGGTCGATCATCAGCGGTCGGCTTGTTATCTTTGGCGCGTCCCCAGGCATGAGCATCTTTGCGTTTTTGGCTGAGGCACGCAGGACGGCGAGAGGAAGTCGGTTTGGGGCGCCCGGTGGGACGGGCGGAGTTGTGGCTCGGGCGTAAGCACATGTGTGATGTCTGTTACGCTGGGGCTGTTTGCTGATCGTGAAACTCCTGCGGCGGTTACTGGTTGCCTGGAAGGCATTTCATATAAACTGTGCCAAGCCTCGCGGTGAGAGGGAAGTCCGGAGTTGGTGTTGGCCTAGATGTTTGTACAAATTGAGGTGCCTGTGTGAGAAGCACGGCGTGGGCCTGTTGGTTGCTTCGTCTTTCTGGCAGCCACCACAAGCGGATGTTCGGCCGGAATGTCTACAGTTTGTGGTTAGCATAGTGTGAACAAGTTCTCGTAGGATGTGCTCCCAGCCTGACTCTTAGCCTGTGTTATTTGTGGGTGCCGACCCCTTGTCTGTTACTGCTTCAGAGTGTCCTGTAAGATTTCACAGCAAAACTGTGTTTTGTGGCATTCTGTGTTTCTGGCTCAGCCTCCGCCTAGAAAGGGATTGGACATCTTTTGGAATTCTTTAAGGCTATAATTTAAAAATATAAAAAAATTGTTCTTTCATAATAAGCGCCTGTTTCTTTGGGACACTGCAGTTCAACCAGGAGTGGCGTAATGTTAATGAGTATTTGTTATTCGTCAAATGAAGTGTATTTGTTGTCTTGCAGTTTTCTGGGACACGCAGCTGTGTTATTGACTCATTTTGAAGTGTTCTGTCTGGTGAATGACTGCTCCGCACTTCAGTATATTCTTTTGAGTAGTTTTGTAAGATTCTTTGGATATTTGTCAGTGGGGTGTATTGATTCAATTTTGTTTTTCTCTTTCTTTTGAATTACGGAGAATTGTTTAGTTTATCTGGTTATTGACTTAACTCGCGCTTCACGCATTAAATCAGCCAATATTGAAATCGTTTTTTTTTTATTCCTGGTTAATGTCAGACAGATTCAAATGTAACTTCATTTATGTTATTTGAAATAAATGTGTCGGATTGACGTTAATGAATTATGTGCAATCGAAGTGAGGGACCCAGTCCTTCATTAGTGCTTAACAGCGGCGTGTGGTTCGGGTCCTGAGCCTCGTGCTCGGACCAGCGTGTTATTAACCTATATACTCAGCGAAAAACATATTTTCACCGATTTCCTGTATTACAACTAAAACATAAATTTAAACTTTGGATAAATTTAGTACTATGTTTATACACAACTTGCCTCTGCTACAGAATATTACATTATGTACAGAGAATTCAAACAATGAGGCCGGCCGAAGTGGCCGTGCGGTTAAAGGCGCTACAGTCTGGAACCGCAAGACCGCTACGGTCGCAGGTTCGAATCCTGCCTCGGGCATGGATGTTTGTGATGTCCTTAGGTTAGTTAGGTTTAACTAGTTCTAAGTTCTAGGGGACTAATGACCTCAGCAGTTGAGTCCCATAGTGCTCAGAGCCAATTCAAACAATGAAGATTACATGACTATTTACGTGCAGTCTGCACCTGTTACCCTCCTAGGAACAATGTCTCCTTTCCAATTGGCATGCTCCAAACCCTTGACCTTCTTTTGTTTAGTCACATTCCTCTTCCACATCTCGGGGCGCCTTTTCTTCCTTCTAAACTCATGTAATTCATCCTCGGACTCGTCTGACGGTTCCGTCACCGATGCCATTTGGAAACCTCACAGCTGATTACTGCAAACCGCTACAGTGATGATGATGATGTTTGGTTTGTGGGGCGCTCAACTGCGTGGTTATCAGCGCCCGTACAATTATCCAATCTTTGCTCAGTCCAATTTCGCCACTTTCTTGGATGATGATGAAATGATGAGGACAACACAAACACCCAGTCATCTCGAGGCAGGTGAAAATCCCTGACCCCGCCGGGAATCGAACCCGGGACCCCGTGCTCGGGAAGCGAGAACGCTACCGCGAGACCACGAGCGGCGGACGTAAACCGCTACAGTGCTGCCCTTACGCCTCACGTTCTTTTGTGCAATATAAGAACTTGTCTCGGTGACAAGTCCTCTTTCTGCTCGAAACATAATTTCAGCACTGATTTTTGGCAGGGAAACATCACTGAACAAGTCCCATTTCAGAACCAACACATGCGGAACCGTGTGAAAATACCAACTACAGTAATAACTCGTACACCCCAAAAATGATGACGAGCCCCGTTTCTGATCTCAACGCCTCAATTGCTGTTTGGAATGTGGCATGTGTTTTGTAATACACATGAAAAGTTGTGAACGATCAGTTATAAAATGTAAGGCAATAGCTTGTAAGTGGGCTGTTTAGGTTTTTATGATGGTAACGCCACATAGCGCTCTATATGAAAATCACTGACTGTGCTGTGTGAAGTCTGTGGCTGGTTTGCGTTGTTGGAATATTTGCTACTGTAGTGTTGGGCAGTTGGATGTGAACAGCGCGTGGCGTTGCGCAGTTGGAGGTGAGCCGCCAGCAGTGGTGGATGTGGGGAGAGAGATGGCAGAATTTTGAGAGCGGACGATCTGGACGTGTTTCCATCAGAAAGAGTGAATTTGTAATACTGTATATCATGAACTGATACATATATTATGACTTTTGAATTTTATTAAGGTAAATACATTCTTTGTTCTCTATCAAAATCTTTCATTTGCTAACTATGCCTATCAGTGCCTTAAGTAGTTAGAATCTTTATTTAGCTGGCAGTATTGGTGCTCGCTGTATTGCAGTAGTTCGAGTAACGAAGATTTTTGTGAGGTAAGTGATTCATGAAAGGTGTAGGTTATTGTTAGTCAGGGCCATTCTTTTGTAGGGATTATTGAAAGTCAGACTGCGTTGTGCTAAAAGTATTGTGTGTCAGTTTAGTGTCAGTTTAGTGTCAAAATGGCTCGGAGCACTATGGGACTCAACATCTGAGGTCATCAGTCCCCTAGAACTTAGAACTACTTAAACCTAACTAACCTAAGGACATCAGACACATCAATGCCCGAGGCAGGATTCGAACCTGCGACCGTAGCAGTCACGCGGTTCCGGACTGAAGTGCCTAGAACTGCATGGCCACCGCGGCCGGCAGTTTAGTGTTGATCAGAATAAGTAAAGAGAGAAATGTCTGAGTACGTTCAGTTCTGCTCAGCTGTTTGAAAATAAATGACGTAAGAGGTTTACCAGTACTGTAATTCATAATTTTTTCTAAGGGGACGTTTCAGGCTCTTTATATGAGCTACAAATTAAATTTAAAAAATTCAGTTCAAAATGGTTCAAATGGCTCTGAGCACTATGGTACTCAACATCTGAGGTCATCAGTCCCCTAGAACGTAGAATTACTTAAACCTAACTAACCTAAGGACATCACACACAACCATGCCCGAGGCAGGATTCGAACCTGCGACCTTAGCAGTCACGCGGTTCCGGACTGAAGTGCCTAGAATCTCACGGCCACAAATGCCGGCAAAAAATTCAGTCACCACGGAATGTAGGTCTGATGATGGTATCGGTGGTAGGTCGGGACCAGTCATTTAAAAATAGAAGCTGCCGACTTGTATGTCACAACGACTGTATTTACTAAACAAATTATAGTATTATTAGATCACTGTTTTCTGGAACAATGTACCAAGAAAATTGCTCTTTGTCTACGAGACATTAAAAACTGGAAAGAAATCTCCTTCGCGCCGTCTCTCTTTCTCTCTCTTCTCTCTCTCTCTCTCTCTCTCTCTCTCTCTCTCTCTCTTCCGCCATCCTTGCCAGACTGAGCTAGTGCTCCGTCCGTAATAGGCTGGGCATGAGAGAGGGAAGTGCGAGTCTAACACTGAGAGCATACAGGCGCCGCTCCGGCGGCGTCAAAGACGCCGTGGGTGAAGTAATTTCTGAACTGTCGCCCAGAGCAGTTCGCGTTAGAATATGCCCACCTTCCGCATAGAGCTGCGGCAATTACGGCGTTACGAGCGACTCGGAGTTTAACGGCGGTGCGGCGCCAGACTCGGCAGATGGAGGAGGAGGTGTTACGACTGAGCGCGAACCGAGGTGTTTCCGGAAGCCGCGCCGCGGGCAGCTGCGGCGGCGGCGGCGGCGGCGGCGACGACTGGGGGCGACTGGAGGCTACTGGCTGGCGCGTCCGGCGGGCGCGGGGTCAGCCGGCGTGGCGCGCCGTGGCCTGCGCTGCCCTGCCCTGGCCGCGGATTCCTGCGCGTCCCGACGATGGCGCTGTATAAGGCGAAACGGGCCGCGCCGGCCGGTTTCTCCGCGACCACAGCCGCGCACGAAAGCAGGCCGCCTCTGCGCCCCAGACGAACTGCGCAGGATCCGCTTTTCCGCGCAATTTTGTCGCTGTCGCCGCGCCCGCGGCCTTCTTCCTCGTTAACACATTCCCGGTGAGAGATTTCAAGCGCCGACCCTGCCAAAATCATTTTTAAGGGACACATCACCACATACTAAAACAAAGTGCTTCACTCTTCTCCTGCCTGCGGGAGAAGGAGTGCCCAGGGCCGCTGTATGGATGTCTCAGGAGCTATTGTGAAGAAACGGATAGTTTTTTTTTTTTTAGAAGGGTTTCGTGGGCGCACGACAGCAAGGTCTTCAGCGCCCGTTCAGTATCATAGTGAGACGGGTCTCAAGAAAAAAACTCAGAACATTTATATATAACGGAACATAAAACACGGAGAACAATCATTGAAAAATATGTGCTCACCCACACCGAAGCGTGGGATGAAGCAGGGCGTCAGCAGTAAAACATGGGCAACACAGGAAGAAGAAGGTAGAGGGTGCTAAAACAATGTAGCAGATGGAAGTGGCTGGCTGACCGCAAGGAAAAAAAGGGAGGAGTCAGCCACTCTGCAATACACTAAAACCTCCAGCCTAAAAGTTTAGGCCAGAGTCCAGACACATCACAAAACTTAAAAACCCTCGACACACACGTCTCGTCGTTAGCTAAAACATAGGGCAGATCCCCATCAACTTGTGCTTCTGCCCTTACATCACGGTATAAAATGCAGTCTGTTAAAATGTGCCGGACAGAGATGTGCAGACCACAAGCATCACAAAACGGAGGATCCTCCCGCCGTAATAAATAGCTATGTGTCAGAGGACAGTGCCCTATCCGAAGACGTGTGAGCGCCACCTCTTCCCGCCTGAGCAGCCGGCAGGAGGAACGCCACGGCCGAGTGGTTGACTTTACCGACCGCAGTTTATTGGCCGTCACCGCCAGCCATTCGTCCTCCCACAACTCCTGAAGAAAGGGAGGTCTGGCTATCGGCCCCTAGCGGCAAAGTCAGGAAGAAAATTACCGAGGGGTGTCCTCAGGGATCCGTAGTGGGGCCTCTCTTTTGGGACGTAAATATGGAGCCACTCTTACACGAACTAAAGAGCAGTGAAGATGTGCTAGAGGTCATATCCTACGCAGACGACCTCCTCCTGCTGGTCGGCGGCGATAGCCGCGAAGATTTAAAACCTAAAGTAGAAAGAGCCATAACAATATTGACCACATGGTGTCACAAAACAAAAATTACTATCGCACCTAACAAGTCCACCTACCTATTACTCAAAGGTCAGCTACTAAGAAATCTAACAGTCAGAATAAACGACTTGCCGGTTCTCAGGCTCCGTGAAGCCCGATACCTAGCTGTAGTCGTCGACGAGAGGTGGAATTATGCACCACATATTGAGATGGTAACACAGAGATCACTAACAGTACTAAACAACTTAATCGGAATTGGACACAAAAGATTCCATCTCCCACCTGATTTAATCAAATTGTATCACAACAGCATTCTTACATCCATAGTGGGCTACGGGTCAGCGGTCAGGGCACACAGGCTCACGAGGGTCATGCCTGCCGTGGCCGTAAGAAGAGTGCAGCGAAATATGCTCCTACGTTCAGTAGGCGCACGTAGAACAACTTCGGGAGGGGCACTTTTAGTACTAATGGGGTTATGTCAATTGGACATAAAAATAAGGGAACAGGCCACCTGGTACTGGATAAAGGACAGAAGAGAAAAAATAGAAGAAATCATGGGGGTAAACGTAGGAGGTAAACCAAGCATTAAAAGAAGGGGAATTGAATTATGGCAGGATCTTTGGAATAACGATGAGACAGGGCGAAGAACACATGAGTTACTTCCAAACACACAGGAACGTTTAAAACTTACATTTATCAAACCAACTAGAGGCTTGCTGCACTTTCTTACTGGGCATGGACCCTACCCGACATATTTGTGTCGGTTTGGGAAGAGGGCCACACCAGCGTGTGACTGTGGGGCAGTGCAGGGCACCTCAGACCATGCGGTGTACGAGTGCCCCCTCTTCGACGACGTTGCACAACAATTTAGGGAACAACTACCAAACAACGACACGCACTACTTGCTCAGTCAAAAGGACACATTTAACGTCCTGAATAACCTAGCAGATGCAATCTCAAGCAAAGTCCTCAAGGAGTACCTGAGAAACAATCAACAAACGTGATTGAAAAATTAAAAAAAACCTGGTTGTTGTGACAGACAAAGCTGTAGGTTAACCCGAGGTCTACGTTATGTTGGAATGTTACAGTTAAGTTGTCAGTTGATGAAGCTAATGCATGTGAAAGCGAAAAACTACATGAAGTGTCATGCGATCCGAATGGATGGCCACACCCTCCCTGTTCCGCCAGGACATTGCCAGCCGCCTCACGGCTGGAACCCGCCATTTGTTAGGACTAGGTTGGGGGGGGGGGTAGTACATCATCACCGGACTTAACAACGCACCGACCATGACAGTAGATATAGATTAGTTATAGGTTCAGAACAAGGATAATAAGATTAGTATAGAACTGCAGCGACTAAGTCATCGGCCAGCCCAGTGCCAGGGGCCCTCCCACTGTGATTAGCTAAGTGGGAAAGGCCAGCAAAATTAGGTTTGTATCTTCTGGCACACCTCTGACGCTGCAGGTAGTGTAGTTATAGTAACTTGTTAAAAGTAGTATCAAAGTCTAACAGTAGCAGAAAATTCAATCCAATAATCACAAGAACATGTGTAATAAATAATAGCAGAATAATTCTGGTGTCACCGCCAGACACCACACTTGCTAGGTGGTAGCCTTTAAATCGGCCGCGGTCCGTTAGTATACGTCGGACCCGCGTGTCGCCACTGTCAGTGATTGCAGACCGAGCGCCGCCACACGGCAGGTCTAGAGACAGATCCTAGCACTCGTCCCCAGTTGTACAGCAGACGTTGCTAGCGATGCTACCCTGACAAATACGCTTTCATTTGCCGAGACGATAGTTAGCATAGCCTTCAGCTACGTCAATTGCTACGACCTAGCAAGGCGCCATTTATCTTTTGCTGGTTATCTTATAAAGCCTGTACCGTCAGACCGATGTTCTCCAATTGTGGATTAAAGTTAAGTATTCCAAGAGCTTCATACTTTATTTGCTACTATAATTTCCCTTAACTGTTCCAGACCTCACGCCAGCCTGCGTGAGCTTAAACGCGTGCATTTCGGTTTCCTCCAAACCCCGTGAATTGGCTCCTGCCAATTCACAACAATAATCCCCATAGTGGTGAATGCATTATAGTATTAACCTGTAGTGTTAGACAGTAAAAGCTGCAGATTGTAAATTGTAATAGTTAAAAATAGGACCTACTAATGTATTTAGGTAGTAGGTTAATTTGTATAATAATAATGATTTGAATAGTAAAACAAAGCAGACGTTTTGAAGTCTTCACGGGTTGTCAGCCGAGTAGCGTCGTCGTCTCCTAGCAACGTTTCGATGGAATGCGTCTCCATCATCTTCAGTCGCCTGAAGATGATGGAAACGCATTCCATCGAAACGTTGCTAGGAGACGACGACGCTACTCGGCTGACAACCCGTGAAGACTTCATATATGAAATTCGCCGTGAAAGCCTGCACTCACATAAAAGCCGACATTGTTGTTGTTTTGGTCTTCAGTTTCAAGACTGGTTTGATGCAGCTCTCCACGCTACTCTGTTCCGTGCAAGCCTCACCATTACCGAATAACTACTGCAACCTACATCCTCTTGAATCTGTGTATTCTATTCATCTCTTGGTCTGCCCCCCCCCCCACTCTCTCCACCCTGCCCCCCCCCCACACACACACACACTTCCCTCCAGTATGAAACTGCTAATCCGTTGATGTCTCGGAATTCTTCCTCTCAACCGATCCCTTCTTTTCGTCAAGTTGTGCCATAGATTCCTTGTCTCCCCAGTTCCGTTCAGTACCTCCCCATTAATAAGATAAACTGAAGACAAAATTGTTAAGGCTTTCGTGGCCGCTTGTTGACTAACTGCCTATTGGCTTCTGTCTCGGGTTCTTCGGCCAACGTGCGTCTAATGATTTTACTGACGTTTCGCCAGCACGAGTGGCTAGCATTGTCAAAGCTTCACCCTCCATTGCCGGTGGTGAACTGGAAGCGAGCTCGCGGCCGCAGCCTATATGTACCTGTCGTCCGAGGGCTTCTCCGCGGTCATTTCCGGTGCGGTTCTTCTCTTGCTACCTGCGACGGGCGTTAGCTGCAGTACCGGAAGCCAGGATCCGTTTACCTTAAGGCTTTCTTCTTTCTTGTTGAAACTGTTCGCCTGCTTTTGTATTTCTGCAGCTTCACTGAGCAAGCCCGTATGATAGTGCTTCTCTACAGCCAATACTTCCGTGTCGGTGAATTTTATTACGTGGTCGGTTTCACTCAGAGCGTTCTCTGCCACGGCCGATTTCTCCACCTGCTACAACCTGCAATGTTATAAACTGAAGAGCCAAAGAAACTGGTACACCTGCCTAATATCGTATAATGCATCCGTGATCTCGCAAATGTGCCGCAACGTGACGTGATATGGACTCGAATAATATCTAAAGTAGGGTTGGAGGGAATTGGCGCCGTGAATCTTACAGGGCTGTCCATAAACTCGTAAGAGTACGTGGGGGTGCAGATCTCTTCTGAACAGCACGTTGCAAGGCATCCCAGATGTGCCCAATAACGTTCATGTCCTAGGAGTTCGGCGGCCAATGGAAATGTTTAAACTCAGAAGAGTGTTCCTAGAGCCACTCTGACGTAATTCTGGACGTGTCGTGTGTCGCATTGTACTGCTGGAATTGCCCAAATCCGTCGGAATGCGCAATGGATATGACTGGTTCAAAAAAAGAAAAAAAATGGTTCAAACGGCTCTGAGCACTATGGGACTTAACTTCTGAGGTCAACTGTCCCCTAGAACTTAGAACTACTTAAACCTAACCAACCTAAGGTCATCACACACATCCATGCCCGAGGCAGGATTGGAACCTGCGACCGCAGCGGTCGCGTGGTTCCAGACTGCAGCGCCTAGTCCGCAGCTCGTGGTCGTGCGGTAGCGTTCTCGCTTCCCACGCCCGGGTTACCGGGTTCGATTCCCGGCGGGGTCAGGGATTTTCTCTGCCTCGTGATGAATGGGTGTTGTGTGATGTCCTTAGGTTAGTTAGGTTTAAGTAGTTCTAATTTCTATGGGACTGATGACCATAGATGTTAAGTCCCATAGTGCTCAGAGCCATTTGAATTTTGCAGCGCCTAGAACCGCTCTGCCACTCCGGCCGGCGATATGACTGGATGCAGGTGATCAGACAAGATGTTTACGTACGTACCACCTGTCAGAGTCGTATCTAGACGTATCAGGGGTTCCATATCACACCAACTGCACACGCCCCTCATCATTACAGAGCCTCCATCAACTGGAACAGCCCCTTGCTGACATGCAGGGTCCATCGATTCATGAGGTTGTCTCCACACAGATAAACGGCCAACCGCTCGATACAGTTTGAAACGAGACTCGTCCGACCAGGCAACATGTTTCCAGTCATCAACAGTCCAATGTCGGTGTGGACGGAGTAAGGCGAGGCTTAAAGCTTTGTGTCATGCAGTCATCAAGGGCACAGGAGTGGGCCTTCGGCTCTGAAAGTCCATGTCGATGATGTTTCGTTGAATGGCTCACACGCTGACACTTGTTGATGGCCCATCATTGGAATCTGCAGCAGTTTGCTGAAGGGCTGCACGTCTGTCACCTTGAACGATTCTCTTCAGTCTTCGTTGGTCCCATTCTTGCAGGATTTCTCTACGGCCGTAGCGATGTCAGAGATTCGATGTTTTTCCGGATTCCTGATGTTCACGGCACACTAGTGAAATGGTTGTTCCGGAAAATCCCCCACTTCAGTGCTACTTCAGAAATGCTGTGTTCCATAGTTCGTACACCGAGTATAATACCATGTTGACACTCACTTTAATCTTGATAATCTGCTATTGTAGCAGCAGTAACCGATCTAATAACTGCGCCCGACGAAAAAAAATGTTCGAATTTGTGCGAATTGCTAAGAGCCCAAACTGTTGAGGTCATCGGTCCCTAGACTTACACACTACTTAAACTAAATTATGCTAAGAACAACACACAAACTGATGCCTGAGGGAGGACTCTAACCTCCGGCGGTAGGGCCACGCAATCCGTGACATGGAGCCTCAAATCTCATGGCGACTCCACACGGCTTGCGCCAGTCACTTGTTGCCTTATATAGGCGTTGCCTACCGCTGTACCGTAGTGGGCCTGTTTACATATCTCTGTATTAGAACACGCATGCCTAAACCAGTTCCTTTGGCGCTTCAGTGTAATTCTCATTTACTGCTCCGTCTCAGTCGCACATTTTTAATTAGATTACATTTTTAGATTACACTGGAACATCTTCAGATCCAAGTAGTTTTGTCAGCGACTCGTCTTTTCTACTCAAAAGGGAAACTCCCCATCGAACCCCTACAGATTAAGTGGTAAGAAGTGCCCAGTGGACACACCGTCAAAACCTGAATACAGAGCAACCATGAAAACAGGAAGACGGTGTACTGTACTGAGAATAAAGAAGCAAAATAGAATCAATGAACGGTCCAAGATCAAAAAGTACAAGATCGATCAAAGTCGAAGAGTCGAGTCGTCGCGGTTAACTGGTCGCGGTGTTGGACTGAAAACTCAGGCTCAAAGATTGCTCCAGCCTTGTTTGTTTTTTCACGAAATTTTGAACTGGCCATCGGGTCACTGACTTGTCTTTTCGCTGTATTCACATTTATTCGTGTGTCGTGGTATAACGTCCATTTGAAACAGTGAGGTGTAAGGAACCGACCTATAATGAAAGTTGGTTCTGCATAACTGCTCTATTAGCTGCGGAAAGGAAGCTGTTTTCGAATGGGAATGGCAAACGTTTGATGACAAGGTGACAAGTCAATCGAATCCTCCACCTGGAAACACGTTCGGTGTGTCATACACGGCATTACTGACAGTACGTGTGTCGTATGATAGTAATCTCTTATCGAAGCATCTAACTTGTACGCCTGGTGATTGAGTGAGATATGCTTCCTTGCCAGATTTAGGTATTCGTATGAAAATATAGTCGTTTGTCACGTACGCTGCAACAAACGAACGCATCAGTTTCACAGTCACACGGTTTCTTTGTGCTGTGTCAAAACATACGTTTTTCACGTTTTTGAAGCTAGGTACTGTTTTCGAAGTTCTGAGTCATGAATACCTTTGGTGTAGCATAGTTCACACACGTTTATTTGCTTTTTCATTTCTTTGAGACGTCTGTGTGTACCTCATCTCCTCTCACTATTTATCACACTTACTACATGACTCTCATATTGTGTAACAATGTATAGTATGACAGCTGCCTACAGTAAGAGAACAAACATTTCAGTCATTTCAGTGACCGAACGGAAAGTTCATAATGTTGTGAAAAAAATAACAGGAAGTAGGGAGTTTTGAACACTGTTCGTCCACAGTCAAACACTGCAACCATGTAACCTCGACGCAGTGGCTCTTTCTCTTTGCTAGATATTGCACCGCTTCAGCTTGGACCGTTCAGTGTTCCTATTTTGCTATTTTTTCACAGTTCGGTGCGCCTTCTTCCTGTTTTCATACTCGATCTGTGTTCTGTTTTTGACGGGCTATCCACTGCGCCATATTACTACTATATCTGAGGGTGGTGCGATGGGGAGTTTCCCTTGTGAGTGGACAAGACGAATTGCTGACGCAGCTACTTAGATCTGAAGATGGTCCAGTGTGAGTCGAAACATTAATCTTTAAAAGGTGCAACTGAGGCAGAACAATAAATGAGAATTCTCATAATTATCTTAACAGTTCGCTGAATCTCTCAAGACGATTATGTCTACTACAGTGAAACCTCCACATTAGTTATCTGGTCTACGCACCCAATCTACAGCATTCTTCTGCAGCACCACATTCAAAAGCTTCTGCTCTGTTCCTGCCTAGCATGTTTATCGGCCATGTTTCACTTCCATACGTGGCTACACTCCATAAAAATACCTTCAGAAAAAACTTCCTAACGCTTGAATCTGTATTCCGTGTTAACAGATTTCTTTGCTTCTGAAGCGTCTTTTGCCATTGCCAGTCTACATTTTATATCCACCCTACATCAGCCACAATTAGTTAATTTGCTTCTCGACTAGCAAAACTAATCTACTACTTTAAGTGTCTCGTCTCCTAATTTAATTCCCTCCGCATCACCTGATTTAATTCGACTACATTCCATTATCTTTGTTTTGCCTTTGTTACTGTTCATCTTATACCCTAGTTTCAAGACACTGTCCATTCCGTTCACCTGATTTTTCAAGTCCTTTGCCGTCTCTGACTGAATTACAGCGTCCTCGGCAAACCTCAATGTTTATATTTCTTCTCCCTGAACTTCAGTTCCTACTCCAAACTTTTCTTTGATGTCCTTTACTGCTTACAGAATGTTCAGAGTGAACAACATCAGGGGTAGGCTACAAACCTGTCTCAGTCCCTTCTCAACCACTGCTCCCATTTCATGTCCATCGCCTCTTGTAACTGCCATCCGATTTCTGTACAAGTAGTGAATAGTCTTCCGCTTCCTATACTTTACCCGCGCTACCTTCAGAATTAAAACGATCAGTCATTATTGTCAAAAGCTTTCGCGAAGTCCACAAACGCTATGAACGTAGATTTGCCCTTCCTTGTCCTATCTTCTACGGTAAATCGTAAGATAAGTACTGCCTCGCATGTCCTGCATTTCTCTGAAATCCAAAATAATCTCCCCCGAGGTCGGCTTCTATCAGTTTTTCCATTACACTGTAGAGTAATCGTGTTAGTACCTTGCAACCATGACTTATTAAGCTGATAGTTCGGTAATGTTCACACCGCGAGCAACTGCTTTCTTCAGAGCTACAATTACTACATTCTTCTTTAAGTCTGTCTCATACAGCTTGCTTACCAGATGGAGGACTTGCGTCATGGCTGCCTTTCCGAAGCATATCTGTAGTTCTGACAGAATATAGTCTGCTCCCGGGCTTTGTTTCGACTTAGGTCTTTCTTTGCTCGGTCAAATTCTTCTCGCAGTGTAATATCTCCCATCTCATTTTCACCTACGTCCTGTTTCACCTCTGTAATACTGCCCTCAAGTTTATTTCCTCTGTGTAGACCCTCTGCATACTCCTTCCACCTTTCTGGTTCCCCTTCTTTACTTAGGACTGTTCTCCCATCTCAGCAACTGATATTCATGCAGCTCCTTTTTTCTCCAAACGATATCCTTATATGTAATTTTTGCGCATCGGGTGACACAAATAATTTAATTCTAGCTTTCGATTTCTAAGCAGGTCATCATCAGATGATTCAACAATGGTCCGGCTGCAGACGAGTTCGGCGAACTAGCGTACTGGTACATGGTGGTCACGAATCTACAGTAAAGATACATAATACATGCGTCATATTTCTTCTCAGATCCAGCAGAAAATTAAAAATTTAATGTTATGCAGCCCCAAGTGGCACAAATAAGATCTGGATTACGAGTAAACCGAAGAAAGGCGAAAGTAATGGCAATTAGCAAAAATGAGAATATGGAGAGATTTGTGACTACCAAATATATACGAAATATTCTAATACACTGGAGCCACAGTGGCAGCATCACGTGCCACTATGGCTCCAGTATATTAGGACATATTGTTATCAAACAGATCTGGAGATGGTCATTATAGACCGAAACCGGTAGACTGATGACGAAAAATTTGTGACCATAGACGTAAAGTAAAGGAAATTTGTCTATCATTGTGATAAGTAGGGCATTGTACCCTCCAAATTGGCAGGGACGGACAACCTCGAAAGCATACAGAAGTTTCCATACTTGTAAAACCCTAAGAGAACTAAAACCCCTGTATGCCGAAGCGAACCCAAGAGAAAGTGCAACAGCGAACGGGTATTCTCTGAGGTGTAAACGCTAGTCGCGGGTAAACAAACGGTATTCGGTCGTGTTCGCTACGTGTTCGCTTGTGTTCGCATGTTTTCTGCTGGTTGTAGGTCTTTTAGTACCATCAGAGGGAGCTTACGACCTCTCCGCTTTAGTGTTAGCAGTACGCGAAGCTTTCGTCTGCTATCTCGTCTACTTTAATTGTTGTTCACATAAGTTGCGTCGGCGATTGAGTGGTCTGTAGAGAATGTAACGTTGCTGATATATGAGTGTAGATATCGTATGCGGTTCTTGGGTCTAAGACATCGACTGCTCAAATTTCGAAGGGTAAGAAACGTAACTGGCAAAATATTGCCGAACCACTGAGAGATCATATTACGGACGTGAGGAAGACGATAAATACATTACGGGAACGGAATTTTTATCAAGAAGAAAAAGCAATATAAAGATTCTTGAAAGTAAACAAGTGCGAAGATGTTTCTATTATGCTGATTAAAATTAAAAGTATACGTCATATCTGTTCATTCACAATACCCGTAATTACATAGCTTCTGTATCAGTGTTTTCGTAGAGAATTTTGATGATAAAAAAAGAATGATTTATCATGGATCACGCTATCTGCCCTCTGGAAAACTATACAGCTGACTTTATCAAGTAGCCTACATGAAGGTCGTGTGTGCATTTCACATTTAATTAATCATGTTTTAATGGTATTACCTTCCTTACATGTACGTTAATAAAATCGTTGAAGTGTTTCGCACGCGCCACTGCAGGCATTAGAAACTATATGACGCACACTAATGATCCAACACATTATGACCACCTTCTTAATAGCTTCTTTGTCCGTCTTTAGAACGAAATACATCACTGACTGTGCGTTGGTAGGTTTGTGGAAGTATGTGGCATTAGAAGTCTACCGGCAGTCCATGTAATTCGCGTAAGTAGCGGGCCACTGATCTACGTACCAGGTGATGGCGCACAATAGCGACTCACGTCGTTTTTCTAGAATTTACATCAGACGAATTTTGTCACCGAGATATCAACTTGAGATCACTATAACGCTCCTCAGACCACTGTAGCACGGTTCCTGTCTCGGAGACACGAGCAGTTACACTGCTGATAGATGACATCGCTATCGGGGAAGACAACAAGCGTAAAGAGATGCAGGTGGTTCGCACCTGTCTGCGTGTCTTCCATTACGAGGTGCATTCAAGTTCTAAGGCCTCCGATTTTTTTTCTAATGAACTACTCACCCGAAATCGATGAAACTGGCGTTACTTCTCGACGTAATCGCCCTGCAGACGTACACATTGTTCACAACGCTGACGCCATTATTCCATGACAGCGGCGAAGGCTTCTTTGGGAGTCTGTTTTGATCACTGGAAAATCGCTGAGGCAATAGGAGCACGGCTGGTGAATGTACGGCTACGGAGAGTGTCTTTCATTGTTGGAAAAAGCCAAAAGTTACCAGGAGCCAGGTCAGGTGAGTAGGGAGCATGAGGAATCACTTCAAAGTTGTTATCACGAAGAAACTGTTGCGTAACGTTAGCTCGATGTGCGGGTGCGTTGTCTCGGTGAAACAGCACACGCGCAGCCCTTCCCGGACGTTTTTGTTGCAGTGCACGAAGGAATTTGTTCTTCAAAACATTTTCGTAGGATGCACCTGTTACCGTAGTGCCCTTTGGAACGCAATGGGTAAGGATTACGCCCTCGCTGTCCCAGAACATGGACACCATCATTTTTTCAGCACTCGTACAACCACAGCTCCCACGCAAGTGCACGAGAATTTCTCTCATGGCATAACACTGCTCCTAACAGCCTGCGTCAGTGGCGCGCTGCATGTTTCGAGCCGCCGTTCATCTCAGTGATGGCGTTTGTGGAGACAGCCATCGACCTTATGTAGCAAAAATGTGATTCACCCGAGGAGCCGACACGTTTCCATGATCGACGGTCGAATCCCGATAGTCCCGTGTACACTCAAATCGTAAGAGCCGGCCGGAGTGGCCAAGCGGTTCCAGGCGCTACAGTCTGGAACCGCGCGACCGCTACGGTCGCAGGTTCGAATCCTGCCTCGGGCATGGATGTGTGTGATGTCCTTAGGTTAGTTAGGTTTTAGTAGTTCTAAGTTCTAGGGGACAGCTGTTAAGTCCCATAGTGCTCAGAGCCAAATCGTAAGAGACACTGTCGTTGAGTCAACGTGTGAGCACGTAGGTGTGGTCGGTTGCGGGGTTTCATGTTTCACAATGTACGATAAACGATGTGCCCCGAAACAGCATTGTGCTGTTTTGGCCAGAGATGCTACAGATCACCATCTATCCTACTTCACAGAGAAGACAGGTCTCCGAACCCCACTTTCTGTGAAGAGTGGCAGACATCCAATTATTTTGCGCCTAGAGGTAGTTTCACTGTCCTTCTACCTCTTTCCGTAGATGCTTACGATAGTTGCACGTGAAGATTCGACCAGCTACGTCGTTTTCGAGATACGCCTTCAAAGGCTCTGCGTAGTAATAATCTGCCATTTGTCAAAGTCGCTTATCTCAATCAATTTCCCTATTTGCAACCCGTATCTTCGCTAGGGTGATCCTGTTAAATACACGTACCCGCAAGGCCACCAGGAGGCATCTAACGACGCGATGGGCAGTGGTCATAATGTTTTGAAGTATCAGTGTATAGCAGCTACTAAACTGAGAATCAGTCACTATCACTGGATGCAAATTACTAATTATCGTAGGTTTACGTTGGTCGTCGGTAATTAGTACTCTGATTTTAAATTTCCTCCTCACTTGTAATGACACCAACTGACGGTGCTCTTCTGCTATGGCCATGGCATGTGGGTGAACTTCATATAATAATTTAGGACTGGGTGTGGCTGGATGACTTGAATAAATTAAAATGTGGGTGTATTTCTGAAGCCTTAAGCCATGATTCTAAATAATTTATGTTTTGTATCATTATGAATTATTCAAGAATAATCATTTCAAAATAATAAGTAGTGTAAAAGAACTTCTAAGCGTAAGAATTAATAGTTACGTCAACTTTTGTACTTGAGACAATGCCGTCTCGCCCTCACATTTCTCATTTTTGTCTCAGTTCATCTTATCTCACGCTGTCTGTATAGTGTTAAATCGTGTGAGGGCTTATGACTTTTAATTGTGAAAATATATAGTGTGAAAGTAGTCAAGACTTTAATTTCGGAAGTACCTTCCACCGCTGAAAAAATAACCGAACCATTGGCAATGCTAAAATCTTGGTGGAACGGAAAAGTTTTATTATTAAAAAGAATTGATAATTAATTTCTAAGTCACTTCATTGAAGTATGTTAGGGATATTTAGTGGCTAGAAATTAATTCAAAGTTGAAAGAGTGAGAACTGTAGTTGTTTTCGATTGCCATATTACGCAGCGCACAGCAGCGATCGTCATTTTCTCATTATATCGATCGGAAGTTAACATAGGCACAGGACCTTTGACTGCCAGCATTAATGAACATTTACTTTGCGATAACTCGTAAAAGTAACTTTTGACATGAACTTAACTTACTTGCAAAAGTGTAAAATTAATCTGGACAGACCTTGCTTGAAGATTATCGTTTTTATTCATTGATTATTTCACCGAGGTCAGAGAGAGGGACATACTACGAAATATTAAGCTCCTCTGCGAAAGTCGTGTTACACCGAATTTTGAAACTGTAGCATCTTCTCGCAAAGGAAAGTAACAATTACCACGCCCTGAAATCAGAATGAAACCGGTATTAACAATGACTAACCACTACCAACTAGTCAAGAAATATCTAGCTCAAACGAATTGCCAGACACCTGACAGACAAAAAGATAGCATTAGTCGAGTTTCACTTTAAAATTGGCTTGTTGAACAATAGAAAAGAGTGCATGAAGGTTGTGCTCTAACTCCTGGGCACTCCTGGGCACTCATTGAACGCCATCCCGATGGTTCCCTGTGCCAGGTACATCACCGCGATCAGCTGCTCCAAGCACCGCTGAAGAAATAGCCGAACCATTGGCAGTGCTAAAAGGAAACCTGAATCAACGGAGTACTCCAAACAGATTTCGTTGCTCAGAACGCTCAGTGATGCCACATCCTCAGATTCCATCTGGGCGAAAACTTTATCTGCATTTAGTCGTGTCATAGAGTAGTCGACTTATCGAATCGGATAGACATCAACGACGGACTGCTACCTAACTGATATAGAAGCTTAGTTTGGGTAGGTACCGTCAACGGACTTATATTTAGCTGGTAAAGAAGTTTTCTGTACTGGCAGTCTGTGCTATCAACTTATCATAACCGTTGCTTATTCCAGGGCTACAGTGCGTCATAACTAAAAGGAGAATTAGACGCAAAACGACTTTCGTAGTGGAACTGAATATTTCGTAGTATCTTTCTCTCGTTAACTTTGGGGGATTAATCTAGGAATAAAGACGATAATATCGAAGCAAGTTCTGTCTGTACTAATGTTTAACTTTTGCAAGTAAGTTAAATGCACTTAACTGACAGTTGCCCCCTTATTGATAGTGTACTGACAGTCACCAAAAACATCGTTCTGAAATGGGATGTAGGAGAGTAATTCAAAAAGTAACAGCAAACTATTTTTTGAAAAGCTTATATTTCACTTACGGCTAGTAACAAGATGTCATTCTTCAACATAACTATCCTCCTTTGAGATACACTTCTCATACCTTTGCACCAGCTTTTCTACTCTATTCGAATAAAAGATTTTCGGTTTTGCCCGTAACAAAGATTGCTCCGTTTGTTTAACCTCATCCTCACATTCAAATCGTCGTCCGCTGAGAGTGTCCTTTAGGGGTCCAGAGACACGGTAATCCGAAGCAGCGAGATCAGGACTGTATGGCGGATGCAGTACAATCTGAAATATCAGTCTCCGAATGGAGGTAGCAGTTACTGCGGCGGTGTGGGGCTGGGCGTTGTGGTGAAACAGAAGAAGGCTTCCAGAAAAAGTCTTCTGCGACTGCTCTGTATTGTTGGCTTTAGCTCATTGTCCAGCATGGAGATGTACCGGACGCTGTTCACTGTTTCACCCCTTTCCTGACAGTGCTGAAAATTCGGCTCATTCAAATCCCAGAAGTGGGTGGAAAGGACCTTTCGGCAGAGGGCCGAGACTTGAATTTCTTTTCGGCTGGATAAGAGGTGTGTCGCCATCCTGAAGGCTGTTTTTTGGTTTCTGGTTCATAGTAATGAACTCAGGTTTTGTTCCCCGTGATGATACCTGTCAGAAAGTCATATCCTTCAGCGTTATATGACGCCATAAATGATGTGGAAGCCTGAACACCCATCATGTTATGTTTACCTCTGAGCATACGAGTCATCCATCGTGCATACAAAAAACGTCCTTGAGAAGCTCACTAATAATAGTATGAGCAGATCTAACGCCGATACTCAGTTTGGTGGCTAAAGCTTCTACAGGAACATGCCGGTGCTAATGAATCATGCCGTCATCGCGTCCCATATTATAGTCAGCAACGGCAGTGCTCGAACGACCAGAGATTTGTAAACCCTCGTCACCAGTTTTGTAACGGCCTCGTCGCTACTCCTGTGGAGGCCGAGTTGTCACTGTTGTTACGGTAGGTCCAGCTTCTGAGTTCGTGAAACGCCTTCTGGTGCAGCATACCGCTAAGACAATTTCTCCCTGCCACTATTACACAGCTATGCCCCATGGTCAGACAACAATATAGGAGAACGAAGATTCTACAACACTCAAAGAAATTAGTAACAAAATCACACAAATGAGTTGAAAGGTTTACTTATCTTTGTGATTAGCTCAATATTGAAGTCTGCAACACTGCTTGTAATATAACACAAAAAAGACCCTCAATGGCTAAGCACAAATAATCGTAGGTAATCTTCACAGTACATATCAAAGGCAATTACAACAGCTGTCTGTTCAGTTCTAAGAGTTCACTAAACGACGTACTCTGTGTAAGTCATCCCTTGTCGATGATCTACACTCCTGGAAATTGAAATAAGAACACCGTGAATTCATTGTCCCAGGAAGGGGAAACTTTATTGACTCATTCCTGGGGTCAGATACATCACATGATCACACTGACAGAACCACAGGCACATAGACACAGGCAACAGAGCATGCACAATGTCGGCACTAGTACAGTGTATATCCACCTTTCGCAGCAATGCAGGCTGCTATTCTCCCATGGAGACGATCGTAGAGATGCTGGATGTAGTCCTGTGGAACGGCTTGCCATGCCATTTCCACCTGGCGCCTCAGTTGGACCAGCGTTCGTGCTGGACGTGCAGACCGCGTGAGACGACGCTTCATCCAGTCCCAAACATGCTCAATGGGGGACAGATCCGGAGATCTTGCTGGCCAGGGTAGTTGACTTACACCTTCTAGAGCACGTTGGGTGGCACGGGATACATGCGGACGTGCATTGTCCTGTTGGAACAGCAAGTTCCCTTGCCGGTCTAGGAATGGTAGAACGATGGGTTCGATGACGGTTTGGATGTACCGTGCACTATTCAGTGTCCCCTCGACGATCACCAGTGGTGTACGGCCAGCGTAGGAGATCGCTCCCCACACCATGATGCCGGGTGTTGGCCCTGTGTGCCTCGGTCGTATGCAGTCCTGATTGTGGCGCTCACCTGCACGGCGCCAAACACGCATACGACCATCATTGGCACCAAGGCAGAAGCGACTCTCATCGCTGAAGACGCTACGTCTCCATTCGTCCCTCCATTCACGCCTGTCGCGACACCACTGGAGGCGGGCTGCACGATGTTAGGGCGTGAGCGGAAGACGGCCTAACGGTGTGCGGGACCGTAGCCCAGCTTCATGGAGACGGTTGCGAATGGTCCTCGCCGATACCCCAGGAGCAACAGTGTCCCTAATTTACTGGGAAGTGGCGGTGCGGTCCCCTACGGCACTGCGTAGGATCCTACGGTCTTGGCGTGCATCCGTGCGTCGCTGCGGTCCGGTCCCAGGTCGACGGGCACGTGCACCTTCCGCCGACCACTGGCGACAACATCGATGTACTGTGGAAACCTCACGCCCCACGTGTTGAGCAATTCGGCGGTACGTACACCCGGCCTCCCGCATGCCCACTATACGCCCTCGCTCAAAGTCCGTCAACTGCACATACGGTTCACGTCCACGCTGTCGCGGCATGCTACCAGTGTTAAAGACTGCGATGGAGCTCCGTATGCCACGGCAAACTGGCTGACACTGACGGCGGCGGTGCACAAATGCTGCGCAGCTAGCGCCATTCGACGGCCAACACCGCGGTTCCTGGTGTGTCCGCTGTGCCGTGCGTGTGATCATTGCTTGTACAGCCCTCTCGCAGTGTCCGGAGCAAGTATGGTGGGCCTGACACACCGGTGTCAATGTGTTCTTTTTTCCATTTCCAGGAGTGTATAACCAAGTGGGCGAGAGGTGCTCTTCTGTCTTCCGAACAGGCTTCGTTGTCGTCCGGTCATTGGCGGATTGTAGTCGACCGGCAGTTGTCCGAGGCGAAGTCGATACCTTCATCCTCAGCGCTTCCCGTGGCGCTGGTGGAAATCGCGCAAGTAGCGAGTCTCTATGGCTTTGGCACCAGCTCGCATCTTTGCACCTGTGGTACTTTTGCCCTTGCTGTGTCTTGTTCGGACAGCACATTGCTCATCTGTGACTGAAGTACGCCGGTTTTTAAATGCAACCACCCAGTCGTACCCTCTTCTCTCACTAATGCAGCTATGCTATCTCCGTACCTTTCCAACATCCTTCAGTGGATTTGTCGAGGTTTTACGTCGTCCGACCAAAAAAATCGTGTTACTGCACGTTGCTGTTGTGTGGCACACACAGCTAGCGACACGGCTATTTTATTTCAACTGCCTTTCGTATTCAGTTTGTCATGACATCTGTCGGCATATGAAGGAACTTTCTCAAGACACGCATCTTCATTTCCAGGGAGTTTCAAATGTCTGAGGTGTTAACTTCATTTAATATTGATATTATGCATGAATCCGCAGCTGTGATGCATTATATGTAAATTGAAGGTGGAGATGGGGAGAAAGAAAGGAAAAGGAAGGGTTACTGATGTCACCTGCATTGACACATTACGCGGAATCAGAGACGACGAGCGAATGTGTGTACCGGACCAAAATTCAAACCCACGTTCTCCTGCTCAGTAAGCACGTGCGTTAACCACTGTGCCATTCGCGACACAGCGTTATTGCGACGGTGCGGACTGTGTCGGTACGCCTTACGGCCGATCCACAGTCCCATCGAGCTCCGCCTGTACGCAGCCCCTCTCTATTTGCTCCATGTTTGCTGCGCTGAGGTTCCCACAGGAGGTCTACCATATTTGTGCATCCGCACTGAAGAAGGTGGATCCTGCAAAACGACGTTATGTCTGTGGAGTGCGTGATTGATTCTTTTGTAATTTTTTTTTGTTTATTTAAGACGCAATCACATGTTTATGACACAGTCATAAGAGGTTTCGGCCATACAATGACCACCTTCAAATTCTATGACTGTGTCATAAACATGTGATTGCGTCTTAACTAAACAAAAAAAAAAAAAAATTGTTCCAATGTTCCAATGTGTGAAATCTGATGGGATTTAACTGCTAAGGTCATCAGTCCCTAAGCTTACACACTACTTAACCTAAATTATCCTAAGGACAAACACACACACCCATGCCCGAGGGAGGACTCGAACCTCCGCCGGGACCAGTCGCACAGTCCATGACTTCAGCGCCCTAGACCGCTCGGCTAATCCCGCGCGGCAAAAAAAAAAAAAAAAAAAAAAAAAAAAAAAATACGCAGGTGAATTCATTGCCCAATGATATATGAACGTGAGGTGTCTGTTCTTTTGGAAGTGACCAAAAGAACAGACACTACGCAGGATCGACAGCTGTGATACATTATGTGTAAACTGAAGGCGGAGAGGGGGATAAAGGAAAGGAAAGTGAGGGGATCAAAGTTGTCAGCTGAACTGGGACACCTGCACAAGTATGTTCGACCTCCTTTGAGAATTTCAGAGTGGCAAACATGGAGGAAATGGACAGGGACTGTGGACAGGTGGCACTCGGCGGCAGTGTGGAATGGCCGGATATAGCACGAGCAGTTGCAATAACGGTGTGTCGTGGATGGCGCCTAGTAATCAGGAGATCCCAAGTTCGAATCCTGGTTCGGTAAACGTTTTCACTCGTCGCCGCTGATTTCTTGTAATGTGTTAATGCAGCTGACTACAGTGATCCCTTTCTTTTCGTGTCACCCCCTCTCCGTCTTCAGTTTGCATATACAGCAGAGCGTCGATTATACGAACGTCGATCAACGGAAAGACCGCATAACCGAACTGTGTACTCGCTCGAACCTGTTACTCTCCCACCCTACCATCCATCATCCCCCTCACTCCCAAACCAAGTTTCTCACAAGGTATGATTGAAAATGAGGAACAGAATGATATGTCCGAAATTCTCGGTATGCTAAAACAAATAGATTGCCACGAATGTGATGAAGAAGACGTTCATGAATGGATGAATATCGATGATGCAGATCCAGGACACCAAATCACGCAGGACAGCGAGATTGTAAACGTCGTCACTGATAAAGATGAAGCCGCCAGCATCTCATCAGTCAGTACTCCAGAAAGTGAAGATGAAAGTATACCAACAGCTTCTGATGCGTTCACTTGTTTAGATACTGCCTAGCGGTGGTTTGAAGCTCAAGATGAAAGTGACCAGTTTCAGATATCTGTAATGAAAAAAAGTACGTGACTTAGCTGCTCGTAAGCGTGTAGGCTTGCTTAGACAGACCAAAATAAAGGATTTTTTAAACGTTAATTTTGTATACTGTGTGTATTGTTCATGCAAAATGCGTGTGTAATATGTATATATTTTTGTTTAATAAACTGTGTCACATACTGTATATTCCTACTGAAGTTGCCTTTGTATGTTACTTTGTAATACTAAAAGAGATGCCTGTTTTATGAATAAATTTACTGTACAGTACTTCTTTTTGGCAATTAAACATGTACAGTTCGATTATCCGAACAAACCAGCTTTCCGAACACCCATGTCCCCCAATTACTTCGGATAATCGACGCTCTACTGTAATAGCAATAGTTTGATGTTACATTTTGAATTGCTCGTATGTGGTATTGTATGTTAACTGGGGGCCTAGAAACTACGCAGAGGCTCCGTCCCCGCCGCAGCCGCAGTGGTCCACAACCCCACGACGACTACCGCAGTCCACTTCACCAGTCCGCCGCCTCCCATCTAACCACTCTTTCAGGGTTCGGCCCCCGGTGGACCCCCCAGGGAACGTCTCACACCAGACAAGTGTAACCCCTATGTTTGCGTGGTAGAGTAATGGTGGTGTACGGGTACGTGGAGAACTTGTTTGTGCAGCAATCATCGACATAGTGTAGCTGAGGCGGAATAAGGGGAAAACCATCCACAGACTCGCCGGTGCACCGGAACTCGACACAAGTCCGCCGGGCGGATTCGAGCCTGGGAGCAGGCGATCCTTTCCTGTCCGGAAAGCCGTGCTCGTATATCACCGTACATAAAGGAACACTTCAGTGAGAATTACGGAAAATATGTAGCATACTTAAATGTTCGTTACTCGGTCAGTGAACTACTATAGATAACTGGATCTGCACTTAATTTTGTCCTCGTGAAAGATTTTGGGTTGGCAAGTACGTCTGATGATTTATATACAGCGCGGCAGATGATATATAGTGCGGCATTCCTGGCACACGAGGACTCCCACGGCTACCGGTATTGGCGCTAGCCTGCCGCTACCCTGGTGCGCTGCGCGACTGTCGGCGTGTTAGGACATTCATTTCGAAGCTGAACAATGGGCCATCACGCGATATGTTTCGTTGTCCTGTTGTATTCTGCGTAATGCTCAGCGTCTTCGCGGGGCAATAACAGATGTTTCTTTTCTGTATATGTTTGGTTCTTACTTTCTTTTTTATATACTCCACAAGCAAGTGTATCAGGAATGGCGGTGGATGATTCCTAAAACTTCGGTATATGGTAGGCTCTTACTTTGTGGTATATATACTACACAAGCAAGCATACCACAAACGGCGGTGGATAATTCCTTAAACTGTCAGTCGCTTCTTTTCCCACTCACAAGAAGACAATCAGACCTGTCAATCAATGTTTTTGATGGTTGTTAGGTATATTATAAAGGGACCTATCCCGAGTACTTGGCTAGCGGCTTATCGTGCAAAAGTCCAGAGAAAATCCATGTTCAAATTTTATGTGTACCAGTTGTACCTGTATCTTAGGACTGATTCAACATGGACATCGTAGTGCAACGGCAAAGCTTTATGGGTAATACGTTGACGGTAAGTGCTCAATCCCTACCGATGTTTTTATTTACAATTTCATGGTACAGTGTAATATTAAATAGTATTTGCAAAGCAGAATCATTCAATAATAATCATCTCTGCCGTGGTAATTTCATCAGTACACCAATAATTACAGCGAACTTACCGTTTGATGCAGAATAGATTATGGAATCGTTTTACTTGCTATCGGTTGCCGTGATAGAACGGACTTTGAGACGGTATCTGTCGCAGAAGCAACCGAAACAAAAATTACTAGAGCACCACGCACATTTAGTGAAAGCCGCTGCCCTACAGAAACACGGATTTCTTAGAAGGCATACCGGAAAACACATTTCGTTTAAATTGGACAACTTTGTTCTTTCTTCGATCAAGTTCTATGCGTACCACGCGTATTTCATCATTACTTTGAAATAAGGTGCACTACATTGAAGTATAACTAAACATTTTATTTTTATGGAATCTTCCATAGAAGCTGTTTCTCTATTAGTCTTCAGTAAACCAGGACCATTTTCAATTTTTTCCGTGAAAAGTTTAATCAGTTAGTTAAACCACACGTCACAGGGTTCGCCAAGTTGAGTACATTTGGGTGCCATAATTTTAGAATAATCTTGCGTCCATATACTATTTAACAATATTCTGTTCCATGAAACTGAAAAATGTAGCAGACGAACGCGATTTGAACCCATACCGCCGGATATGGTAGTCTCGGTCGTTACCCAGAGCGCTAAGCCCGCTTGGCCGAAACATGATTAATGTTACAGATATAGAGAGTATGTATAAAAGTTCAGCATAAATTTATTCCGGAAACTAGGAGTCCTCGCTTGTAAGACCACTAGCCAGGCACTCAGGATAGGTATCTCTGCAACATACCTAACACCCTTCAAAATCCGTCATTAACGTTTCTGATGGTCCTCTTGGCAGCTTCTGAATGTATTAAGGGTTTAATGTCAGTTTCTGTGTCTTTCCTGGTACACTAGTTTACCTGATATCACTCTTATTATCTTCACAAGAAAATTGCAATGGTAGGAGTATAATAGTTTTGTAATCTTTATGACATATTGCTTCTGAGCGATTCACAAGCACTTGAACACCAGTGAAGAAGAGAAAGCATGTGATCTTGTTTGCCATGTACCATAAACTCTAAAAATGATCCAATTTAATCTGTATGCAGTATACACTGACGGAAGAAAATCGCAACACCATAATCAATGTAGAGTAATGAAATTTTGGAAATACATTTGTCTAGGTAACGTGCGTAACTGATTAACACTGCAAGATCATATGTAAGCTCGAAACAAGCCATTGAAAATGTAAAATGCTTGAAACGTCCCCTTAGAAAAATTGTACAAGACTGTGCTTAAACTGACACACAATATTTTTTAGCGCAACGCAATCTGACTGTCAAAAATCCCTACAAGAATGGCCCTCACTAACATTAACCTATACCTTTCACAAATCACTTACCTCACAAAAATCTTCGTTACTCGAACTACTGCAATACAGCGAGCGCCACTACTGCCAGCTAAATAAAAGATTCAAACTACTGAAGGCACTAACTACTGATAGGCATAGTTAGCAAATTAAAGATTTTGATAGAGAACAAACAACGTATTTACCTTAATAATCATAATATATATAGCAGTTCATGCCATCCAGTCTTACAAATTTCAAATCTCCGCCATTTCTCTCCCCACATCCACCACTGCTGGCGGCTCACCTCCAACTGAGGAACGCTACGCGCTGTTCACATCCAGCTGCCTAACACTACAATGGCAGACAACAATGCAAACTAACCACAGACTGCACACAGCACAGCCAGTGATTTTCATGCAGAGCGCTACGTAACGTTACCAATAAGAAAACATAAACAGCCCACTTACATGCTGATACATCAATAGCCGTTGTAACGGCCAAAATGTTAAATGCAAGCATGCTAACGTGCATGCATTGTGTTGTACAGTTGCCGGATGTTAGTTTGTGGGATGGAGTTCCATGCCTGTTTCGCTTGCTCGGTCACTACAGGGACGGTTAATGCTGTTTGCGGATGACGCTGGTCTTCCCGTCCTATGATGTCCCATACGTGCTCCCATATGAGCTCGATTGGAGACAGATCTGGTGATCCATAAGGCCAAGGCAACATGACGACACTCTGTAGAGCATGTTGGGTTACAACAGATGTAAATGAGCGGGCGTTATGCTGTTGAGAAACGCCCCCTGGAATGCTGTTCATGAATGACAGCACGACAGGTCGTATCACTAGAGTGACGTACGAATTTGCAATCAGGACGAGTGGGATTACCAAGAGAGTGCTTCTCTTGTCATACTAAATCGCATGCCAGGTCATAATTCCAAGTGTAGGTCCAGTGTGTCTAGTACGCAGATAGGTTGGTTGTAGGCCCTCAACTGGCCAACTTCTGTTCAACACGTGGCCATCAGTGACACCGAGGCAGAACCAGCTTTCATCAGAAAACAAAACAGAGCTCCATACTGCCCTCCAATGAGCCGTCGCCTTTAACCACTGAAGTCGCAAAAGCGGGGGTTTGGGATCAATGGAATGGACGCTACAGGGCGCCTGAATCGGAAATGATCTTGAAGTAACCGATTTTTCGTTGTGTCACTCTAGCGTCAAACGATGCCACAGAGTCACACGACGAACACGATGATCTTCAAAAATGCTACAAATGTCCCCTAGACTTAAATCTACTTAAACCGAACTAACCTAAGGACATCACACACATCCATTCCCGAGGCAGGATTCGAACCGGTGACCGCAGCAGCAGCACGGTTCCGAACTGAAGCGGCTAGAACCACTCGGCCTCAGTGGCCGGCCACGATGATCTTCCCTTTCAGTAGTACCACGTGGTCGTCCGGAGCCCAGCCTTCTTGCGACCGTACATTCTGGTGACCATCGCTGCCAGCAATCATGTACATTCCTGCCATGGAAGAAGGGAATGCTGATAATGGCATCCTTGGCGCCTTAAAAGCTTTCTTGACTAACATCAACTCACCACGTCCAGTTCCAAAGGCTCACAGCTGTTACACCATGTAATTAAAGTAAACCTGATTTGCATACTCACTGTGGATCTACTAACGCCACTCTTCTGCAATGGGCGCAAAGTTGAACAGATATCATGTTTCAGATGTAGAAACACACCTACCAACTTTCGTTTATGTCGCAGATCTCCTTCTTGGTGTTGCAATTTTTTCCCGTCAGTGTACTCTATATCATCTGTGGGTTTCGGTTAGTATCGCTCTATAAAATTATCCATAGATTAAAATTCCGATGATCAGTAAAACACCTCGTTATTAAGCCTGTTATGGACACATCCTCTAGTCAAAACGAGTCCAAAATGAGTTATAATTTCGTAATAACTTTGCTTCATGCACTTTGCTTTCAGAGCGGTCGCCGTTGTTTTTCTGATCCATGTTTTTTGTTTTACATTTAATTAAAGGTTTCTCAACTATCCACATCGCATTACATCCCAATCTAAGCGTTACACGTTTTCCACCTATTTCTCTCTACGTTTATCATTTATAGTGTCTGTTAACTCAGCTAATATGTCGACTTTTTTTATTAAAGACTTACTGTAATACCACGTTTCAAATGATCGTTTCTTGCTTCTTCTTCTTCTGTCCAAGAATCACACTATCGGATGCTAGCTGCGCTGGGTAGCCGCATTGTTATGGGCACATTGTCACGGTTCGCGCGGCTCCCCCCGTCTCAGGTTCGGGTCCTCCCTCGGGCATGAGTGTGTGTGTCGTCCTTAGCTTAAGGTAGTTTAAGTTAGATTAAGTAGTATATAACTTTATGGACCGATGACCTCAGCAGTTTGGTCACACAGGAAGCAATACATTACTGTTCCTGACAGTGTATTTTAATGTTGTTGACAAACAGAAAACGGTGTTCTCTCATTTTTATAGGGTGCGACTGCTACTTGAAGTTGAGCATGAGATATGCGACCATTACGATTGATCAGTAATCATATTCAACGCCGATTGGTCGCTAATTGCTCATCTTGGGTGTTGCATGTAAATGTTATATTGAATCCGAACTCTTAATTACGCTTTCGGAAGTGTCCCATCATCAGATAATCTATTAAAAGATTATACATCATGAGCATAAAAATACTTCACAGGCCATACAGTAAGATAAAAAAAGTGACAGACAAATTTACAGAATACATATCTGTGTACAATGAGAGCAAAACGATTGCCGATTCATAATAAATTAGAAGTCCAAGAACAACCATTGCGCATGCCCAAGTTGAGAAGTGACAGTCTTAACAACAATTCTGGCGGTCTGTGGAGCTTCACCTTGGTGTTTACATCGGTAAATAGAAGCAATATAATAGTCAAAATACAGTATACGTCGAGATTCATTGCAATTTAGCTCATCGTATCATTTTCTTGAAAATAATAATTCGCGAACGTAGAAACGGCTGAAATACAAGAATTACACCTAGGTAGAATTACTGCAATGACGAGCGTTTCACATCTGTTTCAAAGGATGACTAGATGCGGGCATGGTATCTCAAACGGCTAGCTGTCCTCCTTAATAAAAAAATAAAAATTGAGTGAATGGATGAATTACGAACTTCAGCGTTTGTCATGGGACGTCAGCCTCGCACAAATGTAACGAACAACAAGCAAAATTAGATTAAAAGAAAGAGTCGACAGACTGACGGTTTACGAACATAGAGGACAAGTGATGGAATCGAACTGGAGTCAATTGTCGTTTTTTATTTAGACCTGCGCAGATAATATTTTAAACCTTAATTCGGTATAAACTGTGCAGTTTTAGACTCTTCTAGATTCCAAATTCTTTCAAAAAATCCCATTTTATAACAGTTTTTTCTTTAAACAAACAGACAAACGGTCATAACAAAAATATTTGAAATGGTTGTATTTATTTGTAATTACTTCGACCAGCACTTGGTGTCTCTACAGTTTTCAGCTGAGAGAAACGTATCAGCTGATTGGTATACGTCATAGTTCAGCTTCAAAATGGCTGACGTGAATGTTTTTTGAGGGAATAATTGCTCTCTTTGAATACTAGGTTAGCGCATTTGAGGCAGGATGTCTTTTTGATCTTCATGCTTCCACAGCAAGGGGATGGATTAGACGATTTAGGGATAATTGTGAGTTATCGAGACTTCCAATACCTGGAAGCCTAGGACACAACATGAAGAATTTGGTCATGGCGGCCCAGAATGATACTTTGTCTCTCGTCCGGGAACTAAGGAGAGATTCACATTTCTCGGGAATGTCGGGAACGGGTCTCAGAAGATTAAAGGGCCATGGAATCAGGTCCCGTCGTGCTCTTACAAAACAACCATTGTCTGACGAACAGGCCGTGGACAGACTAGCAATTGCCGCGCGGAGTGGCCGCGCGGTTTGAGTCGTTATGTCACGGACAACGCGACCCCTTCCGCCGTAGGTTCGAGTCCTCCCTCGGGCATGTGTGTGTGTGTGTGTGTTGTTCTTAGCACAAGTCAGTTTAAGTAGTGTGTAAGTCTAGGGACTGATGACCTAAGCAGTTTGGTCCTTTAGGAATTGACACACATTTGAACATTTTGACTAGCAATTGTGAGATCCTGGGAAGATTTAGATTGGAGGAAAGTCATTTTCCGATGAGTGTGCAATCGAGTCCACGAGAAGAGGTCCTAGTCTTGTTTACCGCACAGACGGGTAACGATATGATTCTCGCTTCGCAGTCACACGCGCTTAAAGCGGACTCGTAAGTATGAAATTTACAGTTTTGATGTCTTACATGGGTGCAAGAACTTGAGAATGTGACCAAGGCAAGTTTAATTCAGCATGCTATGAACATTTCCTTGAAAAACTAATGATCCCAGGAACTCGACTCTAGTACCTTGAAAGACGTCTCACTTACCAACATGATAATCAACCATCACACACTACCATCAGGATTCAGAGTTTGTTTCAAAGGAGGTAAAATATTATTCAGTGCCTCCTGCGGCCTCCAACGTCGCCTGATCTCAAGCCCTTAGAACACACACGGCCTCAAGTTTAGGAGACTCTGCGGGGCTATTGGCCACACTCTTTTTCCGGTAACTGTGAATGCCCTATGGGATTGGTTCATTCATTATGGGAGAAAATTGCCGTGGATGAGAACTTTTTCCACAGACTTGTGAATTCGATGCCTCAATGCATCGAAACTGTTCTTCATGCAGTTGGCATGTTGACAAAATACTGAAGCCTTACGTAGTATACTCATCAGTTTATTTTATTTCTTTTTTTTCTGTAAAAGGCCTACAAAGTTGTTAAGCCAGCAATATTAGTTTGAAAGCACAAATCTACTCGCTGCTATATTATTTGTATTTTTATGGGGGTCAAACGAATATTAACCTTCAAGTATGATTATTAGTATTTTTATGGGAAGTCAGATGAATATCACCCTCCAAGGATGAGTATTTTTATTTTATGGAAGTTCAGATGAATATTATCTTGCAAGGAACATTTCTAGGCATCAAATTCACACACCATAATCAGTTATTTATTGATGAGAAAGAAGTAGAGAAAGAAAATATAATTTAATAACAGAAAGTAAATAAGGCAAGAAGCTTTTCAAAGCGATAAAAAAGGTTTGCGGTGAGATTCAATCCGAAACATGTCACTCGCTACCAAGGAGTTACCGATCTCTTCTTTTTAGCGTAACGGCCGAGTAAGCCTGCTGTAGTAGAAGAACGAATATGAAACTGGAAACAACAGATACTAGATTGTGTAAACCGCTCGTAAGAATTTCGAACAATATGGCAATCAGCTGCTACGTTTCTCTTAGTTGAAAAATATAGAGACACCAGGTGGTGGTCGAAGAAATTAGAAATAAATACATCCATTTTCAATATTTTCACTATAGCCGTTTGTATGTTTGTTTAAATACAAAACTATTATAAAATGGCATCTTTTGAAAGCATCTGGAAGCCAGAAAAACCTGCAACTGCACAACTTTTAACGAATTAAGGTTTAAAATATTGCCTGCGCCGGTAAAAATTAAAAAAAGGCAATTGAGTCCCACTAGATTCGAACACTTGTCGTTTACCTTCGTAAACCGTCAGCTCATCAGCTCTTTTCCCTTGCTATTTTAATCTCGTTTTGCTCGTCGTTGTTCGGTGCGTCTGTGACCGAGACCCTGTTATCGGAGGTCAAACGCTGATCCTTGTAGTAAATCTACCGACGTAGAGTTCTTATATTTCAACCGTTTCTACGTGCTCGGAAAATGATTTTCAACAGAAATCATACGATGAACTAAACGACAATGAATCTCGACATATACCGTATGCTAACTATTATATACCTAGTATTTGACGATGTAAACACCGGACTGCTAGAGTTGCGAACACTGGTGCTTCTGAACTTCGGCGTGCGCAGTACTCTGTTCTTGGACTCTAAATTATTCGGGCTGGGCAATATTTTTGCCTGTCACTGTCCACAGTAAAGAAAGTTGCATAAGCCCTGATACACAGTGCACGAGATTTCGCAGAGAAAAACAGTCAAGTGCAATGACTGGACATGAAAACTAGAGTAAAAAATCATGCTAACCGGAGCGAAAAAAACTAGTAGGCAAATATTTTGATAGGTCTATCTGGGCAACAGGTCCACCGCCTTCACTGCGGATGACCAAATACGTCCGACGTCCTCTGGCAATCTCAGAGAGCGAACATGAAGGAAATGAACAGGAGCTGTGCATAGGTGTCGCTCGATGGGAGTGTGGATCGGCCATGAAGCGCTCCGAGATAGTCCGAGCAGTTGCGATAACGCTGTGTTCCGGATAGCGCAGTGGTTACCGCACCTGTCTAGTAAATAGGAGGTTCCACTCATCGCTGCTGATTCCACGTAATATCCCGATGCAGCTGACAGCAGTGATTCCCTCCCTTTCCTTTCCTTTCCTCCCCTCGCCAACTTCAATATACATATAATACATAACATCTGAGGATTCTACATGGTGACAGTTCTTTCGGACGTGTCCGAAACAACAGACTTCTCGCATTCCTATAACATTTCAACTTTGTTTTCAATGCAGCAGCTTCATTATGTTTGGCTGAAATCGAACTAATTATAGAACTGTGTGTCGGCCTATGAATGAGTCGTGTTCTTTTTTTCTCTTTTAAACTGTGTTGTGAATTCCCATGAGGCCCGAGACTGTATCGTTATGAATGACAAACAAGAACCTGTATGCACATCAATGGAAGCCACAAGGGAGGCAATAGTGACAGTTTTAGCAAACAACAAAGCAATCAGTCACAAGTACGTACATTCGATCTGAAATTATTTTCAGAATTTACTTTGCAAAAAAGTCAATTTTTGTTTCTGAAGTTAGGCACTTATAAATTAATTCAATTTTTATACATTCCATTGTTTACATAAATTTCTTGTGTAGTGACACCGGAAATATTATTCTAAAGTTCAATGAAACTTTTTTCTGAATGTGACGTTGCTTGCATTGTCTATATGCGATTTTGGGTCCAACTTGATGCGAAACACTTTCGTTTTATGTTCTTCTCAACAAAAAAAATGGTTCAAATGGCTCTGAGCACTATGGGACTAAACATCTGAGGTCATCAGTCCCCTAGAACTTAGAACTACTTAAACCTAACTAACCTAAGGACATCACACACATCCATGGCTGAGACAGGATTCGAAACTGCGATCGTAGCGGTCCCGCGGATCCAGACTGTAGCGCCTAGAACCGCTCGGCCACACTGGCCGGCTGTTCTTCTCAAACTAGTTTCAGAGACAATAGCACCATCTTCAGTGGGTTTTTCTTTACTCTAAAATATGCCAAACCAGCACAGTTCCAAACAATATAAAAACATAGTATACATGTAAACATGAAAATTAGCATCGTTAAAAAATTATAGGGGTTGTTATTACATGCGTAATCTTTGTAACAATGCTCATTTTGCACGTTTTAGAATAAAGAAAACCCACTGAATATAGTGATGTTGACGTTCAAACTAGTTTGGGAAAGAACATAAAACAATATTGTTTTGCATCAAGACGGACCCACAACCCAATATTGTTTTTTATGCAAACACGGACCAAAGAGGAGACTCCCAAAACACAGTGATTGCTTCCATCGTCCTGTATGCATTTTGTACTTCTTGAATTTGGAGCTGTTGGATACTCTAGGGAATTATGTCAAAGGCTATTAATTTTAATTGGTCATTGATTTTAATGTATATGGGATTCAACAGGGGTACCGGTCACTGTATTTGTATATCGGATAGAGGAATTGCTAATTACAACAACGATCCTCACACTGACGATAAATGCATCCGTGAAAGATTTGTAATCGTATGTAGTGGAAGACGGGCAGAGGGTAAACGACTCACACAGCTGGCTCAAGGAATGTAGAAATGAAAAGGGAAAATGTAGGGGGCACTGTGGCGAAAGTCGACCTTTCGGATTCAAATCCAAAGCCGATGTTTGGAAGGATGGTTAGCAGCGAATGTTTCAAAGGATACCCCTGAACCTAATACCATTGTATGTGTTCCTTCCTTGATTCAATGTGCTTGTGCGCATTTTGCAGCAACTTTACTCCGCCGACATTACATTTTATCCATGTCAATCTTTCGATTACTTTGAATTCAGAATTTTCTCAATTTTTTCTTAGTAATACGCGCTGTAACTTACCTGTTCTCTGTATGACTTGACGATCCGTTTTTTTGGTGACACTCATTCGTGTGCATAGTTGTGGTAGATTCCCTATGACGACCGTAAGTAAATAATGTTCATCTTTGTGTACGCTATTAAGGTATGTATTTTGTCAAACAATATTCCTGAGTGGCAAAGCGAAACTACAAGTGATGGAAATGTCGTATGCTAAAGTTCGTCAAAAATTGTTGCAGAAAACTGTCGATTATAATAAGCCACGCAGTTCCTGGAGGTGCTGGGGAATTTGAAATTACCCATCACCCGTCTGCGTGGACAACGACAGCACGGCGGCAATACACCGATAGCCAAAGAACATCGGGATGCCACCGAAGAAACATAAAAATCTATTTATGGTCAGTCGGTGCTTGACTGAGTTAGTCTATTTATGATCCGCCAGGTTGTCATTATTTTACGATAGTTTCGAATACGATTATTTAAAGATAATATGGGAAAATTCGGCGAACTGTGGATAATACGTGTTTTCCAGAACATAAGTGAAAACACGTCCCAGCACTTAGAAGCGTTTTGATTATCGAAATGAAAATACTTGAGGATGATGTGTGAACTGAAGTCCAAGGCGTTGAATTCTTTCACTTCAGGTGGAAATTATCACTAGAAGGAGTGAGTGTCCGTTATTCTTCGGATTTTACGGGAACTCTTAGAGATCTGAAACTTTTAGATCAAAGGCAGGGACGAACTTTAATTTAACGCAGTTAGGTGCAGATTAGTATTCATGGCCATCATTGTAATTAACCACTGTGCGTTCGCTGGGGATTTGTATTACACCCGCAATAGTGCAGATGACCTCACCTCGACCGGAATTAATATTCTTTGAGCGTCCAGTATCGGGAGTGTGAAAGTAGACAGACCGTGTAAGAACGTTGAGTAGCCATCTCGAGACAGGTAAACGGCCACCCAGTTCGCTAAACACCTTGATGAGATTATCAGATTGTTGGGATTTCCCATAATCAAGTACACAACTGGCTACTCACATTATAGTTAAACGTAGATAACAAAAAAAAAAAATAAAACCAACTTCTACCTACCACGAAGACGAACTCCAAGATCAAATAATATAAGCGAAAACGACTTGCAGCACTCTGCAAACAGCGGACACCTTATTCATCTGCACCTTTTTCTGTATCCCACTGTACGACGCGTAGTGCGAAGATGCAGCACACTGATACCTGTTCTCACATTTCTAATTGCGTTTACGGGAGATGTATGGAAGAAATTACAATCCTAGTCATTTCATACCATTTCTTTTCTCTATTGGCATACTGTAATCTTAACCACACCATCCTTACGTAACAGGTGAGACGATGTAATACATTTTCCGTCACGTTTTGGAACTTTGGAACTTCTGATGTCCAAAATACAATAAATAAATCTCTCTTCCATGTAAATTGAAGGTGGCGGGGAAAGAAAGGAAAGGAAAGGGATTACTGATCTTAGCTGCATCAAGACATCACGCGATATAATCGGCAGTGGATGAAAATGTGTGCTGGACCAGAATTCGAACCCAAGATATCCTGCTTACTAGTCACGTGCGCTTGCCACTCGGCCATCCATGGCAAATATTTAATGCCACCGTGCAGACTACCTCGGCGCGCTTCACGACCGACCCATGTTCGCATCTAGCGCCACCTATTCGCAGTCTCTTGTCCATTTTCTCCATGTTGGCTACTCTGAGAGTCCCGTAGGAGGCCGGACGTATTTGTGCATCCGAAATGAAGAAGGTGGGTCCATTGCCCATTGCGAATCAGTTATAGGAATGCGTGGTGTCTGTTCTTTTGGACATTTATATGGATGCGAGTTGTCTGTTCTTTCGGGCATGTCTGAAACACTCATATAAAATCTCTCTTCAACGTTCAACAACGTTGTCTAGGACCTGCTTCCATGGCAATTTCCTTATGTGAAGCTGTCACCCTTCCGAGGGAGGTTAGGCAGTGGGTTTGATTTTGTAATCACACTCGAAAGGAGGTGGGTTCAACTTCCTAACCGGCCAGCTAGGTCTAAGATTCCATAAATCGTTTCAGGCAAATCCCGGGATAAATGAAGTGAAATATGCGTGTGGGTAGTAGCTCTCATCTGATAGACCAGTCGCCTGCTGCAAGTTATTTTGGTTGATTGCCAAATCGGCTGCTTGCGTGTCGATGAGGATGAAATGATTACGAAGACAACACAACAGCCAGTCCCGAACGGAGAAAAATCTCCGACCTGGCTGGGAATTGAACCGGGCCTCTAGCATGCTATTCTGCCGCGCTCACCAGTCAGCTATGGAGGCGGGCAATTCCGCATTGATTTCTTTCAACATGATACAGCCAACTTCCTCACTCCTTGTCCCTTTGCTCCGCCTCTAATGACACTGGGTAGGTAAACTCGTCATGGAACGCACACTTGTATGTTTAACGTCAAAGATTATTATATTTGAATTCAGTAAGTAGCGTTCCTATCTTCTCTATCTCTCCTGCTAATCGAGTTCTATGAGAATCCCAAACAGAAGAACTACACTTCTGAGAAAAAATAGTACACACTTTTAGAGGTTACCAATTCACTGAAGTTTTATTTTTGCAACAGTGGTTATGGATTACATGAAATGATTACATTTACAGATCAACAGCACAAAGGGACCTGAGATAACAGGTATCGACCCATAATGAAACACCCACATTAGTATATGGTGTAGCCTGCAGAGGTCGATATGTAGGTGCTGACTTTTTCATCCAGTCTATTGTACAGATGGCGAATTCTATCCTGGTCTACATTTACCACTAGTGTTCGACATTTTCATGTAGTTCTGTAAGAGCTACTGGTTGACGAGCCGGACGACTCGCGTTTCGTCCCATCAGACCCCCCAAGTGATCGACTGGAGACAAGTCTGGAGATCGTTCTGACAGGCCGCATGGCCGAGCGGTTCTAGGCGCCGCAGTCCGGAACCGCGCGACCGATACGGTCGTAGGTTCGAATCCTGCCTCGGGCATGGATGTGTGTGATGTCCTTAGGTTAGCTAGGTTTAAGTAGTTCCAAGTTCTAGGGGACTGATGACCTCAGATGTTAAGTCCCATAGTGCTCCGACCCATCTGAACCATTTTTAGATCTTGCTGGGCAGGGAAGTTGTTGCACTTCTTGCAGATCACGTTCAGTTTCACGGGCAGTGTATGGGCGAGCATTATCCAGCTGCAACAGCACATCACCTTCCTGTTGCAAGAATGGCGACAGCGTATCTAGGAGGAATACACTCTATGAGACTGCGATCACCAGGTTTAGGTCGTACCCGCAAAGGACCATCACTTGCGTGCAGACAGAACCCGCTTTCATTGCTGAAGACCATGGCGCGGCATTCCATCTTCCAAGTGATCCTCTGTCAGAGCCATAGCCGTGCACGTGGACGCTGTGACTTGAGTGCAAGACGGGCTATAGAGACGCGTGCCCGTACTCCCATTGCTAGTAACTGGTTCGCCATAGTTCGTACTGACACGTCTGGGTTCACAAGCCCACTTATCTACGCTGTGGTAGTTGTACTATCTGCCACTGCTGCCCTTGTAATATGACGTTCCTGGCGGGTGTCTGTGCTGCGTGGACGTCTAGCAAGTCGTCTGACAGTGTGGGAATGTTCACGTGACCATTGATACCAGCACCGTTGCACAACTGACGCAGTGCGTTCAGCTTCTGTGACAGTTGTCCGTAAAGACCATCCAGCCACTAGAAATGCCATAATTTGACCCCTTTCACACTCACTCACTTGCCTGTCGGAAGCACAAGTGCGTCTCCCTGGTACGGTTGCCTGTTTTCTTCACAAGTTTGCATCACTCTGAGCTTTTTGACTGTAAGCATCCCCCATTAAGGGGTTGACTCTGGTAGCTATGCTACTACACTACCTCTTGGTGGACCACGTTCAAACCATTATTAGTACACTTACTATCCCTTAGGTGTCATATGCCATCATCGGATCAAAATGCACGTCATCTCTGCAGGTGTACTAATTTTTTTTTCCGGCAGTGTATATTTCATTAATCTTCCGCTGGTATCCCTCGCGTGTTTGAAATACATTTCCTTACAATTTTTACGGTGAATATTTGTGCTAAAGGAATGTCTACAGTACATTTACTCCTTTGAAGGTGAAATTATTTTGCGGAGATCCATAAACGTTGTGGCCGAGCGGTTCTAGGCGCTTCAGTCTGGAACCACGCGACCGCTACTGTCGCAGGTTCGAATCCTGCCTCAGGCATGGATGTGTATGATGACCTTAGGTTAGTTAGGTTTAAGTAGTTCTAGGGGACTGATGACCTCAGATGTTAAGTCCCATAGTGCTCAGAGCTATTTTTACCATTTAGGTCCATAAACAAATTCCTTTTTTGATATGTGTCAGCGATATAATTTTAAAATTTTTGTGATTGTTTCGCTTAAGAGCAAAGACAACTTCACTGCATATTTAAAGATAGCCATAACCTCAGAGAAATAAAAACTGAAGGAGCTCAAATTAGGGGATGGTGAGCAACGTATGAACCGTTCATAGAATTCGAAGGTAGAATATTATTTACCAACGTGACAGAAAACCCTAAGAAGTTAGGGTCTTATGTTAAATTAGTAAACAGATCGATGCCATCTGTCGACACACACTGCGATCGTAATGGCATCGAAATGTAGGATGACACAAAGAATGCCAAAGTACTAAGCGTCTTTTTCCAAAACTGTTTCACTGCGTAGGAATGTACTACGCTTCCTCCTTTTAATCATCATACGAGTGTCAAAATAACAGGTACAGAAATAAGTGATCACAGGACAGAAAAATAACGGAAATTGCTGAACAGAGGAAACGCCACTGGAGCTAACTCGGTGACAATACGAAACTATGTAGTGTACAAAAAGAACTTTCTCCTCTCCCAACAGAAAAATTTTGTTTGCCTTACATAAGCTAAGGCCCAAAGTGGAGGTGACTTTTAGGCTTTTTCTTCCTTTTATTTATTACTATCGTTTCATGTGGGGTTAACTTCTGCTGGCTCTTGTCCTCTCGTATCGTCGTTGTAACGCTGAAATAAAGAGCTCAGTAAAGCCTAAGTGATTAAAAACTAAATTAGGAATCGACGCATTTTGATTGAAAATAATGCAACTTACTCCTAATATTAATTAAAGCAAGTCACAAAGAAATTTAAAACATTAGCTGCTAATGAGTATTGATTTATATCAACGAGGAAATTTGAAAAGTTGTGCTACACTGGGACTTGAACCCAGGTCTCCTGCCTATTAGGCAGACGTGTTGTAAGTACGTCATCTGGCCACTGTGGTCACCTCAGCAGCACGGACTAAACAAGCACGCGTCCCGTCAGACCCAAATTCTCGACTTACCCACACACTACTAATGTAACCTTTACCCATTAGCCTCATCACTGGCAGCGTTTCATCGACTCCCGTAAGAATTCGATATTGGTGTGCGTCTGCACTGAAGGGATCTTTGTTCCGTCCTCGCAGTAATTATGTATGTGGTATCTGTTCTTCTGGGCATGTCCGAAAGAACGGACACCACATGTATTAACTGAAGCCTCGAGAGATAAAAAATTAGAAAAGAAAAGAGAAATAAAGAAAAAGAAAGAATAACAGAAACGGAAAAATAATATAACCTAAAGAAATAATACTCTATTGAAGAACAGAGACTATTATTTGTGAATTATTTGCTTTTGGCAACAAATATCATAGATATTCTTTGCTTGAGACACGTCAATTACGAAGAGTAATTTTGTCATACATTTTACAACTAATAAAAGGAAAATAATATATTGTCAGCATAGGTAAAGCGACTGATAATAGTAGTCTTCGCGTATAAAAATGAAAGAGAATAGGAATTTACGAAGATTTACAAGAACCAAAGATAAAATTAAAGTCAGAGGCTACGGATCACTGCGGATATATCATTGACTAGCCATAAATTATATCTCTGATCATTAAAACGACTGGTAATTGGGGAATTGGGAAGCACACACATTTCTTGCATCGTGAGCAAAATAAATGATCAGTTATTTACTGATTAGCGGTTTGTGTATACTTTAGAAACGACGATCTATAATAGAGTATTACTAGGTTATCAACAGAATTGTTTTCTTAGTCTGTGATACGTGAATTGTCGCTGCTGTCAGCAGAACAAGTTACCAAAGGAAGTACATGATTTTATTATCCGAGTCTCTTAATTAAATGATTGATTCATTAAGATTTTGCATACATAACTATCTCGAATTAATGGAGATTACGGGAAAGACAGATGTCTATAATGTATAGGATAGAGACGTAAAGACCGAACCTACACATTACTTCCTGCTTTGCTTCACGGGGTGGTTTAGTGCATTTAATACAATAACAGTTAACTAGAGGTAAGTCAACCGAAAAATTAACATCGTTTACATATTATAGCCCCTTAGTACTAGCAACGTAATACATTACCTGAGAATCTTTTCATGGTGACGTGTGTTTGCAAATATAGTACATGGTATGTGTCTTGACTAGAAAAAACTGTGCTGGTGCGCCATAATATCGTGTTGTATATACAAAGTTATACCATCGGTAAACATCCACGCACTGTATAAGGAAGATAACATTGCCAAAAATACATCTCGTGACTGTCTCCGAGTATGGGCCACAATAGTAGCGTGACGGCAATTGTATATTATATCGGCACAGTGCAAGATGCTCAGCGAGCAACAGGTGCCGACACTGTAAGAGAAGAATTCTGCATGGCGGTGAGATAAGCTGCTATAGTTCCAAGAGCTATTATTCCTAGAAGAATCACCCAGTATATTTCTTCCTCATACGTATATTTCGAGCAAAGTCCATGATGGCAAAATTAAAGTGATTCGAGCTCGGACGAAGGCTTACCAGGAATCGTTCATCCCGCGACCCACTTACGAGAGAAACAGAAATTGGAAATGTGAAAATGTTACGTAAAGTAGGCTCCGTCACACACCATAAGACCGCTTGCGCAGTATAAGTCTAGATGTAGATGAGGAAATCATTCATTTTACTTTAAGTTTTGTGACTAATTCCTATGACTGATAGCTGTTTGTGTTTCAACTTTTTTTCTAATGTTACGAATAGCTGCGGTTCTTTGAAAAATGCGTTGAACGTCGACAAAACTGTCTTCTGTCCTCAGATTCCTAAATATGTTCCTTTCCTGTATCGACCCCGAACAGTCTCAAAAAACTACCAACGCCAGCTATAGTCTCATTTGTATGGAAAACGGAGTGATGGGGTTATTAACCTTACTTTTGTACGAAACACGATTTTCGGCAAGGAGTTATACGTAAAGAGATCTGTATTTTCCTGTATGCAGAATTATTCTAACTCTTTCGTCATGGTGATGGTGAAGTCCTTCATATTATTTTGTTATTAGCGCAACGTATTTTGTTTGTCAGCTTGCGAGAGACTTACACTGCCGGCATAGCTTACATCCGACTCGTTTACAGATGCTTTGTGACAAGCAGAGTTCTGTGAAATTTGTAGCTAGAATTATATTTTTTGCTTAGGACATTCTCCAGTTTTTTTTCAAAAAGTTTCAGTGCACATTTGTATCTCTATACGCCTGAGTGATGCCAGATTCTTAGATGAAGACGTCAGTAGCATCGTCAGTACAGAAGATACTCCTTTCCCTAATACTGTATTTCGATGTCTTCACCAACTCCAGAAGTATTTAAAGGCTTAGTTGACTGACTTGTGAATCGTAATCAGCAGTGATCAGATCACTCTTACCAGAGGATTGTCAGTAACTACTTTCGATTCTGTCTCTGACAACGAAGTAATCACCGTTTGCTGCGATGTATTTTGCACTATTGTTAATCTGATATGACACTAAGTGCGAACTCTGAAAAGTATCTCTGCACCACAGTGGTGGGACTACAAATATACTTCTCATTATCTGGATAATTGAGAATATTTTTGGAGAGGATTTCCATTTCCAACATTTTCCCAACAGTCAAGGGAAACTTCCAGAAAATCTTGGTCACAGCGGGGGTCTGAAAAGTACACTGTCTGACAAAACAAGTGGATCACCCAGGCAATATGGTCGGATGTGTACTTTGTACACTGACGCACCGTCGGTGGATTTGTAAATGAATCCAGTTCTTCTTCTTTTTCGGTGCCCATCCGGTTGGCGATTGTGATTACTGTTCTTCTCTTGTTGGTAGCAACACGGAATAGTTCTGTTGAAGACATATTGAACCAGCATCTAAGGTAGTCAAACCAAGATATTCGCCTTCTTCCAGGAGCCCTTTTGCTGTTGATATTCTCCTAAGGTATTTTTTGTGCTAAATCACATCTATTTGTATTCCTTATGATGTGTCTTAGGTAGGTATTGCAAGTTTCGGCATTTCACTACCTTGATTAAATTAAGTGTAGTGTTTATCATTCTCAAAAATTTGTTGCGGCTACATGTAGTAAGCGTTGCTTCATGCAGTGGAGAATGGCAAAACAGAGGCATGCTGGCGACCTAGGCGTTGCAAGGTAGGCAGGCGCAGATAGCCTTGCTGACAGCAGCAGTCTACCAACCAGCTGACGCAAGGACACACACAGACCGAGCACCAAGCGAAGCCTGGAGAGTGCTGAGTAAGGGAAAGGTGAGGCCAGCACGCTAAGTTACGCTGCAATATACCGTGGGAGTAATAACAAAAAGCTACCACAGAGGGTAAAAAACGTCCTCCTGCCGGATATAAATAGTGGAGCACAGGCAGCAACAGACAGAAGCCACTACGAAGCAGTTCGGATCTGAGGACAGACGTGGTCCGTGTCCGAATGTTCAGTCTTCGTAGGTGACGATTCCGGAAGTCTGTTCCAGTTCGCAGGAGTCATCCGTTCGCCGCCAGATGTCAACTTCAGGTCAGGAGGTCGGTCCGAGTTCGGTCGGCACCATGGCTGACTAACGACAGTGAGAACTTCCAGCAGGACCGGCCGTAGCGCGGTCATGGTCACAGGCGCCGCCGGGGACTGATGCCCGGACTTCACGGCAACCCGGCCCCACGGCGCGTGGTCTGTCCATGACGGGACCTCGCAGACATCGCTACTGACGGCTACCCAGTCGCCGGTACAGCAGGCATCGGCAGCTGACCTCACAGCTACGCGGCTCTGTGGACGTGCCGTACGGGGGCGCCGAGCGGCGACGAGTTCATCTCAAGCAGAGGGCGTCCTGGCTTCAGTGGAGCACTGGTGGCCTGAGGCTCCCGAGTGCGATCAGCGGTGCACGTTGCACGCATTGTCGGAGAATCTACAGCGCAGCAGCCAGGCGGAGGGATCCACAGGGCTGGGCAGCGATGACGAGGGAGAAATTGTAAAGAAAGTTCAATAAATAATTGTAAAACTCTACGTCGTCTCAGTCTTTGGCGCAGGCACTGTGTCTGCTGCTAACAAGTGGTGCAGAAGACGTAACGAGTGATGTCAGGCGCACCCACGCCACGACTTTCACCAGCACCGTGCGGAGCAACCGAGAAACACTGATTAGGGTGAGTCCAGCAACTGCCTTCTCTCTATGTTTTCTGTGTAGCTAGACATTTCGAGGGTAACCATAAGGGATGTGAGAGTATCATTTGAAAGGCCTAGCAGCTCGGTAGACTTATCGCAGTTTCGTGGGAATGATAGTCACGTTAGCTTCGTAACATCTAAATCTGTAGTGTGAGGATTAACAGCTCCCGTCGCTCCTTGTGATAAATTTGTACCAAGCACTTGTGATGTGTGTGGCTTCTATGGTCATGTAACGGCTTGCCATTAGACATGCTAGGAATTAACTGGCTTCTGGGTAATACAATTTTATTTTTGTGAGGTGAGGTATACCACACGGAAAATGCCAGAGACACTTGCAACCGGAATAGGTGACGCCGTAGTCGCATTGACAGAGCAAGTTAAGAAACTTATTGAAGAAAATAAGTTGTAAAAGCAGCACATGCAGTGGATGGAGCAACAATTGCAGCAAAATATTCAATCAGGCTAGGGAAGCGATAGTGTAGAATGCAAGGGTACTGTCTTTTCCAGTGTGGCAGATTGTTCAGCAGGTAAGTTGATACCTTCCTTCTCGGGTAAAACATCAGAGGATGTGAATGTTTTCATTGGTGACGTATGTAGTACGGTTAGACTGTGTGGCTGGTCGGATGAAATGTGTTTGCAAATGGTGAGGTCACGGTTAGTAGGTGAAGCAAAGACTTATGTGGCATACCACCAAGGGCTAAAGGATGCTACTTCGTTCACAGAGTTGGCTGAGGAATTATTGCAAAGGTTTAGAAAACAAAACAGTGCCAGATTTTCTAGAGAAAAGTTGGGGAGGATGGTGCAAAAAACGGGTGAAACAGTAGAAGAATTTTCAGACAGAATTAGGAGAACGAATGCCCTCACGTATGAGTTAACGCAGGATGCGAGTGCAAATGAAGATCTATTGAAAGATGCAGAGAAAAGAGCTTTAGACGAATTTTTGCGAGGGGTCTCGCCGGATTTTTCACGCCGGATGCGGATGGTAAATCCAAATGAGTTAGCAGCAGCATTGCGCGTAGCTACACATTTGCAGGAAGTGGATACCGCCACTAGAAGTCGCAATGACAAGAAAATTTGTTCGTCTTCCGAAGAGTCTTACCGTAGTGGGAAGTAAGGTCATTTTAAGGGACAATGTCGGGAACCACAGTGTTTCAATTGTCAGTAAATACGGCATAAGGCACGGCAGTGTAAAGCCAAGAAACGGGTTAATGATACAGCAGGTAAAAAACTGTTAAACGAAAAAGGGAGTATTCCTGCTGTATTCCTAGAGTTACTCAGAGAGTGCACGAAGAGCCGGATTGTAGTTTGATGGTTTGGATAAAAGATAAGTAGCGAAGAGTTTTAGTGGATACTGGAGCGCATGTATCAGTTGTCAATGAGGACCTCGTGAGCAAGAAATGATTGGAAGCTCTGAGATACAGATTGCGCGCAGTAGGTAATAAAAAATTAGATGCACTAGGGACAGCACAGCTCAAGTTTAAAATAGGGAACGTGTGGTTTCAGGAGCAAATGGAGGTGTTGTCAACTGTGGGACAGGGATTTTCAGCGATACTTGAGTTGGACTTTCTGATTAAACATGATGCCAAAATTGACTTCTTGCAACATACGCTGGAAATCTATGGGAACTTGTTCTCAATGGGAACATCCATTGCAAATGTTTCAGAGACGCAAGGTGCACTGATAGCTAAGGTGATACCAAATAAACTACGTACGAGTGCATTACAGGTGATTTCATGTGTCAAAGTACGAACAGGTACAGGGAAGTTGATCTGGGTACCGGTGGATGTCGATGTGCTACAGCAGGGGTTATTCTTGGTAAAGCCACTACCGAGTAATGAGGTTTTAGATGAAAAGCATTACTATATTCGTAGGAGTGTATCACGGGTAACGGACATAAATGGACAGTTTATGGTTCCGGTGAGTTTAGATAACTTCGGGCGGGATGATGTCGATCTGCCGAAGGGATTAGTAATAGCCACAGTAGAGTTAATGAATGAAGAGGACATCAACATTTCGAGGCTAGACTATGATGTAAAGCAAACCGTCAGTACGTCTGCACTTCGTGGCAAGGTAAATCGTTTGAGAGGAAATGATCGTTCGGGTATGGAAGCATTATTACTAAAGCATAAAGCATTGTTTGAGGCACAGGGTACGTTACCTGCTACACCGATAACACTGCATCGTATTCCGACAGGGAATCACGCTCCGGTGTATCGTAAGCCATACAGACTACTGAAACAATTACAACCAGTAATAGAGCAATTAATAGAGCAACAACTGGAAGATGGGATAATCCAGCACAGTAACGTGTGTGTAAAACCTTACGGGACTTAACTGCTAAGGTCGTCAGTCCCTAAGCTTACACACTACTTAACGTAAATTATCCTGAGGACAAACACATACACCCATGCCCAAGGGAGGACTCTAACCTCCGCCGGGATCAGCCGCACAGTCCATGCCTGCAGCGCCTAGACCGCTCGGCTAATCCCGCGCGGCAGCACAGTAGTAGTACTTGATCTAGTAGCGTGGTCCTAGTTCCGGAGAAGACACCGGACGGGTCGAAAAGATTTCGCTTGTGTTGGAATTACAGACATTTGAATGAACGGAAAGTGGCGTACGTACATCCGATTCCGAATATCACAGAAACGTTAGAAAACCTAGGGCAGTGTAAATTTTTCTCCACTATGGCTTTGCGAAGCGGTTATCACCAGATTGAAGTATGTCCGGAGGACAGGCCAAAAACAGCATTTACGACGCATTGTGGTCACTTCGAGTGCAAAAGAATGTCGTTTAGACTAAAAAAAAATGATCCAGCAACATTTCAGAGGTTGTTGGATGGAGTCCTTTGCGGGTTGAAACCGAAAGAATGCATGGTGTATCTGGATGACAGTATAGTTTTTTCAAGAGATATACAGCAGCATGTGGAACGGTTAGAGGAGGTGTTTCAAAGATTAGAGGCAGCACGGCTAACATTAAGTTTGGACAAATGCCATTTTGCGCAAGCACAAGTAAATTATCTCGGGCATATTATCAGTCAGGACTGGGTACGGACAGATCCTCGTCTCACTTCTGCAGTACGAGATTTTCTGGTTCCGCAAACGGTTAAACAACTGCAATCGTATATTGGTCTTGCGAGCTACTATCGAAAATTCGTACAGGGGTTCACAGAAATAGCGAGGCCACTTACTAAGTTGCTAAGAAAAGGTGTTACCTTCCAGTGGACGTCAGAGTACGAGAAAGCATTTCAAGAGTTGAAACGGATACTGACATCAGATCCCGTTTTGAAGTTTCCAGACTTTTCGAAGGAGTTTATACTACAATGTGACTTGTCCAATCACGCTCTTGGGGTTGTACTTGGCCAAGAAATTGATGGCAAAGAACATCCGATTGCGTTCACGTCTCGTGAACTTATCAAGGCGGAACAAGATTACTCCACTGCGGAGAAGGAATTGTTAGCTGTAATATACGGGATTTCATACTTTCGATGTTATCTGTACGGTAGAAGGTTTAAGATTGTGACGGATCATTCAGCTCTGAAATGGTTATTAGGTCTGAAAGACCCAGCGAGTAGGCTAGTAAGATGGACGCTGAAACTCAGCGAGTTCGATTATGAGGTAATACACAAGCCAGGTGTGAAACATGCCAATGCGGACGCATTGAGCAGGAAAGTGGCAGTATTACAACTAACAGGGGTGACTGAAGATGAGTGGAAAAGGGCACAAGCCGTGGATAGTGATTGCCATTTGTTCAGAAAGCAACCGCAGTTCCTAGTATAGGACGGGTTACTTTCCAGGCCGACGAAATGCGACCCACGCGTCGTCGTACCAGCAGCTTTAAGATCTGAAGTTTTGCAACAGGCGCATGACCATTTTCTTTCAGGACATGTCGGGAGAAGAGCTACGGATAGGTGGATAGCGGAGAAGTTTTGGTGGAGGACACGACGTCAAGACATGTACGAGTACGTCAGATATTGTGTGTCATGCACCCAGCGTGCGGACATGAGCCATTAAAGATTCAGCTTCAAATATTACCAGAGGCAGACAGACCTTTCCAATAAATCGGAATTGATGTATAAAGCCCATTTAATAGGAGTGCAACAGGGAATAAATATGTGTTAACAGTGATTGACCACTTTTCTAGGTATTTAGTCATGGTCGCATTACCAGATCACAAAGCAAGTACGGTGGCACAAGCTTTACTTAATAATTGGTTACTGAGGTATGGGATACCTCAGTCCTTAATCTCGGATCAAGGTACTAATTTCACGTCTAATCTGATGAAGCAACTGTGTAAGTTACTGAAGGTAAAGAAACTACAGATTAGTCCATTCCATCCGCAAGCAAACAGACGAACGGAGAGAGTGTACAGCAAGATCGCTAAGATGTTGAGTCACTATGTAAATAGTCTACACACAGACTGGGATGTGTACTTGCAATTCGTAACCAGAGCATATAACAGTAAGGTACATACGTCGACAGGATTGTCACCGTACAAAATGGTGTATGGGCGGAAGATGTCATCACCTTTAGACATGCTTCGTTCAAGGCTGGGAGCGAAGGGCGAGCATGTAAGGCAATTTGCGAAAACCATTAAGGAAGTATGGCAGAGAGTTAGAAGAGCTGACACGAAAGCGTTGGAACGACAAGAACAGGTGGGAGGTACAAGGAAGTTGCCACAGTACAGAGTAGGCCAATAGGTGCTGCTAGCCAATCCGTAAAATCCAAAAGGGAGAACCAAGAAGTTCACAAACAAGTACCAGGGACCATACCAGGTAGTGGAAATGACATCACCTGTCAATGTAAAATTACAGTTGCCTACCAAGACAACGGTGGTTCACGTTAGTAAAGTTAAGCCGTTCCAGGGGGTAATAGATCCGTGTATATGTACCTCTCCTTCTGGCAGAAAGCGAAAAGAAGTGCCAGAAGCAGACAGTAAACCGGGTATTAAGTATAAGTTGCGTTCGAGGGATATTTAGTTAGCAGTAATTGTCATGTGTGTATTATTTTTGTGCACGGACTAGGGTTATTTTATTGGTATTAAGGGGTAGTGATGGGAGTTTTTTCCTTCTCTCTCCATGCTGTAGGTGACGCAGGATGGTGTACAAGTGGATAGTATGGGGCGTAGTGCTCTGGCAGCTGACACAAGCTGGCGAGGTACAGGATATGCCGTTGCGAAGTGGGGTGTTGCTCGGGAAACAACCGGACGTGGTTCTCACGAGTCACGAGTGGACGCTTTGTCTGGCACTCAACATCCTGCAGATAAGGAGCGAGATGTGGCAGCTACAGGAGGTGGTATCGAGTGTGGAAACGGTTGCATCTAAGAACGGAATATTACGAGACGTGCAAGAAGAGTACGAGGCTTTGGATAGGTCATATAAGGAAATAAGAGAACAACTGCACCAAGTTATGAGCATGATTCCAGGGAGGAGAAAGAGAGTAAAGAGGGGTTGGTTGAATGCAGGTGAGAAGTTGCTGAAAACAATTTTTGGAACAGCGGATAGAGACCATATTGAGGGTTTGAACAATTCTTTAACAGCTATTCGCGACAGGGAGGAAAGCATAGGGAACTTAGAGGGCATACACACAACAGAGATACGGGGATTAGGTACAAAGTTGTGGAATGTGACACGCGTGGTTCATGGGGTGGCTACAGGGTTACAGGCATATATAGAACAAACACAGAAATTATTGAATACGGATCTGGAACAGGTACAAATGCTACTACATATGGTGGAAAGGAAGCTGGAAATGGCTAAATTGCTGTGGGGACTGGTTAACAGCATTGGTGATGCACGAGTGAGGATGGATGAATTGCACGCATCACGCATTGCACAGGCAGGTGAGTGTGACGTTGATGTCACCAGAAAAATTCAGATGGAGTCTGAAGCAGGCAGAGGGAGAGTTTCCAGAGGGGGTACAGCACATAGTGTCGATAACTGAAGCGAGTATGTCACTTTTTTATCATATGTCTAGGATTAAGGTAACAACGGATCTAGTTAAGATGTATATACAGATTAGATTTCCAGTAACGAGTGTGGGGAGACAGTATCACTATTACACAGTGCATCCTTATCTGGTCATATGGGAGCGCATGGGGAAGGGCGTACAGTTCAGGACACAGGAGGTTTTATTAATTTCTAAGGAGGGGGATGCTCATGCTACTATGTGGAGTTTAGAGTTGAGTAGATGTCTAACGGAGTCAGTTTCCATTTGCCCATCACAGGTTGTTTTCACGGGCGAGGGGTCATCTGAGATCCAGTTATTTAGGACAGAAGCAGAAGCTTCGGAGTGTCGGAGAATAATAGTGAAGCCTACGCCACATTTTCAGCAAGGTGGCAGGCATTGGTTGTATTCAGTATTTGCTACGGTGAGGATATCGGCCAAGTGTTATGACAGTGGGAATTGGACAGCAACCACGGAGATGGAATTACGGGACAGTGGTTTGCTGATCAATGGGACAAATTGTGAAATAGTAGGGGATCGTTTCAGCTTACCAGCGACAGTCACTGGAGTCACCAAGGTTACAGATACTCATCTGACTTTGTACTAGCCAGATGCGTCATTCAGCGTCGCTCCAGGAGAAAATTTGACGTTAATAACAACACCTTGGATCGTACACTGTCACCAACGATAGGTAAACTATTAGAATTGGAGAAAGGTCAAATTTCAAAGCAGCAATTGTTAAGGCATGTGGAGGAGTACGATACCAGGCGGAAACGTAGCATAGTGACCATTGGTATTTCAACCAGTACTATTACCGTGTTGATTGTATTTATTGGTGTGGTATATGTCTTATTAAAATGGAGGATTAAGCATGTTAATGCAAGACTGCTCCATGAGATTCCTGTTGATTGGATTACCAGTAGGGCATGAGTCAGGGCAACCAGGATGTACACTCCTGGAAATTGAAATAAGAACACCGTGAATTCATTGTTCCAGGAAGGGGAAACTTTATTGACACATTCCTGGGGTCAGATACATCACATGATCACACTGACAGAACCACAGGCACATAGACACAGGCAACAGAGCATGCACAATGTCGGCACTAGTACAGTGTATATCCACCTTTCGCAGCAATGCAGGCTGCTATTCTCCCATGGAGACGATCGTAGAAATGCTGGATGTAGTCCTGTGGAACGGCTTGCCATGCCATTTCCACCTGGCGCCTCAGTTGGACCAGCGTTCGTGCTGGACGTGCAGACCGCGTGAGACGACGCTTCATCCAGTCCCAAACATGCTCAATGGGGGACAGATCCGGAGATCTTGCTGGCCAGGGTAGTTGACTTACACCTTCTAGAGCACGTTGGGTGGCACGGGATACATGCGGACGTGCATTGTCCTGTTGGAACAGCAAGTTCCCTTGCCGGTCTAGGAATGGTAGAACGATGGGTTCGATGACGGTTTGGATGTACCGTGCACTATTCAGTGTCCCCTCGACGATCACCAGTGGTGTACGGCCAGTGTAGGAGATCGCTCCCCACACCATGGTGCCGGGTGTTGGCCCTGTGTGCCTCGGTCGTGTGCAGTCCTGATTGTGGCGCTCACTTGCACGGCGCCAAACACGCATACGACCATCATTGGCACCAAGGCAGAAGCGACTCTCATCGCTGAAGACGACACGTCTCCATTCGTCCCTCCATTCACGCCTGTCGCGACACCACTGGAGGCGGGCTGCACGATGTTGGGGCGTGAGCGGAAGACGGTCTAACGGTGTGCGGGACCGTAGCCCATCTTCATGGAGACGGTTGCGAATGGTCCTCGCCGATACCCCAGGAGCAACAGTGTCCCTAATTTGCTGGGAAGTGGCGGTGCGGTCCCCTACGGCACTGCGTAGGATCCTACGGTCTTGGCGTGCATCCGTGCGTCGCTGCGGTCCGGTCCCAGGTCGACGGGCACGTGCACCTTCCGCCGACCACTGGCGACAACATCGATGTACTGTGGAGACCTCACGCCCCACGTGTTGAGCAATTCGGCGGTACGTCCACCCGGCCTCCCGCATGCCCACTATACGCCCTCGCTCAAAGTCCGTCAACTGCACATACGGTTCACGTCCACGCTGTCGCGGCATGCTACCAGTGTTAAAGACTGCGATGGAGCTCCGTATGCCACGGCAAACTGGCTGACACTGACGGCGGCGGTGCACAAATGCTGCGCAGCTAGCGCCATTCGACGGCCAACACCGCGGTTCCTGGTGTGTCCGCTGTGCCGTGCGTGTGATCATTGCTTGTACAGCCCTCTCGCAGTGTCCGGAGCAAGTATGGTGGGTCTGACACACCGGTGTCAATGTGTTCTTTTTTCCATTTCCAGGAGTGTATATAGGGAAGAAGTAGAATATAGGATAGAGCTAGAGTTAACGTATAGGGTAAATTGGGGGAAGAATTAAATTTTTAGGAGGAGGCAGTGTTGCGGCCACATGTAGTAAGCGTTGCTTCATACAGTGGAGAATGGCTAAAGAGAGGCACGCCGGTGACCGAAGCATTGCAAAGTAGGCAGACACAGATAGCCTTGCTGACAGCAGTAGTCTGCCAACTGGCTGAAGCAAGGACGCACGCAGACCAAGCGCCGAGCGAAGCCTGGAGAGTGCTGGGTAAGGGGAGATGAGGCCAGTACACTAAGTTATGCTGCAATATACTGCGGGAGTAATAAAAAAAGCTACCACAGAGGGTAAAAAACGTCCTCCTGCCGGATATAAATAGTGGAGCGCAGGCAGCAGCAGACGGAAGCCATTAGGAAGCAGTTAGGATCTGAGGACGGATGTGGTCCATGTCTGAATGTTCAGTCTTCGTAGGTGACGATTCCGGAAGTCTGTTCCAGCTCGCAGGAGTCGTCCGTTCGCCGCCAGATGTCAACTTCAGATCAGGAGGTCGGCCCGAGTTCGGTCGGCACCATGGTTGACTAACTACAGTGAGAACTTCCAGCAAGAGCGGCCACAGCACGGTCATGGTCACAGGCGCCGCCGGGGACTGATGCCCGGACTTCACAGCAACCTGGCCCCACGGCGCGTGGTCCGTCCGTGACGGAAACTCGCGGACATCGCTACTGACGGCTTCCCAGCCGCCGGTGCAGCAGGCGTCGGCAGGTGACCCCACGGCGACGCGGCTCCGTGGGCGTGCCCATATGGGGGCGTCAAGCGGCGACGAGTTCATCTCAACCACAGGGCATCCTGGGGCTTCAGCAGAGCACTGGTGGCCTGAGGCTCCCGAGCGCGATCAGCGGCGCGTGTTGCGTGCATTGTCGGAGAATCTACACAGCAGCAGCCAGGCAGAGGGATCCGCAGAGCTAGGCAGCGACGACGCGGGAGAAATTGTAAAGAAAGTTCAATAAATAATTGTAAAACTCCACGCCGTCTCAGTCTTTGGCGTAGTCACTGTGTCTGCTGCTAACAAGTGGTGCAGAATTCGTAACAAATTCTACGTTTGTCAGTCTATGGGTCCAAGATATTCTCAGAATCCACCAATAAAGTTACAATTCAAAGGCCTCCAGCTTCTTCTCCATGTTTTATGTTTTTATTTAAGATCCAAGTCTCTACCCTATGTAGGAGGACAGAATATGCATAGGAATGCAAAAGTCTCATTTTTGTTCTTAGAGTTAGGTTACGGCTTTTGAAGACTGCACTCATTTTCTGAACAACCCATTTCTTGGTTTTCCCGATGTGAATGTTGACTTCTTGCGATTTATTCCAATTACCATTTGTTATGGTTCCAAGATATGTATGTTGTTTTACGCTTTTTATAGCTCTTTGGTTTATGACTAAGTTTACTCTTGTAATATTTTTCTTACCTAAGACCATGAGTATATCTTTGATGTGTTTATTTCAAGCGCATACTAACAGCTAACTCTTAAAATTCCATCCATTAATAATGGTAACGCTTGCATAGTGTCAGCAAATACAATACTATCAAAGCGTATTGAATGTTGTCTAATCTTATTCAATTTGTCACGATTCTTTCTTCTAAGTCTTCCAGGGATTCTCTGAATATCAATTCGGAGTATATATTAAATAGGGCAGGTGACAAGATACAGCTCTGTTTTACTTCCCTGAGGATTTTGACTGATTCGTTGTGTTCACCATCAACACGCAACACCGCTGTTTGATTCCAGTACAGCTTCTTCGTGATCTTCAGATCACTTTCATCCGTTTCAATATTTCCCAAAATCTCCATCAATTTGTCGTGTTTTATTCTATCAACAGCCTTCCGGTAATCTGTTAGGCAATCAAATGCATTTTTATTTACTACCCTACATCTCTGAAGCCATACTTGCACACTAAACAAGCCTTCTCTCGAACCCATGGCATTAAGAGACCCAAACTGAATAGGGCTACCTTTTCCTCACATCTTCTATACATTCTTCTGTGTAAATCCTCAAAAACAATTACAAGATATGGCTCATTATACTCATACGATAATAACGTCATTGTTTTGCATTTCGCTTTTTAGTCAGAGTAATGAACTCTGATTTCAGCCACTCCAATGGAATGTTTCCAGATATATAAATTTGACTTAAAGTTTGGTTTAACCATTTTACATGATTTTTGTTGATCAGTTTTAAGAACTCTGCTTCTACTTTATCTGGTCCCACAGCCTTTCTGATCAATCTGACTGACGGCTGTTTGAACCTCTACTTCTAGTATGTCTGTACCACTTATTTCATTTGCACTTGAATTAAAGGCACATCCGGAGCTACAATTCTCTGGTGAAACGGCCACCAAAGTGCATTAGTGTCGTTCGAGTTCAGTGACGTTATCACGCCGTTCTTGCGACATTAGTTTCCGGGTAGCACCTTTGACTGATAATCAAAACGTCCTGAGGCCGGCGTTCGATCTCAGCCACTTTTTAAATTCTGAATGAAAATCAGTAGCAATGGCGACTGGAGACTTCCGAAATAAGAAGTCAATCTTGTTCTGACAATAGCCTTGTCAAAGAGGGAGAAGGAGCGCACGGAGGTGTAGGGAACATTTTTGCCTTTGAGGTGGGAATCTCTGGTAAGAGACGGAAGGACCCGATATGATCAACGGCACAAAAATGCAGAAAGCAATGGAAATCACTGCATTAAAGACTAGTTACGTTATCGACAGGCTACATGGTCTGCAATTGAAAATGTGTCATGATGATCTCTCCGTTTGCTAAATATACCGAACTTGTCCCACATTCGCATCACCAGGAGGAAATATTCCACGCGTCGGAGCGTGGCATATTTGAAGTTTAGACGAGGAAGGGGAGCCATAAAATCTGAAAAGAGAAATCTAAAGTCTCAGTCTAAATACAGAGGGCGTCAGTGAACTGAAATGGAAAGAATATAAAGATTTATGGTCAGACGAATATAGGGTATTATCGACAATACCAGAAGATGTAGCGATGGGATAGGTTTCGTTACGAATAGTAACGTAGGACAGAGAGTGAGTTCCTGTGAACAGTTCAGTGACATCATATTCCACAGCAAACCAGCACTGACAACAATTGGTAAAGTAGAAAGCAAAAGATGAAGGGACAGAGAAAGTATACAATGATATTGAACGGATAATTAAGTATGTCAAGGAGTAGAAGTGTGGCTTGCAGGACACTATTGGTTTCATTACCGGATGAGAGAGGAGAAAGTCTTGAGTTCTGCAGTAAATTTCTGCCAGTAATAGCGAATACTCTAGTTAAGAATCACAAAAGGAGGTTCATCTGAAAACACACGAAGACACAGGAGGATGCCACCTGGATTACGTCATGGTCCGACAGAGATTCCGAAACGTAAGGTATGCCCAGGAGTAAATGTACACTCAGATCACAATCTAGCTGTGATGAAGAGTAGACAGACGTTTAAGATAATAGTCCGAGAGAATCATTGTGGAAAGAAGGGGGATACTGAAGTACTGAAGAATGTTGAGATGAGTTTGAAGGCCTATAAGGATGTGGGTGCTCTGATAAGCAGTATCACAGCATGCAGTTTATTTCAAGAGTATTGGGCAGCTCTGTAATGGGCAGTCATAGATGTTACACAGACGAACGTAGTTACAAGGAAGGTAAGTGAAAACAAACCTTGGGTGGTAGAAGAAATACTTCAACTAATCGATGAAAAAAGGAGGTAAGCTACAGAAATGGTGAGGGAAAGACAGGAATACTGCAGTATGTCACTTATAAAGTAAACAAATAGGAAGCGCAGGAAAGCCGAGTTGAAATAGCTGGAAAGGAGATTTGAAGAGATCGAAAATGATATGACCGTCGGAAGCACAAAAAAGTCAAAACTACCTTCCGTGAAATTAAAAGTAAGAGCGACAGAAAGAGTACACTGAAGGCCATTATATGGGAAGAACTTGTCTGATGACTTGACGGAAGAATCAGAGCCGACGTCGACGACATAGGTGATTCAGTAGTGGAGTCAGAATTTAAAAGAACTTTGAAATACAAGAGATCAAATAAGGTATAATGGATAGATAATATTCATTTGTATTTTATATAATCATTGGGGGGGGGGGCGGGGGGAGTGACAACCAAGAAACTATTCAGACCGGTTCGTAAAACCAATGAGACTGGTGACATACCATCAGACATTGAAAACTATCTGTTGTAACCGTCATCTCTCAAGTCTCTCAAGTTATCATATTTTAGGCATCTGTTCTTACGAGCAGATGTGATATCCACGCCCAGTAGTTGATATCTGCGTAGCTACTTATGGCTTCCTATCCTCGATATTTTAGCGAAAGTATGTGTTTAAAATTGGTAATACGCATCGTAGTCCGAAATAGAACTGAATGCTTTCTCAGAAAATTATTTTGAACAATTGGTTCAGGAGCCCACTCGAAATGTAAATGGTTGCGGAAACATACTTAATCTCTTAACAACAAATAATCCTGACCAAATAGGGAGCATCATGAGTGGTACATGAGGAAGAACAGAGGTTTCACTGATTTTCTTAACAGCTGCAATTTCTTTATTTGAGGAATAATCTGCTCAGCACCCATAAAACTTTTCATCTGTCTGTTACGAACTTTATTTCCGCTGTAGTGTTTATCTGATTGGCCTACACATTGCTATGTAGTATCATTACTAGTGATAGAACAAAGAACGTTATGCATTAACTTTTATGGGGCATTTTTGCATGGAACTTGAATGATCAGTAATATTATGTCATGCTTTGTGGGACTCTGTAGAATTTCAAGTTATCGTTGTGGAGGTAATTTGTAGTAAAGAGTCCGCAGTTCGTAGTCGTGCGATAGCGTTCTCGCTTCCCGCGCCCGGGTTCCCAAGTTCGATTCCCGGCGGGGTCAGGGATTTTCTCTGCCTCGTGATGACTGGGTGTTCTGTCATGTCCTTAGGTCAGTTAGGTTTAAGTAGTTCTAAGTTCTAGGGGACTGATGGCCATAGATGTTAAGTCCCATAGTGCTCAGAGCCATTTGAACCTTTTTGTAGTGAAGAAAAGTGAGTATATGAAAGGGAAATACATTGAAATAAAACTGGACTATGCATGCACGTTTCAAAGGTTCATAATACGCTAGAATGGAAAAAATGCATTGTCAGACCTACATTTGAGTAATTGTGGTAAGTAATGATATTATGGAAATCATTTTGTTCTGCTGTTTGGTGCTATTTCCTTTGTTTAAGTTGTCTACTACTGTAGTAGAACATTGAGCAATTTTGCATTTTTAGTGGTATATTATGAGTGTAACAGGATAATGTGGGGCAGGTTTTATTTGTAGCTTATGGTTTCAGAGGAATGCGGGTTGTTGGGGGTTACTTGCTGATATAGTTCTGTAAACAGAAGCAAGATTTTGTGAAAAGTTGGTAGAATATTTTCGAACCTGGGTTATTAACAGTACATTTTTGCTTAAGTTGAAATATACAGTGAGGAATTCTTTTTCTACATGTTTATAAATGACTAACAGAGAGTATGTTTACTGTCAGGTTACTGTAGAATGGAATAATACACTGGTGAACCTCCTTGAGAAAATTTTTCTTGCAGTGTCTTGCAGTGACTGTCAGTGTCTATTTCGGCTCTTGAGAGTTAGATTTCGGCAATGTTAATGTCCGTACTTTACCAATGGAAATTATTGTCTTCGCATTGAATTTCAGACTTCTGCTGTTTGTTCACTAGACACATGTCTGCTCTGTAGAACACAATTAACGACATGCTGTCCATCTTAGAAATCCACATGTTGTTAAGAAAGACAAGTCTGTAATTCATATGGTCTGTTTCAGCAACTGACTTTGTGATAGTGTAGACAGTGCTAATCGTTATTGGGTGATTCAGTTATTTATACTGCCTTTAGCACAAAGTTCCATTTTAGTGGAATGGTGACAGATGATAACAGTGAAGACATTGTTAAGTAATTGATGCTTAGTAGATCACAATAATTTATCTTATCCAGTTACTTATTGATATTTTAGAAAAAAGTGTCTGTGGAATTTAGGAAGAGATTCTGAATAAACCGTAGGACTGTTCACAGTATTCAAGTTACTGTAGACAGTCAGACAGTGCTTATGACCAATACCTTGCAGAATACTATATCTTACTTCCATTCTAAAGTGATATTTTAATCTACACACATGCTCATAAATTAAGGATAATGCTGATACATGGTGAAACAACGCTCTGGTGGGCGGTTTTCTGGTTTAAATCACCTTGGGGTACGAACATACAGTGCATTTGACCTGCGGTCGTCGCACGGTGGCGCTGGCATCAGTCCACATATACAGAGGTGTGATGGTGCATGTCAGAATACGGTGCAGCGAATAAGTGTGCAGACGTTTTCAAACGTGCTAATGGTAACTGTGTGTTGGAAATGACTCAAGGAACACATATTGATGACATTATGAAGGGTGGAATACTAGGGCGACTGTAGGCTGGTCAAACAAAACAGATCGTAGCACGGGCCCTCTGTGTGCCACAAAGTGTGATCTCAAGATTATGGCAACGATTCCAGCAGACAAGAAACGTGTCCAGGCGCTACAGTACGGGACGTCCACAGTGTAAAAGACCACAAGAAGACCGATATCTCACCATCAGTGCCCGCAGACGGCCACGGAGTACTGCAGGTAGCCTTGCTCAGGACCTTTCCACAGCCACTGGAACAGTTGTCTCCAGACACACAGTCTACAGACGACTGGACAGACATGATTTATTCGTCCGGAGACCTGCAAGGTGCATTCCACTTACCCCTTGTCACAGGAGAGCCCATAAAGCCTGGTGTCAAGAACACAGTACGTGTCCCAGGCTATATTCACGGACGAGTCCAGGTATAGTCAGAACAGTGATTCTCGCCGGGTTTTCATCTGGCGTGAACCAGGAACCAACCCCTTAATGTCCTTGAAGGGGACCTGTATGGATGTCGTGGTTTGATGGTGTGGGGTTGGATTATGATTGGTGCACGTACACCCCTGCATGTTTTTGACAAAGGAACTGTAGTAACAGGTCAGGTGTACCGGGAAGTCATTTTGCACCAGTGTGTTCACCTTTCCAGGGGTACAGTGGGTCCCACGTTCCTCCTGATGGATGATAACGCATGGCCCCACCAAGCTGCCATTGTGGAGGACTACCTGGAAACTGAAGATATCAGGCGAGCACATCTGGATTGCTCTCGGTCGACGTATCACTGCACATCTTAATACCCCTGGGACACATCAGGAGCTCCGTGAGGCACTGGTGCTAGAATGGGAGGCTATACCCCAGCAGCTGCTCGACCACTTGATCCAGAGTATGCCAACCCGTTGTGTGGCCTGTGTACGTGTGCATGGTGACCATATCCCATATTGATGTCGGGATACATGCGCAGGGATCAGTGGCGTTTTGTAGCACGTGTGTTTTGAGACAGTTTTCTCAACTTATCACCAATACTGTGGACTTACAGATCTAAGTCTTGCGTGTTCCCTATGTGCCTATACTATTGGCGCCATTTTCGTGTAGTGCCATGTTGTGTGGCACCATATTTTGGAAATATCCTGTGAGATGTATTTTTGTGTGATTTTCTAGATTTGATGGTCATTGAAGTTACTGATACGATGTTTTGGGCTGTGACCTCCATTGATACGATAATTAGTTGTTTTGTGATGAATTATTGGAGGTATTGTGGATCCTGTTTCATTAGTGTGAGAGTAGTCGGAATTATATGTTTTTGGTTGTCTTGGTGTCTAGGGAGGTTATTCTGAGGGTGTTGTTTGATTCTTGCTGTTATTACTGTTTGATTGATAATGGAGGAGCTTACAGTAGTTGAAAGGGAGAACAGGAGGGAACATTTTGGGAAAAGTAAGGAGAGAGGTGAAGACTCTAGTCAAAGAATATTGTGGTTCAGATGTCTTGTCAACTGCTGCTACTCAGAGGTGTGATAAGGTATGATTAATGGTGGTTCAGTTACTATGCCTAATAGTCAATGAGATTGTGTGTAACCAGTGATGTTAGAATTGAATCTCAGGAAACCAGTAGTGATGGGAAGTGTAGTTTCTGATGTGAATCAGATGCATGAATCTGTTAGTAGCTGTGATAATTCAGCAGGTGCTTCTTTAGTTTGAATTGCCTTTCAAGATCAGAATGAATGCCTTAATCATCCTGCACCATTGGTAAATGGTTGTGATCAGAATATGCGTGGCTTTCGGAAATATTGAGAGAATGTTAGGAAGATAAGTTAAATGCAAAAGCAATAGGAGCTGATATGGAGAGAATTGCAAGCCTGACTCAGCAATGGGTTGGATAGGTACTTGACACAATCAAAGCAGTGGTCCCCTAGAATTGCACACTGGAGATCATGGCACCACAGGACAGGCATTATGAAACCCCAAAGGAGATGGCTTAATGGCGTGAAGCTAGTGGCACCAGGTGGCTCCAAATCGAAGAGAGTGGAAACATATAGAAGAGATCTACATTCAGCAGTGGGCTGAGATTCGTTGAAGAAGAAGAAGAAAGAAAGAAAGAAGAAGAAGGTGGAAGAACTTAATAAGAAATTTGATTATATTGTAACGGGAAACAGGGTTGAATGTCAACGAAGAACGAAAACTTTAGACAGGAGAGGGAAGCTGTATAAGAACACACATTACCAGTAATTTGAAGTGCAGGAGCATGCTCGAGAAGATGAAGTTGCTACTCATATAGATCAGCTGAGTGATAGTGTTGAGTGGAGCTTAGATGGTAGAATATCAACCAGTGCTTACATTTTTTCAGGAAAATAGTGCTGTAGAAATAAGTAATGATATTTTGAAGTTAAGGCAATTGCAGGTTTCAGTCAGTTGATCGAACGAGAAGCATAATATGTGCTGAGCAATCAGAACCTGAAAATAGGTCTGAAACATAAAATTTGGAGATGAATGATATGTCACATGAAGTAGGTGGACTTGAAGATGTTGCAGTTAACTTTATTGAAAATATTCTGTTTTTGATTATACTTAGCAACAAATTAAGCCTTGTGTATATCTCTTTCCCAATGAAGATGAAGTAATAATTGATTATTCCTTGTGTGATAAGATTGGAGATAGAGATCAAAGATGTGTGAAAACTCATGAGTTGCCAGTGGATGTCTTTCATAGTATAAGATGAATTGAAACAGTTGTCAGATTCATAATATCGAAAAGATATATGAAAGACAAAAATTATTTGCAGCTACAGGCTTACGTCGAACTTTAAGCTTATAACTCGTTTTGGGACGTAGCTCATGCATTTACAACAAAAGAAAATAAAAACTAGGTTATTGTCTTCACTCCACAGTGAGAAGTGAATAGGAAGAGCAGTGTTACATATTATTGTTCCAATTTATTGATCTTTGCAGTGCTTAGGGACATGTCAAAATCTATTCTGGATCTAACAGAGAAAGAAAAAAATTATATGGTTCAAAAATGTTTCATTTAATGCAAAAAATTAAAAACATTGCATTATAGTTTTCCAAATGAAATTTGTTATATCTCTAATTACTTTATTGCAACATTAACTTGATTAACTTGAATTGTTCATTAACACATTAAGTCACTGACATCATCTTTAAAAATGATAATGTTATCTAATCTACAAGTCACAACCCCAGATGTAGTGAAGTGTTCTGGAACAAAGGTTCCTTGACTAAAAAATGACTTATCATCTGGTAAAACAAACCACTTTCTTCACTGTTATTTTTTCAAAGAAACACCAATATAACCTTTATCTTATAAATAACAAATGTTATGTGTATTCAATCTAAATGATTGTTTAATTTTTCCAATACTTCTGGGTTGAGAACGGTGCCACACAGTTCTTCACTTCTGTTAAATACATGGCCTACTTCTGAAGTATTACTGATGACTACTGTTTTTATTCATCCCACAAATAACGAAAACATAAACCTACATTTCTTGTAAGATGAAACACGTTACAATAAAGTATACTTAAAAAGTGAACGTTAGGTTAATGTAATGTAATTGCCAAATTTGCTTTGTGGGTACTTAAATTAAAACTAGACTGTTGGTATCGATAGTTAGAGATAAAATTCAAAGTAAGAATATTCAACACTGCATCATACAGGGTGTTTCAAAAATGACCGGTATATTTGAAACAGCAATAAAAACTAAACGAGCAGCGATAGAAATACACCGTTTGTTGCAATATGCTTGGGACAACAGTACATTTTCAGGCAGACAAACTTTCGAAATTACAGTAGTTACAATTTTCAACAACAGATGGCGCTGCGGTCTGGGAAACTCTATAGTACGATATTTTCCACATATCCATCATGCGTAGCAATAATATGGCGTAGTCTCTGAATGAAATTACCCGAAACCTTTGACAACGTGTCTGGTGGAATGGCTTCACATGCAGATGAGATGTACTGCTTCAGCTGTTCAATTGTTTCTGGATTCTAGCGGTACACCTGGTCTTTCAAGTGTCCGCACAGAAAGAAGTCACAGGGGTTCATGTCTGGCGTATAGGGAGGCCAATCCACGCCGCCTCCTGTATGTTTCGGATAGCCCAAAGCAATCACACGATCATCGAAATATTCATTCAGGAAATTAAAGACGTCGGCCGTGCGATGTGGCCGGGCACCATCTTGCATAAACCACGAGGTGTTCGCAGTGTCGTCTAAGGCAGTTTGTATCGCCACAAATTCACGAATAATGTCCAGGTAGCGTGATGCAGTAATCGTTTCGGATCTGAAAAATGGGCCAATAATTCCTTTGGAAGAAATGGCGGCCCAGACCAGTACTTTTTGAGGATGCAGGGACGATGGGACTGCAACGTGAGGCTTTTCGGTTCCCCATATGCACCAGTTCTGTTTATTGACGAAGCCGTCCAGGTAAAAATAAGCTTCGTCAGTAAACCAAATGCTGCCCACATGCATATCGCCGTCATCAATCCTGTGCACTATATCGTTAGTGAATGTCTCTCGTGCAGCAATGGTAGCGGCGCTGAGGGGTTGCCGCGTTTTAATTTTGTATGGATAGAGGTGTAAACTCTGGCACATGAGACGATACGTGGACGTTGGCGTCATTTGGACCGCAGCTGCAACACGGCGAACGGAAACTCGAGGCCGCTGTTGGATCACCTGCTGCACTAGCTGCGCGTTGCCCTCTGTGGTTGCCATACGCGGTCGCCCTACCTTTCCAGCACGTTCATCCGTCATGTTCCCAGTCCGTTGAAATTTTTCAAACAGATCCTTTATTGTATCGGTTTTCGGTCCTTTGGTTACATTAAACCTCCGTTGAAAACTTCGACTTGTTGCAACAACACTGTGTTCTAGGTGGTGGAATTCCAACACCAGATAAATCCTCTGTTCTAAGGAATAAACCATATTGTCTACAGCACACTTGCACGTTGTGAACAGCACACACTTACAGCAGAAAGACGACGTACAGAATGGCGCACCCACAGACTGCGTTGTCTTCTATATCTTTCACATCACTTGCAGCGCCATCTGTTGTTGAAAATTGTAACTGCTGTAATTTCGAAAGTTTGTCCGCCTGAAAATGTACTGTTGTCCCAAGCATATTGCAACAAACGGTGTATTTCTATCGCTGCTCGTTTAGTTTTTATTGCCGTTTCAAATATACCGGTCATTTTTGAAACACCCTGTATGTTTCCCGTAGAGTACACGAAACATCGATCGACAGTGTTGCCAATTCTGAAATCTATAATTTCCCTATTAGGCTGAGTCATTAACCTTCTTGACAAATAAATCTTTGAAAGATATGCCCATTGGCCTTCTGACACAAAAGCACAAAAATTTTTAAAAGTTTCATTTCTATTCCCCTATAATAACCCCACTTTGGTCACATGACATGCTTGCCTTAGTACCTCACGCTCTACTAGAGATGAAGCAGGTTTTTTGGTCCTATGTTTCTTGGTATGTAACTGGCCATGTACGGAAGTGAAACAGCGATGGCATCAAACTAAGATTTTTCAGGTCTGTGTGATTGGGGACAGTACTGAATGACTTAGACGTTAGGCTAAGGAGGTAGATAGGTAATGATAGGGGAATTGAGACTCTGTGTTGGCTTTCTGCTCTGCTTTTTGTTGATTCTTCACATATTAGGAAGGAATACACATAAGAGCACATATATTAGTTTATAACTTCCCCACCCCATCCGCAATGAACCATGGACCTTGTCGTTGGTGGGGAGGCTTGCATCCCTCAGCGATAAAGATAGCCATACTGTAGGTGCAACCACAACCAGGGGGGGGGGGTATCTGTTGAGAGGCCAGAGAGAGGTGTGGTTCCTGAAGAGGGGCAGCAGCCTTTTCAGTAGTTGCAAGGGCAACAGTCTGGATGATTGACTGATCTAGCATTGTAACACTAACCAAAACGGCCTTGCTGTGCTGGTACTCTGAATGGCTGAAAGCAAGGGGAAACTACAGCTGCAATTTTTCCCGAGGGCATGCAGCTTTATTGCATGGTTAAATCATGATGGCATCCTATTAGGCAAGATATTCCGGAGGTAACATAGTTCTCCATTCGGATCTCCAGGCGCGAACTGCTCAGGAGGACATTGTTATCAGCAGAAAGAAAACTGGCGTTCTGTGGATCGGAGTGTGGAATGTCAGATCCCTTAATCGGGCAGGTAGGTTAGAAAATTTAAAAAGGGAAGTGGATAGGTTAAAGATAGATATAGTGGGAATTAGTGAAGTTTGGTGGCAGGAGGCACAAAACATCTGGTCAGGTGAATACAGGGTTATAAATACAAAATCAAATTGGGGTAATTCAGGAGGAGGTTTAACAATGAATAGGAAAATATGAATGCAGGTAGGATACTACAAACAACATAGTGAACGCATTATTGTGGCCAAGATAGATACGAAACCCACGCCTACCACAGTAGTACAAGTTTATATGCCAACTAGGTCCATAGATGACGAGAAGATTGATGAAATGTATGGTGAATTAAAAGAAATTATTCAGATAGTGAAGGGAGATGAAAATTTAGTATTTATGGGTGACTGGAACTCGATAGTAGGAAAAGAGAGAAGGAACGTAGTAGGTGAATATGGAATGGGAGTAAGGAATGAAAGAGGAATCCGCCTGGTGGAATTTTGCACAGAGCATAACTTGGTTCAAGAACCATAAAAGAAGGTTGTATACATGGAAGAATCCTGGAGATACTGGAAGGTCTCAGATGGATTGTATAATAGTAAGACAGAGATTCAGGAACCAGGTTTTAAATTGTAAGTCATTTCCTGGGTCAGATGTGGACTCTGACCACAATCTATTGGTTATGAACTGTACATTCAAACTGAATAAACTGCAAAAAGCTGGGAATTTAAGGATATGGGACCTGGATAAACTGAAAGGACCAGAAGTTGTAGAGAGCTTCAGGGAGAGCGTTAGGGAACGACTGACAAGAATGAGGGAAAGAAATACAGTAGAAGCAGAATGGGTAGCTTTGAGAGATGAAACAATGAACGTAGCAGACGATCAGGTAGGTAAAAAGACGAGGGCTAGTAGAAATCTTTGGGTAACAGAAGATCTACTGAATTTAATTGATGAAAGGAGAAAATATAAAAATGCAATAATTGAAACAGGCAAAAAGGAAAACAGGAACTGCAAAATGGCGATGCACGGATGACTAGAGGACAAATGTAAGGATGCAGAGGCGAATATCACTAGGGGTAAGATAGATACTGCCTACAGGAGAATTAAAGAAACCTTTGGAGAAAAGAGAAACACTTGTATGAATATCAAGAGCTCAGATGAGAACCCAGTTCTAAGCAAAGAAGGGAAAGCAGAAAGGTGGAAGGAGTATATAGAGGGTCTACACAAGGGCGATGTACTTGAGTACAATATTATAGAAATGGAAGGGAATGTAGATGTAGATGAAATAGGAGATATGATACTGCGTGAAGAATTTGACAGAGCACTGAAACACCTATGTCGAAACAGGGCCTAACGAGTAGACAACATTCCATTAGAACTACTGTCAGCCTTTGGAGAGCCAGGCCTAACAAAACTCGACCATCTAGTGAACAAGATGTATGAGACAAGCCAAATACCCTCAGACTTCAAGAATAATATAATAATTCCAATCCCAAAGAAAGCAGGTGGTGACAGATTTAAAATTACCGAGCTGTCAGTTTAATAAGCCATGGCTGCAAAATACTAACATGAATTCCTTACAAACGAATGGGAAAAATGGTAGAAGCCGACCGCATGAAAGATTAGTTTGGATTCCGTAGAAAAGTTGGAACACGTGAGCAAATACTGTTCCTACGACTTATCTTAGAAAATAGATTAAGGAAAGGCAAACCCATGATTCTAGCATTTGGAAACTTAGAGAAAGCTTTTGACTATGTTGACTGGAATACTCTCTTTCAATTTCTGAAGATGTCAGGGGTAAAATACAGGGAGCGATAGGCTATTTACAATTTGTACAGAAACCAGATGGCAGCTATAAGAGTCGAGGGACATGAAAGGCAAGCAGTGGTTGAGAAGGGAGTGAGACAGGGTTGTAGCCAATTCCCGATTTTGTTCAATCTGTATATTGAGCAAGCAATAAAGGAAACAAAAGAAAAATTCGGAGCAGGAAATAAAATCCATGGAGAAGAAATAAAAACTTTGAGTTTCGCCGATGACATTGTAATTCTGTCAGAGACAGCAAAGGACCTGGAAGGGCAACCAAACAGAATGGACAGTGTCTTGAAAGGAGGATATAAGATGAACATCAACAAAAGCAAAACTAGGATAAAGGAATGTAGTCGAATTAAATCGGGTGATTCTGCGGGATTTAGATTAGGAAATGAGACACTTAGAGTAGTAAATGACTTTTGCTATTTGTGGAGCAAAATAACTTATAGTGGTCGAAGTAGAGAGGATATAAAATGTATACTGACAATGGCTAGGAAAGCATTTCTGAAGGAGAGAAATTTACTAACATCGTGTATAGATTTAATTTGGCAGGAAATTGTTTCTGAAAATATTTCTATGGAGTGTAGCCTTGTATGGAAGTGAAATGTGGACGATAAATGGTTTAGACAAGAAGAGAATAGAAGTTTTCGAAATGTGGCGCTACAGAACAATGCTGAAGATTAGATGGGTAGATCACATAACTAATGAGGAGGAATTGAAGAGAATTGGAGAGAAGAAAACTGTGTGGCACAACTCGACTAGGAGAAGGAATCGGTTGGTAGGGCATGTTCTGAGGCATCAAGGGATCACCAATTTAGTATTGGAGGCAAGCGTGGAGGATAAAAACCGTAGAGGGCGACCAAGATATGAATACACTACACAGATTCAGGAGGATGAAGACTGCAGTAGGTACTGGAAGATGAAGAACCGTACACAGGATAGAGTAGCATGGAGAGCTGCATCAAAACACACAACAACAACAACAACTTCAACAAGCGTAAAACATAATGAAGCTTACAACTTAACGACCAGAGCAAATTACCTCACCAGCCTATAACTTTGTTAAGATTCTGCTACACATAGTAATGTATGTACAGACCATAAACCATGAAAGTGCTATATGCTATTGTTGTAATCGAACCGTTAGGTTCAAAAAAACATCAAAGTGCAAGGGACATATTGGCACAGGCACACATAGATACATGTGTGTTGGAAACAAATAACCATAGCCCAGAAGTACATACAAGCAAACTTCGAAAGTCGTTCTTTGTACACAGTTAATTGAATCTGACTGCTCAGTTACATAGCATCTACTGGAGACTACTTAGACTAATTCAAGGAAGGCGGCTATCGCTCTCTGCCGAGCTCTGCATTTGCTTGGCGTTTGAGGGCCTCTGTATATGGCGTTGAGACAGTTTGCTTACAGTTGATAAGTGTCTATGTCACTTTTTACTTCCAATTCGGAATACGTGGGCGTGAAAGCAACGATTCCTCAATGTGTATGAACTCTTAATGCTCTGACGAAGGCGACTAGCGCTGTTCACCTCCACCTAAATGACAAAAATTACAACTAATATTCGTATTTCGATTATTTTTCTTTTTTTTCTGCCAACCTTTCATGATAATGTCATTACATCTGTAATGTTTCTATTCACCTTATTTGACAATTCGTAAACACTTTTGAGGGAGGTACTTGTGGCTCTTTTTACTTGCAAGATGTGGACCAAACTGGCAAAGGTGTGACAGAAAGCTTAGGTTCGCCACATTAAAAGGAGAGTAAGAGCCAGTGTGGTATTGTTTAGCAGTATTATAATTTTGATGAATTATGTTCAGAAGAGCGGAGCCATTGATTTCCATTGAGTCCAAACAAATTTTTTTCTCATGTTCTGAGCCAGGAATGCCACTTGTTTTTTGGTGTATGTTTTGTTTAGTGGTAATATTTTCTGAGATCATGAGGTACTTGTTCTGTATTTAATAACAAGTTTTACCATTGTGAATGGTTTTTATAAGAAGAAGGTACACATTTGCCACTGGTTATGTATGTAGTTCTGAACATTAACGTTTATTACTTTGATAAGATAGTTTTCTGTGTATTTGCTACCATTTTCCTGTCTGTATTTGTGACACAACTTGATAATCAAGTAATTATTTCTAAATAGTCATTGAGTGTACCAGCTACCAGCAAACATTTCTCTTTGTGTTTTATTTTATTAATGTTTCTGGTGGTATGATAGTGATGTGTGAATCTTATAGGAACTTAGAGGAATGACGTGGGGCAATTATTTTGATGTGTGCCACATGAAATCCGATGAGGAGTTTAAAAAATGGGTAACAGATGTTTGTGAACATCGTATGTGGGGGTGAGGTAATGTGAAATGATGATTCGTGATTGTTTGTGAGTCTTCAATTGTGATATGTAGTCAGAAGTTAACAATTTTCTGTGTATAAAATTTATTTCTTTTTAGGACTAATAGGTGAGCATGGACCTATATTTATTTTTATTTTTGAGTTTATGGATGTTAAGTAAGTGGATGAAGTGATATTTCTATCTCATCCCAATATGAGTGTAATTCCTTTCACTGACATTATATCTTAGTGTGGAAGTTACGAAAAGGTTAGTCAGATGTATAAAACATGATTGTAAGTCTCTGGTTAATGAAAGTATGTTAGTGGTAAAAAGTTTTTGAAATTGCTGAGCAACAGTCTACAATAAATTTTAAATGAGCTTACCACCATTTGACTTTATCTTTGTTTATTTAATTACGAGACATGTTTTGGTCTTTCATGGCATTTTCAAGTAACTGCTTTAACTATTGGAATTAAACCACATCCTCAAATGCCTGGCTAGACAAGTCAGTAATGAGTTTTGATGTTGCTGAGCAACTGTCATACAATAATTTTTTAATGAACACATCAACATTTGAAGGCATTGCTATTTCTTTAATTATGATCCAGGTTTGGGCCTTTCATGCCATTTTGAACTAATGTCATTTTGAAGTGATTACTTTAACCGTTTTCATTCAAACACATCCTCAAATGGCTGCCTAGTCAAGTCAGTAAACAGTCTTTGACGCTGCTGAGCAACAGTCAAATAGTAAATTTCAAATGAACATACTACCACTGACTTTATTGCACTTTAGTTAATTACGACCCAGGTTTTGTTCTTTTATGCTATTTTAAAGTGATATCAACGGTTACAGCAATCACTCAAAAAGGGCATAAAAGGCCGAAACCTGGGTCGCAACTAAATAAACAACAATACAGTTAAATGGCGGTGAGTTTTTTTTAAAAACTATTGTACAACTGTTGCTCAGCAACATCAAAATCTGTTTACTGATTTGCCTAGCCAGGCATTTGTGGATGTGTTTAAATATCAACAGTTAAAGCAATCATTTAAAAATGGTGTAAAAACCCGAAATCTGGGTTGCAGTTAAATAAACAGCAATACAGTTAAATGGCGGTGTGTTCACTTAGAAATTATTGTGTGATAGTTGCTGAGCAACACAAAAATTGTTTACTGACATACACAAACAGGCATTTGAGGATGTCTTTAGATGTCAACAGTTAAAGCAATCACTTAAAAATGAAATAAAAGGCCAAAACATGGGTCATAATTAAATAAACAAAAATACAGTCAAATGATGATGTGTTTATTTAAAAATATGTTAGTGACGATTCAGTTTGTGAGTCACTGTAAGTTTTGTCATGCACTAAAACATGTTGAATAAGATCACGAGATGGTTTCTGTTTTCAGGAAAGGTTGGTTTCCTGTGACTATTATAAATTTCTGTAGACTATTGTGGAACTGAGTGTTTTTGAGATAAACAATATGATTATTTTTATTTGTGACTGTTCTCAATATTGTGAAGATGAAGTTATTTAAAGTGAATTTTTGTGTAGTTATGACCTTTCCTCAAAGTAGAGGTCCATGTGATGTGGTCTTTGTGTTGTCCTGTGGTCCTAATTTGGAGCGTATGTGGTTTGATGGTTTCCCACTGAATGAAGATTGTGGTTGGTTGATGTCATGTTCTGGTTCTTGTTTGAAGTTCAGCAGTAGACCAAAGCATTATGTAGTACTTAGCTCAGTACTTGAGATTATGAAGGAATTGATAGTGAAATTTTTGTTGGTGTCAGTAATAGTGCAGCATTATTGTGAACTGATGATGATTTTGTGTATGTTAGTATCCAAATGGAAGGATTTTTCTGGTAATTGGTAAATGGCAGCCACATACACACATACACATTAAAGGGATCAATCTACTAGGAATGAACACCTATTTTGCCATTTGAGCTGGAATGAGAGTCACAGCATGTGTGCACATATTTCTTTTGATGGAATTTAATTGATGTCTGCTCTACATAATGAGGTCCCACTGTATTTATTTTGAACAGATGCTGAGGAATTTCTGAATGGAGGAGGATGACCACGAAAGAAGTAACTAAAGAAGAGCTTGATATGGAAATTAATAATGATGGAGAGATGAGACCTGCAAATGACTATAATGATTTTGAAATTTTTTCTTGCCTCATCCTTGTATGATGGTGAGTAAACATAACCATTTAAGATTATGTTTTGATTTGAGTACTGGCAGGTAAGTTATTTTTCTTAAAATTTACACTTTTAGGGTTCTTTGGTGTTAATGAAATTTGTGGTTAACTATTTTTCCTCACAGTGGTATGTAATTTTGATGTGTATGAGTAGTTGAACCAGCATTTCACTCTTTGTGTGTGGGGGTAGGGATTGGGAGGGGGGTGTATGTGTTTGTGGTTTCAGTGTGTTTGGAGTGGAGGATGAATGTTATGTGTCCTTGAGTCGATGATGTTCAGATGATACGATTTCTTTTTGAAGTTCTAGGTTCATGGCTCGGCTGGGTGTTGCACGCATACTGTTTTCGATGAGTTGCTTGATTGATTTGTAGCTTTTTGTACATTTTATATTTTGCATTATGTTGTCTCCTATTAGAGGCACTCTTCGTTTAATTATATCTTGTTTAGTTTAGTACATATGGCAATGTTCTTTCTTTCACTTTTTTTGACTGTCCCCGGTTAACCATTATTCTAGTATATCTATTGCAGGTAATATTTGGTACTACAACGTAAACGATGATGGAGGGAAGTGATTCTGATCCTGTTTAAGATCTGACCTTCTTCGATGTTGTGCTATTTCCGCAGGACCGAATCAGTCCATCAGGTAGTTACACCAATGACTGGAGAAATTCTTGATGTTGTATTTCAGCAGAGTTGTAAATATTCCCTTTTATATGGAGCAGAATTTTTCTATATGATTATTAATGATTTCTTAGTATTCTGTGTATATTTCTGTTTAAATGTAAGGATTTTTCGAGTGCAACAGAAAATAATGGATTAGTGTCAAAGAATAGTACCTGATGAGAATTTAGGGATTGTTCATACCCTAGCTGATACAGCGAGATCAACACAGAATAAGAAATTATATGTTGTGAGTTGGTGCAAATAGAGTACTTTGTTTACTAGTGAAAGACAGCGTTTTGTATATTCTGGTAGTACAAAATATGACTAGTATTTCAAATGTGTATCAACATTATGTCAGTCCATGATCGTGAATGTTAATGGTCAAAAAACTAGCTTAATATGTTATAATGTCAGAGATTCTAATACGCATGTTATTAATTGTTTGAACTAAAATCTTTAAAGGGGATATAATTGTTGAGGAATGACCCAATGGACCAGTTTGCCGACTGTGTAGTATGATGGACACACTATGTGGGAGATGATGTAACATTTGAGTTAGATATGTTTTGTAACCAACTCTCTTCTCCCTGTTTTAATTTGCCCCATGTAAAAGCCATTTGAGGGAGGAGATGAATAATTGAGGCAACATGGAAGACAGATGAGAGGATGAGTTCAAACAATTCTGTTACTTGATCTAATCCAGATGCTGGACCACTGTGGAGGAGGTTCACCAGACGTACTGAGACCAAAAAAGCTCCAGACAAGTGCCTGGTCAGTATCTCTCTGTTGTCAACTCTTCTGAGATTGTTCATGCTGTTTTGTATAATGCTGTTGTGTTGTCCACTTTAAGTGCGTGAGATCAATAAAGACAAGTCTGTCAGAGACGGAGCTGTAACTGAATACTCATTCTGAAGACATTCCAGCTCTCACAATACCCTAAAAAATAGTGGAAATTTTCACAAGCATAGTTCACATTCCCTGATAGGCAATCCAATGGGCAAATATATTTGCCATTGTGAACATGTTCAATAAGTTATTTCGACAATAAAGTCTTTTTTTCCAATTTAGAAGCAAATTTTGGCGTATGTAATTTTACTATTGAATATTGATTAAAAAGGAACCTTGTTGAACAGACATATATTTATTTTCAGTTACGCTGTTATGTAAAGGGATACACCACTGTATACAGTTTCCCTTGCGGAACCAGTACAACAAACAGGTAACTGAACATCTTACTTTTATTTTATTGTACTTGATCAAATGCACTTTGCTTTTGTTATATAGCATTATTCGAGTCCCTTATTTCGGATTATAAACATGTATTACTTTTGAGAATGAAGTTTCCGCTCTGCAGTGGAGCTGGCACTGATAAGAAACTTCCTGGCAGATGTAAACCATGTGCCGGACCGATACTCGAATGCGGTAGAGCACTTGCCTACAAAAGGCAATGGTCCCGAATTCGAGTCTCGGTTCTGTAGACAGTTTTAATCCGCCAAGAAGTTATATGCATTATTTTCGTCTCTTTAATAAATGCTTACAGCTATGAGGCTGTTAGTTTTTTATCCACTTATAGTGAGGCTACGGAGAGGTCATACTAAACAGTTTTTCTGGGATACGCATTTATAGGGGTAATGACGTCATCTGAGAAAAGTTTTTGGAGGTTGTGCCATTGCCACACATTTAATGTAAACCCAGTTAGAGCGTTTCGTGCAGTGCACGAGGATGTTTACGCCAAGCTACGTGCTCATTGAGACGAATTTAGATATTTTCTAAAACTTAACCACTTACGTTAGAAATCCATCCCGATCATATAGTGATCGTAGTTAATTTTCATTTGTTCGTAATGCCTAACTCAACTACACGTTAACATATCTATGTAACCCAACTGGGTGAGGTGCATAGATACATTCATATCAAGCCTTCGCTTTCTTATGTGGAAACACTTTCAATTGAACAACCTGATTCTGTGAACTAGGAACAAATCTTGTTGCATTTTTCAAGCTATTACAGAACACATGTATTTTGGTGTTATGTTTACACTGAAATGATAAAAGCCATGGGATATCTCTTAATATCGTGTCGGACCTTCTTTTGTCTGGAGTATTGTAGCACCTCGACGTGATGTAGACTCACCAAGTCTTTTGAAGTTCCCTGAGAAGTACTGAGAAAAGCTGCTCAAATGGTTCAGATGGCTCTGAGTTCTATGGGACTTAACATCTGAGGTCATCAGTCCCCTTGACATAGAAATACTTAAATCTAACGAACCTAAGGACATCACACACATCCAAGCCAGGCAGGATTGGAAACTGCGACCGTAGCAGCAACGCGGTTCCGGACTGAAGCGCCTAGAACCGCTCAACCACGACGTCCGGTAGAAAAGCTGACTCTATAGCCGTCTGTAACTGCAAAACTGTTGCCAGTACAGCATATTGTGCACGAAGTGACCTCTCACTTATGTCTCATAAATGTGCTATGGGATTCACAATCCCAGTGGCCAAATCATTTGCTCGAATTATCTAGAATATTCTTCAAACCAATCGTGAAAAATTGTGGCCTGGTGACATGACGCATTGTCACACATAAAAATTCCGTCTTTGTTTGGGAGCATGAAGTACATGAATGGCTGTAAATGGTCTCCAGGTAGCCGAACATAACCATTTCCAGTCAACGGTCGGTTCAACTGGACCAGGTGACCCACTCTATTCCATGTAAACACAGCCCACACCATTATGGAGCCACCACTAACTTCCACCGTGCCTTGTTGACAACTTGGACCCATAGCTTCATGAGGTCTGCACTACACACGAACACTACCATCAGCTCTTGCCAACTGACATTGGGACTCAACTGACAGGCCACTGTTTTCTGGTCGTCAAGAGCCCAATCGATATGGTCATCAGTCCGGGACAGGTGCGGCAGGCGTTGCCATGGTGTTAATAAAAGCACTTGCGTCGGTCGTCTGCTGCCATAGCTCATTAACGCCCTAACGAATGAGTTTGTCATAGGTCCTGCATTTGATATCCATGGTAATTTCACGCAGTGTTGCCTGTCTGTTAACACTGACGGCTCTTAGCAAACGCCTTTGCTCGCGATCATTAAGTGAGGGCCGTCGGCCACTGCGTTATCTATGGTGACGGGTAATGCCTGAAATATGGTATTTTCAGCACACTCTTGACACTGTGAAAGTGGCCTGAGGTTGGACTATATGGAATATGAGGACAGGCATAACCGTCGCTAAGGCTCTGGTTGACCACATCTGAATACCACAAGGCATCAAGAACATCATAACTCTCTCGCTTCTGTGCCTCCTATCCGACGACCAACAGCAGCTCCATACAAAGGCTGCCTTTAACACAAAACGAATGGCTTCATTTGAAGTTGTACTTTATTGGGAAGCATGAACGGCTGATAAATGGCACAGTATTGTGTTTAGCGATGAACTGCAGTTTAATGATACCCCAGATGACCATCGTCATTGAGTATATGGGAGAGGTCTCAATTCTGCAGTGTTTTGGAGAGCTGTAGGGTATGACATCTGCTCATGGCTGGTAGTGATTGAGGGGAATTTGACAGCAGAATGGACATCCCACATTCTCATGTTTTACATCTCATGTGGGAGTATTATAGTGCTACTTTTCAATAGGATAGTGCTCGTCCTCAAATGACACGTGTCTTTATGAACAGTCTGCATGATGTCAAGCTACTCCTGTGACCAGCAAGACACCTAGATCTGTCCCTGATGGAACATCTTTGGTATCAACTCGGACATCAGCTCTGTCCCAGCGCCAGTGTCCAAGATATAAAAGACTAGTTAACAGAGTTGTCGATCAATCTCACTCAGGAGATTGTACAACGGTTCACCTTACCGACCGAATCAGTGCATGGATCCCATCGAAAGAGGTTGTAATGTGATACTGATAAGTGGGCTCATACTGCCAGTTTCGTTCTAGATTTGAGTTAGTTTTGAAATCTTTTACGTAACATTATACACCCTCTCAACCCGCGAAATTTCATTTCTTTTCCTCCTCTTTGTGCTCAACATTTTTGTGAAGCAGTCCATGTTTAATAATTTAGTTCTGTATGCTATGTCACAAAATAAATCTAAAGTCGTGAGTGTGTGTGTGTGTGTGTGTGTGTGTGAATCTGTATTTGTTTAGGTACGTGCAGAGAAAAGACGATGTCATGTTCGACACGTGAATTTTACGTACGTCGCTGTGTACAGCAGAAAGTGCGAACGTCTGCTCAGTATTGCAGTCACGTCCCATATTCTAGTACACGTCTGGCTTATAGAATGCGAGATATCTCCTGCTGCAATGACAGACCTCTTTGCATACGCCACAGCACTGACCCACTTGCCGGTGCCCAGCCCAAAAGCTTCTAGCCTGTTTTCACTGTTTAGACATCTCTCACCACACCAAATTGAAATAGGCTGCAGTCTGTTGTTCCTCTTGAATACAATGTTTTCTTTCAGCTTTCTGGCTCCATATAAGGCTTTCGTTTTTCGGAAAACGATGTTATCCATGGCGGGCACCTAACTTATCGAACTTATCACAGATATATCATTGCCTCACACAACATACTTGTCTCTATGGCGAGGCATTTAACGCATGGAAATGAAAGAGAAAAAATGAAATACTATGGCTGATAGATCGAAATATGTATGATGGACAACGTATTTTGAATATCTTGAGTTACAGACTGGATATGTGATAAACGGTACTTAAATTCAGTCGCTAGTATGTGTTTTCCTTGCGGAAACTTTCCCAGATACCTCCATAGTATAGATATGCCCAACTCCACAAATAGTCCATCCGACGCAACATCAGCAGTTGATATACACTACAAAGTCTCTTCGTCTGGCAACCACAATAGACGTACTGAGAAACTTCTACGTGTTTACCTACACTGCCGAATGCAATTGAATCTACTGGCTGAAACTACTTGGTTTGTTTCTGAAGGCCGGCCGGAGTGGCCGAGCGGTTCTAGGCGCTTCAGTCTGGAACCGCGCGACCGCTACGGTCGGAGGTTCGAATAATGCCTCGGGCATGGATGTGTGTGATGTCCTTAGGTTAGTTAGGTTTAAGTAGTTCTAAGTTCTAGGGGACTGATGACCTCAGATCTTAAGTCCCATAGTGCTCGAGCCATTTGAACCATTTTTTTTGTTTCTGAAACTGCTTAGTGCAACTGAACATACTGTCTCTTTGCTTGTTTTTATTATTTAATTTCAACGCTGACCTGCAGAATTTTCCCCTACGAGGAAGATTCGAGGCAAACCTATTCATTTATTATCCAAAATTCCAACTAACATTAATCTCCATGACGTCCAGACAGTTAACTTCTAACTGGGAGTCCCTCCAACCACAGAGTCTTTAGAGAGGGAGCAGAGCGCTGTCAGTGATATTAATGCAGTCTATAGCGCTGCCAACATTCAGTCATATGAACAGGCCACTTACATAGCGCCTATTATCCCCTCAAAAAATTTTCCAAAAATGTTTTGGGCAGTGGCCAAGACAAATTTGTTAAAAATTTTGTATATTAACAATATCAAATAGATCAGATGAACACAATTAGTAATACACTGTTCATCAATAAAGCAAAAATTCTCTTCACAGTTTATAAAGACAGTGCTAATCATACATCAGAAGAAAAGACTATGACAGTATTATGCACAAAGGCTCAGTAGTAAAAGAAAATGTACACATAGGTGGTGGACCACCATGCAGTCTTGAAGAAGCAGTGTTGTCCTCCGAACAGAAACACAGTGCTGACTCTTTACATGTCGAATTCAATTGAGAAGATTGGTAATGAGCCACAACAGATCAGACCCACAGCAGAGTCAGCCGAAGTCTTGAAGAATATTGGTAGAATTGGTGGGTCAACACAAAGCAGACCCACAGTATTCCTTGTACATATTATGGTAGTAATGGGCCACCAAAGGTGCAGACCCACTGTAGTCCTTGTAGAGATTATGGTAGTAATGGACCACCAAAGGTGCAAACCCACTGTGGTCCTTGTAGAGATGCCCAGCAGCCATTCGATGTGACTTTGCAGATGCACAATCACAACTGAAGAGTCTTGATGATAATGTAGCAAGTCCATGAACCACCACTTGTGCACTCACTAATTATTTTTGCAATATCCTTAGAACCAGCAAAGCTGTTAACCAGTCCCTTGCTGAATTATCAACACACATGTAAGCACTAACACAATCATATAATCTCTGATATTTGCTGTATACCGTATGACCAACAGACAAATGTGTGCAGTAAAATGAATCCTTACTGTTGAGCTAATTTAGAGAACTGGTGTCTATACAATACAATTTTACAGCACAAGAATACAGTTACAAAGGTAAAGAAAATATCGTTATAATACAAATAAAGTTTGTAGTAATACAGGCTTTACAAAAAAGATAAAAACAAGTATTACAAGAATTATGACATAAGAAAATAAATGAAAAATGAGAATGTCCATAGAAACATTAACTTGACACATGAGCATTAAAAGGAAACACAAAAGAATAAATAATGTCTGAACATCTTCCCAAAGTATAAAAACAGATTAGATTTAAGGTTAATAGTATTTATGATCATAGTGAATGCGGCTTAGTATTAGAAGAAAAAAATTCTACCAAATTTATCTTATTAGGCAAACCACAGAAGCAGGAAGAACACAGACACACAAGGGTACACACAAACACAGCAGAATAACACAAAAGGAAATGACAGGATCTGTTTTAACATGTAACTTTTAGTACTGCAGTACTTGAGGTGAGAATTTTATATATCCACTTTAATTTTCTCTTTTCATTGATATCCTTCATGCTGATACCTCTTTAACTTTCAGCCAAAACTACTTCATTTCCAACCGAAACTTCATTTATCTCTCTTACTTTCAACATCTGTTCCCATAAAATAACAATCCTATCAAAGTACGCTATCTGTATTTATACTTTCATATATTTCTTACCTCATCATTTGTTCCAAGAAAATCTTACCTAAAACTGTTACCACTATACCCTGCGTATATTTATTCGTTTCCTCTTTGAAAGTTATTGTTTCTCATTATACAATACTCTTTGGCCAAACCTTTTTCTTATAGCTTCTGAATGCATTTCTTCCCAAATCATAATAATTCATTTTATTATATAGCATACCCCCTCTTAAGTTAACTTAAATCTGCTGAGCTCAGATACATAAACTAGAGAACAAGGCAATGCAGCAGCAGAATGAATTAGCACCAACAGCAATGACAAAAATGCAAACTGTGTCAAAGGAAGCAGCAGCATATCTAAATTAGCAAAGAAAATGCAACATTACAACTAATGTAAGGCAATATGCAGCAAACAAGAAAAATAAATGAGCAGTAAAGCTGGCTTATCACAGTAATACAACATAAAATTCAGTAGGACAATGCCTGACAAACAGAAGCAGGAAATGCAATAACTTATACCTAAACATGACAAAGCACAAGCAGAAAAAATGTTACAGTAAAGACAGTAATGCAGATAAGGGAAATATCTATTTATATCTTACTGTCTACGTCAGATCTTAACACTAAAGTGGTGCACCATAACAACTTATTCTACCAAAAAATTATCATGTCCTTGAAAAGAAAATTACGTATGCAATTCCTGTTACTAGTCCCTTCTCCTTCTTATTGTTCTTTCCTTTCCAAGTGCTCTTTTTTATCAATGTGGATCATAAAATTATTATTTAATTGATCTGGTGACAGAAAGTGTTCACATTAGCGTATGTATCAAATTTTATTTTATACAACCAATGGTACAGTGCAGCTAGAAACTAGATATAAAATAAAATAAGCAAATATGTGCAAAGCAAAGCATAAAAACATCATTCAATAGCCATAATGCATTTCATAAGTCAGTAAAAATTCTCTCAACTCTTATAGAAAGACACTAGTCATAATCAGGTGTGTAGACATAAGAACATTTCTCGTCAGTTTATAAGCATTCAGTAAGTAGCACAAAGTACAAACTCTAATGTGTAATCATATGTTTCCAAATAAATGTTTGTGGTGCATTCTTCAAAGAAATGTCAACGGCGCAACAGAGCTTCCAACAAGGTCACATACAATCTTTACCGAAATATTTATGACAATTGTTTCAGCTACAATAGCAATTTCATACAAATAAAAAATTTCACGTTTTGAACATTTAGAGTAGAAGTGTGTAGAAACGAAATCTCATAAGTAACAGTGTCGAAAAAATTTCTGTCGGCATTCTGTTACTCACATTCACACATACACTCACATTTCGTAAGTCTTAAAGTACAATTCTTGATTTCCAGCATTTTTTTCACAACCAGAGTCCCTAACCACTACTCACTATTCATATACATATATACATACTCGTCGAAACTTCCTCAATATTTCATCATAATAAACACATAACATAATCATATTCCTCATATAGCATCACCTTATTAATCATAACCATATCTCAACATCAGAATACACATCGTCGCCGTAACACATCAATCAAATCTCAAAATCGTCGTAGCTTCATTCAATAATCTCAAAATTTTAAAAACTGCTCTCTTCTCGTTTCAATAGTGTCATCTATCTGAAATGTTCTTCAAAAATCGTGATCCCAGACAATATACATAACTCATATCTCTCACAGCATCACAATGATTCCGAAAATATATGTGTGAACAGTTCACAAAATACAAAGTACAGTTTCAGAAATGCGAAGTACTGCATCTGTGTAATTAACTAGACATATGTCTGAGACGTAGTAAAAAAAAGTTCATTTTCTCATTTAAATGACCAGATAGCTGTGTAATTCTGTGTTAGAGAAAAATGGTACCGATGTGTAAAATTATATAAGCAAATACCATGTTAGCTAGGGCTCCTTGCGCTTGCCTCATGCATGGTATAAAGACTAGGCATACCCCCATGAGGGATTATGTAATTATACTGCGGAATGAAATGCATCACCCGAAACATTCTCTGCAGGCATTGTAGTTCAAAACTACTACAAAAAAAGTTCAAAGTACAAAAGGTAGTCACTCAAATGCGTGTCACGTAGTGCTAAGCTAAGCTTCTTGCTGTAAGAAAATTTCTGTCAGTGCTTAACGGTAAAAACGTGCCAATTGTCGTAATTATTGTCGTCCCTAAGTCACGTTTTCCAAGAATCAATATACTAACATATAAAAAAATAAAGTGCTGTGCGTATAAATGTCGTAGTTATTACGTTCATTGTTGTGACATTGAAAGTACTGTACTGTATCGTAATTTTGTGTTACAGAAATGTCTCGTTTTAGCTATGCCACAAAAGTCATTACCAAAACGTGTTTTACCTTCCAGAAGAACGCAGAAAAACTTTGCAAACATAAAACAGATACAGTGTAAAAGCAATAATGAAGATTGCGTCACTCATAAGTAGCGTCGTAGTATAATCGTGTAGCTGTCAAGAAAACCGAAGACGCTGTCATCTGTGACCTCTCAGAAAGTACTTTGAATAAAAAATGTATTTTCAAGTAAGCCAAAACGTTACAGTAAAACTTCATAAGCAGCATATTTTCCAAGAATGTTGACCTTATAGTCGTCACGTAATCTCACAACTAACAAACAAAATTGTACATAAAATAAGACTTTGTCGCCTGATCCCTATAAAAGTGAACTTTTAAATTTGCTGTCTTAATAAGTTCCATAGGTTCTTGACTAGATAATTAACTTCAAAACATCGCTGCATACTAAATGTGCAACGACTAAGTCAGAAAGCAAGTTATTTCTCAATAAACGGTTTTACATGAGAAATGTGGTATAATCTTTTGTGAAGTTTTTGTTTCTTTTTTTGTGCTCTAATGTCCTGTTAGGAGGAAAACATTAAGAAAACTGATGAAGCCAAGCGTGTGGGTATATGTCATTACCAGTATTCTTGAATGTTTTAAATTTATGCGTAGCGATGAAGAGTTTATAATCAAAGTCATCGGTCATTCTTACGTCGTGTCGGGGGTTGCATCTCAAGGCTCGCTGCACCTTACCAACTCCTTTCAGAATCTCCGGAATACCCTGTGTTATTACTTTGCGACTTTTATATTTCTAAATCCCTCTTCCTGTTTTGGAGCGCGAATATCCTTTGAAATTTGTAGTTCTTGTATCATCTGTGCCAACTGATCTTGTACTTCCCGCATTTCTCTTTTGTGTTGCACATTGATTTGTTTCTGACTCTGTTTAAATTTCCTAATTTCCTCGTACTCTTCCGTGTCAGTAAAGGCTACCGGTCCTGTATCATTCAAATCGTCATTTGCCGTCGTTGATAAATTTGTTAACGGATCCGAAAGTTCGGCTACCTTTTCTGATAAGGTGTTTATTTCCTCCTTGTGTTTCTCTGAACCAAGATTTAGAGTGTCCATTTGTGTCGTAATCGTATCTACTATGTCCTTTAAGTTCTTTTGATTTTTTATAAGTTGCGTGACCATATGGGTAGATGCAACTGAGTTAGTTTTAGCCTGCAGGGTGTCAGGATTTTGGTGTAAATGGTCGTTTCTTCAATTATGTCTAACTTTCGAAGCTGTTTCTGTGTTTGTTTCTGATTTTGTTCCATTGTGTCTAACTTTTGATGCCTTTGATCATGTTTTTGAATGAAATATAATAGCAATGTATGTGTGACTGAAACATGTTCCATTGTGCTTCTCGGCAGTGCATTTGCATCGCAAATACTCATATTTCGAAAAGCAGAAAGTGTGTCTTGAGTTACTGAGAAAAGTGTAATGACGCAATACCTGAATCTATGGTATTTGCACGATTTGGTTCTGTTATTTAGCATTCCTGAGGCGAACTGCTACCGACCGATCGATCGACAATAGTTCCCTGTTCTCTGTTTCACTTTCTACACCGCTATTTACTACCTGGTCCAAGTCCCCTATGCACGATTATCAAATTATTATCTTGGACATTTGTCAATTCATCACAAGGTAGTGTTAACAAGCTACGCTCGTCTATACTGTCATTTCTCAATCGGCTTTGCAGCCTAGTGTTACGTTTTCCACACGCCATAATTTTCAAAGTACTTCACATGATAACACATAACAAACAATTTGAAAATCAAAATAAAGAAGACACTCTAAAATAGCACTGAAAACAATCAATATCTTATTAGTTGCAAAAGCGACTGCGATATACTTGGTGCAGGAAATTTCATATATACAGTTATGCACTAGCAATAAACAATAACTGATTTCTAATCATGCAATAATTATTCAAACTACAAGATAATAAGAAGATTCCAGTGAAGTATCCTCGACTTAAGGGTCGACAGCTGAAACTTCTACGTTTTAACTTAAACTGCTGAATGCGACTGAACGTATTGGCTGAACCTTCCTAATTTGTTTCTGAAACTGCTTAGTGCAGCTGAATGTACTGTCTCTTTGCTTGTTTTTATCGTTTACTTTCAACACTAACCTACAGATTTATGCCTGACAACGAAGATTGAAGCTAAACCTATTCATTTATTGTCCAAAATTCCAAATATACAAAGGAAACGCAATCTGACTGCAAATAATTAAAATAAAAGAATGGCCCCGAATCAGAAGAAATTCTAAGAATAACCTATACATTTCACTAGTTACTTACCTCACAGAAAATCTTCATGTCACGAAAAACAACAAATACAGAAAGCAGCAACTACAGCCAGCTAAATAAAAAAATTCTAACTAAGAGTACTATAGGCTGTAACTACTAATAGGCATGTGGTTAGCAAAGGAAAGATTTTGCTACAGAGCAAACAATGTAATTATCAGTTTTTACCTTATTCATGTGACATCCAGTTCCAAAATTTATATAATCATCAATAATTCCATTATACAAACATTAGCAGATACATCAATCAACATTTTACAATCCATTTCCAACCAACACTACTGCTTACCTCCAACACGGCTAACTATTAACTTGTAACTGCGAGTCCCTCAACCACAGAGTCTCTAAGCGAGGGCGCAGAGCGCTGTCAGTGATATTAAAGCAGTCTACAGCGTTGCCAACATAGAAATTTGTAAACAGGCTACTTACGTAGTACCCTGCTAGCCTCAAAATATTTTACAACTGTTACGAGGCATTTCATCCTCACAAATACGACAGCAGCAATATTCATTTACATCGCATCCGACCTTAATCTTGAGTGTATATCATTCGTATGACACACGCGGGAAAGTGAGAGGCAGGTAAGGACTTAGACCGCGAGGACGTGAGGAACATCGTCAAGGTGCCAATATGATGCAAAGGCGATGTGAGGCCGCTCGAGTACCAATAAACTGACAGAGCACTGTCGCTTTACCAAGATGTGTCATACATTTGCCAAGTCATCGGAGAAAAAGCCACATTAAATGCTTTAAGACGAATGAAATGAAAGGAAATATAAGCCAGTGGACGTACAATTCTGACGTAATAAGGAGGAGTTTAGATGTTCATACATCAATAGACTTAAGCGACAAAGAAACGTGTAGGCATGCGTATTCAAATACAGAGATGTGAAGAGGCAAAATACGCCGCTGATTTCGGCAACGCCTATATAGGACAACAAGTGTCCAGCCGTTGTTGATCTGTTACGATTGATACAATGGCAGATTATGAAGATTTATGTGAGTTTGAACGTGGTGTTTAGACGGCGCACGAGCGATGGGACACGGCATCTCCGAGGTAGCGATGAAGTGGGGATTTATCTGTACGAACATTTCACGAGTGTTCCGTGAATATTAGGAATACGGTAAAACATGAAATCTCAGACATCGCTGCGGCCGGAAAAATATGCTGCAAGAACGGGCCCAACGACAACTGAAGAGAATCGTTCAATGTAACAGAAGTGCAACCCTTCCGTAAATTGGTGCAGATTTCAATGCTGGGCCATCAACAAGTGTTAGCGTGCGAACCATTCAACGAAACATCATCGATATGGCCTTTCCGAGCATTAGGCCTACTCACGTACCCTTTCTGACTGTGCGACACAAAGCTTTACGCCTCGCCTGGGCCCGTCAACACCGACATTGGACTGTTGATGACTGGAAACATATTGTCTGGACGGACGAATCTCATTCCAAATTGTATCGAGCAGATGGACGTGTATGGGCCCTGCATGTCAGCAGGGATTGTTGAAGTTGATTGAGGCTCTGTAATGGTGCGGGGCGTGTGGAATTGGAGTGATATGGGAGCCCTGATACGTCTAGATACGACTCTTACAGTTGACACGTACCTGAGCATCCTGCCTGATCACCTGCATCCATTGATGTCCATTGTGCATTACGAAGGACTTGGACAATTCCAGCAGGACTAAGCGACAAGCGACACGTCGAGAATTGCTACAGAGTGGTTTCAGGAACACTCTTCTGAGTCTAAACGCTTCCGCTGGCCACCAAACTCCCCAGACATGAGCATTATGGAGCCTATCTGGGATGCCTTGCAACGTGCTCTTCAGAAGAGATCTCCACCCCCTAGCACTGTTACGGATTTATAAACAGCCATGCATTATTCATGGTGTCAGTTCCCTCCAGCGGTACTTGAGATATTTCGAGTCTATGCCAAGTCGAGCTGCGGCACTTCTGAGTGCTCGCGGCGGCCCTGAACGATATTAGGTAGGTGTACCAGTTTCTTTGGCTCTTGAGTGTATTACCTGTGTATTGCCCCGTTTCTGATTTGTAATGGAGTCAGTTTGTAACAAAACTGTATGTGGCAGAAAAAAGTGAGCTCAAATAAGGGTTTACTGTACTAAATAACATGAGACTGCGCTATTACCTAATAAAAAGGATTTACTATATTTTTGTAGTATATGTCGGTAACAAGTGAAATTAAAAGGGACTAATACCGTCAACATTCGGCATTTATGACACGCATCTTTAAGAATATGTCAAGTCCAGTTGCCTCGCAGACCGGCTCACTAAAGGGCAGACATGAACCTAACTGAATTGCTCGTCCTCATGCTCCTACAGTCAATGGCACGAAGCGAGTATGACACAGCAGATAACTAACCGGTATCCTACCTACTGTAGTGTTCATTAGCGTATTTTCAGTTCTTGTACCACTCGCAAAGTACTCACGCGCTACGATCAACTAGGAAGGGGCAGGATTTGTTGCTTTTCGATGCGGCCTCCACATTGCCGTCCCTGGAGACTGCTTCTGCTAGCGGCTAGGCTCTCAGAAGCGAATGCCTGGATGCCACCGAGCCCAGGGGAGCCGCCGTCCCGCCTTCCGCTGCGAGATACCTACCTGCAGCCGCAACATTAATCACAGCGCGTAATTAGTAGTAATTGTCTATAATCTGCCTCACGTGACACCATTGTGTCCGAGCCATACGGTAGGCGAGGTTTTTTACTATCGACTCATTTGTTTCTTCATTTAAAGCCGTCAGGGGGCTATGCTTACGCGAAAGCCAAAACGAAGATGATATTAGGAAGTAATTAACCAAGCAGTCGCAGGAATGTGGTACGCTTCGCAGCGAGTGAGTCAACACGCATATTTGCTGTACCAGTGAGGGCGCCCATGCAATGGACACATTTTAGCCGACGATGTGCCATTCCGACTACTTAGCTTTTAGTAACCTATAGTGGCAGTTTCACAGCAGGGCAAATAACTTTATTTTATAGTACTATTTTATACATTGTCCCGTACGAATGCAGGAAGTCTCCGGCCCTTTTTTCTGAGTGAAATTATTTTCCAAGATGGATAACGTACGGTATACACGATACAGAGAAGAAATAATTGTCAAGCAAGAACAAGAAAATTAAGGACATGAAATTCGGTCACATATTCCAAAAAATGGTTCAAATGGCTCTGAGCACTATTGGACTCAACGTCTGAGGTCTTCATTACCCTAGCACTTAGAACTACTTAAACCTAAGGACATCACACACATCCATGCCCGAGGCAGGATTCGAACCTGCGACCGTAGCAGCCTCGCGGTTCCAGACTGCAGCACCTAGAACTGCTCGGCCACAATGGCCGGCCGCATTTTCCATAGATAAAACAAAGAAGTTCATTACGTCTTCCTAAACAATACATTCTCAGCTCTCATTATCTGGGTAATAAAAAGCACAGCTACATTAACTAGGTCTTCAAAATTTTTCGCTTGAAATTGTACGAGTATCCATTTTTTCTTTTAAGTCCATACCTCTATTTTCCGTTTGGAGTGTGCTTAGAGGCTTTACGCTGTTAATCCGTATCTGTCTCTGTTGGAACTGTTCACGTTGTCATCTATATAACCAGTTTTGTTTACCTAAAAATGGATCAACTGAAAGTTCTAGCCAAATAGCAGTAATCCTCTTCCTCTCTAACATCATCCATAAAATGGTGCCAATTAAAAATTTGATTTTTGCTACCCACAAAAGACAATTTTTTCCGCTTTCTACACGACCTTCGCTTCCGTACACAAGAGTTAGAACTGCTGCAATATTGAGAAACTGTATACCGGTGTCACTTCTTGTCTTACTTTTCATATTACTGTGAATACTTCTGCATATACTTCTCAATTCGTTCAGATGTTCGTTCATTTTGTTATCCTAGCCTTCAAATGATATATATATATATATATATATATATATATATATATATATATATATATATATATAAAGGTAAGTTTCTGTTGCTATCCTGTGCAAAGGAAAATTATATGGCAGCCTATCAATCAGTATCCTATCAGATGATTAACTCAACAGTACAGACCACTGGTTCTCAACTTTTTTTGTTCAGTGCACACGGTACAATGTAGGAAATTCCCGCGAGGCAGTCTGACATACGACTTAGCATCAGCAGGAGTGAGCTAAAGTAAGAGTTAGCAGCAACACGACAGCTTCCCCCTAGCGTGTGCACAGCTTGTCTTCAACTGTCACTTGCTTATAGACTAGCAATCCTATCTTAGTCCGTGTTGTGGCATATATTGAGGTTGATTCTTAATTACACACGTCTACAAATCGTCAGATTACTGTGTTAACTTTTTAGCGTGGAGAAGTTTCTCGTTAAACGAAAAAAGTTGAAGATCTCTCAGTGTCTGAAACAAACAACAAAAAAAGTAGTAAGAACGAACTGATTCCTACATTTTGTAAGTAGCAAGTGGGCCTTAAAATTACCGGTTACCAGAATGTCTCTTCTGTAGAGAAAAACTAAGCAATAATAGTAAACTGTAAAGACATGTGACTAGCAAACATGTTCATCTACCTGGTAAAGGTAAGAACATTTTGGCAGACTATTTTCATCAGCAGAAAGACAACCATAAATGTAGTATGCAGAGCTACTATTTCTGATAAAGCAGAACTGGCCTGTTATGTTGTTGTTGTTCTGGTTTTTACCCTGCACGCTGCCCTCCAATACTAAATTGGTGATCCCTTGATGCCTCAGAACATGTCCTACCAACCGATCCCTTCTTCTAGTCAAGTTGTGCCACCAACTTCTCTTCTCCCCAATCCATTCAATACCTCCTCATTAGTTATATGATGTGCCCATCTAATCTTCAGCATTCTTGGCCTGTTATAAAGTTGCCGAAATTTAAGCTAACAAAATGCAGCCCCATACAATTCCAGAGTACGTAATTTTCCTCCATACGAGAAAATAATGTAATATTTGTTAGGTGATGGCGCCAAGAAGAAAATATTTTTCGTCCTATTTCCCGGCGAACTGATGACATATCTTCCAATATATATTGCAGAGTCAATGAAAAGCTAAGCGACGATCATCCATTTTCACTGTAGCTCGGCGAGTCACCTGATCTGAGTAAGAAATGTCAAATACTACGTTAGATAAGATTTGTTGATGAGGATTCGATTACTGAACAATTCCTTAATCGTACTGAACTGTCCTCAACGTCACCTGGTCCAGATGTGTATAATTCTATATCCAGTCCACTGGAACAAACCGAGTTGTCTGTCTCTTTGCACAGGCGGTGCAATGACAATAACTGGAAGATTCAAAGGATTTGTTCCAAGAGAGAAAAATAATTTCTGTACCGTAGGGCCAACACATTGCTTCACACATCGTTAGACATTGGTGGTGAAGACTTTTCCAAGAGAACTTAAAAGTGTTTTACCTTCAGCCATTTACATAGTAAATTTCGTTAAGTCTAAGGTGGTTAAGACAAGACTCCTCAAACATTTGAACCATGAAGATAGATCTCGACATGACGCTATGGTTTTGCATACTGACGTCCTCTGATTGTCAAAAGATACAGCCCTGGATAGATTTTTTTCGATTGAGAAAAGAGCTATAAAATATGTTTAGAATCGAAAAGCCAGACTTTGGAGGTCAGTTGAATGGCAGGGAGGGGTGTGCAAAAGGTAGCCAATTTTGCCCTTTTAAATTACCTGAACGAGAGTGTGCAAAGAAAAGAAGAAAACATCCTCATTTCATGTGATAAACTCACTGAATCCTTAAAAATTTCAGTATTTGGAAATCACACGTGAAAAAATATCTTAAGATGTTTCCTCTTACTTTCGAGCTTTCGAGATAGGTAATCTACAAACTGATTTTAAATCACCTCATGTTTCTTGACAATAACATGGCACAATATTTTCCCTCCATCAATATCGACGTAAATGACTGGGTGTGCTGTCTTAATGCTGTGTCTCCAGAAACTGTCGCCAACATTTCTCAGGAGGCAGAAGAACAGCTTGCACAACTTCAGGCTGACCGAACACTTCAACTGAAATGTAGTAAACTACCCCTCATCAAGCTTTGGATGTAAGCGAAGAAAGACTACCTAGCAATAAGAGTGAAAGTGGTAACCCTGTTACATTTTTCCACCCAGTTGGGATTTTCGGAACTAACCAAAATAAAATCAAGTAACGCGACACTCATCTCTCAGTTGAACAGTAAACGCATGTGTGCTTGTTTTCCCACCACTAATTATTTTGTGTCATCTCGTTGTCGCTTTATGCTTGTACCATGGGAAGCAAGAAAAAGATGTTGTTTGTTGGCTGGTATCCTCCTCTATAACACAAACTGCACACATGTGTTAACAGGGTTCATTACTCATAAGAAGAAGAACTCACTCAATTTAAGACAGTCCAAATGTTGTGGTACAAGCTGTTCAGTAACAGTCCACGTTAGCCTCACTGCTGGTGAAGTACAAGTCCACTAAGTACACTCAGGTCGCTAGGTAATGACTGGCTCTGAGCTAGAGGCGGAGCTAACTGCGACTGCAAGTGACTCGGCTCGGTGACTCTCTGGATGAGTGACTGGGTCCTCCAGTCTGCGCTGCCAACCTAAATACTGGCGGCCGAGAGGGCTTTGGCGACACGTTTCTTGGGAGTCCATCTTTGGTCTCTTTCCTGACAGGCTCACTTGCTCCGGCGCGTATTATAGATCTTCTCACAACTTCTTTGCGTCCAGAGTGCTGGCGCCAGCTTACACTGGCACAAATTCAACTTTTCTATAAGCAGCGACTGGCTCCAGTTTCTCATTGATAACTCAAACTTGTAAGGTTAAACCAATAAAAAAAAACTGTAAATAAGTTTAAGTTCTTGAATATTACTATATGTCCTATTTTCGTTCTTAAAAACAGATATTCAGTGAAATAACTTTAGTTTCGTTTTTCAAAACAAATATTCAGTGATATTACTTGAATTACTTTTATTAGAAGTATCATAAACCCTCAGAAGTATCGTGGCGCACCCAGCTAATATAGCGGCAGAGTACTGCGCCGGGGGACAGCCATTGAGAGCCATTGGTAAAGATCAGTGCATTAAGTGAAGTATTTAACGACAAAATGTGTTTGGTATAATCTGACATTTTCATTTTTAGAACATATCATCCACATGTTTGTTACATATGGTTGGCAAAAATTTTGCCATTACCTGATTCTTTTGGGACTCTGTTGTGTTCGTATTTATGTAATAGTAAACTGTTGTCTCGTCGCATATATAATTCATACAGTCATGATTTTACTTGGATATCCTTATGTCCTGTTTTTGTTCTTTTATGTGTAAAAATGCACAGTCATGACTCGTTCACATTGTCAAAGGCTTTTTTCTTTAGTGGAAGTTAACTTAGCATGTCTGACAGTTGAAGTACCTATCGATTACTCTTATCTGCAGAAGAAGCCATTTGTTAAATCAAGATATATCTCACATATTACATTGTGCACACAAGTTTTGTGTCTTTGATATAAACTGTTGCATGTAATTGATAGTACATAAAAAGAAATCTTATTCTTCTGTGATTATTAATCTATGACCTGACCTTTTCTCACAATTCTTATTGAATCCAGGCGGCACTCTAGTCCACATAAGATCATATGTCCACTCGAAGATAGCACGTTGAACAGGGAGTCGAAGAACAAGTTGTAACGTCACAATAGGTTTTGTTACATAGTTAAAACCAGTGTTATGTTGCTATCAGCTGATAGACATTATCAGCGTAAATTCAATTACTTTACATAATTAATGAACAGTGAAATAGTCTCAGCCCCAAATTACATGCATGTAGAAACAACTATGGATCAAAGTCTTTTATTCTCATTACAATATGCACGTCCTGTGTGCCTATTTACATTTCCCCACCTCTCCTTAAAGTACGTGGTCGGGTGTGAATGTTTTGAGTGTGGTAGCAGACAAACCAGAGATGTAGTGGGTCTCAGAATCTTCTACCAACTTTAACACAGTCAGTGGAAGGCTAAAAGCAGGAACAGGATGGTTCGACCAGAGGTGCGAAAGTCTAAAAAAAACGTTTTCTTACCAGAGGTTGGTCATGGGTCTCCCCCACCACCTCGCGCTGCTCAGGAGAAAGAGCCGCGCAAAAGTTACGGGGAGTTTTTTGGAAGACAGGTAAGCGACCAGACGTTCCTTCGGAACGCTGCGCCGAAATCAGGACAAAGGTATTTGAATGTTTAATGTTAACAATTTATTTATCAGAGGCTTTTTCGCGATTGATTAATTAAGAACCATTTATTGATTTTTGTTCAATTTAACCGATATAAGAATAATCTTCTCCGTTCGAGATTTCCGTTACGACCTGCCACGTGGTGCATAGTTTCAAACTGCAACCGCCGAGAAAGCTAATAGAGGGAGTTGTAGCCAGTTTTTGCGATTGCTGAACATTTATGCTAGCGTGTGCCGATGTTTAACAACTTACTGAAAATTTAGTGACGAGGGTAGCTTTTCTAAGATGAATCGTTTCGTATTCAAGCACTTCGCGCTGGAGATACCAGCAACGAGTCCTGCTCGATGCGAGCCACTGTAGATAGAACATCTGCATAGAGAAATAGTTACGATATTTGAATTTCAGTGATAACTTAGTGTATGTGCATGTGTCAGCATAATAGTGTAGTGACCACGTGCTCTCCTAGATTTTCCTTCCCCGCACAGGTCGATGCAAATAAAAGGCAACACGGCTTGTAATTCAAACATAGTTAAATAATCTTTCTCCATAGTTAAATGAAAATTCAAAGCAGAATTAGTGAAACGTGTATTCAAAAGATTGTTAAGAAGTAACTTCGTAAATTTGTCTAATGTTGGTTAAAATAAAATTAACTTTGTTTTTCAAAGTAATTTCCGTTCTCGGCTTGCTCATTTAAACCATACCTAAGAAAAGAGAAAGATATCAATCACGCTGCCCATTTACTAAAATTATTGGCACAAGACTAGATTCGTGCAGGATGTAGTTTTCTCTGACCATCCCCAAAATTACAATTGTGTTATCCGTTGCGGCTTCAAATTCAATAGATAAGATTGTATTCTGAAATTTGATGGGCCTAAACATCAATTTTAAATAGGGCAGAATGGTCAGGGAAGGTTACGCTGCCGAGAGAGAAAAAGTGTGCATAAGAATCTTCTCCACAGCAAGCTTATATAAAAATGAATAAAAGTAATCCCTGCTGATAAAATTAAGCAAACTCCCTTCTCAGCCTGCCACAGACAGGGAGAACTAACGACATTTACGATCTAAATACCAGTCGTTGGGAGCTTGCAAAGTGGTGTGCTTGTTGTGCACAGATTCATACACAATGGTAAGGAGAGGTGGGCTACACAGCGGTGTGGCTACGGTCGCTGTAGGAAAACTGAACAGGAGCAGAAATGATTAGCTAACAAGTCAACAAAATTACTAAACTTGTAATTCTCGAAGCGTATGAAGACTCACCACAAATAATGCAGCAAAAAACAGTCCAGCTAGAGGGTGTTTCAAAAATGACCGGTATATTTGAAACGGCAATAAAAACTAAACGAGCAGCGATAGAAATACACCGTTTGTTGCAATATGCTTGGGACAACAGTACATTTTCAGGCGGACAAACTTTCGAAATTACAGTAGTTACAATTTTCAACAACAGATGGCGCTGCAAGTGATGTGAAAGATATAGAGGACAACGCAGTCTGTGGGTGCGCCATTCTGTACGTCGTCTTTCTGCTGTAAGCGTGTGCTGTTCACAACGTGCAAGTGTGGTGGTGGTGGTTAGTGTTTAACGTCCCGTCGACAACGAGGTCATTAGAGACGGACCGCAAGCTCGGGTTAGGGAAGGACTGGGAAGAAAATCGGCCGTGCCCTTTGAAAGGAACCATCCTGGCATTTGCCTGAAACGATTTAGGGAAATCACGGAAAACCTAAATCAGGATGGCTGGAGACGGGATTGAACCGTCGTCCTCCCGAGTGCGAGTCCAGTGTGCTAACCACTGCGCCACCTCGCTCGGTACGTGCAAGTGTGCTGTAGACAACATGGTTTATTCCTTAGAACAGAGGATTTTTCTGGTGTTGGAATTCCACCGCCTAGAACACAGTGTTGTTGCAACAAGACGAAGTTTTCAACGGAGGTTTAATGTAACCAAAGGACCGAAAAGCGATACAATAAAGGATCTGTTTGAAAAATTTCAACGGGCTGGGAACGTGACAGATGAACGTGCTGGAAAGGAAGGGTGACCGCGTACGGCAACCACAGAGGGCAACGCGCAGCTAGTGCAGCAGGTGATCCAACAGCCGTCTCGGGTTTCCGTTCGCCGTGTTGCAGCTGCGGTCCAAATGACGCCAACGTCCACGTATCGTCTCATGCGCCAGAGTTTACACCTCTATCCATACAAAATTCAAACGCGGCAACCCCTCAGCGCCGCTACCATTGCTGCACGAGAGACATTCGCTAACGATATAGTGCACAGGATTGATGACGGCGATATGCATGTGGGCAGCATTTGGTTTACTGACGAAGCTTATTTTTACCTGGACGGCTTCGTCAATAAACAGAACTGGCGCATATGGGGAACCGAAAAGCCCCATGTTGCAGTCCCATCGTCCCTGCATCCTCAAAAAGTACTGGTCTGGGCCGCCATTTCTTCCAAAGCAATCATTGGCCCATTTTTCACATCCGAAACGATTACTGCATCACGCTATCTGGACATTCTTCGTGAATTTGTGGCGGTACAAACTGCCTTAGACGACACTGCGAACACCTCGTGGTTTATGCAAGATGGTGCCCGGCCACATCGCACGGCCGACGTCTTTAGTTTCCTGAATGAGTATTTCGATGATCGTGTGGTTGCTTTGGGCTATCCGAAACATACAGGAGGCGGCGTGGATTGGCCTCCCTATTCGCCAGACATGAACCCCTGTGACTTCTTTCTGTGGGGACACTTGAAAGACCAGGTGTACCGCCAGAATCCAGAAACAATTGAACAGCTGAAGCAGTACATCTCATCTGCATGTGAAGCCATTCCGCCAGACACGTTGTCAAAGGTTTCGGCTAATTTCATTCAGAGACTACGCCATATTATTGCTACGCATGGTGGATATGTGGAAAATATCGTACTATAGAGTTTCCCAGACCGCAGCGCCATCTGTTGTTGAAAATTGTAACTACTGTAATTTCGAAAGTTTGTCTGCCTGAAAATGTACTGTTGTCCCAAGCATATTGCAACAAACGGTGTATTTCTATCGCTGCTCGTTTAGTTTCTATTGCCGTTTCAAATATACCGGTCATTTTTGAAACACCCTGTATTACAATGCCGACAAGGATGAGGCTCTCTGAACTGAAGCATGAATGACGTTGTGGGAGTCGCGACTAGGCGGTGTCTGCGTAGCGTCACGTAGCGCAGAGGATCCGAGTGCGAGGGGGCTCTGTGGCTGCCGCCGGTCGTCCTGTACCTCAGCGGCAGGATCGACTCAGGGGACGTGCTCCATTGGGTCTACCGGATCCCACACGTCCGTTATCAGCATCAGATAGAAACTTGCAACTCGTTTGCCAAGTATGACCCATTGGGTGGTACTGATATGCGATATCACAGTGTTGGTTCTAATGCTATTTATGTACCTTTTCTAGGCTGCTAGCCACATGCACTGGGTACGGCCTATTAGAGCGTCAATCTGTACAGACTTTCCGCCATTGCGTCCTATGATAGATTAGCGTCCCAGAATGGAAACCTACGTCTATTGAGAGTGTCGATATTGATATCACTCCCAGGCATAAAGAATGACATATACAGAATATATATAGGAGGCTAGAAACTCCTGGCACTTGGAAACATTTCACACACAGACCGCAAGTTTGACAATGCTGAACCTGCCACAATATGTTGGTTCAAAGCTTTGGCGTCTGTTCCAAGATAGAATATCTGTTACTCATAGGCCATTCTAGGCCGACTGAAGCAAATTACTCCATAACATCTAACCTTAACAAAGCGATGAAACCCAACAGCGCCTCCAAGACAAAATTCTATTGGGGCTAAAGCCCCCTCAGTAGTACTTCTTCATTTAGCATACAGCTTTTCGAAGCACATTCATTGAAATATAACATCCTTCAGTTCATTTGAAAGAAAAAAATAAAGGTATTGATAGGCTACCTGTTTGTCGTTAATAGAGGCTATGGTGTGAACTTCACAACTTAATTGCGGGTTGGAATATAATTGTTAACTACAACAGGTCATACAGATGAGATACTGCAGCTGATCGTGGAAGTGCTACTGCTGATTTGTGCTGGTGGTCTAGGCATTTTCTTCGTGGACAGACATCGAAATGCTCTATGGGATGAATCTGTCATAGGTGAAAATATTCACTCCATGAAGTCGAGGTTTCCGGATGTGATTTACATAGTCTGGAATCCATCGGGAAACGAATTTGAGGTCCTCATCCGCTACTCATGACCTTTCCAGACATCCACAGAGCTCTTTTCCTAGAATACATTGGCAGTCGCCTGCCAGTACTCCTGAAGGAGGTAATAGAGAGGATGCTCGGTCCCTGCCAAACATATGTGCTGCTAAACTTATGTCTTTTTTCACTGTTTTGTTTTTGAGGTAAACCGTCCTGTTTTTAATACCTTTTATGGAAAGTTTCCAGTTTCACATTTTCTGGCAGCTTCGTTCATTTTAGCAGTGGGAGACGGTATGTATTACCGGTATTTGCTGCAATTCTAAACGAAGAACTCCGTTGGTTATCGTTCAAGTTAAACGGAAAATCAATTTCATATTGTGTGGGGCTATTCCATTATGCGTTGTAATTTTTCACATGTGTTTCGCCATGAAATACGAGAAGTTGAGCATTTCGTGGAAACAAGATCTAAGGAGAAATCATGAAATGTACCAAGTGTAGTACCAGCATGACAGATTTCGTGCTGGTAGTGCAGTTTCAGCGCCTTCACAGTTTTGTTGTTTGCATTGCACCCTCATTGGTTATGTCTTACAATATGCTTTACGATAGCTCCTGCATTAGGAGCTATGATCTGAAGGTGGTTGTTCAATTACTATCTGCTTCTTTGCTTGCCATCAAGACAAGCAAATTTTAGGTTAACAATTACGCATCACGTGTCTCCTTAACCGACTACGCCAGGTATGACAAATTTACAGAACTATGTAAAAGAATTTATCTCAAAAAAAGCCGGACGTTGTCGCAGAGCGGCTCTAGGCGCTTCAGTCCGGAACCGCGCTGCTGCTACGGTCGCAGGTCCGAACCCTGCCTCGGGCATGGATGTGTGTGATGTCCTTAGGTTAGTTAGGTTTAAGTAGTTCTACGTCTTGGGGGCTGATGACCTCAGATGTTAAGTCCCATAGTGCTTAGAGCCATTTGAACCGTATCAAAAAGAAAAGAAAACAAGAGAGAGAGAAAGTGGTGAAGCAAGTGGCTTAAACCTCACCTTAGGAAAAAGCCTTGGTGAGCAAGATGTGGTTTTTTGTATGAGATCTCAAGCAGCCAAGACAGCAATCACAATACATGGAGGGCATATCCAGAGCAATCACGGAGACGTGCTCCCACACATCACTAAGAGGCGACTCTGGAGTTGACTGTATTCTTATTGCGAACATGAATGTAACGAAATTGCCAATGAGTGTACGAGTGCCAACAACTCTCTGGTTAACTATGGTGAAGTTAACTCAGGTTTATTTACTGAACCTGATCATCGTGTGTTCTGCTATTGGAGTCCCTCATCTTAGTATGTAACGAGACCGGGGAACATCATTGGACGTATGCGTGGAAATACTTTATACCCTTCAGAAATGTTTTTGAGCTGCCGCATAAGCAGAGCGAGATTTTGCATTGTCGGGGCGAGGAATGGAAGTCGTGGATTGCAGTGCGAACCGCCTGGTCGCGTTGGAAGAGGGGAGTCCGCCAAGTGATCTCACAGACTACGGTGAATATGTGAGTGTCATCAGTCTTCTGACTGGTTTGATGCGGCCGGCCAAGAATTCCCCTGCTGCGTTAACCTCTCCGTCTAAGAGCAACACCTACACACCGAGCGTCCTCAATTCAAAAAAATGGTTCAAATGGCTCTGAGCACTATGGGACTTAACTTATAAGGTCATCAGTCCCCTAGAACTTAGAACTACTTAAACCTAACTAACCTAAGGACATCACACACATCCATGCCCGAGGCAGGATTCTAACCTGCGACGGTAGCGGTCGCGCGGTTCCAGACTGTAGCGCCTTTAACCGCTTGGCCACCCCGGCCGGCCGTCCTCAATTATTTGTTGGATGTTTTCCAGTTTCCGTCTTCCCGTACAGTTTTTTACTTCATACAACTCCCGCGTGTACCATGAAGTTATTTCTCGACGCCTTGAAAAGTTTCCTATCATCCTGTTCCTTCTTCTTCTCAATGTTTTCCAGAAATTCCTATCCTCGCCGATTCTGCGGAGTATCTCCTCATTTCTTATCTCATCAAACTGCCTTGTTTCCAAAATCCTTCTATTACACCTCATCTCAAACGCTTAAATTGTCTTCTGTTTTTTTTCCACAGTTCTTGATCCGTCAATTATTTGTTGGATGTTTTCCAATTTCCGTCTTCCCGTGCAGTGTTTTACTTCCTATACCTCCCTAGAGCACCATGAAGTTACTGCTGGATGCCTTGACACGTATCCTATCGTCCTTTCCCTTCTTCTTCTCAATGTTTGCCAGAAATTCCTTTCCTCAGCGATTCGCGGAGTGTCGCCTCATTTCTTATTTCATCAGACTGCCTTATTTCCAAAATCCTTCGGTAACACCTCATCTCAAACGCTTCGATTCTCCTCTGTTCTGCATTTTCCACAGTTTTTGATTCGCTTCGTTACAATGCTGTGCTCTAATTATACATTTCAGTCCTTTTTTTTTCAAATTAAGGCCGATTTTTGATAATTGTTGCTTCATTTGTCATGAGTTATTTTGCACAATTCCTTCACTTCATCTACTTCGTGGGCACCAGTTTTGCAATTTTGATAAATTTACCGCTAATCTCGCTCCCATTACTCCTCATTACATTCATCCTTTTTTGTTCATTGTCAATCCTTAGCGTGCGCTCATTAAACTGGTCATTTCATTTAACACGTTCCGTAAATCTTCCTCACTTTCACTGAAGATAGCCGTGTAATCGGCGACTCTTTGATCCTTCTCCACCACATGTCTTCTATATCCATCACTGCTTCATCGATAGATTGATTAAACAGTAGGGGTGAAAGACTGTATCCCTGTCTTGTAAACTTTTTAACTCGAGCTCTTCGTTTTCGGTCTTTTATTATAAAGTTTCCGTCTTACTGTGCGTTACCCGTATTTTCCTATAACTTAGACCTATTTCTCTGACAATTTCGAATATCTGACGATGATGATGATGATGTTTGGATCGTGGGGAGCTCAAATGCGCGGTTATCAGCGCCCGTACAAATTCCCAACCTTTTCTCAGTCCTATCTTGCCACTTGCATGAATGATGAGGAAATGATGAGGACAACACAAACACCTAGTCATCACGAGGCGGGTGAAAATCTCTGACCCCGCTAGGTTCAAATGGCTCTGAGCACTATGGGGCTTAACTTCTGAGGTCATCAGACCCCTAGAAATTAGAACTACTTAAACCTAAGTAACCTAAGGACATCACACACACCCATGCCGAAAGCAGGATTCGAACCTGCGACCGTAGCGGTCGCGCGGCTCCAGACTGTAGCGCCTAGAACCGTTCGGCCACATCGGCCGGCTGACCCCGCTAGGAATCGAACCCGGGACCCCGTGCTCGGTAAGCGAGAACGCGACCGCGAGACCACGAGCTGCGTACAATTTCGCATATCTGCCGAACTCTTTTTCTGTGTCGACATACCTTATGAAGTCGACTTGGTTTTTCTTAAGTCTTACCTCTACTATCAATCCCAACGTCAGAACGGCTCCTCTGGGGCCTCCACCTTCCATAAAACCAAACTGGTCGTCAACGTAAATTTTTTTTTCTATTACTATGCACGTTATTCTTGTCAGCAAGACGATGCACGAGGTGTTAAGGTGATGAGGTGATAGCGCGATATTTCTCGCACTTATGTTCCCTTGCTGTCTTCGGGATTGGATGGATTTTAACGAATGTCTCACGGTGTGTCTCCAGTTTCGAAGATTTTACACACCAACTTAATTAGTCGTTTGGCTACCACTATCCTCAATAATTTCATAATTCCGAAGGGAAGATATCAATCCCTTCGGCCTTTTTTGTATTTCATACTCCTGATAAAACGGGCCCGGATAGCAGTGGGCGTTACTAGGTCGCCTCGCCGATCCGAGAAGATGCGCCGGCCCTGATAGAATCCAACTGGCAAATTAAGTACGAGGACTGATTTGCGGGACCGCCTAAATGTGGTTTTCAAGGGGTTTCCCACATCCCACTCGACGACTACCTGGCTGATACCAGCTCCAGTTACACGATTTACAGAAGTTTAGAAAAACATTCTCACACTTTTACACGGCAGAGCGCTACACACAGTGTGATGGGGAACACGAATTCCATTCCGGGGGTTGGAGTGGCGACACTGAGGGCATCTGTCCACTCTCTGCCAGTAACGCCGCCATTAACAGAATAACAAAAATGGTTCAAATGGCTCTGAGCACTATGGGACTTAACATCTATGGTCATCAGTCCCCTAGAACTTAGAACTACTTAAACCTAACTAACCTAAGGACAGCACACAACACCCAGCCATCACGAGGCAGAGAAAATCCCTGACCCCACCGGGAATCGAACCCGGGAACCCGGGCGTGGGAAGCGAGAACGCTACCGCACGACCACGAGATGCGGGCCGGAATAACATATCGACGTCGTGATGATATGGGATAAGGGCAGGGGAAAAGAAAGAAGAGAAGACACGTAATGAAATTCGGGAGTACACGCATTATTGATTTACGTACGGTGAAAGTGTATCAAGAATTGAGACACCACAAATCGTTAGGGATTGGGTGGGTTTTAACTGGATTTAGTTGTAGCTTTCGTTTGTTGGCTCACGCTTGTAGTAGACCTGCAGTGACTGTTCAAGAAACTTAGGACATTTGGTGTGAACTTCTGCGACCACCAGTGATTGAAGCAGCAAAGCATATTCACGTTAAATTCATTCTGAGATGACTAATAATCTTATACTTCCAGTTAAGTACTAATCAAAAACTGCAGAAACGTGGTATCGAAATTAGATGTTTGTGACATGTAGCGGAAATGCATAATGGAAAATAAACCAGTAGAATAGTGAAATCTAATTTTAAAACTCTTCTCATTTCAAGTCTTCATCCTGTGAATGGTATCTAATTTTGAACAAGGAACCTAATCATGATTGCATTTGTCAAGTCACACGATCATTCTTACTAACAAATACTACCCATGTATGTGAGCCACGCTGTGAGTCAACCATGTAATTCCGATACATTCATTTTAAACGAGCTATAATAGCAAACAGTGGTACAGAGCTTTTACATTCTAAAGGAAATCACTGTTTGTAACATTAAGCACGTTTTGATAAATGACACTCACTCAGATGAGAAGGTTTTTCGCCCGGCACTGTCAGCGTGAAGATCTGATTCAGAGTCCCGTTGTCGGCGAACAATTTATACAGAGGGAACGACGTCATTCGTAATTGTCTCTGCGTATCATTTAAATGGCAGACGCTCAGCGGCTAGCCCAGGTTGATCACCTGATGCATCTCGTGTCTCGTTAAAAACTGCTACATAGTTTCAGGGCGGGAGGAAGCCTTTTTCTTCGTAAGGCATAATCGGACGCCACGAGTAGAGCAAGCACTAGAGCCGCTCGGCGTAGGGCGAGCCTCCCTGTACGGGAATAACACCGCTTCATTATTTCAGTTGCCTCTCCGCTAGCTGCAGCAGCTTATCTCGCGTGATAAATGAAATGTCGTAATCTGAAATGAAGGACGTCACTCACCGGCACAGAATTTGTTAATCAAAATGCAAATAGAAATATCCGGGCTAGGTTGTCCACCAGTCTGCCTGCTGTGTTGCTACAAATTATCCGTTGATACCCTTGATGAGATTAAAGAAATGTTAGTGAAATTTGTTTACGTTGAACGACTAAATGCGTCAGTAGAAACTATTACGCAAATGTATGCGCGTTAGTTTGCCATCACCACCTAAACCGCGATAACCCTAGTAGATTACTACACTACTGAGGATTAAAATTGCTACACCAAGAAGAAATGCAGATGATAAACGGGTATTCATTGGACAGATATATTATACTAGTAGTGACATGAGATTACATTTTCACGCAATTTGGGTGCATAGATCCTGAGAAATCAGTACCAAGAACAACCCCCTCTGGCCGTAATAACGGCCTTGATACGCCTGGGCATTGAGTCAAATAGAGCTTGGATGGCGTGTACAGGTACAGCTGCCCATGCAGCTTCAACACTATACCACAGTTCATCAAGAGTAGTGACTGGCGTATTGTGACGAGCCAGTTGTTCGTCCATCATTGACCAGACCATTTCAATTGGTGAGAGATCTGGAGAATGTGCTGGCCAGGGCAGCAGTCGAACATTTTCTGTATTCAGAAAGGTCCGTACAGGACCTGAAACATGCGGTCGTGCATTATTCTCCTGAAATGTGGGGTTTAACAGGGTAGAGCAACGGGTCGTAACACATCTGAAATGTAACGTCCACTGTTCAAAGTGCCGTCAATGCGAACAAGAGGTGACCGAGTCGTGTAACCAATGGCAGCCCACCCCATCACGCCGGGTGATATGCCAGTATGGCGATGACGAATACACGCTTCCAATGTGCGTTCACCGCGATGACGCCAAACACGGATGCGAGCATCATGATGCTGCAAACAGATCCTGGATTCATCCGAAAAAATGACGTTTTGCCATTCGTGCACTCAGGTTCGTCGTTGAGTACACCATCGCAGGCGCTCCTGTCTGAGATGCAGCGTCAAGGGTAACCGCAGCCATGGTCTCCGAGCTGATAGTCCATGCTATTGCAAACGTCGTCTAACTGTTCGTGCAGATGATTGTTGTCTTGCAAACGTCCCCATCAGTTGACTCAGGGATCGAGTCGTGGCTGCACGATCCGTTACAGCCATGCGGATAAGATGCCTGTCATCTTGACTGCTAGTGATATGAGGCCGTTGGGATCCAGCACGGCGTTCCGTATTACCCTCCTGAACCCGCCGATTCCATATTCTGCTGACAGTCATTGGATCTCGACCAACGCGAGCAGCAATGTCGCGATACGATAAACCGCAATCGCGATAGGCTACAATCCGACCATTATCAACGTCGGACACGTGATGGTACGCATTTGTCCTCCTTACACGAGGCATCACAACAACGTTTCAGCAGGAAACGCCTGTCAACTGCTGTTTGTGTATGAGAAATGGGTTGGAAACTTTTCTAATGTCAGTACGTTGTAGGTGTCGCCAGCGGCGCCAGCCTTGTGTGAATGCTCTGAAAAGCTAATCATTTGCATATGGCAGCATCTTCGTCCTGTCGGTTAAATTTCGCATCTGTATCACGTCATCTTCGTGGTGTAGCAATTTTAATGACCAGTAGTGTAACTTTAGTATTATGCAGGTTTAATATAAAGACACCAAAATTACTTTCACGGATAGCAAGAACCTTCTTCGAAAAAAATAAAATTTTACGGAAAGTTATGGTAGCAGTAACTCACCACCATCGTGATCATTAACCATTTCTGTCATAAAATTGTGTGGGCTTTCCAAGTACTGAGCTCTGGTACGTCTGCAACTTCTTCTTCCATGAGGAACTGCCTTGAGCAATGTTCAGCCTTATAACTGCAGCAACCTACTGTAGGGGTTTGTCCCATCGCTCCAGTGGTCTCTCCCGTGATCTGGTCTCTTGACCTCCACTCTCACACCATGTTTGCCCATCGCTCATTGTTTCTTCTGGCAACATGGCCGGCGCATTGTCATTTCATTGAGGTTGTTCTCTGTCATGGACGTTGGGAGTTTATTTGTCTTCCGCTCTTTCTTGCCTTTCCTTGTGAATCACAACATAGATCTCTTCATACACAGCTGTTCATGTCTACATTTCCGTCTCGTATATTCGTGAAGTGTCCACTTCTCACAGTCGAATTCAAAGTGGTGAGAACACACCGATTAAAAACTTTTTTTTTCAGTTATGCTGCCATTTTTGACGTGCGTATACACTGGTGTGGAAAACTTAAGGATGAAAGTAATTTCCGTATGCTCTGTCACTGCCAACGAACATGGTTCGATGGTGAGAGGTGAGAGCACGAAATACACCCAGTAACGTGGTCGTTGTGGTGGTGCAGGTTTTATGATGTGGGGAGGCTGTGGGGAGGCATAATGTAGCATCCAAATTCTTCAACACGGTTCACTCACCAGTCAAAGATATTTTGACACTGTACTCACCCTCACGTACGTCTTTTCAGGGCTGCATTCGACTCTAATTTCATTTTTATGGACGACGGTGCGTGATCCCAGTGAATAGCGCAGGTAGAGGAGCCGTTGGAACGAGAGGGTATTCGGCGACGGACTACCCTGCCCTTCCCCGGACTTAAATCCGATCGAGCAATTGTGGGATGCGTGGGGGAGACATATTGCAGCACGTGCACATTCCTTCATTAATTTTACTATGCACAAAATGTGGTGACACTGTACTTTGCCTTTTATCCTGTAGCCGGCCGCGGTGGCCGTGCGGTTCTGGCGCTGCAGTCCGGAACCGCGGGACTGCTACGGTCGCAGGTTCGAATCCTGCCTCGGGCATGCGTGTGTGTGATGTCCTTAGGTTAGTTAGGTTTAAGTAGTTCTAAGTTCTAGGGGACTTATGACCTAAGATGTTGAGTCCCATAGTGCTCAGAGCCATTTGAACCATTTTTTTTTTATCCTGTAGGTTCACCTGATGATGCGGCTTAAAGCCGCGAAACCGGCTGTGTTTTAATAAACAACAGTTTTACCAGCTGTAAGCGGAGTTCTTCGTAACATCATACCTGTCAACAAACAGTTTCCATCCACTGTCGTTCGTGTTGATCAGACACCCTGTTAAGAACCATGTCCCGCCTTTATAATGTTCGTTGAGCACATCGCAAATAGCGGTGGCTTGAGAGTAATAATTTTTGTTTGTTTAAAAGCGAGGTTTCATGGCATATTTCTTTCAGTTACCAACAGTTCTTTCTGTGTATGGTCCCAGTTCCATCGAGCTATGTTCTATGATAGTGACAAATCATGTGAAGGTCACTTTCTTCCTGAGGTTTTGCGTGTCAATGTAGTAGAATGTCTTCCTAAAGGTTGTCAGTCTAGCTTGATCCGTCCCAAGATTTCCGACCTTATAGCTCCCGTTGTAATTACTAGCTGGCGAAGGTAGATGTATTCCGTGACATTTTCAGTAGTGTGCTGTTTTAGTGAAACGTTATCTGCCTTGTTCTATTTCTTTCACATAAATTTCGTCTTTCGAAAAGCTATTTTCAGTCCCACTCGCTGACAGTTGAAGGCGAGATGCTGTATCATCGTCTGTAGATGTTCAAACTCATATGCGAATACAATGCCACCTGGAAGTCTGGGATTATCCTTTTTTTCCAGTTCAATTTAGACATTCCCTTTCCAGGACGGCAGAGAACAGTTTGAGGGAGATGAAATCACTTTATATTAAAAAAAATAAAAAGCAGTCTACATGTGGTTAAATAATACAGGCTATTCTCACGTTTTGTGGGTACGAACATGACGTAACATGCTTGATACGTTCCCGGGAATTATGCCGGATAATACTGTAGAAACCGCACAATATTTCAGCTAGACAACTGCCCGCCATCTTCAGGTGCTACTGTCGCGTCGCTGAGAAGCTCGCCAATTTATATGCTGGCTTTCTAGAACAGCGCAGGCGCCAGCGGGGCATAACGTCATCGAAGACCAATCGTAGACAGCGTCGAATACCAGAGCCCTCTGCTGGAGAATCGGGTCGCGGTCCGCGGAAGCGCGGACGCGGCGCGGGAAAATGCGGCCGGGAGCGACGGACCCCGTTCGCGCGCGCCATGTGTTGGTAGAAAAAGATGGTGAGCTCCCGTTTCTGGGTGTTTTGGTTCGTAGAAAAGGAGACGGCTCCTTGGGTCACAGTGTGTTCCGGAAGCTTACGCACACAGACTTGTATTTACAAGCTACGAGCTGTCATCATCCCTCACATCGCAGCGGTGTATTGCGGACGCTAGTGCATAGGGCTAGAGCCATCTCAGATCAGGACAGCTTATCGGCCGAGCTTAGCCATCTCCGCTGTGTGTTTGTCCAGAACGGGTACTCCGAGAAGCAGATTCGGAACGCATTTCAACCAGCACGCTCCAAACCTCAAGAACAGCCTGAAGAAGCAGAGAACACCACGGGATTGGTTTTTCTACCGTATGTCGGTGGCGTGTCTTTTAAGATGGGCAGAATTTTCAAGAAATATCGGATTAAATGTGTTTTTCGGCCTCCAGCACGAGTGCAATCAATGCTGGGCTCTGTTAAAGACAACCTCGGTCTGAGGAGACCAGGAATATATAAAATCCCGTGCCAATGTGGGAAGTCTTATGTTGGCCAGACGTGTCGTACGGTCAAAGACAGATGCGACGAACATAAACGTCACACGAGGTTGGGTCAGCCAGAGAAATCTGCGGTTGCTCAACACTGCCTTGACAAGGGACACGGCATGAATTCTGAAGAAACCAAGATCCTCTCGCACGCTTCCACATACTGGGGCTCCATCATCAAAGAGGCGGTCGAAATACGTATAAGCAGAGACCCAATAAACATAGACACGGGGTTTCACCTGAGCAAAGCCTGGGAGCCAGCCTTGGAGACACTAAGGAATCGTCAGCCGCAGATTAGCAACCGCACCGAATCAACGCAGATGGGAAACCTTAGCGCAGATGCTTAAATCGCACGCCAACAGCTCGCGCGCGCGAACGGGGTCCGTCGCTCCCGGCCGTGGCGCGCTTCCGCAGACCGCGACCCGTTTCTCCAGCACAGGGCTCTGGTATTCGACGCTGTCTACGATTGGTCTTCAATGACGTTATCCCCCGCTGGCGCCTGCGCTGTTCTAGAAAGCCAGCATATAAATTGGCGAGCTTCTCAGCGACGCGACCCCGCCCCCTGCCACGTCATCACCGTTGTGTCCCCCCTACCCTCCATCTCTACACCCTACATCTCCTTTCCCAAGGTGGCTTCCATCAGCTGCCCCTCCCGGATGATGCCCTCTCTCCCTTCATTTATCCTTCCTATCAACTCTGATCCTCAACCCCCCCTCCTTTCCTCCGTCGTTTCCCTGGGCTCCCTCTTCCTCCCCCCTTCCATCCTGTGTTTTCTCCCCGCCTATCATCTCCTTTCTCTCCGCCCCCCCCCCCCGAGTCCTTTTGTACTCCCCTCCTCTGCCTTCCCCAATCCCTGGCCCGTCTGCTCAGCACCCCCCACCCCTCTTATGGATCCTCCTCTTCCATTGGCTCCTTTCCCCCCTCCCCCTTCACTTTTCCTCTCCTCCCCCTCCTTTTTCCCGTCATCTGACCAGTTTCCCCCCACCTGCTGTCAGGTGTGGTATGTCGTATTTGTGCCAACTTTTAGCGCAGTGTTTAAGTGAATGTTCGGTGTTGTGCGTCCTTCCACAGTGTTGCCAACAGAAATCATGCTGTCGCTGGGTGTGCTTTTTATATCTCTTGCGACAGAACCCAGACTGCCGCCATGTTTTTTAATTGTCTGTCTATTATTTTTCTGCTTCCTGTGTATTTTATTAGCATCGTCCACCCTGTGTTTTATGTTTTAAGCTCCAGAATTTTCTGCCGTTTTATCGCCAACTGTTATTATTTTTTTATTATCTTCATCTTTTTAAAACAAATTCTGTAGGCTGAAGAGCGGCGTAATAAGCTGCTGCCATCCCGCCCCCGTTTAGGGGGAATCGAAACTCAATAAAGGAAAAAAACGACGCGACAGTAGCACCTGCAGATGGCGGGCAGTTGTCTCGCTGAAATATTGTGCGGTTTCTACAATATTATCCGGCGTAATTCACGGGAACCTATCAAGCAGATGCAGCTCCGGGAAAGCCGCAAACAGCACATATCGTAACATATCCGTCTATTTAACAGCGGACATAACAATTGAAAACTTAAAGTGCAAATTTGAAGTAGAATGTTTACTGAACAGAGCAACTGTCATCGTTTACCATTACTATATTCAGTAAACATTCTACTTCAAATATGACGTATGCGCGTGTATGACCTCGCTTTAGCAACTGCCATGTCCGCTGCTGAATATTCGGATGTAGTAGTATTACATGTTGGCACCTGCAGCACATGAGAAGCCTTTGACGCTGAAATCAGCCATTCGTACGAAACCAAAACAAACACGTTAAGCAACAACCTAAGTGAAATCATTATAATGTTCTTCTACAGATATTCGACTATGGTACTCCACATGAAGAAATAATTTAAAACTAGCTACGAGCCTACGCATCTAAATTATGGCTAATACGGTACTTCGCCGAAGCACGGGTATACATCCATTATATATTAAAAAAAAACACTGACATGATAAATACCGCTCATGGCTATCTGTTCATTAACTGCACTTACAGTTTTGATGGTCTGTCGTTGTTGATCATACGGTACCTATCGAACGCAATGGTAAAAATTAACAATATTACAGAGGAAAAAAATGGCCAGATCCCATTTCATGGCGGCAGAATGGACTATAGCCGACGAAGGAAAAGGCATTAATTATAAATCGGCCTTCCAACAACGTTATTTGAACTCCAGTGGCCGAATGAAGAAATACTAGAGACAGATTTATGAGTCATGTTTTTCTTTGTTTTGTCGGTAACAGTTATTGCTACTACTATGAAACACGATCTGGCCGATTATGCTCGCCTGTAATGTTGTTAACGTGTGTTACAGCATTCTGTATGTACCGAATGCTAGAGAGCTACAAACCGTGAAAATTGCAATGCACCTATCAAATTAAATCGTTCATAAAAATACCTGTGTCTTGACCAGCGTCCTTACACTTAGCCACTGAGGTCGATGACTGCACACTATGAAATCGCTGTTCATCTTCATAATCCGGAGGGCAATGACACGGGTGTATTATTTTGGGGGTAATAGCTTCTATTTACGAAATAATCAGCCGATCGTCGCCACTCGCAGTATAACAGAACGGCTGAAACTATTGCATACCTATCTGGTAGACGTCACGTAACTTCAGGTGCACCTATTTATTCAAAGCATCTGATCAAACAGTTCTATCTTACAGACCGTGTAGTTGGAACATCAGCGAAAAAGTGAGATGAGAACGTCCTCCTGACATTATAATATCGGCAATTCAGCTGGAGGAAGATACAAAAGTAATTCTATGTATAGAAAAGGCAAAACATCTTGATGTGTTATTTGATAAACAGGGTACAAACAATGACGAAATCACTAGTAGGATTCATAAGGGACGAGCTATGACAAGGGCGAAGAATTATGTTGTATGAACAAAAAGGTAAGAAGAACAACGAAGAAGGGAAAGTACACTGAGGGACAAAAGTCATGGGATATCTACTAATATCGTGGCAGTACTCCTTTCGCTTGGCGTAATGCGACGTGGCATGGACTCAATCAATCGTTGGAAGACCCCTGCAGATATACTGAGACATGCTGCCTCTATAGCCGTCCATAATTGCGAAAGTGCAGAATTTTATGCACGAACTGACCTCTCGATTACGTACCCACAGTGTTCGATAGGATTCATGTCGGGTGGTACGCGTGGCCAAATCATTGCCTCAGTTTGTCCACAATGTTCTTCAAACTAAACCAAAACAAATGTGACACAGTGACACTTCTGGGAACATGAAATCTGTGGATGGCTGCAAATGGTCTCCAAGTAGCCGAACATAACCATTTCTAGTCAATGATCGGTTCAGTTGTATCAGAGGACGAATTCCACTCCCATCTAGGCATAGCCTATACAGTTATGGAACCACCACCAGCTTGCACAGCGCCTTGTTGACCACTTGCGTCCATGGCTTCGCAGGGTCTGCGCCACACTCGAACCCAACCATCAGCTCTTGCCAACTGAAATCGGGTCTCATGTTACCAGGCCATCGTTTTCCAGTCGTCTAGAGTCCAACCGATACGGTCACGAGCCCAGGAGAGGCGCTGCAGGCGATGTCGTGCTATTATCAAAAGCACTAGCGTTGTTCATCTGCTGCCGTAGCCCATTAACGCCAAATTTCGCAGCACTTCCCGAACGGATACCTTTGTCGTACGTCCCACATTGATTTCATCGGCTGTTTCACGCACTGTTGCTTGTCTGTTAGCACCGACAACTCTGTGAGAAAGCCGCTGCTCTTGTCGTTAAGTGAAGGGCATCGCCACTGCCTTGTTCATGGTGAGAGGTAATGCTTGAAATTTGGTATTTTCGGCACACTCTTTACGCTGTGGACCTCAGAATATTTAATTCCTTAACAATTCCGCAAAAGGAATGTCCCATGGCTCTAGCTCCGGATACCACCCCGCGTTCAAAGTTTGTCAGTTTTCGTCGTGCAGCCATAATCATGTCCGAGACCTTTCCATATAAATCACCTGAATACATATGACAGCTCCGCTGATGAGCTGCCCTTTTATACTCTGTGTACTCGATACTACCGCCATCTGTATGTGTGCATATTGCTAAGAATGGTTCAGATGTCTCTGAGGATTGTGGGACAACTTCTGACGTCATCAGTCCCCTAGAACTTAGAACTACTTAAACCAAAATAACCTAAGGATATCACACACATCCATGCCCGAGACAGGATTCGAACCTGCGACGTAGCGGTCGCGCGGTTCCAGACTGTAGCGCCTAGAACCGCTCGGCCAGTACGACCGGCGCATATTGCTATCCCACGACTTTTGTCACCTCAGCGTGTGAGGCTGTAGCCCAGAGTTTAATTCTGTACGGTAGAGAAGCCTCCTGGGATATTAGTGAAGAAAAAAGAAAACTGCTTGCTACTGAGATGGATTACTTAAGACGAAGCTGTAATTGTACTAGGATAGATAGGATGGGAACCGATGTACTCCGATAAAAGACGAAAATGGATAGGGATATCCTTGAAGATATCCAACAAAAGCGGTTGATGTGGTTTGGCCATGAAAATGGGATGGATGAAGATAGGGTACCAAACAGGACACTATGGTCGATACCACCCCAGCGGAAGAAAAGGGCCGCCCACGACGAAACCGGTAAAATTATGTGGAGGAGGACGCAATTGGAGCAATGAATATGAACATTGAGGGAGGTCCAAACAAAAGAAAATAGCGACTGGAAGGGAAGAAGCGGCGGCAGCGGTAGATAAAATAATATCTCTTTTATTGTTATTTTTTGACAAAAGAATTTATTCTTCGGAAATTATATCACAATGCTTGATTATGTTTTCGGTACTCCTAGTATTGTTATATTTTTTCAGCTTCACATACAATTCAAACTTAAAACCGGAGTCAGCGTGCGCTGGCCGGCCGTTATGACAGAGGGGTTCTATGTGCTTCAGTCTGGAACCGCGCGACCGTTACAGTCGCAGGTTCGAATCTTGCCTCGGGCATGGATGTATGTGATGTCCTTAGGTTAGTTAGGTTTACGTTGTTCTAAGTCCTAAGGGACTGATGGCCTCAGATGTTAAGTCTCATAGTGCTCAAAGCCATTTGCACCATTCTCAGCGTGCGCTGAGTAAGTAGCTAGCCCAGGCTGTTTACCATTTTTACTAATCTATTTGAAGTGTCAAAGTTTAGTGTATCATGACGCCGTTTTTTACAATTGATATGTGGGTTTTAATACGTTATATGCAACTTCGCCTGGGGAACAGTCATCGTATCCTCTCCCTCCTTCCCCTCCCCCAAACTCCCCCCCTCCCCTTCCCCCCTCCTGTGATTTGCGTGCTGACATCTCGTAAGGGCTATGATGACTGTGCTTTTGAACATCGCACAACCGACGTCATCGTATATAAATATATATACAACAACTGTCCTAACATCCACAACCAAGCGCCGCGCATCTTTTGCTGTAAACACGTGTTTATCTCGGGAAGCATGCGTCTCCAGTTCCCAACATTTTTTGTTATCTTGCTGGCACACGCATTCCTGATGTATGTTTGCCTAGTCAGCCGCTTTGGTTCAAATGGCTCTAAGCACTAAGGGAATTAACATCTGAGGTCATCAGTCTCCTAGAACTTAGAACTACTTAAAACTAACCAACCTAAGGACATCACACACATCCATGCCCGAGGCAGGATTCGAACCTGTGACCGTAGCAGCAGCGCGGTTCCGGACTGAAGCGCCTAGAACCGCTCGGCCACAGCGGTCGGCTGCTGTTTATAATATTTCTTTTATTGACGACAGTCGAAAGAATTATACGTGTTTTCGAGTGCTCGGAGATTTTTTTTATTTTCGAAAAAGATAGATCAAAGGATGTGCATCAAATTTTGCTTACAAAATTGGAATAAAGAGTAGGACCACATTCGAAATGTTGACTGTGGATTTTGGCTAATCTATTACTAGTAAGACAAGAGATTACGACTTGTACAGACTTTCAAAGAGAGTCAAGAAGACGAGGACCGTCCAGGACGCCATAGAACGTCACTTAATAACGACACTGGCGAAGAAGTAAAGAAACTGATTCTGGAAAATCGCCGAACCACCATCAGAGAGCTTGCTGCTGACGTCGTCGTAATCTTTGGTTCACGCCAAGTAATTGTTTCGGCTGTTTTGGACATGAAACTTGTAGCAGCAAAGTTTGTTCCGAGATTACTGAATTTCGACCAGATAAGAGGTGGCGCAGACTTCAGTCAGGAATTGCTAAAAGAAGTCGACAACGATCCAGGACTTCTACAGAAGTTTATAACTAGTGACGAAACGTGGGTATACGGGTATTACTTCAAAACCAAATTCAAATCGTCCCAATGTAAATTGTCTGAATAGCCAAGACCGGAAAAAAAGTTCGTTCGCATGTGAAGGGTCTTGTAACTGTCTTCTTTGATTGTAGTAGGGTAGTGCATCATGAATTCCTGCCTTAAGGTCGTACGCTGTATAAAGAATACTATCTGGACGTTATGCGCCGCTTGCATGAAGCAATCCGAAGAAAACGACCAGAATTGTGGTAATACCACGCGTGGAAGTAGTATCAAAATAATGCTTCCGCTCACACCTCAATGCTTGGTTTTGATATTTGGGTAAAAAATAGTACCGTTATGCTACCTCAGCCACCGTATTAACCAGACATGTCCCCCTGCGACTTCTTTTTATTCCGAAGTATGAGGAGAACTATGAAAGGGCGTCATTTTGTCGAAAGGGACAAAGTTGATTTTAATAAAGAAATAAATACTTTCTTAAGAATAGCGAAAATTCCGATTACTTATATAGGATGAGTCAGGAGGAAAGGTATATGCTTTGGGGGATCATATTTTTAGTGATTATGAAGAAAAAACCTCATATGGACCTAAGCCCTATTCCCAATGGATTAATATCACTTTCGTACGTGTTTCTTGAATAACTGGAAAACCGCAGTGAAAGCAGTGGGAAGAAATGTGAGTTGGTGAGTGACATTTACTAGAAGGAAATACATTTATACAAGGGTTGTCCAAAAGAAAAGGTACGAAACATCACTGTGAGTGTAAGTGAAGCCTCCAGAAAAAACGTATCGCAGTACAAAATTAAACTATATGTAATTCATTTTTCTCTCTAGAATTAAAAGTTTGTGCAAAGAGAGCGCGAGAATGTTGAAAAACTCGCTCAACACGCATGCGCTGAAGCTCACGTAGATTTTGTAGACCGATTTGAGGTAGCATATTGAGGTAGCAAGTTGAGACGAACAGTTTGATACGGGACACTTGTGGTCTGTCAAGTCGGGGAACTCGTGGTCTGTCTCGGAAACCATTCGGAAAGGGCATACGTCCATATGAAGTTTTTTGTTAAGAATCACTAATACTATCACCACTCAAAGCATGTACCTGTCCTCCTGACTATATATATATTCCAACGTCAGAGATCCAATACTCACCGAATTCCTTGAGCATGGAGAAACCATTAACAGTGGCGTGTACCGTGAGCACTCCATACTCCAAGCAGGTCCATCAAGAGTAAAGTATCTGTTCTGATCATGGACGGAGTGATTTCATTCCACGATGACGCGCGTCCACACATCTCCAAGGTCACACAAAGTGTATTGGATGAGTTCGAGCGGGAGCAGCTTGAGCATTCTCCCTCAAAGGGAAACGCATCAAGTCGTACGACGAACTGAAATACGCAGTGGAGGACTAGCTCCTGCCACAGGTACAGAAATTCTGGGAACAGGGAATCCTTCACCTCGTGAAACAGTGGGATAGTTGTGCTCAGGCCTCTGGTAACTTCTTTTCAGTAAAGACTTCACTTACACCCACAGTGTTGTTTTGTTCCTTTTCTTTTGGACAACCCTCGTATAAATGTATTTCCTTCTAGTAAATGTCACTCACCAACTCACATTTCTTCCCACTGCTTTCACTGACGTCCATATCTATTTCAGTATCATCATCATCATTATCATCATCATGAATGTTGGGCATTTTACATCCACTGCTGGATAAAGGCCTCCTCTACATTGTTCCATAGATCTTTGGTTGTACTCGCTTCACTTTATTACCGTGGGCTAACACTAAAACGTCTATAAATTGATCTTGCTATCGGGTTGTGTCGGTTTCCTTTTGTTAGGGACACTCTATTACATCTCCCCACAGTAAGAGAGAGCGGCAATTCTGTGCAGCAATTGTAAATACTGTCACAGTTGTTCTACATTTACTTACGACGTCCAGCAACTACGCTTTCCTAATCACAACTGCATTGCCAAAGAATAGTTTGAGATCCCTGCTTAACCGACACAATAAACTTTTCACTGAGGACATTAACGGTCCTGTAACCGTCTTATGAGACGCACAGTTGCTTTCGCTTTGGTTGAACTTTCGCCGTTGTGTATAACGTACTAGGTTTTATAAATCAAAAAAGCATCCGAACTAGTCTGCTCATAACTCGGCTACGGGTTGGTAATGACGTTGAAACACTTAACTGTTTACTACGCGCAAGTAATGAAACTCCACTACGTCTTCCGCCAAGCTGGACATACACTGATGTGTGAAAACGTTATTATCACTAGCTGAAAAATGACAAAACAGGAGGATTAGATAACTTGCCATCAGAGCATTATAAATATGGGAGGCCAAACATCAAGAAACCATTGTTTGCTCTGATCTTAAGGATTTGGGAGTATGAAATGATTCCACAAGACTGGAAAGATGCTTGTATTTCCAAGATCTATAAAGGCAAGGGTGACATATCAGACTGCAGCTCCCACAGGGGCATTTCTCTTCTCTCAGCAGCGGGAAAAGTCATTGCCCACATAATTAACACCCGGTTAACACACTTTGCAGAAAAACTGCTACCAGAGACCCAGTGTGGCTTTTGCCCAAACAGAGGCACAGTGGATGCCATATTTGCTGTCAAACAAATGCAAGAGAAAAGCTTAGAGCAACATCGGCCTTTGTTCATGTGCTTTGTAGACCTGGAAAAAGCTTTTGATCGTGTCCCACGGGAAGCTTTCTGGATCATACTAAAAAAAACTAGGCGCCCTGACAAAATTGTCAGTTTGATTCGGCAGTTTCATGAAAACATGATGGAAAAAATCCGCCATGAGGACAAGCTCTCAGAACAGTTTCCCGTGACATGTGGTGTAAAACAAGGCTTTGTTCTGGCTCCTACACTCTTCTCACTTTACTTCGCAGTTGTTATGAGAGACGCGACCAAAGCCTGTAGTAATCAAATTAGTCTCGACACAAGGACAGACAAAAGTGTCTTCAACATCTCTCGCCTGAGAACAAAAAGTCGCGTAACCAAACTATCCATCTTAGAGATTCTCTACGCGGATGATGTATGCATGTTGGCTAATTCTTGCGAAACTCTTCAGACTTACATAAACCTGCTAAATGCCTCCTGCAGAAGATTTGGCTTAGCCATTAGCATCACTAAGACGCAAGTTCTCAAACAGCCACTTTGAGGTCTTAATGCAGATGACTCCAGTATTGAGATAAATAACAAACCCTTGCAAAATATGCCAAATTTCAAATACCTGGGAAGCCAAATTAGAAGTGACAACAGCCTGACAACGGAAATCGCAGCGCGTATAGCCAGCGCAGCCTCAGCCTTCGGTAAGCTTAATGACCGAGTATGGAAATCACATGATCTCAAACTACAAACGAAAATTGCAGTCTACAAAGCAGTAGAATTATCCACCTTACTCTATGCCTCGGAAACCTGGTGCTGTTACAAAGCTGACATTAAGAAGCTAGATAAATTTCATCTTCAATGTCTGAGAACAATTCTGCGCATCAAATGGGAAGACCGTGTCCCAAACACGGAGATTTTGCGCCGCGTGAAACTGGCTGGTAATGAAGCTTTAATAATGAAACGTTAATTGAGATGGAGTGGTCACATAGTTCGCATGGATGACAGTAGGCTACCTAAATCGGTGTTCTACTCGCAGCTCTTGTGCGGGAAGAGGAGGAAAGGTGGTCAACACTTGCGATATAAAGACACCATTAAACGCCACCTTGCAGCCTGTGGCATTCCAAGCAACCGTTGGGAGGAGCTAGCATTGCGCCGATCGGAGTGGCGATCAACTGTACATAAGAGTATCGAACAATTCGAGCAAAAACGTCTAATGAACCTGGATGCTAAAAGAGAGCTCCGAAAATCTCAGCTCAAGCCTGTCTACACGTATACTTACAACTCCGCTGGTCAACTTCACTGTGCTTCATGCAACAGAATATTCAAAGCGAAATTCGGATTCGCGAGCCACATCCGAGCCTACCACAACAAGGACAGAGAAGACTGACGGAGTCGCTGTCGCCGGACACGGCGAGGAGGACATCATCATCATCACTAGGTTTAATGCGCCTACAGGCGTTGCGAGCATGCGGTGCCGTAAGAAAAAAATAAATGCAAAGAATATATCTAAACAATCAGATTCGGAGCTGCGATCGACAACGCCTTTATAAGACTACAAGTGTCTGGCGTAGTTGTCAGGTCAGTTACTGTAGATACGAGAGTTTGAGAGTGGTGTTATAGTCGGTGCACGAGCGGTGGGACTCACCATCTTCGAGGTAACTATGAAGTGCGCATTTTCCCGTACGACCATTTGACGGGTGTACCGTGAATATTGGGAATCCGCTAAAACACCGAATCTCCGACATCGCTGCGGCCTGAGAAAGATCCTGCAAGAATGGGACAAACGACGACTGAAGAGAATCGTTGAGCGTGAAAGAAGTGCAACCCTTCCGAAAACTGCTGCAGATTCCAGTTCTGGGCCATTAACAATTGCCAGGATTGAGAACCATTCAACGAAACATCATCAATATGGGCTTTCGGAGCCGAAGTCACAATCGTGTTTCCTTGATGACTGCACAACGCAAAGCTTTACTCCTCGCCTGGGCCCGTCAACACTGATATGCGACTGTTGATGACTGGAAACATGATGCCCAGTCGGTCGAGTCTCGTTTCAAACAGTATAGAGCGGATGGACGTGTTTGCGTGACAGCAGACGACTATTCAAGCTGCCGGAGCCTCTGTAACGGTGTGTGGGTGGACGGAGGGGGGGGGGGGAAGGATGGCGTGTGCAGTTTGAGTGTGATATGGATCTTAATACATCTAGATGCGACTCTGACATGTGACACATACGTAAGCATCCTGTCTAATCACCTACATCCATTCATGTCCATTGTGCATTCCAACGGACTAGGTGATTCCAGCAGGACAACGCGGCACCCCACACCCCACACACCCACATGCAATTCTGCATGCTCACGAGGGCCCTACACGATATCAAGCAGGTTGAAACCTCTGTGTTTAAGTCTAAAACTATTGACTCGTAAAACGTCTACGTTTTTACTTCAACCGCTGAAATAACTGAACCTACTGTCACTTTCCTTGTTTTTAGCATTTCAAAAATTGACCTACAAAATTTTCCTTGACAAATACACCTCAAACTTGTTCTATTCATTTATGACCCACAATATATAATCGCAACACAATCTGACTGCAAATAGTTAACACAAAAGAATGCCCCGTGAATTAGAAGAAATCCTAACAGTAACCTATACTTTTTCATAATTCACTTACCTCACAGAACATCTTCATTACACGAACTACAGCAAATACAGCAAGCAGCCACTACAGCCAGCTAAATGAAAAGATTCTAACTACTATGGGCTCTAAGTACTAGTAGGCATGTGGTTAGCAACAGAAAAGGATTTTGTTGAAGAGCAAACAATATATTTAGCAGATTTTACTTATTCATGTTCATCTAGTTACAAAAATCATAATATCGTCAATAATTCTATTACCCAAACATTAGCAAATACATCAATCATCATTTTACAACTCATATCCAACCAACACTACGGCTGCATGACGGACACACGTCCAAACCGTTCGCTTGCGCTAACAATGGTAACCTCCAACACTGCTAACTTTTAACTCCTAACTGCGAGTCCTTTCAGCCCTAGACTCTGTTAGGGAGGGCGCAGAGCGCTGTCATTGATGTTAATGCAGTCTACAGCGCAGCCAACATAGAAACATGTAAACAGGCTACGTACATTGCCCCCTGCTCCCCTCAAAAAATTTTACAAAGTGTTTTGGGCAGTGACCAATACTAAGTTGTTAAAATTTTTCACATTAACAATATCAAATATATCACATCCACACAATTAGTAATATACTGTTCATCAATAAAGCAAAAATCCTCCTCACAGTCCTTAAAGACAGTCCTAATCATTCATCAGAAGAAAAGTCTATGACAGTTTTATGCACAAAGGCTCAGCAGTAACCATGCAGTCTTGGAGAAGTAATGTTGTCCACCCCATGGAAACACAATGCTGACTCTTGACATGACGATTCCAGTTGAGAAGATTGGTAATGGGCCACAACATAGCAGTTCCACAGGAGAGTCAGTCGAAGTCTTGAAGAATATTGGTAGAATTGGTGGGTCAACACAGAGCAGACCCACAGTATTCCTTGTACAGATTATGGTAGTAATGGGTCACCAAAGGTGTAGACCCACAGTAGTCCTTGTAGAGATTATGGTAGTAATGGGCCACAAAAGGGGCAGATCCACTGCAGTCCTTGTCGAGATAATGGTAGTAATAGGCCACCAAAGGTGCAGGCCCATTGGAGTCCTTGCAGAGATGGCCAGCAGCCATCCATTGCAACTGTACAGGTGCACAATCACAATTACAGAGTCTGGAGGATAATGTAGCAAGTCCATGAACCACCACTTGTGCACTAACTAATTTATTTATTTATTTACTTATTTTTTGCAATATCTTTAGAACCAGCAATGCTGTTAACCAGTCCCTTGCTGAATTATCATCACACGTGCAAGCACTAACACAGTCATAAAATCTCTGAAATTTGCTACATACAGTATGACCAACAGACAAATGTGTGCAGTAAAATGAATCCCTACTATTTACCTAACTTGGAGAACTGATGTCAATATAATTACAATTCAACAGTATACAAATTCAATTACAAATGCAAATAAAATATTATTATAGTAAAGAACATATAAACAGAAATTACATTTGTAGTAGCACGGGGTTTACAATATAATAGAGCATATACATGAGTATTACAGGAATTATGACATAAGCAAATAAATAAAAAATGAGATTGTACTTAGAACATTAACTTGACACATTGAGCATGAAAAGAAAGCATAACAGAATAAATAATGTCTGAACATCTTCCCAAAGTAATGAATATACTACAAAAAGAGATTAGATTTGAGTATAACAGTATTCCTCGTCATAGTGAATGCAGCTTAGTATTAGAAGAAAAAAATTCTACCAAACTTATCTTATCAGGTAAACGCACAGAGACAGTAAGAACACAGACACACAAGGGTACAGATAAACATAGCGGAATGACACAAAGGGAAAAGACAGGGTCAGTTTTCAGTGTAACATTTGGTACTGCAGTTCTTGTGATGAGCATTTTATACCTCTCTTTCATTTTATTTTCTTTCAATAGTATATTCCATGCTGACCCCTCTTTTAAAAATACTTCATGTCCAACCAACCTTCATTTACCTCTCCTACTTCAACATTTGTTCCCACAAAAGAAATCCTATCTAACCATACTATCTTTATTTACACTTTCATATATTTATTGCCTCATCATTTGTTTCCAAGAAAATCCTACCTAAACATGTTATCACTAGACCCTACTTATATTTGTTCATTTCCTGTTCCAAAATAATACTCTTTGGTCAAACCTTTTCCTTACAGCTTCTCAAATCATTTCTTCGCACCTCATCAGAAGTCATACTCTTATATGCCTTGAGCTAACTTAAATCTACTGAGACCAGATACATAAACTAGAGAACAAGGCAATGCTGCAGCACAAATCAAATAACATAAACAACAATGACAAATATACAAATTGACCACGCAAGCAGCAGCATACCTAAATTAACCAAGCAAATGCAACAACTTATACCAAAACATGACAAAGCACAAGCAAAAAAAATATTACAGTAATGACAGCAATGCAGATAAGAGAAATGTCTATTCACATATTAATGTCTATGTCACATCTTAACACTAAAGTCGTGCACCACAACAACTTATTCCACAAAAAAAAATTACCAATATCTTGAAAAGAAAATTAATGGATGCAATTCTGTTACTAGCCCCTTCTCCTTCTTGTTGTTCTTTCCTTTCCCAGTGCTCCTTTTTTAAGAATGTGGATCATAAAATTACTATTTAATGGATCTGTTGACAGAAAGTGTTCGCATTAGCATATGTATTGAAATTTATTTTATAAAACCAATGCTGCAGCGCATCCATATATCAAATAAAATAAGCACATATGTACAAAGCAAAGCATAAAAACATTGTTCAATAGCCAAGTGGCATTTCATAAGTCAGTAAAATTCTCTCAGCTCTCGTAGACACTTGACGAAATCAGGTGTGCACACTTAAGAATATTTCTCGTCAATTGATAAGCATTTCAGTAAGAAACTCAAAGTACAAACTCCAAAGTGTAATGATATGTTTCCAAGAAATCGCGTGTCGTGTTTGTGGTGCATTCTGCAAAGAAATGTCAATAGCGAGTTCAACGGCCTCTCTTTTCTACAACTGTGCGAGCGCTTGCGGGAGTGCAGTAAGATTAAAAGCAGCTGAAGCGACACCACTACAGTCGACAGCCAATAAAACAATGGGTTTTTCCAGGCAGATAGTGTGCAGCTGGGAGCAGCAGAGCATTGCGTCGAGGTCACGTGTACGCTTTACCAAGATATTTACAACAACAGTTTCCGTTACGATGACAATTTGATAAATAAAATTTCACAGGTTGAAAAATTACAGGAGAAGTGTGTAGAAACTACGTCTCATCAATAACAGTGTCCAAAAATTTCTGTTGGCATTGTGATACTCACATTCACATATAGATTGACTCTTCATAACTCTTAAAGTACAATTCTTGGTGTCCAACATTCTTTTCCACAAACCAGAGTCCCTAACCACTACTCATTATTCATTGCCTCATTACAGATTTACATATTCGTCGATATTTCTTCAATACTACATCATAATAAACATGCAGCATAATCACATTCCTCATAAGGTATCGCCCTATTGATCATAAAATTATCTCAACATCATAATACATGTCGTCGTCGTAATAATATCATCATAACACATCAATCAAATTTCAAAATCGTAGTACCTTCCCTCAATAATCTCAAAACCTCTCAAAAAAACCTCTCTGCTCGTTTCAATACTGTCATCTACCTCAAACGTACTTCAAAAATCAGGATCCCATACAAAATACATAGCTCAAAGCTCTCACAATATCACAATGGTTCCGAAAATATATGTGAACAGCTCACAAAATGCAAACTATGTACAATTTGATAAATGTAAAGTAGTCCAAATGCATAATTACGTAGACATGTTAGTGATGTAGTAAAAGTATAGATTTCTCTCTGTTAAATGTCCAGGTAGCTGTGTAGTTCTGTGTCAGACAAATGTGGTACTGATGTGTAAAACTGTGTAAGCAAATATCATAATAGATAGGGCTCCTTGCACTTGCCACACCCATAATACACAAAGTAGGGGTACCCCCATGAGGGATCATGTATTTATACCTTAGACGTTACAGATTAAAACTGCGGATTGAAATGTATCACCAAAAACCATCTCTGTATCATTGTAGTTCAAAAATATTTCTAAAAACATTCCAAGTACAAAATGTAATCACTGAAATGCGTGTCATATAGCGCTAAACTGTACTTCCTGTTGTACGAAAATTTCTGTCATCGCCTAAAGGCAAAAATTTGCCAAGTGTCGTAGATATCGTCGTTCATAAGCAAAGTTCCCCACAAATCAATAAACTTACCTTGTCATATACAAATGTAAAGTGCTATGCGCATAAAAGTCGTAGTTATTAGGTTCATTGCCGTGACATTGAAAGTGCTATGCTACAACGTAGTGGTGTGTTACGAAAATAACTCTCTCACCGTGTCCACGCCACAAAAGTCATTAGCAAAACTTGTTTTACTTTTCAGAAGAACGCTGAAAACAGTGCAGACATAAAACAGATACAGGGTAAAAGCACTAATGAAAGTTGTGTCACATGTTAGTAGCGTCTTAATATAACCGTATAGCTGTCAAACAAACCAAATATTGTGTCATCTGTAATCTCTCAGAAAGTACTTTAAATAAAAATGTTTTTCCTTCAGGTATACGAAAATGTTGCAGTAAAACCTCACTATCAGTATATGCTTGACACACGTCATCATTATCACAGTACCTCACACGATAAAACAAAAAACTATTTGAAAGGCAAAACTGGAAAGACACACTAATGTAGCACTGAAAACAATAAATATTTAATTATTTGCAAAAGTGAGTGCGAGATACTTAGCGCAAATCCACATGCATGCCACAACTGCTCCGCTCATTACAATACAGTACAACAATCAGAAATTACAACTACAAAGGAGATTCGATATATAATTACGCTCTAGCAGTAAACAATTACTAATTTCTAATCATGTACTAATTATTCAAACTACAATAAAATCAGAAGATTCCAGTGAAGTATCCTCGGCTAAGTGTCGACAGGTGAAACTTTATGTGTAAGTCTAAAACTGTTGTATTCAACTTGTGAAACTACCACGTTTTTACTTAAACCGCTGAAATAACTGAACGTACTGTCTCTTTGCTTGTTTTTAACATTTCAAACCCTGACCTACAGAATTTTCCCTGACAAATACAACTCAAACTTGTTCTATTCATTTATGACCCACAATATACAAACGCAGCGCAGCCTGACTGCAAATAATTAACACGAAAGAATGGCCCTGAATTAGAAGAAATCCTAACATTAACCTACACTTTCTCATAACTTACCTCAGAAAATCTTCATTACACGAACTACAGCAAATACAGCAAGCAGCAACTACAGCCAGCTAAATAAAAAGATTCTACCTACTATTGACTCTAATTGCTAGTAGACATGTGGTTAGCAACCGAAGAGATTTTTGATGAAGAGCAAACAATGTGTTTAGCAGATTTTACTTTATTCGTGTGACATCTAGTTCAAAAAATCATATAATCGTCAATAATTCCATTACCCAAACAGCAGTAAATACACCAATCATTATTTTACATTCCATTTCCAACTAGCACTAAATCTCCGTGACGGACACACGTCCAAACCGTCCGCTCGTGCTAACACTGCTAACCTCCAACAAGGCTAACTATTAACTCCTAACTGCGAGTCCGTCCAACCACAGTGTCTTTTAGCGAGGGCGCAGAGTGCTGTCAGTGATATTAATGCAGTCTACAGCGCTGTCAACATAGAAACAAATAAACAGGTTACTTACAATGTGTACCAGCTTCTAAGGCAGTTCTGTGTAAGTAGAGCGGAGGGGGATGGGGGAAACATTCTGGCAACTTCACGAGCCGAAAACCGGGAAATCCATTGACAAAAGCGACTTTAAAGAAAGTCAAATTGTTATTGCCTGTCATCAGGGGGCCAAGTGTTTCGGGAACGGCAAAGCTGGTCGCCTGTTTGCGTGATACTGTCGTGACGTTCTGTGGCAAGCACATGAAGGACTGTGAAAACTTGAGTAGGCGATAAGGTGCTGGATATCCACTTGTCGTCACAGAATGGTGAGGTTGTAAAGCAGGATGACCGGCGGTCTGTGACAGATCTGACGACATAGTACAATTGTTGTGCAGCGAGAAGTGTTTTGGAGCGCACCGTTCACTGCACATTGTTTAAAGTGCGGTTCCCCAGCAGACTGCGACGGGTCCCACAGCTCTCGCTATCGGACTTGGTTTATCCTTTATTTGGGACAATTAAACCAGGATTCCGTCATTCTGGCCTCTAAAGCATTGTGTATTCTCCCCATGTGTTAAGGTCTCGTTGGAGTATCGTTGAGAACTCTGTGTGTTCCCCTAACCTATCTGTCTCTTTAGTTTTAATGTTTTCGTAGAGATAAGATTTCATTCACGGCTGCTACTGGCGACATCCCCGATCACATGACTTTGCTTTCTCGTCCCTTCTACTCCACCAATCGATACGGAGCACCAACTGCCTTCGGTCGTTTTCTACTAGTTGCAATAATAGTAATGCTGTCAACTTCCGAATTGTTCTCCGCATTCAACAAGAGTCATGTTTCTCACATCTTCATGTTCCTCATACAATATTGCGACGCCTGAAGGCACACTTTAAAGAGCCAGCTGGTCCTATTATGTTTCCTCGCCGAGGGTAATAGAATCAGATAAAAATCTCTTCGCTGATGGAAACAAGTAGGATCATCGGCAGGTATTTTACGTTTCACTGCTGCTCCACGCCATGTTCTTGGTCATCGGTAACTCTTGGTGACGTAAAATTCCCTATATGCTACAACCAATCCTACCTTTCCAACCAAGCTCTGTGCAAAGTTTACTGCACAGTAATATCGGAAGTCCACTCTCGACTTCCTGGAAGAAGTCGAGCCTACATTTATTTACACACTCGTAATAATGACAAAAGTAATGAAAAATTTTACTGTATTTACCGCTAAAATTGCTGCTAAAAGACGCACTACTGAGAGTATTTAAGGCTCCAACAACAAGCCACAATAGAGACGTAACTTATTAAAGTGAAAAACTGTCATTAAAATTGAAAGTTTTTAATGCACACTTATTTCAAGTCATCAGACTGATGCAGTCATTGATAGTCAGGTCGTTTCCTACCTGACCTGACCTTGTCTCTGATTCCTGTGAAGAAAGGTGGTAATGCTTAGAGTCTGTAATGTTTAAGGCTTTGATAAAGAAAATCGTGTCTGAACGTTTTATTCCCAGTATCCATCGAAAAAAAAAATCAGAGGAAGCACTCCATAATTAATGGGCGTTACTACACTGCTTGTCAGCAGACATAAGCCTCACCGTCTGTTCTCCAATATGACAGTAATGCCTCCTTCTTTATGGCACATATTTATACACTCGTAATAATGACAAAAGTAATGAAAATTTTTACTGTATTTACCGCTAAAATTGCTGCTAAAAGACACGCTACTGAGAGTATTTAAGGCTCCAGCAACAAGCCACTATAGAGACGTAACTTATTAAAGTGAAAAACTGTCATTAAAATTGAAAGTTTTTAATGCACACTTATTTCAAGTCATCAGACTGATGCAGTCATTGATAGTCAGGTCGTTTCCTACCTGACCTGACCTTGTCTCTGATTCCTGTGAAGAAAGGTGGTAATGCTTAGAGTCTGTAATGTTTAAGGCTTTGATAAAGAAAATCGTGTCTGAACGTTTTATTCCCAGTATCCATCGAAAAAAAAATTCAGAGGAAGCACGCCATAACTAATGGGCGTTACTACAGTAATGCCTCCTTCTTTATGGCACATGACATTGCTGCCAAGTTCACAGTTGGCACATCAGACATTAGGCTGACTTATCGTATTTATAGCTGTAGTCTGCCAAAACGGATTCAGAAGTCTTGTAGGTGAGACAAGCTTGAGATGGCACTGTGCATCGTGTTGTTGATCGCCGAGATGCGATGTGGCATGCCACTGATATAATATAAGCTGCCACGTCAGGTCACCCACTTCGTGTCGTGCTGGCGACTCGGCCAACCTTCCGCCGCCTATGATTCACTACGGACCCCCTGTCGCTTCGTTTTCCTCCACTGCTGCGTTTCATTGGGGAGGGTTCCTATCGGTCGCTTTTGGCTTACTTACTGCCAGAATACTTTTACACCCTCGCATCCTTCAGAAAATAATATAAAGTTATAATGTACAATATGTGGTTAATATCGACCATTTCACTTTTTCTCGTCTTATTTTGAACATTGTAAGGACTCATGATTTAATACAAAATTTTGCTGTTTGAATTTGATTCTCTATCTCTCCAGTAATGACACGTTTCGTGTTCATTTTCGCGGATGTGCGCCCATCCCCGTCTCTGTTTCCTATGAAAACACCACAAAGTCTTACATCTTCGGGGCCTAACTGCCGTTTTGCACAGCGTTAGTTAATTTAAGAATCGAAGTTATACTAGCCACATATCGTAACTGTTACAATAGAACCACTGCGTTAACCCTTGTTGACCTGACGACATCATCAGCTACGGCTGCATTGGTCACAGGACCATAGTGTATGGACGGTTGATCAATGGAATAGTGTCGCCTGTCGAATGAACACAATTCTTGTTTCACATAGTCAATGATCGTGTCTGCGTATGTTGTCGTCTAAGCAAATGGTTGGCACCGCAACAGGTGTCGACTATGTGCTGGAGCAAGCTGGCGCCAGCACTACAGGTGGCAAAGAAGCTGCGAGATGATCGATGTTAGGCATCAGAGAAAGCGAGCCTATCAGCAGAGAGGCCAAAGACAGGCTCGCAAGAAACGCGACGCCAACGTCCTGTCGGCCGACAGTATTTAGATCACTGCCACGGACAGGAGTGTCAAGGGACGGAGCCATCAGTCGCAGCCCAGTGCGAGTCGCAGTCGTGGTTAGCTCAGCCTCTAGCTCAGAGTCAGTCAGTAACTATCAACCAGAGTAGTGTACACAGCGGACTTGTACTTCACTAGCAGTGATGCTGACGTGGACTATTACAGAAGAGCTTGTACCATAACACCTGGACTATCTTTAGTTAAGTAACTTCTTGTTCTTACAAATAAAGAACCCAGTTAATATATGCGTGCAGTTGTATTACAGAAAGAGGATACCGACCTCCCCCAACAACCTCTCCTTGCTTCCCATGGTACAAGCCTACAGTTACAATGAGACGATACAAAAAATGCCTACGAGTGTAATTCAGTGCAGATTTTGCTTGCTCCTCTTGTGTTTTCGCTTTCAAGGATGTTCCTTGGTATTTGATAATGTGATGTTGTGTTCTTGCATGAATTCCAGGAGGAATGCTGCAGAAAATAATTTTCTCTTTTTAGAGGCTTTCGTTGCTTTTTTCTGTATTTGTGTAAAACCATGGCTACCCCGCCCATTTCACCCCCTGCCCTCGCACCTCAGCTGCAGACGGCCAATGCCATGGATGTAACATAAGTTTTTCACTTTCATAACCAACAAATTGCTGCTTTGCTGGTGACGGTACAACAACTTCTGGCTTCACAAGCCGCGTCGGCCACACAACAGCAACCGCCCAACTGACTAGCCCACCATGTGCCGCTGACCAGCAACGAAGAGGCATGGCTCGAATACCTGACACCGTTCCAAACGCATTGTGAAGTCCATCGAGTTCAAGGTATTGTTAAGATATAATACTTTCTTTCGATTCCTATGTCCCCTGCGTGCAGGTTAATACAAAAACCATTCTCAACTGCGTCACCCGACGAACTCGGCTATGACGAAGTAATCGCTGCATTAATTGAATATTATGACCAGCAAGTCCAAGTAGCTCCAGCCAGATATACACTCCTGGAAATGGAAAAAAGAACACATTGACACCGGTGTGTCAGACCCACCATACCTGCTCCGGACACTGCGAGAGGGCTGTCCAAGCAATGATCACACGCACGGCACAGCGGACACACCAGGAACAGCGGTGTTGGCCGTCGAATGGCGCTAGCTGCGCAGCATTTGTGCACCGCCGCCGTCAGTGTCAGCCAGTTTGCCGTGGCATACGGAGCTCCATCGCAGTCTTTAACACGGGTAGCATGCGCGACAGCGTGGACGTGAACCGTATGTGCAGTTGACGGACTTTGAGCGAGGGCGTATAGTGGGCATGCGGGAGGCCGGGTGGACGTACCGCCGAATTGCTCAACACGTGGGGCGTGAGGTCTCCACAGTACATCGATCTTGTCGCCAGTGGTCGGCGGAAGGTGCACGTGCCCGTCGACCTGGGACCGGACCGCAGCGACGCACGGATGCACGCCAAGACCGTAGGATCCTACGCAGTGCCGTAGGGGACCGCACCGCCACTTCCCAACAAATTAGGGACACTGTTGCTCCTGGGGTATCGGCGAGGACCATTCGCAACCGTCTCCATGAAGCTGGGCTACGGTCCCGCACACCGTTAGGCCGTCTTCCGCTCACGCCCCAACATCGTGCAGCCCGCCTCCAGTGGTGTCGCGACAGGCGTGAATGGAGGGACGAATGGAGACGTGTCGTCTTCAGCGATGAGAGTCGCTTCTGCCTTGGTGCCAATGATGGTCGTATGCGTGTTTGGTGCCGTGCAGGTGAGCGCCACATTCAGGACTGCATACGACCGAGGCACACAGGGCCAACACCCGCATCATGGTGTGGGGAGCGATCTCCTACACTGGCCGTACACCACTGGTGATCGTCGAGGGGACACTGAATAGTGCAAGGTACATCCAAACCGTCATCGAACCCATCGTTCTACCATTCCTAGACCGGCAAGGGAACTTGCTGTTCCAACAGGACAATGCACGTCCGCATGTATCCCGTGCCACCCAACGTGCTCTAGAAGGTGTAAGTCAACTACCCTGGCCAGCAAGATCTCCGGATCTGTCCCCCATTGAGCATGTTTGGGACTGGATGAAGCGTCGTCTCACGCGGTCTGCACGTCCAGCACGAACGCTGGTCCAACTGAGGCGCCAGGTGGAAATGGCATGACAAGCCGTTCCACAGGACTACATCCAGCATCTCTACGATCGTCTCCATGGGAGAATACCAGCCTGCATTGCTGCGAAAGGTGGATATACACTGTACTAGTGCCGACATTGTGCATGCTCTGTTGCCTGTGTCTATGTGCCTGTGGTTCTGTCAGTGTGATCATGTGATGTATCTGACCCCAGGAATGTGTCAATAAAGTTTCCCCTTCCTGGGACAATGAATTCACGGTGTTCTTATTTCAATTTCCAGGAGTGTATATTTGTGTAAACAATGGCTACCCCGCTCATTCCACCCCCTGCTCTCGCACCTCAGCTGCAGACGGCCAATGCCATGGATGTAACACAAGTTTTTCAGTTTCATAACCAACAAATTGCTGCTTTGCTGGTGACGGTACAACAACTTCTGGCTTCACAAGCCGCGTCGGCCACACAACAGCAACCGCCCAACTGACTAGCCCACCATGTGCCGCTGACCAGCAACGAAGAGGCATGGCTCGAATACCTGACACCGTTCCAAACGCATTGTGAAGTCCATCGAGTTCAACGTATTGTTAAGATATGATACTTTCTTTCGATTCCTGTGTCCCCTGTGTTCAGGTTAATACAAAAACTATTCTCAACTGCGTCACCCGACGAACTCGGCTATGACGAAGTAATCGCTGCATTAATTGAATATTATGACCAGCAAGTCCAAGTAGCTCCAGCCAGATATACGTTTTTTCGCTTGCGCGAAAATCCGGAACAGACGTACCAGTGGTACACAGAACTACGGATATGATTGGAAGTGTAAATATAATTGCAATTGTGAGAACTTTTGAAGTGACTTAATGATTAGGGATGCAATAACATTCAGTGTCCCAGGTAGTAGATTAAGGGAACGAATTCTTATGTACTCCGATCCATCACTTCCTCAAGTGTTGCAAATCTTACAGCAATATGATTCCGGTACCACAGCGGCCGATGAGTCTGACCAGGCCCCGATTTGTCGGGTCGAGTCACCCCATGCTCGCGACCTCCCCAAGCAGGCACAACACAAGCGCCTACACAGCCGCGCAGACCGCCACGTCGACAGATAAACGGACTTGTGAATTTAGTAAAGTCTTGCCCTAGGTGTTTTGCTCACCGTAAAAAAAGGATTGCCAATCACATAACGCACCGTGTTACACGTGTGCAAAAAAGGCGATCTCCAAGCAGTCTACTTGCAACGGCACGAAAACTCCAATTTTGCTCCATCCCAGAAAAAACTGGCTCGTGAAGATGCTGTCAACGTTGTGTTTCCCACACCTACAATAGGTTCTGACAACAGTAAGATTAAGGGTGCGCCTCATTCTCGCCCTAGTGCTGTGCAATGGAATTCTAACAAACTACACTCCTGGAAATTGAAATAAGAACACCGTGAATTCATTGTCCCAGGAAGGGGAAACTTTATTGACACATTCCTGGGGTCAGATACATCACATGATCACACTGACAGAACCACAGGCACATAGACACAGGCAACAGAGCATGCACAATGTCGGCACTAGTACAGTGTATATCCAACTTTCGCAGCAATGAAGGCTGCTATTCTCCCATGGAGACGATCGTAGAGATGCTGGATGTAGTCCTGTGGAACGGCTTGCCATGCCATTTCCACCTGGCGCCTCAGTTGGACCAGCGTTCGTGCTGGACGTGCAGACCGCGTGAGACGACGCTTCATCCAGTCCCAAACATGCTCAATGGGGGACAGATCCGGAGATCTTGCTGGCCAGGGTAGTTGACTTACACCTTCTAGAGCACGTTGGGTGGCACGGGATACATGCGGACGTGCATTGTCCTGTTGGAACAGCAAGTTCCCTTGCCGGTCTAGGAATGGTAGAACGATGGGTTCGATGACGGTTTGGATGTACCGTGCACTATTCAGTGTCCCCTCGACGATCACCAGTGGTGTACGGCCAGTGTAGGAGATCGCTCCCCACACCATGATGCCGGGTGTTGGCCCTGTGTGCCTCGGTCGTATGCAGTCCTGATTGTGACGCTCACCTGCACGGCGCCAAACACGCATACGACCATCATTGGCACCAAGGGAGAAGCGACTCTCGTCGCTGAAGACGACACGTCTCCATTCGTCCCTCCATTCACGCCTGTCGCGACACCACTGGAGGCGGGCTGCACGATGTTGGGGCGTGAGCGGAAGACGGCCTAACGGTGTGCGGGACCGTCGCCCAGCTTCATGGAGACGGTTGCGAATGGTCCTCGCCGATACCCCAGGAGCAACAGTGTCCCTAATTTGCTGGGAAGTGGCGGTGCGGTCCCCTACGGCACTGCGTAGGATCCTACGGTCTTGGCGTGCATCCGTGCGTCGCTGCGGTCCGGTCCCAGGTCGACGGGCACGTGCACCTTCCGCCGACCACTGGCGACAACATCGATGTACTGTGGAGACCTCACGCCCCACGTGTTTAGCAATTCGGCGGTACGTCCACCCGGCCTCCCGCATGCCCACTATACGCCCTCGCTCAAAGTCCGTCAACTGCACATACGGTTCACGTCCACGCTGTCGCGGCATGCTACCAGTGTTAAAGACTGCGATGGAGCTCCGTATGCCACGGCAAACTGGCTGACACTGACGGCGGCGGTGCACAAATGCTGCGCAGCTAGCGCCATTCGACGGCCAACACCGCGGTTCCTGGTGTGTCCGCTGTGCCGTGCGTGTGATCATTGCTTGTACAGCCCTCTCGCAGTGTCCGGAGCAAGTATGGTGGGTCTGACACACCGGTGTCAATGTGTTCTTTTTTCCATTTCCAGCAGTGTATTTGTCTCATTACTCATTGGCGGCCGTCGTGTGAACTTTCAGTTAGACACAGGTGACTGAATAACTTTGCTTAATCGCGCCACATACGAACAGGCTCAGCCCTTCTAAATCTACCAAGCGCCTCACTGCTTACAACGGACAGGAAATTGCAGTGCTTGGACAATCTACTTTGCCTGCTACTTAGAAATCTACGACAGTGAATTTTACTGTCTTGCAATCCAGAGACAGTAAGGACATTTTCGGTTTGGATGCCTTTGATTCGGGGTTCGACTTCGCGTCCACGAGAACGTACTTTCCATATCTTCATTTGCACCAAACGACAATGCCGCTTGCTTGATTAAAGAATTTCCTTAACTATTTCCAGAAGTAATGTGAAAAGCTAATAAATTTGTAGCGCATATTACATTGAAGGACAATGCACAGCCTAAGTTTTTCTGGGCCCACTCCGCTCCATTTGCTTTAAGAGACAAAGTAGCCAGTGAATTCAAAGAATTGCAAGATAATGGTGTAACTACTCCCATTCAAGCTATTCAGTGGCAACTCCTATCGTTTTGTTGCCTAACCCTTCTGGTCCCATTCGCATTTGTGTTGACTTCAAGTCTACAGTCAGCCCACAGACAGTAGCTGACACTTATCAATTATCTCGCCCAGAGGAACTCCTGGACAGGCTTTGTGCAGGACGTTACTTTTCTAAGATATATTTGCGTGATGCCTACTTGCAAATTCCATTAGATGAAGAATCACAGGACATGTTTCTAGGAAACACACATTTAGGAATGTTCAAATATTTGCGTTTGGTCTTCGGCAGTCATTTCGTAGCCACCATTTTTCAACGTCACCTGGAACAGCTGACTGAAAGTGCCCAGCCGGCCAGTCAGTCATCCAGTGCGTCAACGAGTCGAGTCATCAGTCGCAGCCCAGTGGGAGTCACAGCCGTGGTTAGCTCAGCTTCTAGCTCAGAGTCAGTCAGTAACTATCAACCAGAGTAGTGTACACAGCGGACTTGTACTTCACCAGCAGTGAGGCGAACATGAACTGCTACAGAAGAGCTTGTTCCACAACACTTGGGCTATCTCAAGTTAAGGAACTTATTGTTCTCATGGATAAAGAACCCAGTTAATATGTTCGTGCAGTTGTGTTACAGAAAGAGGATACCGGCCACCAACAACATCCTCTCCTTGCCGCCCATGGTACAAGACTCTACAGTGTCAACGGGACGACACAAAAGACTAAGTAAACGTTATAGCAGTCTGCCTGCTTCCCTTCTTGAATGATGTGTTCTCCGACAGTGTCTTCCGCTAGGATAAATGCCTCAGAAGGTCAGAATAGAACTACAGGAGCTCCAGATGCATGGTGGTCTATTCAAGTGCTGTCTTGCCCAAAAACTTCTCCCGATCTCAACCTGGTGGAACCCATCTGGGACCCTACAGGGTACGATCTCCGCGCTCGGAAACCAGCGTCTCATCATTTTCGGGTTTTGCGTGACCTGTGCGAAGACATGTGGTGTCACGTACGTGCAGAAACCAACCATGGACTAGTCGAATCCACGTCATGAAGAATGGCTGCTACGCTGGTTTCCACAAATCGATTAATGCGCTGTTAAGCGGGGGAAATAGTGTTTTAGCACACCAGTGCAACATAAAGCATAAATTATCTGCCAGAGATATCGACTTAGGGCACCACACTCGTGATCAAGGAATTTTCACGAGTACAGGCGTGTGATATTTAAGCTGTTTCCACATCTAAGAAATTCTTTTATGTGAATTTATAATAATTGAAGAAAACTTCACAAGTTAGCTAGAAAAACTTTTTCTTAGATGACCTGTTTCGACAGAGTTATGCTGCTACCATTGGATCGCAAGACAATGAACAGATACTGCTAAGATTTTTCAATCATCATTTCGTAACTTGATAAACTGTCTTGTAACACAACCTACGGAATTATAGCACACCGTGTGCTTTAAAATAATACAACATATTCTCCATCAGTGCTGCAAGCCGCTTCACAGTGCATATACACTTGCAACTGTCATGAATATCATTACAGATCGGCATGTCCGATGTAAAATTACTATGTACAAACATAAACATAGCTGTATTGTATCGATTACAAGTGTTCATGTTCACCTCCAGCAGCTGACTGACAGGGAAGTGGTATACACACAACGACCACCACATTCGTTTACACCAAGGATGCTTACACTATTTCTCTGCCAGTCACCATCTGGTGATGAACATGGTTCAAATAGTTCAAATGGCTCTGAGCACTATGGGACTTAACTTCTAAGGTCATCAGTACCCTAGAACTTAGAACTACTTAAACCTAACTAATCTAAGGACATCACACACATCCATTCCCGAGGCCGGATTCGAACCTGCGACCGTAGTGGTCACGCGGTTCCAGACTGTTGGTGAACATGAACCTTTGCAATCGGTATAATGCAGTTGTGTTTACGTTTGTTCATAGTAATTTTACGTTTTACATGCCAATTCGTAATGATCTTCAAGATAGTTGCAAGTGTATATGCACTGCTAAGCGACTTACAAGACCGATGGAGAATATGTTCTAATTTGTTGAAGGATAAAGCATGTTACAATCCCATATGTTGTGTTACATGACAGTTCATCGAGTTACGATACCATGATTCAAAAATATTTCTTCTGTCAATTTCTGTTCATCCTCTTGGAGAGCCAGTCGCTATGGCCGAGCGGTTCTAGGCGCATCAGTCTGGAACTGCACTGCTGCTACAGTTACAGGTTCGAATCCTGCCACGGGCATGGATGTGTGTCATGTCCTTAGATTAGTTAGGTTTAAGTAGTTTACCTCAGATGTTAAGTCCCATAGTGCTTAGAGCCATTTGAACCTCTTGCAGATCCGATGGTGACAGCATAGCTGTGTCGAATTCGGTCATCCAACAAAATTGTTTTTAGCGATCTTGGTTTTCGAAATTTTCTGCAGTTACCATATATTGCCGACCGCCACCATACTGATAACGACCGGTATATAGAGGGTGCTTTTTTCCACCGTGTACAATCTCTAGGGATTGGTCGATGAGAGGATATGAAAAAAGGTACAATAAACTTAAGTTCGGAAATGCATGGTTTCCGTACTTAAGATCATTTATTCATGGGCTGTACCATGCAGTCTCAGTTACTATATGCATGGTTTCCTCCTAGAGGGCGATACTGTGTGCCATACGTCATGGTCTGGGGCCCTCTCTTGCCATAGTAATTGGTAAATGCTGTGGCCGATTCACTTCTCTTGCTGATTCAGCTTGTAGTGTACGTGATTCCTCGTTGAACACAGTGGTTCCGTATTGCAATCGAGAGCTTGCCTACATGGTGTTTATTTATGGAGAGGCAAATGGCAACGGGCAGCGGGCAACGAGGTTGTATCAGGAGACCCATCCCGCCGACAACAACCACAGCAATCAATGTTTGCGGCACTGTTTCGGCGTTTGTGTGAGAAAGGGTCGTTTCAGGAAGCAGGAAACCATGAAGGACGTACCCAAAATATTTCGACACCGGACTTGGAGGAAAATGTGTTGAACACTGTAGAAGGCGACCGCTGTGTCAGTGACAGATTGTTGGCGCACCAGTACAAGATAAGCCACACGACCATGTGGAACATTCTCCATGACAATTCTTGCTACTCTTATAACTAATAGCGTGTGCAGGACTTACTAGCGACAGACGTTCCACATCGGAAGCAGTTTTGTCACTGGTTTCCTCACCAGGCAACCACGATCCCGGGGTATATGTCATTCATCCTATTCACAGATGAGCGGTTCTAGACGCTTCAACCCCGAACTGCGCGGTTGCTACTGTCGCAGGTTCGAATCCTGCCTCGGGCATGGATGTGTGTGATGTCCTTAGGTTAGTTAGGTTTAAGTAGTTCTAAGTCTAGGGAACTGATGACCTCAGATGTTAAGTCCCATAGTGGTCAGAGCTATTTGAACCATTTTGAGACCACATTTACGCGGAGTGGTGTCTTCAATTTTCATAACAGTCATGTGTGGGATAGTACACAGAAACCAACTGGTATAGTGACAGTGAACCATCAACTTCGATGCAGCCGCAATGTGTGCCGCGATAAGTGGCGAGTGTATTTTGGGACCAGTCCTGCTTCCACGTCGCCAGACAGGCCGGAACTACAAGCGTTTCTTGCGGGTGATTGGCTTCCCCTTCTGAACGAAGTGCCATTGCTGATTCGAAAGATTATGCGGCTGCTAAATGATGGTGCTCCAGCCCACTTCACCGTTAACACCCAGAGGCATCTCAGTCGTGTGTGGGATAGTACACAGAACCCAAATGGTATAGTGACAGTGAACCATCAACTTCGGTGCAGCCTCAATGTATGCCGCGATAACTGGCGAGTGTATTTTGGGACCAGTCCTGCTTTCACGTCGCCAGAAAGGCCGGAACTACAAGCGTTTCTTGCGGGTGATTGGCTTCCCCTTCTGAACGAAGTGCCATTGCTGATTCGAAAGATTATGCGGCTGCTAAATGATGGTGCTCCAGCCCACTTCACCGTTAACACCCAGAGGCATCTCAGTCGTGTGTGGGATAGTGCACAGAACCCAAATGGTATAGTGACAGTGAACCATCAACTTCGGTGCAGCCGCAATGTGTGCCGCGATAACTGGCGAGTGTATTTTGGGACCAGTCCTGCTTTCACGTCGCCAGACAGGCCGGAACTACAAGCGTTTCTTGCGGGTGATTGGCTTCCCCTTTGAACGAAGTGCCATTGCTGATTCGAAAGATTATGTGGCTGCTAAATGATGGTGCTCCAGCCCACTTCACCATTAACACCCAGAGGCATCTCAGTCGTGTGTGGGATAGTGCACAGAACCCAAATGGTATAGTGACAGTGAACCATCAACTTCGGTGCAGCCGCAATGTGTGCCGCGATAACTGGCGAGTGTATTTTGGGACCAGTCCTGCTTTCACGTCGCCAGACAGGCCGGAACTACAAGCGTTTCTTGCGGGCGATTGGCTTCCCCTGCTGAACGAAGTACCATTGCTGATTCGAAAGATTATGCGGCTGTTAAATGATGGTGCTCCAGCCCACTTCACCGTTAACACCCAGAGGCATCTCAGTCGTGTGTGGGATAGTACACAGAACCCAAATGGTATAGTGACAGTGAACCATCAACTTCGGTGCAGCCGCAATGTGTGCCGCGATAACTGGCGAGTGTATTTTGGGACCAGTCCTGCTTTCACGTCGCCAGACAGGCCGGAACTACAAGCGTTTCTTGCGGGTGATTGGCTTCCCCTTTGAACGAAGTGCCATTGCTGATTCGAAAGATTATGTGGCTGCTAAATGATGGTGCTCCAGCCCACTTCACCATTAACACCCAGAGGCATCTCAGTCGTGTGTGGGATAGTACACAGAACCCAAATGGTATAGTGACAGTGAACCATCAACTTCGGTGCAGCCGCAATGTGTGCCGCGATAACTGGCGAGTGTATTTTGGGACCAGTCCTGCTTTCACGTCGCCAGACAGGCCGGAACTACAAGCGTTTCTTGCGGGCGATTGGCTTCCCCTGCTGAACGAAGTACCATTGCTGATTCGAAAGATTATGCGGCTGTTAAATGATGGTGCTCCAGCCCACTTCACCGTTAACACACAGAGGCATCTCCGTCGTGTGTGGGATAGTACACAGAACCCAAATGGTATAGTGACAGTGAACCATCAACTTCGGTGCAGCCGTAAAGTGTGCCGCGATAACTGGCGAGTGTAGTTTGGGACCAGTCCTGCTTCCACGTCGCCAGACAGGCCGGAACTACAAGCGTTTCTTGCGGGTGATTGGCTTCCCCTGCTGAACGAAGTGCCGTTGCTGATTCGAAAGATTATGCGGCTGCTAAATGATGGTGATCCAGCCCACTTCACCGTTAACACCCAGAGGCATCTCAGTCGTGTGTGGGATAGTACACAGAACCCAAATGGTATAGTGACAGTGAACCATCAACTTCGGTGCAGCCGCAATGTGTGCCGCGATAACTGGCGAGTGTATTTTGGGACCAGTCCTGCTTCCACGTCGCCAGACAGGCCGGAACTACAAGCGTTTCTTGCGGGTGATTGGCTTCCCCTTTGAACGAAGTGCCATTGCTGATTCGAAAGTTTATGTGGCTGCTAAATGATGGTGCTCCAGCCCACTTCACCATTAACACCCAGAGGCATCTCAGTCGTGTGTGGGATAGTACACAGAACCCAAATGGTATAGTGACAGTGAACCATCAACTTCGGTGCAGCCGCAATGTGTGCCGCGATAACTGGCGAGTGTATTTTGGGACCAGTCCTGCTTTCACGTCGCCAGACAGGCCGGAACTACAAGCGTCTCTTGCGGGCTATTGGCTTCCCCTGCTGAACGAAGTACCATTGCTGATTCGAAAGATTATGCGGCTGTTAAATGATGGTGCTCCAGCCCACTTCACCGTTAACACACAGAGGCATCTCCGTCGTGTGTGGGATAGTTCACAGAACCCAAATGGTATAGTGACAGTGAACCATCAACTTCGGTGCAGCCGCAAAGTGTGCCGCGATAACTGGCGAGTGTAGTTTGGGACCAGTCCTGCTTCCACGTCGCCAGACAGGCCGGAACTACAAGCGTTTCTTGCGGGTGATTGGCTTCCCCTGCTGAACGAAGTGCCGTTGCTGATTCGAAAGATTATGCGGCTGCTAAATGATGGTGTTCCAGCCCAGTTCACCGTTAACACCCTGAGGCATCTCAGTCGTGTGTGGGATAGTACACAGAACCCAAATGGTCTAGTGACAGTTAACCATCAACTTCGGTACAGCCGTAATGTGTGCCGCGATAACTGGCGAGTGTATTTTGGGACCAGTCCTCCTTCCACGTCGCCAGACAGGCCGGAACTACAAGTGTTTCTTGTTGGTGATTGGCTTCCCCTGCTGAACGAAGTGCCATTGCTGATTCGAAAGATTATGCGGCTGCTAAATGATGGTGCTCCAGCCCACTTCACCGTTAACACCCAGAGGCATCTCAGTCGTGTGTGGGATAGTACACAGAACCCAAATGGTATAGTGACAGTTAACCATCAACTTCGGTACAGCCGTAATGTGTGCCGCAATAACTGGCGAGTGTATTTTGGGACCGGTCCTGCTTCCACGTCGCCAGACAGGCCGCAACTATCGGATTGGACGAAGGGGTCCAGTTGCAGGGCCTGCTCGTTCACCGGATCTCGACCAGTGCGATTTTTGATTATGGGGCCATCTCAAAAGTATCATGAATGCAGATCACATTCCAGATGTGGAGACAATGCAGCACCTTTTTCATGTCGGCCTTTACACTGTTCGGATGCAGCCTGGCCGATGTGAAAGTGTGGGACAAGACATGCTACGGCATGCACACGTATGCGTTGCGGCACACAGAAACCATTTTAAACGCGTACTGTAACTGTGGCTGCGTGGTACAACCCGATTTAGACCGCAGTCTTTGTAACAATGTACATTGAATAACTGGTGTCTAGCATGGAAACCATGCACTATACTTGCAATGTTAAAATAACGCTTATAAATTACATTTTTCCTCACAAAGTACTTGAGGTAGGAAGTTAAACTTTTTACAGATTATTTATTGGAATATGGGCTACAACTTAACACAGGGATTTTGTAAAATTTTAGTTCAGTTATTAAAGATGATTTTTTTTCAATTGTAATGAAAATTCACAACATTTTTTTGCAATTTTTTATTTATATATTCAAAAATATACAGTTTTTTGGAAAAGGCTGTGTTAAATTATGCAGAAGGTACTGTGTAACATTTACTGAAAGTTTGAAACAAATATGTTTGGAAGATCCTTAGAAAACATGTAATTAGTATGAGAAAATAAAAGTTTTGGGAATCGAGCGACAATGATTGGATTAACTTTTTAGTGCATTCCTGGTCCATAAGATGGATTATCTTCATCCTCTGCAAACTCCTCGTCCAGCTTCCTCTTGTTCCTCCTCCTGTTTACTCTTGCTTGTATTTCTAGACTCTTTACAGCCCTGTCTGCAGCCCGAAGGCGTTCCTTGTCTAAAGCAAGCATCGCTCGTACCATGTTAGAACCTTATCTTCATTCCCATATTTCTAAATACCTTGCACCTTACAATGTTGCCATCATAGAAAGTCGCAACAGCAACTTTACTTTTACTCATTATTATACTTCAACAAAACAGATACTCAAGAAACAGAATTAATTACGAATATTTTCGAGATAACGACAGAGTAAATAAACATGAAACAATCGACAATCACACCAGCGATATATATTGAACCATCACAGGTTAGCCACAACACATACTTTATCTCACATCACTAAAATGTACCTGATGAACACGGACGTTAATAATAACACCATTTGACAGCAGTTTAACAGCGCCACAGCGGGTCACGCCGATGTGGAACACATTTCAAAAAAAAATTAAAAATAGTTGTAGTGTTCGGAATTGAATAAATTATATATCTATTAAAAGGTAATAGTCTGCAGATTCAGAAAACGCAAAAAAGTAAAAATTGAACTTTTCATGATTTTGGCCTTTCCGGAGCCCCTTAAGTTAATTAGACCTTTTATGTTCCGTGTCCTCTCAAGCCAAAAAAATCACTCTCTATATGTGATCTGATAAAGGATTTTCTGTATTTTTCTCCACGATGGGGCTTTTGCTTGTGTAACATACACAGGATCGCCCTAGCGAATGACTGATAGGGTGGGGAAGCACAGGGGAAACGCTGTGGTCGACTGTCCATGGGTGCCGACATCCTTGGGCAACCGAGGTTCGGCAGCCTCGTGCCTGGCCGGGCTGTGACAGAGTGCTGCGTTATGCCGGAGTCAGAGCGCGGTGTAACTGATGCTGCGGCTGCACGGGGTCGGGGCGGGTCGTGACGGCGGCGTCAGCTCCAGGCTGCGCGTGACCGCAGGCTCCAGGCTGGAGCGCCGAGCGCTCACTTGTCTGGCGGCTCAAGACCGTCTTCTTCCCAGGGCGGATCCCCTGCGCGGCATCTGGTCTGTAGTAACTGATAATCGTGGGACCTGTACGGGATGCACGAATACCACTGTAGGTACTACAGCTGCAGAGGAAGGACATCTCTAGAAAGGGGCATCACGGAAGTTGGGTAGACAAACACAGGTAGGAGGAATGTAGCTGCGCAGAACCCATGGCTAACAGACTAAATATTTCAGCAGATCGATGACAGAGGGAAGTACAAGAATGTTCGGGGAAAGCCAGGTATGCAGGGTGATTCAAAAAGAATACCACAACTTTAGGCGTTTAAAACTCTGCAACGACAAAAGGCAGAGCTAAGCACTATCTGTCGGTGAATTAAGGGAGCTATAAAGTTTCATTTAGTTGTACATTTGTTCGCTTGAGGCGCTGTTGACTAGGCGTCAGCGTCAGTTGATGCTAAGATGGCGACCGCTCAACAGAAAGATTTTTGTGTTATTGAGTACGGCAGAAGTGAATCGACGACAGTTGTTCAGCGTGCATTTCGAACGAAGTATGGTGTTAAACCTCCTGATAGGTGGTGTATTAAACGTTGGTATAAACAGTTTACAGAGAATGGGTGTTTGCACAAAGGGTAAAAGTTCTGGACGGCCGAGAACGAGTGATGAAAATGTAGCACGCATCCAGCAAGCATTTGTTCGCAGCCCAGGAAAATCGACTCGCAGAGCTAGCAGAGAGCTGAAAATTCCACAATCAACTGTATGGAGAGTCCTACGAAAAAGGTTAGTTATGAAACCTTATCGTCTGAAATTGGTTCAAGCACTGTCTGCAGCTGATAAGATTAAAAGAATCGATTTCTGTGATTTTATCCTTGCTCAAATGGAAACAGATGAATCTTTCGTTTCAAAGATTGTGTTTAGTGATGAATCAACTTTCCACACTAACGGGAAAGTCAACCATCACAATGTCTGTATATGGGGCACTGAGAATGGATCGGCCGCCAGGCAGCCCGTGACAGAGCACTTCATCACTGGCTTCCAAGAAGCCCTGATCTTACCCCCTGCGATTTTTTCTTATGGGGGTATGTTAAGGATATGGTGTTTCGGCCACCTCTCCCAGCCACCATTGATGATTTGAAACGAGAAATAACAGCAGCTATCCAAACTGTTACGCCTGATATGCTACAGAGAGTGTGGAACGAGTTGGAGTATTGGGTTGATATTGCTCGAGTGTCTGGAGGGGGCCATATTGAACATCTCTGAACTTGTTTTTGAGGGAAAAAAACCTTTTTAAATACTCTTTGTAATGATGTATAACAGAAGGTTATATTATGTTTCTTTTATTAAATACACATTTTTAAAGTTCTTGTATTCTTTTCGAATCACCCTGTATTTTGATAAAAGTCACTAAGGAATTAAACAAATATGAAGTGCAGGAAAGCCAACGCAAACCGACTGCAACGTAAGAGTGTGGAAGTGGAAAAATAAATGGTCATCAAAATGGCATATTCAGGCATGCAGGAAAGTCATAACAACCTTCGGTGAAATTAAAACAATCGGAGTCAACAATAACAGTGCATAGGAATTGCTCTGTTATACGCAGATGAGAGATATTATAGGTGCAAAGAGTACATTCAGTGCCCCTACGAAAGGGAGGACTTTTCTAGCAGCGTCACAGAAGAAGATATGGCAGTCGATATGGAAGACATAGGCGATCCAGTACGAAAGTCAGTACTTAACAGAACTTACGGAGACTTCAAATAAATAAGACAGAATGGTTAGATAACATTCCCTCGGAATTTCTAAATTCACTGGAGGAAGCTGCAACGGAACGATTATTCTAGCTGTTGTGTAGAATCTGTGAGGCTGGAGACATACCTTCTCACTTTCGGAAAATCCAGAAGGCCGCAAGGGCGCATATTGCGAGAAGTGGCACACAGTCCGCTCAACAGCTCATGCATTCAAGTCGCTGACAAGAAGACTGGAAAGGAAAACTGAGGAGCTCTTACATGAAGATCAGTGCGGCTTTTGGAAAGGAGAAAGGCAATGACTAGGCGCTCGGTAATGGAAGCAAGACTGCAGAAAAGTCAGGACACATTCTTATGATTTGTCGACCTAGAAAACGCGTTCGACAGTGTAAAATGGTGCAGAGCGTTCGAAATACGCAGAAAAGTTGGTGTAACCAATATGGGAATAGTGGAATAACACGGGGAAGTGATGACTCGAATGAGGGGTTCAAGAGTATGATTAAAATTCAGAGTGAAAAGTTAACGACAATAAGACTCGCTGGTGCTGTAATTTTCATCGAAAGAGAAGAAGAAGCGAAGGCCTTATTGAATGCGATGTATGGTCTAACGAATACAGAATACGGACTAAGAGTAAAACATGGAAAGACGAAAGGAATAAGGAGTAGCATAATTGTGATAAGTCAGAAACGTACCTACAATACTGCTGACCATGAAGTAGAAGTAGTTAAGGGGACCTGGACGTGAACGGGCTGCATTTTTATACCTCGTTCTCAGTACACATTACTCTTGATCTACAATGCGGAGGAAATCGTTTTTTACCAACAACGAATGACATTAACTCAAGATGTAAAAGGAAACTTATTGAAATATCTGTTATATTTTAAGAATTACAGTATTTTGCCTAATAGATGTTTTTTAAATACACGTTCCCATTCTGGTACCATTTTCTGGTGCATCATCAGTCTAATAGAATTCAAACTCTGGCAGGCTGCTTTCGACATTCATAGGAACACATTATGCATCTCGTTTTGTAGTTCGGAGTGTATCTGAGGAATTACAAAAACCCTTATTATACAACATCACTATTTTGTCTAAAAAATACAGCTAAAATTATATGCAGAATGACAGACATAGATAATTTCTGCGATGTATTAGGCATAATAGAAAGAGACTATCCCATTCTTCACGTGAGAGAAATTTGGTGAACATGGATAAACCCATTGTGAAGTTATATGTACCTAAGGTTCTGACAATGTAGTTTCGAGAAAATGAGAAAAGAATGTTCACAGTATGCCTCTTTCAGAACATTCCAGCAGCACTATTTTGCTAGCCAGCTGCTTCTTTACTTTCTGTAGACTTCTTCAGGAGCCTTTTCCCTTATTCCGGACTCTTTAGTGATGGCCTCCAGAGCCCTTTCAGCTTCAACTAGTCGCTAACGATCTATGGCAGTCAGAGCAACTATCATATTATTTCCTGGCTGGATGCCTAATTTGTCTATTACTTTTGTCCTGCTGATTACATCATCATTAAAACACATGACAGCATCCATCACACCCATTTTGAGTGCTGTCCATCGAACAAACACTGTTTTTGGTACTCGTTGCCAGTCGCAGCTGTTGAAACTCTCATTACGGTTTTGTATACGGCCATGTATACATTTGCTAAGTAATTTTGCATCTGCAAGGCCCTTTATATTGGATTTATTGTTTCCGTGACTGTGGCAGGTAGGAAAGGTTTGTGGTGATAATCCTTGCCTGTCACATGAACGTGGCTGGTTTGCAGACATTTTTTCAAATCAACAACTGGAAAGTACATACAAAAACATTTTTGCAAATGGAATAAAATTATCTTTCAGATGGTGACAAAAAAATGTTTTCGAAAATTTCAGTCATTTCACGTCCAGGTACCCTTAAAGAATTCTGCAAGAACGACATAAAACGGCGATTAGCAGAGGCGGAGAGGGCATTCCTGGCCATGAGAAATCTTGTACTATCAACCATTGGCCTTAATCTGTGGAATACATTTCTCAGAATATGCGTTTCGAGAGCATCATTGTATGGCAGTGATACATTGACTGTGGGGAAACCGGGAGAGAAGAGAGACGATGCGTTTGAGATGTTATATTGTACAGTGATGCTGAAAATCTTGCGAACTGGTAAGGTAAGGAATGAGGAAGCTCTCCGCAGAACCGGCGACGAAAGGAATGTACGGAAAACACTGGCAACAAAAATGGACAGGATTATATGAATTGTATTAGTACTTTACGAATAGCTTCTAAGATGGTGGAAGGAGGTAGGGTAAAAACTGTAGGTAAAGACTGATAGTAGATGCATACAACTCAGTTTTTAGGGTGCAAGTGCTAGTATCAGATCAATATGTTGGCACAAGAGAGAAATTCGTGGGAGACCACATGGAAGTAATCAGAAGACTGATTATTCGAAAAAGAGAAAAAGAAATGGATGCGCTCGAGTCACAGCCACCGCTGACGTTCCACCTTCCAACCCTCGAAATCTATTCGTGTGTGTGCAGGTATTTTCACTAATCACATCAAAATCAAATCCGCTTTCATGCTGCGTCTACTTCAAAAGAGGAATCTCGTCAGACAAAGAGTTTGCTTTGGAACCGCTCCATGCCAGTCTCCTACAACAATCCTCCTACAAAAAAAGGCCTCTTAAAATTAGAAAGAAAAATAGATGAGTCGACCTATAAATTGTGTGATGTAATTACAGAAACACTTAACATAATCATAATCCGTTTCGTTATTTAGCCTCTGAAACTGAATCTAATACTGCCTAATTTAAAACAGTTCATTTGGGTCCGCAGCTCGTGGTCGTGCGGTTGCGTTCTCGCTTCCCACACCCGGGTTCCCGGGTTCGATTCCCGGCGGGGTCAGGGATTTTCTCTGCCTCGTGATGACTGGGTGTTGTGTGCTGTCCTTAGGTTAGTTAGGTTTAAGTAGTTCTAAGTTCTAGGGGACTGATGACCATAGATGTTAAGTCCCATAGTGCCCAGAGCCATTTGAACCAGTTCATTTGGTGGGGCAAGTTATTATCTGTTCTAGTTACAATCAAGGGTAGTAACAATCGAACCTTGAAGGACCCGCAGGTAAATAAAGTCCCTCGTGTCTGTAGCACATATAAATGTTCGTATGTGCACAGATAATGATGTCCAGCACTTTCACTCTTGCTATTCAGCGACATACACTATATGATCAAAAGTATGTGAACACCTGGCTGAAAATGACTTACAATTTCGTGGCCCTCTCCATCGGTAATGAAGGAATTCAGTATGGTGTTGGCCCACCCTTAGCCTTGATGACAGCTTCAACTCTCGCAGCCATACGCTCAATCAGGTGCTGGAAAGTACCTTGGGGAATGGTAGCTCGTTCTTCATGTTGCACTGGGCAGAGGTATCGATGTCGGTGGGTGAGGCCTGGCACGAAGTCGGCGTTCCAAAACAGCGCAAAGTTGTTTTTTAGGATTCACGTCAGGACTCTGTGCAGGTTACTGCTTTACAGGAATGTTATTGTCGTGTAACCACTCTGCCATAAGCTATGCATTATGAACAACTGCTCGATCGTGTTGAAAGATACAATCGCCACCCCAAATTACTCTTCAACAGTGGGAAGCAAGAAGGTGCTTAAAATATCAATGTAGGCCTGTGCTGTGATACTGTCACGCAAAACAACAAAGGGTGCATGCCCCCTCCATGAAAAACACGACCACACCATAAAACCACCGCCTCCGAATTTTACTGTAGGCACTACACACCCTGGCTGACGTTCACCGGACATTCACCATACCCACACCCTGCTATCGGATCGCCACATTGTGTACTGTGATTCGTCACTCCACACAACGTTTTTCCACTGTTCAATCGTCCAACATTTATCAATATTTACGCTCCTTACAAAAAGTGAGGGGTCATTTGGCATTTACCGCGTGATGTGTGGCTTATGAGCAGCCGCTCGACCATGAAATCCAAGTTTTCTCACCTCTCGCCTGTCATAGTACTTGCAGTTGATACTGATGCAGCTTGGAATTGCTGTGAGTTGGTCCGGATAAATGTCTGCCTACTACACATTACGAGCCTCTTTAACTGTCTGCGGTGTTTGTCAGGCAACAGACGCGGTCGGCCTGTACGCTTTTGTGCTGTACGTTTCCCTTCACGTTCCCACTTCACAATCACATCGGAAACAGTGGACCTAGGGATGTTTAGGAGTGTGGAAATCTCGCGTACATACGTATGGCACAAGTGAAATGCAATCACCTCGCCACGTTCGAAGTCCGTGAGTTCCGCAGAACCCACCATTCTGCTCTCTCACCATGCCTAATGACTACTGAGGTCGCTGATGTGGAGTAACAGGCATTAGGTGCCAGCACAATGCACCTAATATGAAAAACGTATGTTTTTGAGGGTGTCTGGATAGTTTTGATCACATAGTGTAGTTGATACTCGTGTCTTTGGCTGAAAAATGGATTCCATTCACTCTTTCATCTAAAATGATTCAGATTCCACGACAGAACGTGTCGACAGGAGACGGGAAGAAAAGTTCGTGCGAATATACCGTGTATTTCAAAAAGATTCATCCGAATCCACAAGATTCTATCTCTCCACATTAATTAAGATAGACAGCTGCGGTGAACTGTAACTTATACTCCAAACTAAAAGCTACCTTGTCGACAGTTGTAAACTGGCAGTTCATGCATATGATGGTAGGCGTCTCCCTGACGTAGCCATTTCGTTCGGTCGTTCGTTTCCTACCCACTGTGCGTGTAGTACAGACGTCAATAAATGAGCAACAAAATGACCATAGAGGCTCTACAACGCTTCATATGTATGTTTTGTGCTGTTTCACAAGGAAAAATTGGAGGTCCATTCTTTTTGCGAAATCAGTAATCACATCCGCGATCATGTTGGGCATCTGACTGCTTCTATAAAGACGAGAACATGCCACAAGTATAATTTTTATCAGGACAGAGCACCACCACACTGTTACCTGCATGTAGGAGCTATACCGGTACTTTCCAGTCAACTGTGCAACGACGCATCAGCCGTGGAGGCGTTCGGATCTCGCATTGCAGCGTTGGCCTTCGAGGTCGTCTGATCTCACGAAATGTGATATTTGTTTCTTAATTTTTAGTGGCAGGGGTGACATTCAGTCTACATGCCATCGCTTACAAAACATTGAGTGAACTACGACACCGCATAGCAACAGCAATGAATGCAGTAACTCCAGAGATGCTCCCAAACGTCTGGGACAAATTTGACTAACGTCTAGATTTTTGCCGTGGGACCTGTGAAGGGAATTTAACACTTAAATGAGAACACGGACCCTACACGTGACCACACAAAACCGCAGGGTTCTACGAGCATGCATGTATAAGACATACCCTTGTAGTACCTTGTGGTTCTTTTGAAAATAACATTTAGTCTTCTGCGTAAGTTAAAGTCACCCCAAACTTTTATTTTCATTTATGTGGAAGATACAGTCTTCCGAATCGGCTCAAACTTTCAAAAATTCATTATTTTCAGAAATGTATATTTCCGGTATTAAGTCACATTACACAATTTCATTTGGAGTTATGGAAATATGGTATTGCATTTGACATCTTTACAAAAGATATTTTAAAAACTTTTCATGTGAAACAACACAGAATCTCACACGTCACATCGTTCAGTAACGTGTGGTTTCGAATATTCCCGTATTCTCCTCAACTTCGTCGCAAGTTCAGTTCAGGAGCCTGCGTGTCACAAAACTGACTCAGCCTACACAATACATTTTTACAAGTTCCGTAAGTAAAGGGAGTTGAACCTCGGTGATCGGAAGAGGGGAGGGGGGGGGGGGAGGGTAATGAGACAACGCGCCCCCGTCCTGCACCCTGTTTGTGGGGAAGTTATTTATGTGTCGACGAATACTTCTGTGGAATGTTGGTTGTTGCTCCATCGTATATCAACTATACAATTTCAATGGAACGTTCTTAACGGGACTAGCAAAGGAATAAGTGTCAAAAAATCGACTGCTTAATTTTTCAGTTAAAAAATTTTCTGTAATTTTCTGAACAAGAAAAAAGTTTACTTCGAGGAAATTGTACCAAAGGAAGCCCCAAAATTAGAGGAATTTGGAGGTGCTGACGAAGGTCCCACGTCACGCAGACAGCTCTGTTATATAACATAATTTTATCCTCACTTGTTTGTTTTTATGACTTTTTAGCCTCTAATGTCATAGTGATACAAATTTATTGGAGAAGTAACTACATGGTAGGATTCAAAAGCCAAGCGAGAGTTTTAACAACTTTTTATGGGAATAGAAACGAAAAACTGTTCTCGTAGGACTGAATACTTAGCAATTAGGTGTACTGGATGCACTGCTATATTTCAGTGATGGTGCAACGTCAGGGTTTAAGGTTATGGAACTGATGGGAGCACCTGGTGAACTAAATATGCACACAAGTCGAAAGAGATTCTTAGAAGCCGAGAAGTCAGTGCTGAAGCCACCAAAGAACCAAGAATAAGAAAAAGAAGTCTAAAAAAGAAAAGGGAGAGTGAACAACACCAAAAACAAGATGAATATGTACCTGGGAAGCATTAGTATAATGCAGCGTAGGTAGAGAAACAAGCTTTAACTTGAATTTCTCGGAAGTTCACTTTTTATGTTCTGGTACACATTGATGAAAAACTATTAAATTCAGGTGGCTCAAATTTTGTATACAGACTTAAAACGTACTGAACTGAAAGCAGACTTCATATGACTTCAATTTTGAAATTAAACACTTTCTTGAACAAAAACTAAGAGTCAATTACTGAACTTTTTCATAATTATTACTAAAACATTTTTGAACCACAACTTATGACAGCAACACCTTTTTAAAAGTCTACTTTAAACGTAATCTTGTAATGAACTTCTACAAAAAATCAAGCCTCTCTTTGCTTTTACTGAGGGATATGTGTAGCTGTGCTACCAACCAGGTTAGCTGAGAGTGCTAATGCGCTGTTTCCTGCACTTGGGTTGGCGCGCCGTCCCCGGGTCGAATTCGCTTGGCAGATTAACGACATAGCCCAGTGTGCCGGCCAGCCTGGATGTGGTTTTTAAGCGGTTTTACACATCCGACTAGGTGAATACTGAGCTGATCCCCTCATCCCGCCTCAGTTACATGACTCGCAGACATTTGAAACACTTTCGCACTATTTCATGGCTTACACTAGATGCAGACAGCAGGGGGACACTGATTCCGTTCCAGGGGTATGGCATGGCAGCAGAAAGGGCATCCGGCCACCCCTTTAAATTAACCTTGCCACATCCGTTGTAACCACGCCAAACCTGCGGAAGCTGCGAGACAAAGGAGCAAAGAAATGGGAAAGAAAAAGGTATGTGTAGCTGTGCTGCACTTAAGTAATTAACATGCTTTATTTCACTTGTAACACAAAATACAATTCAGAAAAATGCTTATGCTTGAGTCCAAAAGCTGTGGTCTGTACATAAAATTGTTCACAAGATATCTGTTAGAAATGGTAAGCACTACATTGGCTTACACTTCTTATTCCTTGAGCTACACTAGTTATAAAAACGATAAATTTATCAATATTTCCCCTTGTGTTCACGTATCAGTCTTCTTAAGCAAAAGAGACGGAACTTGGAATAAATCCCGGAAGAACAACTGGTTCAAGAACGGGCCTGTCTACAAATGCTTGCCTAACCCCTTCGCTGATGAGGTGATCCATCCACTGCAAAGAGGTTACATGTTAACTACATATATCAGTGTTACATAGGACCCTTCAGCAGTGGAAAAGACGATCGAAATACAAGGATAGTGGTGGCCACATATGATCGCAGCATACGTTGCGCGTGATAATGTTAATAAGGTTCTCGTGAAGGAAACGTAATACTCTCATCTGGCTTGTAAGAAACCGGCAGGTCACTCGCCAGAGTTTTCTGTTTCTTCACGTGTGGAACACGAACATTCGTGTCTTCCTCTTTGTTTGCTGCGGACGTTCAAGGCTCTCTTGCCACACACACTCAGAAAAGTATGTGAAAGCGTTGGTGCTGTCTGTTGCGGTATCTTTGCAGGTGAAATCCGTGCAACGTCTCGACCACTTACAGTTGCTTTATCGTAGTCGAATATTGTGTCAGTTTGTTCTTGGTATCAAAACAGGTCAGTGTTCCTCCACTTCACATCATGACACGAATTGAACACTGGATCACATGGCTCATAATGTATTCTAGGAATAGGTATCTGGAATATAGAGAGTTCCGTCTCACGTATGAAATATTAATTTCGTATATGTATACACACGATCTTCATTGTGCCATTTCATGTGGTGAATCATCCCTTGATATTGTATGGACAGCTCTTGTAGCCATTGGTGGTTTATCACAACCATTCTGAAAACATGATAAATAAAATTCGTGATACCAGGATCGAATAGGGTCAGATTAAGGTTCGTGAGAATTTCTGAGATGGCAGTCATCTCATAACATCGATACACAGAAGTGCTGATGAAGCTCTCCATATGAAATTTTTGTGTTTACGACAGACGTTGCTGTAAGTGACTTCAGGCGAAAGAATCAGAGGAAGTGCATTACAAATAGTGTTTAGAAACTTCGAAGCAAAATATGAAGGGTTAAAGCTAACATTTTGTGGGTGTAAAAGGAACTTGTACCCGTAATTATAGCTCAAAGGTAATTATGCACTCAAATCAGTGGACTGTCGTCGGTGAAAGTACAGATAAAATTGCACTAACGGTTTCATTGGAGTGGAAAGGGATAGCGAATGTTCTTTTATGTCAGTGTCGTGGTATCGTTGTGACTATTGGTGAGACAGTGAGTGGAAGCCATTGCACAACGTTACTCTAACGTTTACGAAACGAATTGAAGCAAACGCGATCAAGATTAGCGCACAATTAAGTGCTGTTTTATTTTAGTATAATACGCTTGCCCACACTTCGGTCATAGAGAAGTTGCGATCTGGAATTCGAAGTTTTCTCCTGTTTGTCCTACCATTTATGCGACTTTTGTCCGTTACCTAACTTATGAAAGCGGCTTATAGCGAATATGCTGGGTAACAATTATTGAACTAAAAGAAAAAAAAAACCCATGAACCATGGACCTTGCCGCTGGTGGGGAGGCTTGCGTGCCTCAGCGATACAGATGGCCGTACCGTAGGTGCAACCACAACGGAGGGGTATCTGTTGAGAGGCCAGACAAACATGTGGTTCCTGAAGAGGGGCAGCAGCCTTTTCAGTAGTTGCAGGGGCAACAGTCTGGATGATTGACTGATCTGGCCTTGAAACATTAACCAAAACGGCCTTGCTGTGCTGGTACTGCGAACGGCTGAAAGCAAGGGGAAACTACAGCCGTAATTTTTCCCGAGGACATGCAGCTTTACTGTATGATTAAATGATGATGGCGTCCTCTTGGGTAAAATATTCCGGAGGTAAAATAGTCCCCCATTCGGATCTCCGGGCGGGGACTACTCAGGAGGACGTCGTTATCAGGAGAAAGAAAACTGGCGTTCTACGGATCGGAGCGTGGAATGTCAGATCCCTTAATCGGGCAGGTAGGTTAGAAAATTTAAAAAAGGAAATGGATAGGTTAAAGTTAGATATAGTGGGAATTAGTGAAGTTCGGTGGCAGGAGGAACAAGACTTTTGGTCGGGTGATTACAGGGTTATAAATACAAAATCAAATAGGGGTAATGCAGGAGTAGGTTTAATAATGAATAAAAAAATAGGAGTGCGGGTTAGCTACTACAAACAGCATAGTGAACGCATTATTGTGGCCAAGGTAGACACGAAGCACATGCCTACTACAGTAGTACAAGTTTATATGCCAACTACCTCTGCAGATGATGAAGAAATACATGAAATGTATGACGAGATAAAATAAATTATTCAGGTAGTGAAAGGAGACGAAAATTTAATAGTCATGGGTGACTGAAATTCGTCAGTAGGAAAAGGGAGAGAAGGAAACATAGTAGGTGAATATGGATTGGGGGGAAGGAATGAAAGAGGAAGCCGCCTTGTAGAATTTTGCACAGAGCATAACTTAATCATAGCCAACACTTGGTTCAAGAATCATAAAAGAAGGTTGTATACCTGGAAGAATCCTGGAGATACTAGTAGGTATCAGATAGATTATATAATGGTAAGACAGAGATTTAGGAACCAGGTTTTAAATTGTAAGACATTTCCTGGGGCAGATGTGGATTCTGACCACAATCTATTGGTTATGAACTGCAGATTGAAACTGAAGAAACTGCAAAAAGGTGGGAATTTAAGGAGATGGGACCTGGATAAACTGAAAGAACCAGAGGTTGTAGAGAGTTTCAGGGAGAGCATAAGAGAACAATTGACGGGAATGGGGGAAAGAAATACAGTAGAAGAAGAATGGGTAGCTCTGAGGGATGAAGTAGTGAAGGCAGCAGAGGATCAAGTAGGTAAAAAGACGAGGGCTAATAGAAATCCTTGGGTAACAGAAGAAATATTGAATTTAATTGATGAAAGGAGAAAATACAAAAATGCAGTAAATGAAGCAGGCAAAAAGGAATACAGACGTCTCAAAAATGATATCGACAGGAAGTGCAAAATGGCTAAGCAGGGATGGCTAGAGGACAAATGTAAGGATGTAGAGGCTTGTCTCACTAGGGGTAAGATAGATACTGCCTACAGGAAAATTAAAGAGACCTTTGGAGAGAAGAGAACCACTTGTATGAATATCAAGAGCTCAGATGGCAACCCAGTTCTAAGCAAAGAAGGGAAGGCAGAAAGGTGGAAGGAGTATATAGAGGGTTTATACAAGGGCGATGTACTTGAGGACAATATTATGGAAATGGAAGAGGATGTAGATGAAGACGAAATGGGAGATAAGATACTGCGTGAAGAGTTTGACAGAGCACTGAAAGACCTGAGTCGAAACAAGGCCCCGGGAGTAGACAACATTCCATTTGAATTACTGATGGCCTCGGGAGAGCCAGTCATGACAAAACTCTACCATCTGGTGAACACGATGTATGAGACAGGCGAAATACCCTCAGACTTCAAGAAGAATATAATAATTCCAATCCCAAAGAAAGCAGGTGTTGACAGATGTGAAAATTACCGAACTATCAGTTTAATAAGTCACAGCTGCAAAATACTAACGCGAATTCTTTACAGACGAATGGAAAAACTGGTAGAAGCCGACCTCGGGGAAGATCAGTTTGGATTCCGTAGAAATGTTGGAACACGTGAGGCAATACTGACCTTACGACTTATTTTAGAAGAAAGATTAAGAAAAGGCAAACCTACGTTTCTAGCATTTGTAGACTTAGAGAAAGCTTTTGACAATGTTAACTGGAATACTCTCTTTCAAATTCTGAAGGTGGCAGGGGTAAAATACAGGGAACGAAAGGCTATTTACAGTTTGTACAGAAACCAGATGGCAGTTATAAGAGTCGAGGGGCATGAAAGGGAAGCAGTGGTTGGGAAAGGAGTAAGACAGGTTGTAGCCTCTCCCCGATGTTATTCAATCTGTATATTGAGCAAGCAGTAAAGGAAACAAAAGAAAAATTCGGAGTAGGTATTAAAATTCATGGAGAAGAAGTAAAAACTTTGAGGTTCGCCGATGACATTGTAATTCTGTCAGAGACAGCAAAGGACTTGGAAGAGCAGTTGAACGGAATGGACAGTGTCTTGAAAGGAGGATATAAGATGAACATCAACGAAAGCAAAACGAGGATAATGGAATGTAGTCGAATTAACCTGGGTGATGCTGAGGGAATTAGATTAGGAAATGAGGCACTTAAAGTAGTAAAGGAGTTTTGCTATTTAGGGAGTAAAATAACCGATGATGGTCGAAGTAGAGAGGATATAAAATGTAGACTGGCAATGGCAAGGAAAGCGTTTCTCAAGAAGAGGAATTTGTTAACATCGAGTATAGATTTAAGTGTCAGGAAGTCGTTTCTGAAAGTATTTGTATGGAGTGTAGCCATGTATGGAAGTGAAACATGGACGATAACTAGTTTGGACAAGAAGAGAATAGAAGCTTTCGAAATGTGGTGCTACAGAAGAATGCTGAAGATAAGGTGGGTAGATCACGTAACTAATGAGGAGGTATTGAATAGGATTGGGGAGAAGAGAAGTTTGTGGCACAACTTGACTAGAAGAAGGGATCGGTTGGTAGGACATGTTTTGAGGCATCAAGGGATCACAAATTTAGCATTGGAGGGCAGTGTGGAGGGTAAAAATCGTAGAGGGAGACCAAGAGATGAATACACTAAGCAGATTCAGAAGGATGTAGGTTGCAGTAGATACTGGGAGATGAAGAAGCTTGCACAGGATAGAGTAGCATGGAGAGCTGCATCAAACCAGTCTCAGGACTGAAGACCACAACAACAACAACACGGAAAAAACGTAAATTAGTTAGGAACTACAGCGTGCACACACTTTATTCAACATGTAAACGTCACTACTGATATTCGGATTTAGGTTATGACATGTGCGAGTTGCCTGCCTTTATTGGCGATGATGTGGCGCAAATGAATAGCGAAATTCTGCATGACCCGCTGAAGTGTCGGAATATCGATGCTGTCGATGACCTCCTGAATTGCTGTTTTCAGCTCAGAGATGGTTTTGGTGTTATTGCTGTACACCGTCTCTTTAATCTAGCCCCACAAAAAGGAGTCGCATGTGTTCAGATCCTGGGAATATGGCGACCAATCGAGGTCCATGCCAGTGGTCTTTGGGTACCCCAGAGCCAGAATGCGGTGCCCAAAGAGCTCTTCCAGGAAATTCTCCTGCTTCGATGGGGCCGATATCCGTGTTGCATGATCCACATCTCGTCGAAATCAGGGTAACTATGGATCATAACTATGGATCATGGGGATGAAATCATCTTGCGAAACCATCACGTACCGTTCGGTATCTACCGTGCCATTAAGGAATATCGCACAGATTATTACGTGACTGGAAATTGCACACCACACAATCGCCCGTTGAGGGTAAAGAGACTTATCGATAGCGATATGCGGATTTTCAGTCCCCCAAATGCCCCAGTTTTGCTTATTGACGAACCCATCCAAATGAAAGTGGGCTTCGTCGCTAATCCAAACCATACATGCGCATATTCATTTCCATCATGCCCCGCGGCCAACCGTGCAGTTTGAACGACCTAACGCAAACCGTTCATAAGTTACGACGCTATTATTTAATATAGTTCAATAATTGTGACTCTGTACTTTCTTACGGATGATGAGCTAATCTAGGCTATAAAAATCACTGTATAACTGGAAACGATATATTTCCTGAAAAAGTAAAAATAAAATCGAAGTTTCACCGTAACAACAGCATTGCACTCAACGGAATGTTTTAGAGGAACAAATGTATTAAAAGAGCTAGTTTTTATGGCAAAAACAAACGAAATAATCCAAGACTCTACTGCAGGCTACGTTTGAAGATTAGATGTAATGTTCATACGGACAGGTATTTAAATGTACAATGTCAACGTAGTTGAGGATCTCAATAATCTTGAAAGCTGACGTATTAGTATAATGACATTTATCGTACATTGCTACGATATACAGGGTGATTATAATTAAAATTAAACATTCAAACCGCTTTAGAAATAACACCACTGGTCAGAATGATGTCAGACTGCAACAGAATATTATCGGAGAAGGGGGAAAACATATGGCGGAAGAAAAATAAATAGTTAGAAAATGTAGCAATAGGTGGATCTGTAAGGTCATAATTTAATAGTGGTCTACTACAAATGTCAGATGATTAATACAACAATGCTTAAGGTGTACGTTTGATGGTAAACAAAGTGTGCATGGGTGTAAAGTTGTGATACTGTTAGTTACGTTTGCCCATCCACCACGGCAATGTCATATCACACCGGATGGGAAAAATCGGGTTTTAATTGTTCTGAGGCCAAAAACCGCATAAAAGCCATCGCTCACATCAGTTTTTAATTGTCCTGAGCCCAAAAACAAAGTGTGCATGGGTGTACAGCTGTGATACTGTTAGTTACGTTAGCCCATCCACCACGGCAAGGTCATATCACATCGGATGGGAAAAATCGGTTCTTAATTGTCCTGAGGCCAAAAACCGCATAAAAGCCATCACTCGCATCAGTTTTTAATTGTCATGAGCCCAAAAACCGCGTAAAAAGCATCAACCACATCGGTTTTTAATTGCCCTGACGCCAAAAAACCGCATTAAACGTATCAATCAAAATCAAATCGGATTATTAGTTTCCGCGTGACTGGCCAAATCATGTTCAACACGCTGTCTACCGTTTTCTGCAACAAGTTGAAATCGAGAAACAATATGTTCCACAACTGATGGAAGTGTTTCCGGGGTCACGTTCAGACTGTGTCGCGCAGTGCGTGCCTTCATTGCAACTAAGTTTGCAATCAGAACACTGAACACAACATCTCTGAGATAGCCCAACAGTCAGAAATCACACCTATTAAGATCAGGTGATCTGACGGCCAGGCTGTAGGGAAATGGCGGCTGATAATTCTAGAACTTTCGAAATGGCGGTTCAAAAGCTGCTTAAGTGGATATGTAATGTGCGGAGCTGCGTCATCTTGCGTAAAAATGATCCCATCCTCACATCCACGCTGTTGGAGAGTTGGAATTACGTGGTTGCGCAAAAGACACTCATAGCGCTTACCAGTGGCGGTACAGGTAACAGGACAGGAAGCACCTGTCTCTTCGAAAAAATATGACCCTATGATAAATGCTGCCGTAAACCCGCAGCACACAGTGATCTATTCACGATTAAGTGGTACTGGTTGATTTGCGTTTGGGTTTCCGTTGGCCCTATTCGACAATTCTGTGTATTGACGTATCCTGTGAGATGGAAGTGGGCTTCGTCTGTCCACAAAATCTTCCACGGCCAATCATTGCCAACATCCATGTAAGCAAGAAATTCTAAAGCAAAGGTTTCACTTTCTGGGAGGTTAACAGGAAGCAACTCGTCCACATGGGTAATTTTGAATGGATAGCAAAGAAGGGTGTTTCGTAGGATTTTACACACCGTGCTCACTTGTATGTTCAATACTCGGGCAATTCTCCGTGCATTACACGTTTGCACACCACCACTCGTCTCCTCCTGCATTGCTGTGGCCACTGCTTCCACTGACGTCCAATCAATTCGTTTCCTCCCTCCATCAGGTTGCACACCAAAAGAACCCGTCTTTTCGAATTTCCGGATCATTTTCTCCAGACCCACGGCAGTCATTGGACCAACGCCTTTTTAATACCCTTCAGTGTCCGGGAGTTCTGCAGAGCGACGTGTGCGCAGCCATCATTCTTCTAATACAGCTTTACAAGCAGAGCGCGATCCTGCATTGAGGCAGTCACTGTGAGCGCCGAAGGCGCGAAAGGAAAAGAAGCCGTGTACTCGGCGTGTTTATACCAACTTCAATGGATCGTGCGCATGACAGGTGTTTCCATTTACGTATTCTGACACATACAGCGCCATCTGTTGATCTATTTTTTTTAATTCTGCAGTACATTTTCCCTCTTCCCCGATAATATTCCGTTGCGTTTTACGTCATTCTGACCCGGGGTGTTATTTCTACAGCGTTTTGAAAGTTTAACTTCAATTCTAATCATCCTGCATATATCTCAAAAAAAATTAACATTAGAAATTTTCAGTAATTGTATCGTGAGCGCTATTTGTTGTTGTTTAATTGATGACTGGTAGCATAGAAAAGATTTTTGGTAAAAGTTTTCTGTCTTGTACCAGTTAGGGACTGTAGAATTCTGAGGCAAAGATCAATCGGCCTGGATAGTAATATTATTAAAGAATGGTGAAACATAGTATTGTCATACAGCTCACCTCTCTACCAACAAAGACACCATACTCCAGTCTGACGGACGGATTCGCAACTGTTTGCACGTTAGTAGCGAGCATGTCTTCCTCCATTAAGGCTCCAACTTTATCTCTGTGACCTAGTGTATTACAGTGAAGTGCAGTAGTGATTTAGGGTACGAACGCATGCTTCAGATATGTGAAGGGCATGTGATGATTCTGAAAAAAGTGGGATAAAGGTAGACGGATTATGTGACTGTGACTTTGAAAACTTCCCGTCTCCTCTATATCTCTTTTGTTACGCAACCTTCCCTTCTACAATAACCTATGAAACCTTCCCTTAGGATTTCTATCTCTTGCTTAATAATAACAAATGAAATCTTCCCTTTGAAATTTATTCTCTTTCTCAATCTTCGCATAGAAATTTGATGGCTGCTTATTAAAAGTGATTTTCTGATTATCTCGACGAAACATAGAAAGTGTCGTCGGCGTGGCCCTCAGTCGTTAGCTGCAATATCCCAAAACTGTTCCTTACCTTTTTTACTGTTACTGGATTGCCATCTGACTGCTTCACTGAACTGCGACATGAATATACTTACTCTGGTTTACTATACTATATTAACTGCTAGTGGGCTGTCATAATAAGTGGCTGTATTTATTACCAAAGCTGGCGTTATTCTTTAATAGCAAAGCTGACGTTATTCTTTAATTAATTTGACTGAAGTTACGTAATTCATAATTACACTTTCTCTTGAAAACAATAGAATTTTTGCAAAGTTTTACGTTGATGGTTTTTGGGATGGATTATAATCAGTAATGCAACACTGCTGGCAAACATTAATTATATTCAGAAAACGTTTCTTCAAATATTTACCACTGGTAATGAAATGATTTTACAAACGTTCAAATGGGACTTACGTTTTACAATAATCTTACAACTAGCATTGCGCAAACATACCATCAGTAGTCTTGAGTTCCGCAAAGAAAATAATTCAATAATATTAGTTCCTCTTATGATAATAGTTAACTGATGTCTCTGTACATCCGTTTATAATCTCTTGTAAATCATAGCTGGTGGCTGGCAGGTACACTGCTCTTCTCAACCTCTTGCTTCAGACCTGCTACCAACTCGCTTCACATCTCGCCTACTACTGACTTCCTACGAACGCTAAAGTGCGGTCTCTCCTGCCAACAATGCTTTCTGGTGCAGACAGTCCCTGCTACCATTACAAAATATATCAATGCGCGGTCTTTCCCGCTCTTTTCTTAAAATGTATCCATAAGCGGTCTCTCCCGCCCTTTTCAAAGTTATATCAATGTGCGGTCTCTCTTGCTAACAATACTTTGGTGCAGACACATTCCCTGCTACCATAATTATTTACAACATGACAAATATTAATTATTCTTACGTAATCCTATTAATAAAATATAAACATCATTCATAAATTGTGGTTTGACAGTAGACAATAGAAATATACACGTCTTACAACTTAAGCAGGAAGAGTTAGAAATGGAAGAGGAGTGAGGCAGTTACTGCGTATTTAGCACGAGTCCAAGCACCAGAACAAAGTACAGGAAAGGAGTCATGCAAGAATTTCTTAGCAGAGAGGTGAATGTCGAAGTTACTGTGGGGGAGGGTATACGTCTGGATCCAGACACGGCTCCGGCATAACACGACGCTGGCATTTCGCAGCTGTGCCCTGGACGCCCTCAAAGAGGGCAGGCACTTGCAGGTTGCAGACTGTCCGGACCGAATCCTCAGCCCGCGCGGTGGCGTATCGATGCCGCGCACTGCCCCGCCGATCGATCGCTGCGTTTCGGAGCGGCGGTGTCGTGTTACGCTCGTTCACTTACGATCGCCATCTCGCGCCCGTAACGTGCATAGCGAAAAGTATGATGGCGCTGTTGCTCGGGAATTCTCTTGTTTATAGCGAGTAATGTTAAGGAAAGAGTCCGGTGTGGCTAATAGAAAATGGTAATGGCGTCTCAGATCATTTGGCGTACGTGGCGACCACATGTGTAGCACGAGTCTCTGGCCTTGTTATTAGGCTCGGGCCGCCGAGAAGCGAGTCACGTGACCAGCAGGTACACAAAGCGGCTCTCCAGCCCGCGGCGTTCAGGCCATATGGCACAGGGGCTGACCAGGAGTGGAACAGCACGAGTGGTTCAAATGAAGAAGTAAATAGTTGTGAACCTGCAAGAAGTGTCGTCAGATGAGCATTCAAAATAATGTGGCCTACATTCCTACAGCAGATATTACGGATCGTCAAAATAAAGATATTATCATCTCCACAAACAATTACTCGTTGCAAAAAAATGGTTCAAATGGCTCTGAGCACTATGGGACTTAACATCTATGGTCATCAGTCCCCTAGAACTTAGAACTACTTAAACCTAACTAACCTAAGGACATCACACAACACCCAGTCATCATGTGGCAGAGAAAATCCCTGACCCCGCCGGGAATCGAACCCGGGATACTCGTTGCACTACAAATAATCTCATAGGCACGGTTCGGATCGGATGCTCATCTGCCGTCTCATCCAAGGTTTCATCGAGAAGCGAAATGTTTCTAAGAGCACTTGCACGTTGTAAGTCGTGTCACATGAAACATTAGTTTTATATCACCTGAAGATATACCTCCGTGATATGAGACCGGCCGTCATACAGGGAAAAACGCAATAAATAGGTATTGCGGATCTGGACTTTCACTCAGTTTAATGTAGCCTGTTTTATCATCTCAGATTTTAAATTGTTTGTTTGTCCCTCACATTTTGTACAATTGCTGGTTGATACACTGTTCATTTAACTCATGTAGAGGATTGTCAGAATGCAGTGATGTAGTCGTCGTTTCTACTGAAGTTCATTGGTCATTTCTGAGTACTAGTGGTGCCTCTGTATTTAGTCCTCTGGATTACTTTTTTAAATTTCTTTATTTAGCCTTCGGCATATAACTGCCATTTGGCCAATTACAAGGTAAATAATAGTCATACAATGATAGTCATACAGTGATGAAATAATATGACAGCATATAGGTACAAGTTTAAGAAAAGATTTTACAAACCTGCTGTTCCTTGACATGCATATAAAATATTTAACAGCAGTTTTCGACAGTTTAAAAGAAAAGAAGGAAGGACTGTATAAAAATATTTATCAATAGAAGCATTACTAAGCCCAAGGGATTAGGTGCCAGTTTTACGCAGATTCTGTTTTCTACTCCGTTAGGTGGGATGTGAACAGTGTCCATCCCGATAGATGAGTGGTCAGCGCGGCGGTCTGTCACGCGAAGGGGCCCGGGTTCGATTCCCGGCTGGGTTGGAGATTTTCTCCACTCAGGGACTGGGTGTTGTGTTGTCCTCATTTCATCATCATCAGTGAGGGGCATCGGAAAACCACCACTGGAATCACTTCCCTAGACGCTCATTCGGTGGACCTCTCTGACAAGGCTTCCCCCACGACAAGACCTGCCGTAAGGCAGAACACAAAGTTTATGTGAACAGGGCTTTTACGTATCAAAAGGGCTGTGTCCAATCACGGCTGATGTAGGTGTTATGAACGCCAGTAGATCGCATGATAGGTAACTCCTATGATTTGTTCATGCTACGTAAATGGGGTAAGTGCAGAATGTGTTGCATGAGTTGGCTGTATGGATATAGTGATTATACACTTCCGCTGGCTCTTTCCATTTTGTACTGTGTCTCCTGCGCGTCTTCACTAGCGATGCAGTGGGCAGTGAATAAAATATGAATAATTCAGTAAAGGATAGAAACAAGAAAACCGGTAACTCTAAGCCGTGAGCGTGAGTATAGAGTGAGTTGCAAAGTATTTTGTTCCTAATGATGTAATGAACACCACAGTAACAGCTCGCTATAAGCATTCATTTAAACTTGTACACATGAAAGCCAATTATTTTATGGATTTTTAGCAAGCGGAAGATACGATTATTCACACAACTGATCTTAATACAAGTTGTGCTTCATGGATTAAAATCACCACGCCTCGGATAATTCAGATGGAAAAGATATTGAGAGGAACAGAGGACTAGGAAATGATAGAGTCTTGGAAAAAAGGGTGGGGATGAGAAGATTTCAAAAGGTTCACGTTCAGTGAAGTCACTGGTGCAAGAGGGTTCTCTTAAGAGAGTAAATGAGATCTCAGAGGTATGATGTAATACCTACCTAAAGTGCACAAAATGTTTTACAGTGAGTGGCGCCAACCCTGAACTGTAAAACGATCATTAGAGGTAGAAATAATACAAAACTTGTTTGGTGGACTTAGGCTGTTTCGAATTTCAGTGCAAACCTATTTACAAAAGTTAGTCTCTATTTGTTGTTTTTGAATCGTGCTAAGTTCAAAAATGTTCAAATGTGTGCGAAATCTTATGAGACTTAACTGCTATGGCCATCAGTCCCTAAGCTTACACACTACTGAACCTAAATTATCCTAAGGATAAACACACACAGACTAATGACCTCAGCAGTTGAGTCCCATAGTGCTCAGAGCCATTTGATAAACACACACACCCATGCCCGGCAGAAGACTCGAACCTCCGCCGTGACCAGCCGCACAGTCCATGACTGCACCACCTTAGACCGTCGTGCTAAGTGATAACTTGCTTTCGTAATGTCAGTTAGCAAGTAAATAAAGTTTCTTTTGACTAACGTAGGAAGAACATTTTGTCACTTAACCCTTTTTCCATGATAACTATAAATAAATATACAAATACCCTATTCACGAATATGTTTAACATGTTATGTATAATTTTACCTGGCCGTTTAACAGAGTTAGTTGTTCCGACAACACCGACTTGACAAATAAAATAAAAAGAAAAGGAACAATAGAAATAAAATTATTCGGTGCCTAAGCTAAAATAGCTGTGCATACAAAATACATATTAGCATGACGGTTTTCCCAGTTCCGCATTACTTTAAAAATATGTCTTTACAACTTGTAAAAATATTATAAAGCTCTTTCTTATATACAGGATTACTGAGAAGGAGTGGAATGGCGGCAGTCTTAGAAGATGTAATTGTTGCTAAAACAGTCGTCTGTTCTTCTTCCATGTTGCACTCGCAAAGAGGACGTGACTGATGTCACCTTATGTAGTGTTAGTGCAATCACGGAACAGACTTCCACATGCTATTGTTAAAAAAAAGCGCATACAGCTGTCTCCTACATCAGTCGTTCTGAACATGTTTGAGGCTGTACTGCGATCAGAATAAGGTTAGTGCTTTCGTGGAGGGAGAACAACAGAAACAGTCAAATGGAATCCTAGTGAAGGACGTTACCTTTGCAGAAAGACGCCGATGTGGTTTATGACCCACCACATTTTCTGCGCCTCGTATGACAGCACAAACGTTTAATATGCGATGGATTGGTGAAGTAATTCCAGTAAAATGGATTTCCTTTTCAGCTGACCTCAGTCCCTTACATTTCCGGGTATTGGGACACACAATATGTAATCTGCTCCTATTGACAACGTGCGGACGTTATACAACCGTCTGTCCCACGTATGCGACTAAATCCGAAAGTAGCCGGCCGAAGTGGCCGTGCGGTTCTAGGCGCTGCAGTCTGGAACCGCGAGACCGCTACGGTCGCAGGTTCGAATCCTGCCTCGGGCATGGATGTGTGTGATGTCCTTAGGTTAGATAGGTTTAAGTAGTTCTAAGTTCTAGGGGACTGATGACCTCAGAAGTTAAGTCCCATAGTGCTCAGAGCCATTTGAACCACTTGAACCAAATCCGAAAGTAGACTAGAGTATTTGCCCGAATTGGTGACCAAGAGCTGAAGGATGAGAAAGAATAAGTGGCAACCACAGTGACTATTCTTGTAGTGTCAACAGGTGGTTATCACAGGAGACAATGGTTCGTATCTCAATAAGCATTTGTCCACAGGCATAAGCTTACTGCACTCTTTTACTAGTTTTGACCAGTAAGGACATGAGCCGCTTCTTTCACATACGTGGAATGTGGAAAGAATTCATATATTAAACTTCCTGGCAGATTAAAACTGTGTCCCGACCGAGACTCGAACTCTTTGCCTTTCGCGGGCAAGTGCTCTACCATCTGAGTACCGAAGCACGACTCACGCCCGGTGCTCACAGCTTTACTTCTGCCAGTATCTCGTCTCCTACCTTCCAAACTTTACAGAAGCTCTCCTGCGAATCTTACAGGCTGTGAGGACCGGGCGTGAGTCGTGCTTCGGTAGCTCAGATGGTAGAGCACTTGCCCGCGAAAGGCAAAGGTCCCGAGTTCGAGTCTCAGTCGGGCACACAGTTTTAATCTGCCAGGAAGTTTCATATCAGCGCACACTCCGCTGCAGAGTGAAAATCTCATTCTGGAATTCATATATTGCTTGGTTTTTTCTAGGAGCGAGTGTACCGTCTGGTACTGTTGTTGGATGAACGCCTCTGAGACACTTCTAGTCTGCCTAACGTTTTTGATTCGGCTGACTTCCCTCTATAAATAGCAGTGAGATAGACTCATCAAACTGCGTAGATTTTTCGACGTAGTCGCCCTTAGCGTCCATGATCCTTGCGACTGAGAATCCTTTGGTTGAGAAAAATGTGTAGTGGTATGCTAGCTTGTAGTAGTTCTGCATGTCTCGAATTTCGTACCCCGCAGATGCTCGGTAGTAGGCGAACAAATAATACTGTGATTCATTTCAGGACTTTAAACGTAAAGTCGTTTCTCCTATTCTTTGGGTCCACTACCACCCTTCCTTCGCGAAGTGTGAAATTTTTGTGTTTAAGAGTATCTGACACATTGCGTGTACGTTGAGTGGCGCCTTGTTTACGCTGTGTGATTGTGAGGGAAGGGAGTGGGCGAAACCCGTGACCGGCACATAGCCTGCTCCTCTCGAATAGCAGCAAGAGAGCAGCCGAGCTTATCGTCCAAAAAAATGGTTCAAATGGCTCTGAGCACTATAAGACTTGATATCTGAGGTCATCAGTCCCCTACACTTAGAACTACTTAAACCTAACTAACCTAAGATCATCACACACCTCCATGCCTGAGGCAGGATTCGAACCTGCGACCGTAGCAGCAGCGTGGTTTCGAACTGAAGCGCCTAGAACCGCTCGGCCACAACGGCCGGCGCTTAACGTTCCATTCGATAGACGGATCACCAGCAGGTATGGGATAACTCGTTCATCTTTGAGAATTAGTTCAATAGTGAGCGTTCTTTTCGGGAACTGTTCATTTTTACTCGTTCACGGTTCCTTTGTTATCTAGTCGTACTTGCTACGTGGATTTTAGATAAATTTCCCGGAAAATAACAAGTACGCATAAGTATTACTTGTGCATGATAAATTTATTGATTGCCTTACATGGGCAGCTTGTTTACCTCGGTTTCCTTGTCTGAATGCGTCCATAGAAAGCATCACAATAGCCAGCTGATGTGACGGGGCCGTGACCGCGGGCCATGTAGGGAGAGGCCAAGCAAGCTTAACCGAAGTACGGACTGCAAACCTGATCACAACCCAGCTCTGAGCATCACAGTGGTCATTCATTTTTGAGAGAACACATGATCGTAGCAAATACAATGTCTTCAGTTTCAGTACGTTTACAGAGAATAATATATACAGGGCTATTACAAATGATTGAACCGATTTCGTAAATTCACTGTAGCTCCATTCATTGACATATGGTCACGACACACTACAGATACGTAAAAAAACTCATAAAGTTTTGTTCGGCTGAAGCCGCACTTCAGGTTTCTGCCGTCAGAGCGCTCGAGAGCGCAGTGAGACAAAATGGCGACAGGAGCCGAGAAAGCGTATGTCGTGCTTGAAATGCACTCACATTAGTCAGTCATAACAGTGCAACGACACTTTAGGACGAAGTTCAACAAAGATCCACCAACTGCTAACTCCATTCGGCGATGGTATGCGCAGTTTAAAGCTTCTGGATGCCTCTGTACGGGGAAATCAACGGGTCGGCCTGCAGTGAGCGAAGAAACGGTTGAACGCGTGCTGGCAAGTTTCACGCGTAGCCCGCGGAAAATTGGCTCATGCCACAACTGGAGACCGACAGCGCCGACTTCATCTTTCAACAGGATGGTGCTCCACCGCACTTCCATCATGATTTTCGGCATTTCTTAAACAGGAGATTGGAAAACCGATGGATCGGTCGTAGTGGAGATCATGATCAGCAATTCATGTCATGGCCTCCACGCTCTCCCGACTTAACCCCATGCGATTTCTTTCTGTGGGGTTATGTGAAAGATTCAGTGTTTAAACCTCCTCTACCAAGAAACGTGCCAGAACTGCGAGCTCGCATCAACGATGCTTTCGAACTCATTGATGGGGACATGCTGCGCCGAGTGTGGGAGGAACTTGATTATCGGCTTGATTTCTGCCGAATCACTAAAGGGGCACATATCGAACATTTGTGAATGGCTAAAAAAACTTTTTGAGTTTTTGTATGTGTGTGCAAAGCATTTTGAAAATGTCTCAAATAATAAAGTTATTGTAGAGCTGTGAAATCGCTTCAATCATTTGTAATAACCGTGTACTTGAGTGGGGATTAGTAACATAAAATGAACTGTCATTGTAAAACAAACATTATTAGTTTTAACAAGTTTGCTTGGCCATCATCTGCAGCAAGCACAACAAGCACAGAAATATTTGTTCTGCAAATAAAAAACGCCTTTCTCCTGCTGCATCGAGTTTTATTTGTTTCAAACCCATTTAGCCTTTAACTTTAAGGAATCTTCAGTAAAATGCAGAATGATACAGTTTAGTTTCTATATGCTTTCTTTGTACATCATAAAACAGTCCACGTCTTATTTTCAGGTAAGTATTACTTACAATTATTCAAGCTTACCCCGTGTGGGGTTGCTAGTCGCCCCCATCGGGCGCCTCCTCAGGTGGCGGATGGAGGAACGCTCACTAGATATAGTGGGTACCGAGGAAATAAAATACTGGAGGAGGACCAAAACTAGCACCTTACTGGCCAGGGCCAGGTCAAGAGCCGTAGAGAAGGCAACGCCTCTAGGAGTGGCCGATATTAGGCAAACGATGAAGAGTAGGAGACTGATGTGCACCGGACATCTAATTGGGATGGAGGAGGAACGACTGCCTAAAGTAGCATTCTCTGCATCCATAAGGGGCAGAAGGAAGCGAGGGAGGTCACGAACCAGATGGAAGGATGACATCGACGAGGACGCGGTGGCAATGGGCCTGAGTAAAGGAGAATGCACTACAAAAGTCAGGAACAGAGAGCACTGGAAGAGCAATGTGAGAACGCGTATGGCCCCAAGGCCTAAGAGACAGTCAACAAGAAGAAAAATTCAAGTTTATGGCTGTTGTATGCATTTCCTCTCAACTAGTCACATGTTGGAGGTTTCACTACAACTTCACTTAACGAACATAAGCACATTTTCACATTTCATTGATGAAGTTATAGTGCGACCTCCAACTTGTAACCACACGACAGGAATCGCAGGTGCTAGCCAAAAACTCGAATAACTAAAGGGTGCGGCAAATAAAAGTGACGCGAATGAGTGGATACGATTGGACGTGAATCTATGCAAACAACCAAATCCCGTGACCAGCACACCGCTTGTACGACCACCATGTGATCCACAAAGGTTCAGAGCGTAGTGCGGACTGTGTCAGTGTGCAAATGGGACTATGATACTCGCAGTGGAGCAGCGGGTGTTCTTTGTAGAAACTTACTTGACAACAAAGTCGTGGAAACGGTGTGGTCAGTAGTTCAAAATGGTTCAAATGGCTCTGAGCACTATGGGACTTAACATCTGAGGTCCTCAGTTCGCTAGACCTTAGAACTACGTAAACCTAACTAACCTAATGAAATCACACACATCCATGCCTGAGGCAGGATTCGAACCTGCGATCGTAGGGGTCGCGCTGTTCCAGACTGAAGCGCCTAGAACCGCTCGGCCACACCTGCCGGCGGTGAATAGTTGGCAGAGAAGTTTAATGGTGTCAAATTGCCAGCAAAGAGTGTCATGCAACGATTAGTTTGAAAATGGCATCAGACAGGATCCATTTTGAACAAGTCAGAAAACATTCGAACCGAGTCGCCACACAGGAAAATGTGGCTGCAGTTCACCAAACAATGCTTCAGAGCGCTACCGGAGTTCCACCCGACACCTGTCGCAAGGGCTCGGCATTCAAGTCGATCATGCAGACAAATACAGCATCACTACCGAGCTCCACAGTTCCTCCAGTGTTGTCAGTGGTTATTCATCGACATAAGTATCAATAGCTTGGGCATGGATCCGCTCTTTATGTCTGAAGCTTGGTTTCATCTGAGTGAATATGTCAGCTCGGAGAATCACAGGTTCTGGCAGAGGAGAATCCCCGTAACTTCCACGAAACATTATTACATGATCAGGAGTTTTGGTTTTGGTCTCAAGTGACTGCACGCCGCATTTTGGTTCCACCATCTTCCCTCAGAGTTACTTTCCCAACATTTTGAAACCATTTGTAGCATCACTAACGGACTAGGAGAAAACCTACAGTTAATTCCAACCGGATGGAACAAGTGCCCATACAGCCGGCCGAAGCTTGGAGCGTATTTCCACAATCTTCCAGCCTGAAAGAGGTGTTAGTAGAACCTAGCCCTAGCTGGCCGGCCAGGTCACCTGATCTGCCAGTGTGCGATTCCTTTGTGTGGAGAGCCCTCAAATCTGAAGTTGTTTTGCCACAACTCTCAAGAACTGCAGCAGAAATTTCGGACGAGACTGCAGAAATTACAGCAGTCGAGATTCGATCCGCCTTCAGCAATTTGCTGACCAGGGCCTAAAAGTACCAAGAGATGAATGGTGGGCAGTTTCAACATTTGCTTCAGTCAGGTTAGCACTGTATTTCCTTTCCTCTGCTTAAATTTTTTTACCCTGGAACTCTGTTCTCAGGGCCAGTTTTATTTGCTCTAACCTGTGTAATTAAATACTTATTCACGTAAAAAATAAGATGTCAGCTGTTTTATGAGCTGCAGATATCGCATATCATAACAAAACTGTATTATTCTATAGTCCACTGAAAATTCCTTAAAGTAAATGGTTAAACGTGTCTGGAACAAATAAAATTCATTGTAGCAAGAAAAGGCGTTTTTTATTTACAAGATGAATATTAATAGTTTTCTTTCACATTGTTGCAGGTATGTAAATTAACTACCGGTACACATCGAGGTGCATACTATGAGTGTGGGAACTGAAGATTTATCTTTAAAAAAAAATAGCGGCTTCCAACACACGAGCTGAGAAACTGCATACCAAAATTTGTAGCTATGTATCTATTACAGAAAAGGCAGGAATATGTTGTCCGTGAAACTCGCTCTGAATGGCTATTTAGTTAAATCATCAGTTTCTGCCACAAAGCATAAAATACAGCCACTCTGAAAGGTGTGTATGTTTCGATTCAAAACGTTTTGCCTAGCAGGCATGAGATATGTGAGTGGATTATATTGCTAGTTTTTGAAGTAACTGCGAACTTCCTGCTCGTCGAAACATCACATTGCGTAACTTTCCGTGCCCAAGGCATCCATCATGCAAGGTGCACAGCGAATATTCCGTGAGGAAATTGAATTACGATCACAGTACGAGACTGCAATTTGTTTTGTTTGTATTTTCCTGTCCAGTATGTACGTCGAAGCAGTCTTTGAAAGTGATACATACCGTGTGACTTGGTTCCTGCGGCCTGTTCTGTCGCCTTAATCTTCCGAATCGAAAATTAAAACAGTTACTACAGAAGCAGAAACAAAGGACTAAACTATGTACGGATTCAAGTAGGAATCGATCACATCCCAAGAATTATGACTAACGGGATTGAACCGTTCGTTTCTAATAAAATAAGGGTGTCTTCAAACAGGTCGGATTTGAGTGATACGACAGATTCTCCACAGTGGCGTGAAAATGAAGATGCCCTCAACACTCTACACCCAGTTACTAAACTAAAAGTTGTAAATTATTCGACTGAGACAGGCGTCAAGCTCAACACTGCAATAAACAATTTACAAAAGAACTGGGAACAGAAGTTACATGTACTTCAGTTTGTGTCTGAGTATTCCCATACGGTCCTTGGGCAAAAAAAGATGAAACTTAACAACTAAGAATTAAAGAACAGTGGTTGCTCTTTACTTGCTCAAGACAAATAAAACTTACCCTTTAAAAGTTGATCAAAACAACGAAACAATAACCAGATTTCTCTCTTTGTTGCCTGAAAAAATATGTATGTATTTATTACAACTTAATTTTGGTATAAGTTGTATTTATCACAATCTTCTATTAATCTGCCTACTGCTTCTACTTGCCGGCTGGAGTGGCCGCGCGGTTAAAGGCGCTACAGTCTGGAACCGCACAACCGCTACGGTCGCAGGTTCGAATCCTGCCTCGGGCATGGATGTGTGTGATGTCCTTAGGTTAGTTAGGTTTAAGTAGTTCTAAGTTCTAGGGGACTTATGACCACAGCAGTTGAGTCCCATAGTGCTCAGAGCCATTTGAACCATTTGAACTGCTTCTACTTCTCTCTATCCATTTCGCCCTTCCCCCATTTCTGTCCATCTGCTCCAACCCTCTCTCTGTCCACTTTCTCTACCCTCCGTCGCTGTCCATCCCGCAGAGGTCTCTCTCCATACATCTCGTCCCCTTCCCTCGGTCAATTCGCTCCTCCCTCCTCTGTCCATCAGCTCCTTCCCGCTCTGTCCACCTCATCCTCCCCTCTATGGCAGTCTCTCTATGTCAGTCATCTTCTCACCTCTTTCTTTATCTTCTTTCCTTTGTTTGACCTTCCACTCCTCATCCCTTTCTCTGTCCATCACCTCCTCCTACTCTCTCTGACCATCTCTTCCATCACCTGACTCTGTCCATCGTCTTTTCTTTCCTTTCTATCTCCATCTCCTGCTCTCCTCCCTCTCTGCCCATCTTATCCTCACTCCTTTCTCTTCACATTTTCCCTCCTTCTCTCTATCACCTCCTCCCTCCAATCTGTGTGCCAGTTCTCCTTCCCCCTCTCTGTCTCTCCATGTCCTCCTGCCCCATTTTTTCTTCAACTTATCACCCCCACCGCAGTTGGAAGTTGCTGATTCTTACTCCACAGGACTTCTTTCCATATAGTAAGTAACACGAGTATTAAATTTTGCTGAAAGCAAGAAGAAAGTGTAGAAGGATATTCTCACCCATGGCTTTCTCCGTGTATGCCCATTTCACATATATTTCACATGTATTTAACATATTTCACACATATTTTATACATATTTCACCTAAGTCAGTCTCTAAATTCTCCCTGCAGTATCGTTTCACGCAGCTCATTGTTTATCTTGCCGTAATATAAGGTATTTTACAGACACATTCAGTGTTATACGTAGGTAGTGGCTGCAATTCTTGCTGCGAATGGAGTTAGTAATAAAGAAGTAATAAACTTAAACCTCATGCATGATGCGGCAGTTTATCAAGCAGCTCACGATTAATGACGTCATATCTCCTGAACTGTGTGTCGTCCAATGGTATAATTTTGGCGGTACATTCAGTGGTATATGTAAACCCTGTTTGCAATACATGTCGTGAATGCAGTTATTAGTAAAGAAGTAATAATTTAAAAAGGCATGCTTGATGCATAAATTTTACTGCATAAACAGAGAAAATTAGTAAGCGAGAAAATTTTTCCTTTCATCATTTTGTGGGGGCTGCCAGTGAGAGAAAGTTTTGCAAAGCTTTAAAATTATGTGTAAAATTTGTTGAAAGTCACTAAGTCCTCTCATTCTCAAATACTAGATGAATATATGCCGGCTATTTGCGCGTCGTCAGCTACCCTACTCTTTCATCCCCACCCGTTTGATACTTACGTGTCTTTCATGACTATAGAATTTCTTTCCAGACAGTAAGTACTTTCTAATATGATAACCGAGTTCTGTTAAAATCGATCCAGTGGTTTAGGAGAACATGTGGAACATTTATGCATACATACACTAAAGAGCCAAAGAAACTGGTACACCTGCCTAATATGGTGTAGGGTCGCCGCGAGCAAGCAGAAGTGCCGAAAACACGACGTGGCGTGGTTTGACCAATGTCTGAAGTAGTGCTGGAGGAAACTGACACCATCAATCCTACAGAGCTGTCAATAAACCCCTAAGATTACGAGGGGTGGAGGTCCCTTCTGAAGAGCACGTTGCAAAAGCATCTCAGATATGCTCAAAAATGTTCATATATGGGGAGTTTGGCGGCCAGCGGAAGTATTTAAACTCAGACGAGTGTTCCTGGAGCCACTCTGTAGCAGTTCTAGACGTGTGGGGTGTCGCATTGTACTGCTGATATTGCACAAGTCCGCCGGAATGCACAATGGACATGAATGGATGCAGCTGATCAGACAGGATGCTAACGTACGTGTCACCTGTCAGGGTTGTTTCCGTACCCGTACCGTCCATCCGCTAGACACAATTTAAAACGAGTGTCGTCCGACCACGCAACACTTTTCCGGTCCAATGTCAGTGTTGAGGGTCCAGGCAAGGTGTAAAGCTTTGTATCGCGCAGCCATCAGAGGTACATGAGTGGGCCTTCGACTCCTAAAGCCCATATCGATGATGTTTCGTTGAATGGTTCGCACGCTGACACTTGTTGATGCCCCAGTATTGATATGTGTAGTAATTTGCGGAAAGAATGCACGTCTGTCACGTTGGTCCCGTTTCTCTAGGTGCTTTTTAAGGCCGCAGTGATGTCGGAGATTCGACGATTTAACGGATGCCTGATATTTACGGTACACTCGTGAAATAGTCGAACGAAAAAATCCGAACTTCATCGCTACCTCGGAGATGCTGTGTCCCATCGCACGTGCGCCGGCTATACCACCACGTTCAAATTCACTTAAGTCTTGATAACCTGCCAGTATAGCAGCAGTAACAGATCTAACACTGCGCAAGACACTTTTTGTCCTATATAGGCGTTGCCCACCGCAGCGCCATATCCTGCCTGTTTACACATCTCTGTATTTGAATACCCATGCCTATACCAGTTTCTTTGGTTTTTCGGTGTATGTACATATACACAGAAGTACATACATACGTCCGTTTTTATGATATCTATGGATATAATTATGAAAAAAAAGGCAAACTGCAACGAGGATCGTATGACTACACAAAGAAGTACGAAACCAGCCGAACGAGACCGAGGCGGGAATAAGACTGGCCAAAGCGATCGGAGAACGACAGTGCCCGATAACGATATCGACCGTGATAGAAGGGAGCAGTGATCGACCCTTTTTAGAAGTCGTTCCTTGGTTTTTCCGTTAACGTTTGTCCGGACTCTTTCGCTGGCGATCGACCCACCCCTAATCACCTTCAACACTGTCAAATGCCCTCACTTCATGAGACACTGCGGCGAGGTTTGGAATTTAGTCCAGGATACTGGCACAAACTCTATTCATCTGGAATTTTATGCCACCGCCTTATCTCCCCTTTGCCATAAAGACAAAGAGAAAATTGCAAGCAGCACGTGTCGTACACAGACGGCCCACCCATCCAAGTACTGGCGCCATTCATCCAAATGGTTGTACAGTCAGTTTTGTCACACTCCCCATCAGTGAGCGTTAGTCAATGCTTCGCTACTTGTAAGGACTATACTTTGTTTGATTTCCTTACGTAGCGGAACTCTGTGAGCCCTGTGCTACCAGGGAAATTATATTACACATACTAATGTGACTGAATTACTTACTGGGTGTCAGTTATATGGATTTGCATTCAAATAAGTTTTCAAGTCATATCCCCTTGCCGTTTATTTTCCTATTTAGATGAATTATACCGATTTCTACTCAATTGTTGCAGGAAGACAACTGGATGTGAATCGTCCTGTTTGCCTTCAACAATTACTAGAATCTTTAGGGATTTTTTACAGTAATTAATTTCAACAAGAGTAGTGATCATTACGAATATCATATTTTGGATTTCTCTGCTTGGTTTTAAGCAGAAAAGATAGATGTTGGTGTCGACACAGCTGAGAGTGAAACACCGGCTTATTATATGGAAAATGTTCTTATTTGATACATTGCTATAAGCCATGTTGCATTACACATTTTTGTGCATGGTGACACGTCCGGTGCGATTGCTCAAGTTCATCATTAAATTACCTTTTGCAATGCCTTTTGTAAATCGTCGCACGAAAAAGTGCTCACTGTCTAGATATTTTCTACAAACTCTTTGCAGCCAGCCCGCGCTATTAATTTTATCCATGGGTCTAAATATTGTATTTGATGAGGCATTCATCTTCATTCAGCGCGTATCTTGATATAATTTAATAGGTAATCCACCCTTAAAAACTTAGCAATACGCTTATAATTGGATTCCACAATAGTGCTTCGTCCTCACACAATTGTAGCGTAGGATATGCGTGTGTTCGGTCTGGCTTTCTTTGACAAGCAATTTTTATTAAACAAAAATATCTTCGTCTAAAGTAAACAAAATAGCAGTATAACAAACTGAATTCAATCATATGGTCCAGTAAATCGTATCTGAAGCATTGGTCATTTGGACAATAAGACAAATGAATGATACTTTCTTTAGCACAGTAGTAAAACAAATTAAAATAATATTTAACCAGTAACACTAAAATTGAGGGCTGTAACAAAAACACAAACATTTTCGCCTCTTTGTTCGAAAATACGTTAATCGTCACATGAAGATAATGTTCACTCAGAACCAGCTTAAAAGGATCAATAAAGCCAGACTACCCAGCTCTCAGACTTTATAATTGGGCATTATTATGTTTTAAAGTAGATCTACTAATCACTCCTACCATCAGCTACTCACTGCTAGCAGCAGTACTGCCAACGCGCTAGAACTCTACAGACGCAATAACAATTGTCTGAACAAATATGTATAAGTAACCTAGGCTATGCTCATTGCGTAATAATATCAGAACTCTGGTTTCGAGGGAATGAATGCTCGGCCAATATGCAAGAAAAGACATTAAACCACAACACACCACACTGTGCATGTGGTCCTTCCATGTGGAGTATGAGTGGCAGAACCGTTACTCTCAGTGCGCATTGCTTGCACCCTTCAGTGTACACTGTTCACTGTGCACTGTACACTCAAATCAACCGACCAGATTGCACGGGCGGTCACCAAAGCAAACTGTTAATGCTCGTCCTGTAATACGTGAACTATTGCGTGCGAATCTTCTGGAATCGCCACCTCTCACCCCGGGAATGAAACCAACCACCCTCCAGGCATGTTGTATCCACAATTCGCGATCACGCTCCACATCGACCGGTAGTGGAGTTGAAGTCTCGGGTTCTCGCACCCCATCTTCGCAGCAGACCACGTTCTCGCTGGCTGTCCACCTACTGGCCCTTTTTCAGTTGGCCAGGTGCGGTGACCGTGCGGTTCTAGGCGCTTCAGTCCGGAACCGCGTGATTGCTACGGTCGCAGGTTCGAATACTGCCTCGGGCGTGGATGTGTGTGATGTGCTTAGGTTAGTTAGGTTTAAGTAGTTCTAAGTTCTAGGGGACTGATGACCTCAGATGTTAAGTCCCATAGTGCTCAGAGCCATTTGAACCATTTTTTTTTTCAGTTGCCGCAGCCCCCGAGAGGCTACTGCGACCGCGGCTACTGTGAAGCCTTCAACCTGCTAGGACATTTCAGGCGAGTAGTGTCAACGTCCCAACAAAGGCTTCGCGCCACTCCTTGATTCGCCAGCCACTCGCATTATGGCTACCAGCGGATGCTTTCCTTGACGTTACCGTATCTGCAGCTCCACTGTCCTCACCTCCAAGTGCAGCCAGATTCCATCACCCGCGCCCACCGCCACTCACCACTACCATGCCCCGTGTTGACTGCTCGCAACGCGCAACAGGCTTCCGTGGAATTCAAAATTTGTGTGGTACAACTTGGGAAGTATCAGCATCCACCCTAAGTTCGTCTGCTCTAGGTCTTGTCTTCTCATGTGCTGAATATTGTGCCACAGGTTGGTAAAACTGGCCGAACGAGCAAATGACAGATGTCCAACTCAATAACGCCAGGAGAATGACTGCTGGCGTTAATAAATCAACATCTACAGAATGGCTACCTGCATTATGCCACATTCCACCCCCTCAACTATCTTGTATAAATGTTCTCTCGAAAGAGTACAAATAGACTGTTGCGAGACTGGTTCTACTGACTTAATTATAACATAAAAACATACCGCTACTCATACAACTGCTTTACTACCAAAATAACACCAAAAAACATCCATCAAATAGAAAACATAAAAGAGAAAACTTAGGTCAGAGACTGCGCCAAAGATAATAATTACAAATGGCAATTACACTGCACGTAACACTGCACTTCACCAAAATGCTATGTGCGAGTGATTGCCATTTGTAATTAATATCTCAGGCGCAGTCTCTGACCTATGTTTTCTCTTCTATGTTTTCTCTTTGGTGTTATTTTGGTAGCAAAACAGCTGTATCAGTTGCGGCGAGTTTTTATGTTGCAATTAAGTGAGTACAACCAGTCTCGCAACATTGGTGACCCCGACGTGATCGCCGACGGTCACTAACATGAAATTCGACGATCGCTAACTCTCCGTATCGTGCCGCGTCGCTTTAAATACGGGCATCCGCGTCAGCCGCGTAGCGCATTTTCCGTGTTCCTTTCCGTCGTAACTCACTATAACAGACCCACCACCAACTGCAGAAGTGCTTACTGGCGCAGTAATTAATTTTGTGACAGTAAAACCGCCACCGGTTTGGCAACAGAATCCCATGCTGTGGTTTGCTCAACTAGAAAGTCAATTTGTGCTAGCACACATACCCTCAGACGATACGAAGTACATTTATGTAGTTACTGCACTCAACGAAGATATGGCCACACAAGTACAGGATATTCGGGCGTCACGACCGAATACTGATCGTTATACAACCATCAAGAACGCTCTGACAACCCGGCTGTCGCAGTCCGAGACGAAAATATTGGAGAAGCTACTCCACACTGAAGAGCTAGGCAATCGCACACTATCCCAACTATTACGCCGACTGCTCCAAAGGTAATTACAAATGGCAATCACTCGCACATCATACTGCACACTGCACGTTACTCTGGACTTCAAGATCATAAATAATAAAGATCTACCAATCCACCAAGAAGTGGATGATGCAAACCATAACCGACTTCGCTCTACACGACCAACAACAATAACAGCAAGGGTCACTGCGGAAGATAATTTCAACAGTAATGCATGGGCTCAAAAAATGGACCGTACAACAAAGTAATGATATGCCCTGTATGACACAGAAGCCACGGCTGACAGAGGCGTAAGTATTAAAAGCTGTAAAGTAAAGCTGCCATAATACAATGGTTGGTTTGTACACCACACCTCTTTATTAGGCCTGAGTTTCCTGTCCACGTATTATTATTAATCATAAACATCAACATACATTGGTGGACATACACCTTTATTCAGAAAAGAGAGGACATCCCGAACGACTAGAGACAGAGCATTCATATTTACAGGATACGTACATTAGTATGTTCTGCAGACATGATTAGCATGTGAAACATGTCGGCCTGCGCGTTCAAGGACAACATCGATATCGCGACGCAACACCACGTACTGGAAAAAAATGCCTGCGGCTCTCGTTGTCGCTGTAAACCGAACGTAAAGGACCAGTGGGACTTGAGCAGACATGCAGCATGCCTCGCACACATATGCGCCAACAGTACGGTCAAATCAGTGAGTTTGAAACAGGCTCATTATTGGCATGAGAGATGAGATGCAACAATCCTGCAAATTTCTGCTCGTGTGGGACAAAGTGTTTCGGCAGCGCAACGGGGATGAGCAGCATGGTTCACGGAAGGCCACAGAACACGACGTGATGGGTCAGCTCGCACCACCCAACCACACCCCGAGAAGATCGGCACCTCATCCGAATGCAATGCAGGACAGATTTGCGTCCTCTTCGGCTCTGACGCAACAGTGGAACAGTGTAACACATCGTACCCCATCAGAGGTCACAATCCGTCGCAATTCATTACGGCATAGGTTACGCCGTCGACATTTCCGTCTACCTTTGACGAGTGTGCAGAAACATGCTAGACGGCAATGGTGTATGGAACGACGTCGCTGGGGACAGGATTGCCATCAGATAGATAGAATAGAAGCTTTCGAATTGTGGTGCTACAAAAGAATGCTGAAGATTAGATGGGTAGATCACATAACTAATGAGGAAGTATTGAATAGGATTGGGGAGAAGAGAAGTTTGTGGCCCAACTTGACCAGAAGAAGGGATCGGTTGGTAGGACACGTTCTGAGGCATCAAGGGATCACCAATTTAGTATTGGAGGGCAGCGTGGAGGGTAAAAATCGTAGAGGGAGACCAAGAGATGAATACACTAAGCAGATTCAGAAGGATGTAGGCTGCAGTAGGTACTGGGAGATGAAGCAGCTTGCACAGGATAGAGTAGCATGGAGAGCTGCATCAAACCAGTCTCAGGACTGAAGACCACAGCAACAACAACAGTATTTTCGGACGAACTCAGGTTCTGTCTTTTTGAAAATGGTGACCGCATTTTCGTTCGCAGCAGACAGGGGGAGCGGCATGACAGTGACTACATTCGCATGACATACAGTCCCAACTCGAGGTCTTATGGTGCGAGGTGCTATGGGGTACAACAGCAAATCACAGTTGGTGCGTGTCCAGGGCACTGCGTCCAGTATTACGTACGTGAGTGACATCCTGCGATCCGTAGTCATACCCATTCCGCACAACACCCCAGACGCCATTTTCCAGCAAGACATTGCACGACCACATCTTGCTGAACGAGCACGTGCCTTCATGGTGTCACAGGATATCAGTCTTTTGACCTGGCCCGCCACATCATCAGATTTGCCGCCATTCGAAAAATGAGTGGGACATGCTGAAACGACGAGCGCAGTGCTGCGACATAATGCCAACCACCACAGATGAACTTCGGAACCAGGTGAATGCAGCATGGATGGCTATACCACACGATGCCATTCGCGCCTTATATACTTCGGTGCCGTCAGGTATGGATCAAGTTATCACGGCCCATGGTGGACCCTGCTCCAACTAGGCAACAGGACACATGCTAAAACGAGGTAACTGAAGTGTTAATTGTGGTGTCACCGCCAGACACCACACTTGCTAGGTGGTAGCTTTAAATCGGCCGCGGTCCATTAGTACATGTCGGGCCCGCGTGTCGCCACTGTCAGTAATTGCAGACCGAGCGCCACCACACGGAAGGTCTAGAGAGACTTACTAGCACTCGCCCCAGTTGTACGGACGACTTTGCTAGCTACTACACTGACGAAACCTTTCTCTCATTTGCCGAGAGATAGTTAGAATAGCCTTCAGCTAAGTCCATGGCTACGACCTAGCAAGGCGCCATTAACGATTTCTAGAGAGAGTCTCACTTGTATCATCAAGAATGCTGTATACAAATGATGGATTAAAGTTAAGTATTCCAGCAGCTACGTACTTTTCTTTATAGCATTCATTACGTATCCTGTTTCAGACCTAGCGCCACCTGCGTGAGTTGACGCGTGCATTTCGGCCTCCTCTAACTACAAGGTGTTGGCTCTTCTGCCAACACTACATTAATCACTTCTGCAAAACATATTAATGTACATGTCCTGTGAATGTGAACGTCTTATCTCCAGTCGTTTTTTTCTGTACATAAGTGTATTCCAAACTGACTGAAATGTTATAAATGACTACAAGCTGAAGCACTATACAGTTTTATACCAGAAACAGGCTACATCCACTCCGTTGGCTTGTTCTGAGAACACTAAACAGCACTCCGCCACAAGTAGCCCATCGGGACCATCCGAGCGCCGTGTCATCCTCAGTTGAGGATGCGGATAGGAGGGGCGTGTGGTCAGCACACCGCTCTCCCGGTCGTTATGATGGTTTTCTTTGACCGGAGCCGCTGCTGTTCGGTCGAGTAGCTCCTCAACTGGCGTCACGAGGCTGAGTGCACCCCGAAAATTGGCAACAGTGCATGGCGGCTGGATGGGCACCCATCCAAGTGCCGGCCACGCCCGACAGCGCTTAACTTCGGTGATCTCACGGGGACCGGTGTATCCATTGGGGCAAGACCGTTGCCTGAGAACACTAAATAGGACATAGAGGATTCATGTATGGAAGCATAACTGTGATGGACGTTCCGAAATTAAGTTTCGTCATTGTTTTTGAAAGAGAAGATGGTACACTCGGTGGGACCCACAAACGCGATAAGGATGCACACCCATTGCTAGTTCAACAACAAAAGGGGTGGCAGCGGAGGATGAATGACGCATGCGCAGAGCGCCGAAGAAGAGACAGTAGCAGCAGAGCGGTGTGTTCGAGTTTATTCGAGTACATGTCACGATGGCAGATGGACGTATACTGACAACGTGGCCGCCAATGGCAACGTGTGCTGTTATTCGATATGAATGGGCACTTGAGACCAGTGTGTCTGTCCTCCTTGAATGCCTATAGACCCTGTATGATGAGGAGGCCACGTCCCGACAAATGGTTGGTCGCTGGCGTCGCATTGTCAATGAAGGACGCTCACCGGTTCCCTGTATAGCAAGCTGCACTCTCGAGAGGTTACTTCGAAATCAGTACCGAGATGGAGCAGGCTTCGAGATGATTGCATGACAGAGCACCGGGTTCTGCGAGAGTGGTTCCTTCAGACTGACTGCATGTAACGATAATGTCGATTATGTCCAATAGCAGTGCAAGGTGTAGGATCATGACGTCACCGTTGGTTTGTTTCTCGCAGTAAAGTTTCCTTGTGACAAACGATGACGAAACCTACTTTCGGAACGTCCTTAGTATGTTGCACAACGTCCTTGAAAATCAGTGGAAAACCAGCTGCATAACTTCGGCTGAATATAGAAAAACGATTCAAATGACAGTTCAGAGATTTCCATGGGGTCCAAGTTTCATTGAGTTCTTGGAATTTAATCCATCTCTATGGGCAGAAAGTTCCTTGTTCCTTGAAGACAGCAGTGGACCTCATAATAAAATTTTGGAAGGACTTCAGTTGTGGAGCAGCTGGTTGTGTGACGTGATGCAGGTATCGTGTGGAAGTAGACTGACTGCCTCTCTCCATGTACGTCGCGAATTCCCTTTGAACTGTTGTAGGTGATAAAGTTTTTCAGTTGGGATTGTTCATAGCTAGAATGCTGCATTCCTTCTAATTAGTGTTGGTACGCTGCCAGGCAGATAATAAAGTTTTTCTGGCGGAGTAGTCGCAGTTAGATTGGCTTTTTCCTTCTAACCTTGTAAATAGTGTAGCTGCGATGCCACCAAGTAATAAACTTCCTCCGTTGGGGTTTATCGTATAAACACTGCCGTTCAGCTTCAAGTTGGTGTAGCAATGATGCGAGCTAGGTAGTAGACTTTATCAACTGGTGTTGATTTTAAGTAGGCTGCCATTTGCGCTCTGATTGGTGTAGGTGCAAAACCAGATAGGAAATAGTGCTTCTGAAATAGGGTTGGTCGTAAGTAGGCTGCCACCTCTGTTCGAAACAGTGAAGCTGCGATGATTGCAAGATAATAATGTTTCTCTATTTGCGTTTGTTATATGTACGCTATGACATGTGATTACTTTTTCACGCAATTTGGGTGCATAGATCCTGAGAAATCAGTACCCAGAACAACCACCTCACGCCGTAATAACGGCCTTGATACGCCTGGGCATTGAATGAAATAGAGCTTGGATGGCGTGTACAGGTACAGTTCCCCATGCAGCTTCAACAAGCTACCACAGCCGGCAGAGGTGGCCGAGCGGTTCTAGGCGCTACAGTCTGGAATCGCGGGACCACTACGAGCGCAGGTTCGAATCCTGCCTCGGGCATTGATGTGTGTGATGTCCTTAGGTTAGTCAGGTTTAAGTAGTTCTAAGTTCTATGGGACTGATGACCTCAGAAGTTGTCCCATAAAGCTCAGAGTCATTTGAACCATTATTGAACGATACCGCAGTTCATCAAGAGTAGTGACTGGCGTATTGTGACGAGCCAGTTGCTCGGCCACCATTGACCAGACGTTTTCAATTGGTGAGAGAGATCTGGAGAATGTGCTGGCCAGGGCAGCAGTCCAACATTTTCTGTATCCAGAAACGTCCGTACAGGACCTGCAACATGCGGTCGTGCATTATCCTACTGAAATGTAGGGTTTCGCAGGGATCGAATGAACGGTAGAGCAACGGCTCGTAAAACATCTTAAATGTAACGTCCACTGTTCAAAGTACCGTCAATGCGAACAAGAGGTGACCGAGACGTGTAACCAATGGCACCCCATACCATCATGCCGGGTGATACGCCAGTATGGCGATGACCAATACACGCTTCCAATGTGGGTTCACTGCGATGACGCCAAACACGGATGCGACCATCATGATGCTGTAAACAAAACCTGGATTCATCCGAAAAATTACGTTTTGCCATTCGTGCAACCTGGTTCGTCGTTGAGTACACCATCGCACGCGCTCCTGTCTGTGATGCAGCGTCAACGGTAACCGCAGCCATGGTTTCCGAGATGATAGTCCATGCTGCTGCAAACGTCATCGAACTGTTCATGCAGGTGGTTGTTGCCTTGCAAACGTCCGCACCTGTTTACTCAGGGATCAAGATGTGGCTGCACGATCCGTTTCAGCCATGCGGATAAAATGCCTGTCATCTCGACTGCTAGTGATACGAGGCCGTTGGGATCCAGCACGGCGTTCCGTATTACCCTCCTGAACCCACCTATCCCATATTCTGCTAACAGTCATTGGCTCTCGACCAACGCGAGCAGCAATGTCGTGATACGATAAACCGCAATCGCGATAGGCTACAATCCGACCATTATCAACGTCGGAAACGTGATGGTACGCATTTATCCTCCTTACACGAGGCATCACAACAACGTTTCACCAGGAAACGCCTGTCAGCTGCTGTTTGTGTATGAGAAATCGGTTGGAGACTTTCCTCATGTCAGCACGTTGTAGATGTCACCACCGGCGCCAACCTTGTGTGAATGCTCTGAAAAGCTAATCATTTGGATATCACACCATCTTCTTTCTGTCGGTTAGATTTCGCGTTTGTAGCACGTCATCTTCGTGGTGTAGCAATTTTAATGGCCAGTAGTGTAGTTGCAATGCCAGCAACGTAAACTTCCTCATTTTGGGTTGCTAGTGAAGTTTCTTCCACTTCCTTTCAAATCAATAATAGTGCGATGCCAGACAGGTAATAAAGTTTCTTGGTTGGGGCTGCTCGTAGGTATGGAACTCCCTCCGTTCAATCTCGTAAACTTCGGAAACATTTGGGAACTTGTGGCAAGGCCTCCAACCGGAACAAAACGTCACCCTCACACAATATTTCGGCGGTCTACCTTGCCGCCATCTTCAGGTGAGTAACCCGTCGCACTAACTCGCCGGAACTGAAGTCAATGGCAGCGACGGCTCCTTTATACGCCGACTGAGGGTCCACAGTTACGTCGCACACGCGCAGTGGATTTACAGTCGGTGTATAGCGGAGCCGTCGCTGCCGATTGACTTCAGGTCCGGCGGGTTAGTGCGTCGGGTTTCTCACCTGAAGATGGTGGCCAGGTGCACCGCCCAAATGTTGGGCCAAGATGTGCTAGGCTACTGGTGGAGACCCGATATGAATACCAATAAAGCATCTCAGTTGGGATTGATCATAGGTACACTGTCCTTTCGTTATGTTCGGTGCAGGTGTCATTCAAACCAGATAATAAAGTTACTTAGTTCATGCCAGTCATAATTATGCTGCCATTTCATCGATGGGTTTAGAAGTAACTCCAGGTAGGCCTCAGAGAAATGTGTTGGAAGCCATGTTGTTCATATTGTGTATTAATAATCTTGCACATGATATTAGTAGTAACCTCAGACTTTTCACAGACGACGCCGTTCCCTATAAGAAGCAATTGCCTGCAGAAAACTGCAAGAATATTATTTTATTTTGATTCAAAGTGGTGTGAAAATTAGCAAATTACTTTGAACTTAAAATTTTGTACGTCAGAAAGCGACATCAGTAGTATCCTAGGACTACAACATCAAGGAGTGTAACAGTCTGTAGGGATATGAAATGGAACGATTACATAGGCTCAGCTATAGGTACTGTGTTCTGCCTACTCGTCGAATATGGGGTGCCTAGGAAACCTGCTTTCTCGGATCGCTAGACAACAATTCAAGCAAACCGTATTAATGAATTTTGATTACAGTAAGATAAATGACAATACTTTGAGAATTTACAATGGTGAGTCGCAAGCAATGGGCGACAAACAAAATAGGATACTCTATTCAGTACACACAACTCCTAATACAAGGGAAACAATACAGTTCCTAAGTCGCTGCAGTAGAGCTCGTAAAACGGCTAGTCTTGAACTGGCCCTTGTAATTAAGGCAGTGTATTCAAAGCCTGCTGCAGACATTAGCAAAACTAGCAGGCGAACAATTTGTTCAGTGCTACGCCAGTCCAAGAAACTTTTTGTTCATTTGTTTCGTATTGTATCTGATGCAGCACTAAAGTGTAGACTGGACAAGTTTGAGTTTTTTAAACCAGAGTTGCAGTATCTTGCTCATGTCATAAACAGTACGAAGGTGTACATCCTCTTCAGTCACATTTGTTAGCCATACGTGACCTGCCAGCTCCTCGTAATGTCACAGAATTGCAGTAAGTCTTAGGGAAAATGAACTATTATATTCGGTTCATACCGAATGCTGCACAAATCGCAGATCCACTGCGTCGCTTGCGTCGCAAGAATGTCCCCTTTGTCTGGACAGCTGAGTGCCAAGAAACTGTTCAAAAACTTGAAGAGGCATTGCTCAGTGATCGATGCTTAATTCACTTTAATCCTGACAAACCAATTGTATTGCAAGTTGACGCTACCTCTAACGGAATCGATGCAGTGCTTTCGCAATAGGTAAAGCAGATAGCAAGCTTCGGATTATTGGTAGAATAAGGGAAATATAACCAGTCTGCTAAGAAGACGGCATACAGAGCACTCATGCCAACTGTGAAATATATCAGAATATTTTTCAAGTGCGTATAACACGTACGAAGGAAGAAAGGAACATTGGGTTTAACGTCCCGTCGACAGCGAGGTCATTGGAGACGGAGCGCAAGCTCGGATTGTGTCACGGATGGGGAAAGAAATCGGCCGTGCACTTTCAAAGGAAACATCCCGACATTTACCTGGAACGATTTAGGAAAATCGCGGAAAACCTAAATCTGGATGGGTGGGGGAGGGTTTGAACCGCCGTCCTCCAGAATACGAGTACAGTACACTAAACACAGCGCCACTTCGCTCGGGAAACTCATACGACGTAGATCTAACAGGGTGTAATGTACATATACGAAAAAGACAGTGAAATGGCCAAACGTTTTGTTTAATTATGGGGAAGTGTCATGGAGATGGAGAAGAAACTGAAATGGCAGACACGTAAACGTTAGTTACCTCTTCATATCACACTTAGAAAGTTTCAAGACCCATCTACTGCACTAGGGATCGCGAAGACAGTGCTAGATTAACTACGGAGCGCGTAGAGGAGTTTAAGCAATACCTCTTCAGGCGCTGCACACGTGAATGAAACACAGAGCAGACCTAAATACTAATGCAGTGGGAAGCGCATTCAGCTACGCACTTCACAGTGGTTTTGCAGAGTATGGGTGTAAAAGGATAATCAGATGTCAACGTAAAACTTAGAGAGGAATTGACGTGACTGTCATTTGCTATTGGCGACTCTCGTGTGTAGTGCGATACATGCCAGTATGCCAGGTTCCTTCCACTGTCTTCGGATGTTTAGTGATTGAGTTTGTGATACCACCAGCAGGGAGCAACTTTCCTAATCTTCCGGATGGCTATCCAAACACTGCCTGGTCCCGACACAGGACAAACGTCGACATATTAGTAAGCAATGCTACCCTTTCACTTTTATAATAAGAAGCTGACGAGAACCAGCACGACCATGAAGATTAAGCAATCCTCATCCTGACGGGTCGTCCTACCATTTACCTCTGTATTTGAGCTGCATCGGAAGTAGCGCCAATACTTGGCAAAGATGTGTGACAAGTGGTTGACGTTGTACACGTCATTGTAAGAGTTGAAAGATCTAGTAAATAATTTTGTGGACTTTTCGGGGGAATGACTGAGTGTCCGAAATTAAGATATGCCCTGTTAGGACTTAGTGTATGGATTTGCATAGAGGTGCTGAAAACATCTAGTAAGGGTGCACGAAACATTGTATATGTGAGTGACTATGGAAACAAAAGACATTAGTCTAATGAACACCACGGAAGCATTTCTCTCGTTATGAATACTCACGATGGGTAAATGTGAACAGCTACGCAGTTACTTCTTACCACCATTATTAGTATCCATCAGAATTGCTGGCTGAAGCTAAATTACAGCACTCTTGGAGGCAAATGTAATACAGTGACGGCTGCAGTTGCGCTATGCCGAGACGAGGAACTGTGTCGTTACAGCTGCCACATGCAGTTTGCAGTAATTTTGCGTCTTGTGATTGCTACTCGTGCAGTAATAAAGAGTTTCGCAACTTCACTGCTATGAATAAGCTATTTCCAGTAGCTCGTTGAGTGGTAATATCATTCCGTATTATACTGCACGCTGTAGACGGGCTACAAAGAGCATTAAAATGACGTTTCCACCTCGGATGCAAACCTGGTTTATAGCATTCGGTGGACTACTGCCCGCAAAAGGGAAATGTTCCGTCCACTACGCAGATGAGTCTCTCAGGAATTGTTGCAAGGGACGATCAAAAAGATCCGTTTGAAGGCGACGCTACAGCGAATATGCAATCCAGCGCGATTCCAATGCGAGCATATAAGCACCAACATGTAACGGGACAGTGTGGCTTTCGAATGGCCGTTTTTAATATCCCCTTGTATTACTGTAAATGATCCTTTTTAAACGATTTACTGAGAGTACAGGTCAGTGACAAGAGTATCGTCAGGAATGCCCCAGATAAGTGCAACAGAACTGTTATTATTTTCTGTATACATAAATCATCTGGCGGAGAAGGTGGGCAGCAGTCTGCGTTACTTGCTGGTGATGTTGTGATGCGCGGGAAGACGTAGAAGTTGAGTGACTGTAGGAGGATATAAGATGACTTAGACAAATTTTCTAGTTGGTGTGGTGAATGGCAGATAGCTCTAAATGTGGAAAAATGTAAGTTAACGCAAATGATACAATATTAGTAGCGTCCTGCTTGACACCGTCACATCGTTTAAATATCTGGGCGTAAAATTGTGAAGCGATATGAAATGGAAAGAGAATGTGGGGACTGTGGTATGGAGGGCGAGTGGTTGACTTGTGTTAGTTGGGGAAATTCTGGAAAAGTGTGGTTCATCTGTAAAGGAGAGGTTTATAGAACATTAGTGCGAGCTACTGTTCGCATGCTTGGGATCCGCACCTTGTCAAGCTAAAGGAAGACGTCGAAGTAATTCAGAGGCGGGCTGCTACATTTGTTACAGGTAGGTTCGATCAGCACGCAAGTATTACGGAGACACTTCCGGAACTCATATGGGAATCTATGTAGGGAAGGTGACGTTCTTTTCGAGGAAAGCTATTGCGGAAATTTAAAGAATCGGTGTTTTAGACCGACTACAGAATGATTCTACTGTCAGCAATATACATTTCGCGTATGGGCCACGGAGACGCGAGGAATTAGGGCTCTTACGGGAGTACATAGTCATTTTGTCCTCGCTCTGTATGCGAGTAGAACAGGAAGGGAAGTGAATGGTAGTGGTACACGACAAACTCCGCCACGCAACGTACGCTACTTTGCGAAGTATGTATTTAGACCTAGATGTAAATGTAGATACAATGTGAATTTACGGTATTGCAATCAGTTCATGACTTCTAGCAGATGGAATTAAACAAATAGCTCTTAAGCGGGTGAAAACGTTAGGTATAAAAAAAAATTCGGAACTCTGCTCATGGTATACACTGTCTGACAAAAAAAGTAAATGTCATTGTGCCTTAATACAAGTGCACATAGTCACAGAGTGTGTAAATGATTAGAGTTGCAATTCTCTGTGACAAGCAGAACGACCGCCAGAGTTCATTATCTTTGTTCGTATTTAGTGTTGTGATGAGACTGGTGGGGTGTGTGATGTGTGCGGGCAGGGTCAGATGCTGAATGATGAGTATGAAGAACACAGAGACGCCTCATACTCGTGCGAGACAACTCTACTACTACTAGCACCTGGCTTAGTTTGAAAGGGACCTCACTGTAGTCCTTCCAGCGGGCCGAATCGTGCACCGAGCGGGGTGGCACTGTGGTTAGCACATTGGACTCGCAGTCGGCAGGAAAACGGCTCAAATCTGCGTGTGGCCATCCTGATTTAGGTTTTTTGTGATTTACCTACACTATGTGATCAAAAGTATCTGGACACCTGGCTGAAAATGACTTACAAGTTCGTGGCACCCTCCATCGGTAACGCTGGAATTCAATATGGTGTTGTCCCACACTTTGCCTCGATGACAGCTTCCACTCTCGCACGCAAACGTTCAGTTAGGTGCTGGGTGGTTTCTTGGAGACTGGCAGCCCATTCTTCACGGAGTGGTGCACTAAGGAGAGGTACCGATGTCGGTCGGTGAGGCCCGGCACGAAGTCGGCGTTCCAAAACGTCCTAAAGGTGTTCTATAGGATTCAGGTCAGGCCAGTCCATTACAGGGATATTATTGTCGTGTAACCACTCCGCCACAGGTCGTGCATTATGAACAGCTGATCGATCGTGTTGAAATATGCAATCGCCACCCAAAATTGCTCTTCAACAGTGGGAAGCACGAAGGTGCTTAAAACATCAATGTACGACTGTGCTGTGATAGTGCCACGCAAAACAATAACGGGTTCAAGCCCCCTCCGTGAAAAACACGACCACACCATAACACTACCGCCTCCCAATTTTACTGTTGGCACTACACACGCTGGCAGATGACGTTCACCGGTTATTCGCCATACCCACACCCTGGCATCCGATCGCCACATTGTGTACCGTGATTCGTCACTCCACACAACATTTTTCCACTGTTCAGTAGTCCAACATTTAACAATATTTACGCTCCTTACAACAAGCGCGGCGTCATTTGGCATTTACCGGCGTCATGTGTGGCTTATGAAATTTTTCTCACCTCCCGCCTAACTGTCACAGTACTTGCAGTGGGTCCTGATGCAGTTTGGAATTCCCGTGTGGTGATATGGATAGGTGTCTGCCTATTACACATTACGAGCCTCTTCAACTGTCGGGAGTCTCTGTCAGTCAACATCTGTACCAGATGACTTTTGTCGGCAAGTGTGGCTGCGTGTTAGAAAGTGACTCACTCTTCGTTTCCTTTGGAGAGGTGTCATAGAGTGGGGATCCATCGTGTATGGGTTCAGGTTGGCATCTGGTAATGATTCAGGGAACACCAATGCCATGTGTGACCTTTCAAGTGACAGTATCATGGTGCCATTACTCAAGAGGACAGTGATCGTCCACACGTGGTACGTGTCTGTATGAACTGCCTGCGGGATGTCGAGATATTTGTGTGCCCAGCAAGACGGTCAGATCTGTCTCTCATAGAGCATGTGTGGGATAAGCTCTTACACTGGCGCCGTCCCAGGGCCAATATGCAAAATAACACTGCCCGTCCGTCATAACAGTTGTGGACCAGCATGCTCCAGAAAAGGATACAACGGTCTTATGACACCCTTTCGAGTCAAATCAGTGTATACATCAATGCCGCTTGAGGCATATGATGGACGATACGGTTGTTTATGGGAAAGTTGCAACTTTAGAAATCTGTAACACGACGCAAAAAGGCTCGGAAAGCGTGGAGGTATTGGTAGTTGACCCTCAAAGTAAATATATGTAACCAATTGTCAAAAATTAAGTTGCAAAACATATAATGTTCGAGTACACTACTGCCGATACATCACTGGAGCCTACCATTAAATATTTAGGGGTAATCGTCTGCAGTGACTTGCAGGAAGTGCAGATGCCAGGTTGGGATTAATTGGAAGAATATTAATTAAGTGTAACTCATACAGGAGAAAAGCATCTTAGAAACAGTCCAGTCAGATAAATGTGACCACCTGTTAAAAGCCTCAATAATGACCTTTGGCAGCGCCGAAGTGCAGAAGGTGAGTCAAGGAGGTTTCAGAAGGTACCGACTCCAGTACGCCGATCTGGGTAGCCGGGCAGTTCTAGGCGCTTTGAAACCGCGAGACCGCTACGGTCGCAGGTTCGAATCCTGCCTCGGGCATGGCTGTGTGTGATGTCCTTAGGTTAGTTCGGTTTAAGTAGTTCTAAGTTCTAGGGGACTGATGACCTCGGAAGTTAAGTCCCATAGTGCTCACAACCATTTGATTTGATACCACAGTTCATTAGGAGTAGTGAGTGGCGTATTGTGACGAGCCAGTTACTCCGCCACCATTGACCAGACGTTTCCAATTGGTGAGAGATCTGGAGAATGTCCTGGGCAGGGCAGCAGTCGAACATTTTCTGTATCCAAAAAGGCCCGTCCAGTACCTGCAACATGCGGTCATGCATTATCCTGCTGAAATGTATGGTTTCACAGGTATCGAATGAAGGGTAGAGCCACGGGTCGTAACACATCTGAAATGTAACGTCCACCATTCAAAGTGCCGTCGGTGCGAACAAGAGGTGACCGAGACGTGTAACCAATGGCACCCCATACCATCACGCCGGGTGATACGCCAGTATGGCCACGACGAATACACGCTTCCAATGTGCGTTCACCGCGATGACGCCAAACACGGATCGGACCATCATGATGTTGTAAACAGAACCTGGATTCATCCGAAAAAATGACGTTTTGCCATTCGTGCACCTAGGTTCGTCGCTGAGTACACCACGCAGCGCTCCTGTCTGTGATGCAGCGTCAAGGGTAACCGCAGCCATGGTCTCCGAGCTGATAGTCCATGATGCTGCAAACGTCGTCGAACTGTTCGTGCAGATGGTTGTTCTCTTGCAAACGTCCCCATCTGTTGCCTCAGGGATCGAGACGTGGATTCGCGATCCGTTACAGCCATGACGATAAGATGCCTGTCATCTCGACTGCTAGTGATACGAGGCCGTTGGGATCCAGCACGGCGTTCCGTATGACCTCCTGAACCCACCGATCCCATATTCTGCTAACAGTCACTGGGTCTCGACCAACGCGAGCAGCAATGTCGCGATACGATAAACCGCAATCGCGATAGGCCAGAATCCGACCTTTATCAAAGTCGGAAACGTGATGGTACGCATTTCTCCTCCTTACACGAGGTATCACAACAACGTTTCACCAGGTAACGCCGGTCAACTGCTGTTTGTGTACGAGAAATCGGTTGGAAACTTTCCTCATGTCAGCACGTTGTATGTTTCGCCACCGGCGCCAACCTTGTGTGAGTCCTCTGAAAAGTTAATCATTTGCATATCACACCATCTTCTTCCTGACAGTTAAATTTCGCGTCTGTAGGACGTCACTTTCGTGGTGTAGCAATTTTAATGGCCAGTAGTGTAGTCGCAATGTCAGCAACGTAAACTTTCTCATTTGGGGTTGCTCGTGAAGTTTCTGCCACTTCCTTTCAAATCAATGATAGTGCGATGCCAGACAGGTAGTAAAGTTTCTTGGTTGGGGCTGCTCGTAGGTATGGAACTCCCGCCTTTCAATCTCGTAAACTTCGGAAACATTTGGAAACTTGTGGTAGGACCTTACGGGACCAAACTGCTGAGGTCATCGGTCACTAAACTTACGCACTGGTTTATCTAACTTAAACTAAGTACGACATACACATTCATGCCCGAGGGAGGACTCGAACCTCGGGCCTCCAACTGGGCCGGCCGGAGTAGCCGTGCGGTTCTAGGCGTTACAGTCTGGAACCCAGCGACCGCTACGGTCGCAGGTTCGAATCCTGTCTCGGGCATGGATGTGTGTGTTGTCCTTAGGTTAGTTAGGTTTAATTAGTTCTAAGTTCTCGGCGACTGATAGACTCAGAAATTAAGTCGCATAGTGCTCAGAGGCATTTGAACCTCCAACCGGAACAAAATGTCATCTTGACACAATATTTCGGCGGTCCACCTTTGCGCTATCTTCAGGTGAGTAACCCGTCGCACTAACGCGTCGGAACTGAAGTCAATGGCAGCGACGGCTCCTTTATACGCCGACTGTGGGCCCATAGTTACAGTCGGTGTATAAAGGAGCCGCCGCTGCCGATTGACTTCAGGTCCGGCGAGTTAGTGCGACGGGTTTCTCACTTGAAGATGGTGGCCAGGTGCACCGCCGAAATGTTGTGACAAGATGACATTTTGTTCCTACTGGAGACCCAATATGAATACCAATAAAGTATCTCAGTTGGAATTGATCATATGTACACTGTCATTTCGTTACGTTCGGTGTAGGTGTGATTCAAACCAGACAGTAAGGTTTCTAAGTTGAAGCTAGTCATATTTATGCTACCATTTTATCGATGAGTGTAGAAGCAACTTCAGGTGGGCCTCAGAGAAATGTGTTGGAAGCCATGCTGTTCATGTTATGTATTAATAACCTTGAACATGTTATTAGTAGTAACCTCAGACTTTTCACAGACAAAGCTGTTCCCTATAAGGAACTACTGACAGCAGAAAACTGCAGGAATATTGTTTAATTTTGATTGAGTTTCAAAGTGGTGGGAAGATTAGCAAATTATTTTGAATGTTAAGAAACTTAAAATTTTGTACTTCACAGGACGACATCAGTAGTCTCCCAGGACTAGAATATCAATGGGGGGAATCTGTCGACTCATACGAATACCTGAGTGTAACAGTCTGTAGGGATATGAAATGGAACGATCATATAGGCTCAGCTATAGGTTCTGTGTTCTGCCTACTCGTCGAATATGGGGTGCCTAGGAAACCTGCTTTCTCGGATCGCTAGACAACAATTCAAGAAAATCGTATTAATGTATTTTTATTACAGTAAGATAAGTGACAAGACTTAACTTATAGAATTTACAATGGTGAGTCGCAACCAATGGGAGACAAACAATATACGATACTGTCTTCAGTACACACAACTCCTAATACAAGTGAAACAATAGGAGTTCCTAAGTCGCTGCTGTACAGCTTATAAAACGGCTAGTCTTTAACTGGAGCATGTAATTAATGCAGGGTGTTTAAATCCTGCTGGAGGCATTACCAAAACTAGCAAGCGAACAGTTTATTCAGCGCTACGCGAGTCTAACAAACATTTTGTTCATTTGTTTAGTATGTTATCTTATGCAGCGCTAAAATGTAGACTGGACAAATGTCATTTTTTTCAACCAGAATTGCAGTATCTTGGTCGTGTCGTGATCAGTCAAGGTGTACATCCGCTTCAGTCACATTTGTTAGCCATACGTGACTTGTCAGCTCCTCGCAATGTCACAGAATTGCAGTAAGTCTTAGGGAAAATGAACTATTATATTCGGTTCATACCGAATGCTGCACAAATCGCAGATCCACTGCGTCGCTTGCGTCGCAAGAATGTCCCCTTTGTCTGGACAGCTGAGTGCCAAGAAACTGTTCAAAAACTTGAAGAGGCATTGCTCAGTGATCGCTGCTTAATTCACTTTAATCCTGACAAACCAGTTGTATTGCAAGTTGAAGCTTCCTCTTACGGAATCGATGCAGTGCTTCCTCAATAGGTAAAGCAGCTAGCAAGCTTCGGATTATTGGCAGAATAACGGAAATACAACCAGTCTGCTAAGGACACGGCTTACAGAACACTCATGCCAGGTGTGACATATAGCAGAATATTATTCAAGTGCGTGTAGCCTGTACGAAGGAAGGAAGGAACATTGGGTTTAACGTCCCGTCGACAGTGAGGTCATTAGAGACGGAGCACAAGCTCGTAGAGTGTCAAGGATGGGGAAAGAAATCGGCCGTGCACTTTCAAAGGAAACATCCCGACATTTACCTGGAACGATTTAGGCAAATCACGGAAAACCTAAATCTGGATGGGTGGGGGAGGGTTTGAACCGTAGTCCTCCCGAATATGAGTCCAGTACACTAACCACAGCGCCACTTCAATCGGGAAACCCGTACGGCTTAGATCTAACGGGGTGTAATGTACATATACGAAAAAGGCAGAGAAATGGTCACACGTTCTGTTTACTTATGGGAAAGTGTCATGGAGATGGAGCAGAAACTGAAATGGCAGACATGTAAACGTTAGTTATCTCTGCATAGCACATTTAGAAAGTTTCAGGACCCATCTACTGCCCTAGGATTCGCGAAGAGAGTGTTAGATTAACTGCGGAGCGCGTAGAGGAGGTTATCAATAGCTCTTCAGGCGCTCCACACGTGAATGGAACACAAAGCAGCCCTAGAAACTAATGCAGTGGGAAGCGCATTCAGCTACGCACTTCAAGGTGGTTTTGAAGTGTATGGGCGTAAATTTATAATTAGATGCCGAGGTACAACTTAGAGGGCAATTGAGGTGTCTGTCATTTGCTATTGGCGACTCTCGTGTGTACTGCGATACATGCCAATATGTCGAGTTTCTTCCACCGTATTCGCATATATAGTGACAGAGTTCGTCATTTCACCAGCAGAGAGCAACTATCCTAACTTTCCTGATGGCTTTTCAAACACTCTCTGGTCCCGACACAGGGAAAACGTATTAATAAGCAACGCTACCCAGTCATTCTTATAAGAAGAAGCTGACGGGAACCAGCATGACCATGAAGCTTAAGCAATCCCCATCTTAACGGATCGTCCTATCATTCACTCTGTGTATGAGCTCCATCTGAAGTAGCGCCAGTAGTTATCACAGATGTCTGACAAGTGGCTGACGTTGTACACCTCATTGTTAGAGATGAAAGATCTAGTAAATAATTTTGTAGACCTTTCGGGGGTATGATTGGTCGTAATGCTACCCCGACGGTTGAATTTATCAGCTACATCGCTAACAGTGGGCTTCTCATACATAGCCGTTCAGAAATTTCTGAGACAGTGTGTCCGAAATTAAGATATGCCCTGTTAGGACATAGTGTATGCATTTGCTCAAGGGTGTTGAGAACATCTAGTAAGGGTGCCGCGAAGCATAATGTATGTGAGTGACTATGGAAACAACAGACATTCGTCTAATGAACACCACGGAACCATTTCTCTCGTTATGAATACTCACGATGGGTAAATGTGAACAGCTACGCAGTTACGTCTTACCACCATTATTGGTATCCATCAGAATTGCTGGCTGAAGCTAAATTACAGCACTCTTGGAGGCAAATGTAATACAGTGACGGCTGCAGTTGCGCTATGCCGAGACGAGGGACTGTGTCGTTACAGCTGCCACATGCAGTTTGCAGTAATTTTGCGTCTTGTGATTGCTACTCGTGCAGTAATAAAGAGTTTCGAAACTTCACTGCTCTGAATAAGCTATTTCCAGTAGCTCGTTGAGTGGTAATATAATTCCGTATTATACTGCACGCTGTAAAAGGGCTACAAAGAGCATTAAAATGACGTTACCACCTCGGGTGCAAACCTGGTTTATTGCATTCGGTGGACTATTGCCCGCGAAAAGGAAACGTTCGGTTTTTGAGTCTCCGTCCACCACACAGATGAGTCTCTCAGGAATTGTTACAAGGGACGATCAAAAAATTCCGTTTGAAGGCGACATTGCAGCGTATAATCAACCTAGCATTCCACTGAGAGCATTTAAGCACCAACATGTAGGCAACGGGACACTATGGTTTTCGAATGGAATGTTTTTGATATTCTCATGTGTTACTGTAAATGATCCTTTTTAAAAGATTCACTGAGAGTATAGATCAGTGATAAGAGTATCGTCAGGAACGCCCCACATAAGTGCAATAGAACTGTTATTACACTCCTGGAAATTGAAATAAGAACACCGTGAATTCATAGTCCCAGGAAGGGGAAACTTTATTGACACATTCCTGGGGTCAGATACATCACATGATCACACTGACAGAACCACAGGCACATAGACACAGGCAACAGAGCATGCACAATGTCGGCACTAGTACAGTGTATATCCACCTTTCGCAGCAATGCAGGCTGCTATTCTCCCATGGAGACGATCGTAGAGATGCTGGATGTAGTCCTGTGGAACGGCTTGCCATGCCATTTCCACCTGGCGCCTCAGTTGGACCAGCGTTCGTGCTGGACGTGCAGACCGCGTGAGACGACGCTTCATCCAGTCCCAAACATGCTCAATGGGGGACAGATCCGGAGATCTTGCTGGCCAGGGTACTTGACTTACACCTTCTAGAGCACGTTGGGTGGCACGGGATACATGCGGACGTGCATTGTCCTGTTGGAACAGCAAGTTCCCTTGCCGGTCTAGGAATGGTAGTACGATGGGTTCGATGACGGTTTGGATGTACCGTGCACTATTCAGTGTCCCCTCGACGATCACCAGTGGTGTACGGCCAGTGTAGGAGATCGCTCCCTACACCATGATGCCGGGTGTTGGCCCTGTGTGCCTCGGTCGTATGCAGTCCTGATTGTGGCGCTCACCTGCACGGCGCCAAACACGCATACGACCATCATTGGCACCAAGGCAGAAGCGACTCTCATCGCTGAAGACGACACGTCTCCATTCGTCCCTCCATTCACGCCTGTCGCGACACCACTGGAGGCGGGCTGCACGATGTTGGGGCGTGAGCGGAAGACGGCCTAACGGTGTGCGGGACCGTAGCCCAGCTTCATGGAGACGGTTGCGAATGGTCCTCGCCGATACCCCAGGAGTAACAGTGTCCCTAATTTGCTATGAAGTGGCGGTGCGGTCCCCTACGGCACTGCGTAGGATCCTACGGTCTTGGCGTGCATTCGTGCGTCGCTGCGGTCCGGTCCCAGGTCGACGGGCACGTGCACCTTCCGCCGACCACTGGCGACAACATCGATGTACTGTGGAGACCCCACGCCCCACGTGTTGAGCAATTCGGCGGTACGTGCACCCGGCCTCCCGCATGCCCACTATACGCCCTCGCTCAAAGTCCGTCAACTGCACATACGGTTCACGTCCACGGTGTCGCGGCATGCTACCAGTGTTAAAGACTGCGATGGAGCTCCGTATGCCACGGCAAACTGGCTGACACTGACGGCGGCGGTGCACAAATGCTGCGCAGCTAGCGCCATTCGACGGCCAACACCGCGGTTCCTGGTGTGTCCGCTGTGCCGTGCGTGAGATCATTGCTTGTACAGCCCTCTCGCAGTGTCCGGAGCAAGTATGGTGGGTGACACACCGGTGTCAATGTGTTCTTTTTTCCATTTCCAGGAGTGTATTTTCTGTGTACATACATGATCTGGCAGACAAGGTGGCCGCAGTCTGTGGTTGCTGACTGATGATGCTGTGATGTACGGGAAGATGACCAAGTTGAGTGACTGTAGATGACTTAGACAAATATTCTAATTGGTGTGGTGAATGGCAGCTAGCTCTAAATGTGGAAAAATTGAAGTTAACGCAAATGATAGAACATTAGTAGTATCTTGCTTGACACCGTCACATCGTTTAAATATTGGGGTGTGAAATTGTAAAGCGATATGAACTGGAACAAGCATGTGGGGACTGTGGTAGGGAGGGTGAGTGGTTGTCTTAGGTTGGTTGGGAAAGTTTTGGAAAAGTTGTAAGTAGGCTGTTTATGTTTTCTTATTGGCAACGTTACGTAGCGCTCTGTATGAAAATCACTGGCTGTGCTGTGTGCAGTCTGTGGTTAGTTTGCATTGTTGTCTGCCATTGTAGTGTTAGGCAGCGGCAGCTGGATGTGAACAGCGCGTAGCGTTGCGCAGTTGGAGGTGAGCCGCCAGCAGTGGTGGATGTGGGGAGAGAAATGGCGGAGTTTTGTAATTTGTAAGAATGGATGTTATGAACTGCTATATATATTACGACTATTAAGGTAAATACATTGTTTGTTCTCTATTAAAATCTTTCATTTGCTAACTTTCCCTATCAGTAGTTAGTGCCTTCCGTAGTTTGAATCTTTTATTTAGCTGGCAGTAGTGGCGCTCGCTGTACTGGAGTAGTTCGAGTAATGAAGATTTTTGTGAGGTAAGTGATTTGTGAAAGGTACAGGTTAATGTTAGTCAGGGCCATTCTTTTGTAGGGATTTTTGAATGTCAGATTGCGTTGCGCTAAAAATATAGTGTGTCAGTTTAAGCTCAGTCTTGTGCAATTTTTCTAAGGGGACGTTTCAAAGTGAGGCTCATCTGTACAGGAGAGGTGTATAGAACACTAGTGCGACCTACTGTTCGCACGTTTGGATCCGACCTTGTCGGATTAAAGGAAGACATCGAAGTAATTCAGAGGCGGGCTCCTAGATCAGTTGCACGTAGGTTCTATCAACACGCAAGTATTACGGAGACGCTTCCGGGACTCAAATGGGAATCCTTGTTGGGAAGTCGACGTTCTCTTCGTGGAAGGGTATTGCGGAAATTTAAAGAATCGGCGTTTTAGACTGACTATATACATTTCACGTATGGACCACAAAGACGCGAGGAATTATTGCTCTCACGGGAGTACATAGACAGTCATTTTTCCCTCGCTCTGTTAGCGAGTAGAACAGGAAAGGAAGTGAGTAGAAGTGGTGCAGGGCAAACTCCGCCACGCACCGTACGGTAGTTTGCGGAGTATGTATTTAGACCTAGAAGTAAATGTAGATGCAATTTGAAGTTACAGTATTGCAATCTGTTCATCACTTCTAGCAGATGGAATTAAAAAATTGCTCTTAAGCGGGTGAAAACGTTAGATATAAAAAAGTTTTGGAACACTGCTCATGATATACACTGTCTGAAAAAAAAGGGAATGTCATTGTGCCCAAGTACAAGTGCACATCGTCAAAGAGTATGTATATGATTAGAGTTGCAATTCTCTGCAATATGTAGAACGACCACCAAAAAGGTTCAAATGGCTCTGAGCACTATGGGACTTACCATCTGAGGTCATCAGTCCCCTAGAACTTAGAACTACTTAAACCTAACTAACCTAAGGACATCACACACATCCATGCCCGAGGCAGGATTCGAACCTGCGACCGTAGCAGCAGCGCGGTTCCAGACTGAAGCGCCTAGAACCGCACGGCCACAACAACCGGCAACGACCACCAGAGTTCATTAGCTTTGTTCGTGTTAGTGTTGTGATGAGGCAGGTGTGGTGTATGATGCGTGTGGGCAGGGCCAGCTGCAGAGTTATGAGTATGAAGAACACAGAGACGCCGCATACGCGTGGGAGACAACTTTGTTAACACCTCCCTTAGTTTGAAAGGGATCTCCGTGTGGCCTCCAGCGGGCCGAACCGTGCACCGAGCGCGATGGCACAGGTTAGCACTGGACTCGCAGTCTGGAGGAAAACGGCTCAAATCTGCGTCTGGCCATCCTGATTTAGGTTTTCTGTGATTTACCTACATTATGTGATCAAAAGCATCCGGACACCTGGCTGAAAATGACTTACAAGTTCGTGGCGCCCTACAGCGGCAATTCTGGAATTCAATATGGTGTTGGCCCACCATTTGCCATGATGACAGCTTCCATTCTTGGAGGCATACGTTTGATTAGATGCTCAAAGAGAATGGCAGGTCATTCTTCACGGAGTGCTGCACTGAGCAGAGATATCAATGTCGGTAAGTGATGCCTGGCACGAAGTCGGCGTTCCAAAACATCCCAAAGGTGTTCTATAGGATTCAGGTCAGGACTCTGTGCAGGCCAGTCCATTATAGGGACTTCACTGTCGTGTAACAACTCCTTCATAGGCCGTGCATTATGAAAAGGTGCTCGATCGTGTTGAAAGATGCAATCGCCATCCCCAAATTGCTATTCAACAGTGAGAAGCAAGAAGGTGCTTAAAACATCAATGTAGGCCTGTGCTGTGATAGCGACACGCACTAACAGCAAGAGATGCAAGCCCTCTCCATGAAAAACAAGACCACACCGTAACACCACCGCCTGCGAATTTTATTATTGGCACTACACATGCTGGCAGATGATGTTCACCGGCCATTCGCCATACCCACACCCTGCCATCGGATCACCAAATTGGGTACCGTGATAAGTCACTGCACACTACGGTTTTCCACTGTTCAATCGTCCAATGTTTACGCTCCTTACACCAAAAAATGTTTCAAATGGCACTACGGGATTTAACATCGGAGGTCATCAATCCCCTTAAAACTACTTAAACCTATCTAACCTAAGGACATCACACACATCCATGCCCGAGGCAGCATTCGAACCTGCAATCGTAGCAGCTGCGTGGTTCCAGACTGAAGTGCTTAGAACCGCTTGGCCACAGCCGCCGGCTTCCTTACACCAAGCGAGGCGTCGTTTGGCACTTACCGGCGTGGAGTGTGGCTTATGAGCAGCCGCTCGATTATGAAATCCAAGTTTTCTCACCTCCTGGCTAACCGTCATGGTACCTGTAGTGGATCCTTATACAGTTTGGAATTCCTGTGTGATGGTCCGGATGGCTGTCTGCCTATTACACATTACTACCCTCTTCAACTTTCGGGGGTCTCTGTCAGTCAACAGAGGAGGTCTGTCTCTATGCTTTTATGCTGTACGTGTCCCTTCACATTCCCACATCACTATCACATCGGAAACAGAGGACCTAGGGATGTTTAGGAGTGCATAAATCTCGCTTACGGACGTATGACACAAGTGACACCCAACTACCTGAACACATTCATGGTCCGTGAGTTACGCGGAGCGCTACATTCTGCTATCTCACAATGCCTGATGACTACAGTGGTCGTTGATCTGGAGTATCTGGCAGTAGGTGGCAGCATAATGCACCTAATACGAAAAACGTATGCTTTGGGGGTGTCCGGATACTTTTGATCACGTAGTGTATAACGCTCCAGGAAAGCACGGTACGGTTGCTTTCAAGCAGCATGGCCAATTTCTTTCCCTATCCTTCACTCAGTTCGAGCTTGCACGGCATCTCTAATGAACTCGATGTCGACTGGACTTTTAAACATTCATCTTCCGTCTTCCTTCCTTCGAATCTTGCAGTTTTTAGACTTGTGGACGTTCTGATGTGCCCCGATGTGAGACCGCATGGGAACATGAGGGCTGGCATACTAGTCGCGAAGGTACCAGTCAACCACGTTTGACCATCACAAGGGAGGATTGCCATATGGTTCCTCGAGTTCATCGTAACCACCTCACATCTCTCCCTGCCATCAGAGGAGAAGTAATGGATTCCCTGCAAAGTTCTGTGCCTTACCGCGCCACTGGTTAGACGCTGGGATTACCGTCCTATCCGCAGGATGCCGGTAACAACGTAAAACAAATGGGTGGGTTCGGAGTGGTTCCATAGCTGGGAAGCATCTGCAGCCTAATGGCATCACATTCCCTTCATCGACGAAATGCGATTCGGCTCTGTACCAGATGACTTTCGTCGGCAAGTGTGGCTGCGAGTTAGAGACTCACTCTTCCGTTGCATTAGAGAGGTTTCATAGAGTGGGGATCCATCTTGTATGGGTTCAGGTTGGCAGCTGGTAACGATTCAGGGAACACCAATGCCATGTGTGACCTTTCAAGTGACAGTATCATGGTGCCATTATTCGAGAGGACAGTGATCGTACACATATGGTACGTGTCTGTATGAACTGCCTGCGGTATGTCGAGACATTTGTGTGCCCAGCAAGACCGTCAGATCTGTCTCTCATAGATCATGTGTGGGATAAGCTCGTACACTGGCTCCGTCCCAGGGCCAATACGCAAAATAACACGGACCGTCCGTCATAACAGTTGTGGACCAGCATGCTCCAGAAAAGGATACGACGGTCTTATGACACCCTTTCGAGTCAAATCAGTGTATGCATCCATGCCGCTTGAGGCATATGATGGATAACGTCGGATCCTCCATGAGGCTGCTGAAGGACGATACGGTTGTTTATGGGAAAGTTGCAACTTTAGAAATCGGTAACACGACGCAAAAAGGCTCGGAAAGCGTGGAGGGACTGGTAGCTGGCCCTCAAAGTAAATATACATAACCAATTCTCCAAAATTAAGCTGAAAAACACATTAATGTTCGAGTACACTACTGCCGATACATCACTGGAGCCTACCATTAAATATTTATGGATGCAGGAAGTGCAGATGCCAGGTTGGGATTTATTGGAAGAATATTAATTAAGTGTAACTCATACGGGAGAAAAGCACCTTAGAAACAGTCCAGTCAGATAAATGTGACCACCTGCTAAAAGCCTGAATAATGACCTTTGGCAGCGCCGAAGTGCAGAAGGTGAGTCAACGAGGTTTCAGAAGGTACCGACTCCAGTACGCCGACCAGGGTGGCCGAGCAGTTCTAGGCGCTACAGTCTGAAACCGCGCGACCGCTACGGTCGCAGGTTCGAATACTGCCTCGGGCATAGATGTGTGTGATGTCCTTAGGTTAGTTAGGTTTAAGTAGTTCCACGGTCGAGGGGACTGATGACCTCAGACGTTGTCCCATAGTGCTTAGTGCTCAGAGCCATTTGAACCACTTGACTCCAGTACGGTGACCAGTTGCTCTAGGTTCCTCGGCTGGTAATCCATGACTCGAACAGCCTGATCGAGGTTCTCCCACAGATTGTCGACTGGGTTCAAATCCGGCGATCTTCGAACACGCACGTACACTGCGAGCTGTTTGGCACACTGAAATGTCCTGCTGGTAGATGCCATCTTACCGAGGAAAATAAACCGTATGTAGGGGTGGACATGGATGTTAGATGCTTAAGTGTGTTGATTCGTTGTGTCTTCCAGACTGACGATATCACCCATGGAATGCCACGAATACATTCCCCGGATCATAAAACATGTATGGTGTTTGCTTTCAGACGTTTCACTCTGTGCACACCAACTACCATCTGTCTGATGGAGCATAAAATATCATTCCTGTAAAAAGGCCATCCGTCGCCACTTAACGGACTTCGAGTTGCTGTATTGGCGTGCAAATTCCAGCCTCCGTCGTTGATGAACATTAATGTGGCTGACTCGTGTATTTCTTACAGATATAGTTTCTCGACGTGGCCGCTCATATTGGAGCATTCGTATACTTAATAACTAGCTGAGTATCTGGTGTTGTACAGGTATGTACTTACTCCAGTTTTTTAGTACTCCACCTCCTCCGTCCCAGTCTCTCTGTCCATCTCCACTACCCCACCTCAATGCACGCTTTCTCCACCCGTCTCACCTCCCCCCCTCCAACCCATACTTGGTAACCTCCTCCTGCCCCTCTCTTGGTGCATTTCATACTACTCCCTCTCACTGTAAGTCAGCTCCTCCCCCCTCCTTCCCACTCTGTCCATCTCCTCCTCCCCCTCTCCCAGCCCTTCCCTTCCTTCCCCTCTCTCTGTTCATCTCATCTCCTTCTACTCCCTCCCTAACTTCATCTCCTTCCCTTTCCTTTCCGTGTCCCTCTCTTCTATCTCTGTCTATTTCCTCCTCCTCCTCCACCTCCTCCTTCTCCTATCTGTATCTGTCTCCTCTTCTTCCTGCTGTCTGTCTATCTCCTGATCCTACATTCCCTCTTCACGTTACCACACTTACCGCAATATGAGACTTGTGGTTCTTACCCCTGCAAAATCTCTTTCCAAATTCTAACTAATACGTGTACCAAATTTGACGGAAATCGTTCCAGAGGTTTAGCATAAATTTTTTATCGATGATGTTGCCTGCGTATGTACATGTCAAATACATTTCACTCATACATATTTAACAAATTTCACGCGTATTTGTACACATATTTCAGTTTTGCGTCTAGTGAATTTTGCCCAGCAATTTCATTTTCACGAATCTCGAAGTTTATAACGTCGTATCTCCTGAACCATGACCTGTACAATAATATAATTTTGCAGGTAGGTCCAGTGGTATATGTGGCTACTGTCTGTCTAATGTGTTGTGAATACAGTTAGTAGTAGACAAATAATACATTAAAACGTCATGCCTGATGCGGCAGTTTCTAACGCATATCGGTGTTTATAACGTCATGTCTCTTGAACCAGGAGTGGCTCAATGATAGATTTTTCTAGGTACATGTTGCTTCATATGGGGATACCCTCTGCGGAATGTGTTGCGGTCAGAGACGGTAGTAAAGAAGTAATAAATGAAAACGTCATGCATGATGCGCCAGTTTATCACACATCTCAGTGTTTACGACCTCATATCTCATGAAATAAGTGTCGCACACTGATATATTTTGCTTGTTACATTCAGCAGTGTATTTGCATACTGCCTCCGAAATATGTTACTAATAGTTTTATTGTGAAAGAAGCAATAAAATAAACCGTAACACACATTGCGGCGGTTCTTCTGGCATGCCTCGTGAATTGTGTGTGTATAATGATATATTCTTTCTAGGTATATTTAGCGTCATATGTGGATACCTTCTGCAAAATGTGTCACGAATACAGGTAGTGGTGAAGAAGTCATGCCCCATGTAGGGGTATTAAACTGAACGGAGAAATTATAGTATGGGATAATCTCTTTTCCTTCCATTATTTTCGAGCATCGTCAATGAGAAAAATTCCGTTAAGGTTCGAAATAGTGTTTAAAGTTTGTTGCAAGTCTCTAAGTGCTTTCATTCTCAAATACTGAATGGCTAAAGTACAGGCATACTCCGATCATCGGTCACGCTGCTTTTCCACCCCCCATCCCCACCTCTCTGATGGATGGATGGTTACTACCCTCACACTGGTTCTTTACAGACAATAAATGATGTGTGTACCAACTTTGGTTGATATCTGTCCAGTCGTTTAGAAGGAGATGTGGAACATGCGTACGTACTCACACCAGTACATCCATTATTATACACTGAAGCGCCAAAGAAACTGGTACAGGCATGCGTATTCAAATACAGAGATATGTAATAGGGCAGAATACGGCGCTGCGGTCGGCAATGCCCATATAAGACAACAAGTGTCTGGCGCAGTTCTTAGATCGGTTACTGCTGCTACAGTGGCAGGTTATCAAGATTTAAGTGCGCTTGAACGTGGTGTTATAGTCGGTGCAAGAGCGATGGGACACAGCATCTCCGAGGCAGAGATGAAGTGGGGATTTTCCCACATGACTATTTCACAAGTGCACCGTGAATATCAGGGATCCGGTAAAACATCAAATCTCCGACATCGATGCGGCCGAAAAAAGATCCTGCAAAAACTGGACCAACGACGAAAGAAGTGCAACGTTTCCGCGAATTGCTGCAGATTTCAATTCTGAGCCATCAAAAAGTGTCAGTGTGCGAACCATTCAACGAAACATCATCGATATGGGCTTTCGGAGTCGAAAGCCCACTCGTGTACCCTTGATGACTGCGCGATACAAAGCTTTACGCCTTGCCTGGGCACTCAGCACCGACATTGGACTGTTGATTACTGGTAACATGATGCCTGGTCGGACGAGACTCGTTTTAAATTGTATCTAGCGGATGGATGGGTACGGGTACGGAAACAACTTCATGAATCCATGGACCCTGCATGTCAGCAGGAGACTGTTCAAGCTGGTGGAGGCTCTGTAATGGTGTGGGGCGCGTGCAGCTGAAGTGATACGGGACCCCTGATACATTTACACTCCTGGAAATTGAAATAAGAACACCGTGAATTCATTGTCCCAGGAAGGGGAAACTTTATTGACACATTCCTGTGGTCAGATACATCACATGATCACACTGACAGAACCACAGGCACATAGACACAGGCAACAGAGCATGCACAATGTCGGCACTAGTACAGTGTATATCCACCTTTCGCAGCAATGCAGGCTGCTATTCTCCCATGGAGACGATCGTAGAGATGCTGGATGTAGTCCTGTGGAACGGCTTGCCATGCCATTTCCACCTGGCGCCTCAGTTGGACCAGCGTTCGTGCTGGACGTGCAGACCGCGTGAGACGACGCTTCATCCAGTCCCAAACATGCTCAATGGGGGACAGATCCGGAGATCTTGCTGGCCAGGGTAGTTGACTTACACCTTCTAGAGCACGTTGGGTGGCACGGGATACATGCGGACGTGCATTGTCCTGTTGGAACAGCAAGTTCCCTTGCCGGTCTAGGAATGGTAGAACGATGGGTTCGATGACGGTTTGGATGTACCGTGCACTATTCAGTGTCCCCTCGACGATCACCAGTGGTATACGGCCAGTGTAGGAGATCGCTCCCCACACCATGATGCCGGGTGTTGGCCATGTGTGCCTCGGTCGTATGCAGTCCTGATTGTGGCGCTCACCTGCACGGCGCCAAACACGCATACGACCATCATTGGCACCAAGGCAGAAGCGACTCTCATCGCTGAAGACGACACGTCTCCATTCGTCCCTCCATTCACGCCTGTCGCGACACCACTGGAGGCGGGCTGCACGATGTTGGGGCGTGAGCGGAAGACGGCCTAACGGTGTGCGGGACCGTAGCCCAGCTTCATGGAGACGGTTGCGAATGGTCCTCGCCGATACCCCAGGAGCAACAGTGTCCCTAATTTGCTGGGAAGTGGCGGTGCGGTCCCCTACGGCACTGCGTAGGATCCTACGGTCTTGGCGTGCATCCGTGCGTCGCTGCGGTCCGGTCCCAGGTCGACGGGCATGTGCACCTTCCGCCGACCACTGGCGACAACGTCGATGTACTGTGGAGACCTCACGCCCCACGTGTTGAGCAATTCGGCGGTACGTCCACCCGGCCTCCCGCATGCCCACTATACGCCCTCGCTCAAAGTCCGTCAACTGCACATACGGTTCACGTCCACGCTGTCGCGGCATGCTACCATTGTTAAAGACTGCGATGGAGCTCCGTATGCCACGGCAAACTGGCTGACACTGACGGCGGCGGTGCACAAATGCTGCGCAGCTAGCGCCATTCGACGGCCAACACCGCGGTTCCTGGTGTGTCCGCTGTGCCATGCGTGTGATCATTGCTTGTACAGCCCTCTCACAGTGTCCGGAGCAAGTATGGTGGGTCTGACACACCGGTGTCAATGTGTTCTTTTTTCCATTTCCAGGAGTGTAGATACGACTCTGACACGTGCGTAAGCATCTTGCATCCATTCATGTCCATTGTGCATTTCGACTGTCTGGGGAAATTCCAGCAGGACAATGTGACACTTCTCACATGCAGAATTGCTATAGAGTGGCTGCAGGAACACTCTTATGAGTTTAAACACTTCCGCTGGCCACAGAACTCCTCAGGCATGAACATTATTGAGGATATCTGGGATGTCTTTGCAACGTGCTGTTCAGAAGAGATTTCCATCCCTTCATACTCTTAGGGATTCACGGTGTCAATTCCCTCTAGCACTACTTCAGATATTGGTCGAGTCAATGCCACGTCGGGCTGCGGCACTTCAGCGTGCCTGCGGGGGCCTTATACGATATTAGGCAGGTGTACCCGTTTTTTGGCTCTTCAGTGTAATTTGTTTGGATAAGAGAAAGATGAAGCAGAAGTGGTCATCGCTAAACTAAAATTGATTTTTTTTTTTTTTGTGAAAATGCAACGCTAAGGACGTCTTCGGAATTTCATTAAGCGGGGATGAAAAACTTTACTGAACTTAGTTCACTCAAATATGATTCGATGTTGGAAATATTGATTAATATTGATTACCTTTATTGTTTCAATGGAAGAACCGCTAATCAAGAGAAATGTCCTACATTTACATTTATTTTTACTTATCAAAATTAGCGAATATTAAGATATGTATAACGACTCTGGATCGTTATCATTTAGAACAATGGCTGTGACCTCTGCACTAATGCTCCCCTATAAAATTTGCACAAAGCATTTAAATCTATCACTTCATGAATATAGGAGCTGGTACAGATAAACATTACGATCACTTTTAAGCAATATTTTATTTTATTTAGGGTAAGTATTACATGAAACTTAAACGCCTTAAACGTTTTCGTGCCTCGTCAGACTTAACACTACGAAGAAACAAAAGGGAATAGCTAGCGACTTTATTGGAAAAGAACAGAGATTGCAATTACATTCGCAGATCATATTAATTGATTACAGAGTCTTTGCTATTTTCTACGATAGTGTTTATTTCGTTACGACGTCAGTTTTGGTATATTTGCGAAGTTATTTAATACGATTTTTATTACATCATAGTAATGTTATCGGTTCTCTATTCTGCTCGTGTACTGAATGTGGGGAAACAACTATCTATACTAAGCGTGGCCACGGCGTGCAGAACTGCAAGCGTGCACTGTGTGATGCATGTATCTCGGCACTAGTCGGTACTATTCAGTTTTGCTTGAACTACCTTATCTGCAATAGATCTCCCATTTATAAGACAAATTTTTTCCATGAGTTCTTTGTCGTTTTCTTGAGGTAGAGTTTCCACTGCTCCATAGTGAGACTACAAATGTAATACAATATTTTGATCACTGTATGTGCACGAAAGGCTTCTTTCGGTTGTTAAACTAAAAATTCACGATAACGTGGCAGACTGCCTGATGAAAATCTGTGAAATTGTCTACATCTAACAGTAAGCCGATAGTTAGTACTGTATAAAAATTTTATTATGTCTTCAGCACGACAAAAATAACTAAATGTTATTTAAAATTAGTTTTGTTGGTGATGTTCGTGGTTGAGGACTATGAAACAAGGAACCAAGTCACATGAAGACGTTAAGACCAGGTTCTCGTTCAAAATGACCGAAATTTAGATTTTTTAACTGCATTTTTTGAAGAGTTTGTGTCTAGAATGTTGGGACGAATAGATTTTTTAATCCGTGAGTTACGATAGTTCCTGCAGCCCACTGTTCGGATCTGCGTCACGGCCGTTGCGGGACTCTCCCAGCCGGAGACGCTCGGCTCAGGTACAAGACTTGTCGTGCCCTGGCGCAGTGTTCACAGAATGATTTATGTTGCAGTATGCATGCAAACATACTGGCCGAAAATGCTGACGACCAACGCGTGGCAGCCGCCCAGCACAGCATATCCAGCTCAGGCAAGTCGGCTTTCCTTACCAAGATGAATGACGGAATTGCTCTCCAGGAACGGTTGAAGTTAGAGGTAGGACTGATATACGGTCCCGGAATTCCAGACTAAACGTAAGTAACGAAATACCTTTTTCTTGGTCAGATTTTGGTCAAACTTGTCAAAACATAACTTTGGTCCGCCTTATTAGATCAACCATTTCGAGTTTCGAAAATCTAACCTCAGATTAGCCTTCAGAGACATCAAAAATACATAATAACGTAGTTATGCCAATAGAATTAGTAACGCACATAAATCATTTCCCCAAATATTAAATATGTTCTTCTCGAGAAACGATTTTTTAAAACTGCATGCAGCGTCAAATTCAAGGGACGTTTGAAAAGTCCGTGCAAAAATAAAAACTACTTACGTATTTCGAGTAAACCTTTTTAATTTTTCGACATAGTCTCCTTTTAGACTTCGTTCAACGCTATTCTAATTTGTTGATGCCTTCCGAATAATAGGAATTGTCCAAGTCTAAAAAAAAAGCTATTAGTTGCTGCAATGACCTCCTCGTTTGAATAAAATCTCTGTCCCGCCATCCATTTCTTCAAATTGGGGAGCCAAGTCTGGAGAATAGGGGGGATGTGAAACGACTTGGAATCCTATTTCCATTAATTTTGCGACCACAATTGCTGAGGTGTGTGCTGGCGCAGTGTCGTGATGGAGAAGGACTTTTTTGCGGTCCAATAGCCGGCGTTTTTCTTGCAGCTCGGTTTTCAAACGGTCCAATAACGATGAATAATATGCACCTACAATAGTTTTACCCTTTTCTAGATAGTCTATGAGGATTATCCCTTACGAATCCCAAAAGACAGTCGCCATAACCTTTCCGGCCGAAGGAATGGTCTTCCTCTGTTTTGGTGCAGATTCGCCCGCGGTAACCCATTGTTTAGATTGTTGCATCGTCTCAGGAGTATAGTAATGTATCCATGTTTCATCCACAGTGACGAAGCAACGCTTAAAGTTCTGCGGATTCTCCCTGAACAGCTGCAAACCATCCTTGCAACACTTCACACGATTCCGTTTTTGGTCAAGAGTGAGCAATCGCGGAACTCATGTTGCGGGTATCTTTCTCATGTCGAAATGTTTACGCAAAATATTATGTATCCGTTCACTCGAGATGCCCACAGCATTAGCAATCTCACGCACCTTAAATTTTCCGTCATCCATCACATTATCATGGATTTTATCAATGATTTCTGGAGTCGTAACCTCCACAGGGCGTCCAAAACGTTCAGCATCACTTGTGCCCATATGGCCACTCCGAAAATTTTGAAACCACTTATAAACTGTTCTAATCGAAGGTGCAGGGTCGTCGTAATGTTTATCAAGCTTCTCTTTAGTCTCCTGAGGCGTTTATTTTTCGTCCATTTTTTGACAATCACTCGACTTCCTTGATTCACACTAATGCCAAACACAAAGTAATAGACCAGTACGGCTGAAACTTGGTGTGCGTTCTTTCCAAAGATAATAACAAATAAACATTATCTCGATGCCCGCCGGTGGTGCCATCTCTCAGACTTTCCACGGACTTATCAACACCCCTCGTAGAAACGGTTCAAACCTGTTAACTTCTACCTTTGACCATCGAAAAGTAAACGCTTTTCTTGGGAGCTTATATCTAAAACACAAGGAATTTCTTAATATCAAGTATGTTAGGGAAAGCCATAAACAGATAAAAAAATGGAACTCAAAGTTCGAGTTAGCACAATATCATTAAATTTAAGGGGCTCCGGAACGCCCTATACTTGCAATGTTAAAATAACGCTTATAAATTACACCTTTCCTCACAAAGTATTTGAGGTAGGAAGTTGAACTTTTTACAGATTATTTATTGGAATATGGGCTACAACTTAACACAGGCATTTTACAAAATTTTAGTTCAGTTATTAAAGATGATTTTTTTCAATTGTAAAGAAAATTCACAACATTTTTTTGCAATTTTTTATTTATATATTCAAAAATATACAGTTTTTTGGAAAAAGGCTGTGTTAAATTATGCAGAAGGTACTGTGTAACATTTACTGAAAGTTTGAAACAAATATGTTTGGAAGATCCTGAGAAAACATGTAATTAGTATGAGAAAATAAAAGTTTTGGGAATCGAGCGACAAAGATTGGATTAACTTTTTAGTGCATTCCAGGTCCATAGGATGGATTATCTTCATCCTCTGCAAACTCCTCCTCCAGCTTCCTCTTGTTCCTCCTCCTGTTTACTCTTGCTTGTATTTCTAGACTCTTTACAGCCCTGTCTGCAGCCCGAAGGCGTTCTTTGTCTAAAGCAAGCATCGCTCGTACCATATTTCTAAATACCTTGCACCTTACAATGTTGCCATCATTGAAAGTCACAACAGCATCAAACACACCAAAGTGAAGTGTTTCTATTCCAACAAATACAGTCTTGGGAATTCTCGACCATATAACACTATTTACACTTTCATTGGGGTTTTGAGTTTTTCCGTGATCACACTTTTTCAACAGTTCAGGTGCTGCTAAGTCTCTGAAAATAGGTTTTATCACCTCCATTATTGCATGAGGCAGACTATGCTTATGAGTGTACACTTCACCAGTTAGCAATCCTTTGTTATATTTACACCAACTGTCTTCTTCTTTGGGACACAAGCTATGTTGGGGATTTTCATCGGTTGAAGAAGTACGAAAAAAAAGAGCCCAAACAGCCTTCTTCATTTCGTCGACACTTTGTGTATTTTGCCTAATAGCCATTCCATAATAGTTCTGTATTTTGTCAATTACACTGTCAGTTAACCTTCCCTTCCCATCCAACCCTTTACCATCACTAAGTTTTTGTTTTTTGTACGAAGCTTTCAGTCGCCGAAGTCTTGTTCCCATTCGCTTCTGTACGTGTCCAATACACTCAAATTTATGCACTACAACATCATCACCATAGGGCTTCAGTCCTTGAACATGTTTGAAACTTTTAGAATCACCGTCACCAAGGTAATTACCATATCGCACTTTATCACACGCCTCAGAACGCTGGAATATACTGGCAACACCAGCCACTTCCATTCCTCCACTACTGCCACTATAGTTAGCTTTGCAATTATTTTCATGTGTACCTTTATATTTTTGTGGACATCTACAATACTTTGATATTACTGCTACATCTAAAACTTTCCCTGAATACATGCTGGTGGCAGATACTACACCATGAAGAGATGTGTGTCCCCGTTTATGCCAGGTACCATCGAGCGCTGCAGTCAAATCTCTGTTACCATTATTTTCCATTACTGCCTCTTCCACAGCGTTCTTCATAGATTCTATACAGACATCTTCTACTTTAGACCCTACTAATTTATTATAGGTCGTAAACTTGGTTCGGGTATTTGGAAGATTCACGACGCCACAGAAAATTGCACCTGCAGTAGCACCCTTACCAACTGAACGCAAGGAATAAACAAATCTAATGTTGTGTTCGTAGATTTTGCTACCATTTCCTTCAGTTGCAGTTACTGCAACATTGTTCCAAAAGGTGGTCATGTATGAACACTTATCACATTTCAGTTGTATTTCACTAGCAAGTCCTACGTGCTTTATTATGGAGAGTTCAAGACCAACTTCACTACAATGAATACATCTTACACAGTTTGAAAAAATTCCTTTGAGAACCGACATATCAAATATTTCATTCACATCCGATTCGCCCATAAAAAAATTCATAGTTTTCACTCATTGAACCAAGCTTCTTCTGTGAAGTATTTTCTTTCCCACTTTGACTGCTATTGGCAGGTGTACTTGAGAAGTTAGGTTCACTCACTTGGTTATCGTCTTTATTGTTTACAGTAATAACACATACCTTTGGCTTTCCAACATTTCTCCTTTTCTTAAAAGCCTTCAGAGGATTTCTAATAACTTTACTTTTACTCATTATTATACTTCAACAAAACAGAGACTCAAGAAACAGAATTAATTACGAATATTTTCGAGATAACGACAGAGTAAATAAACATGAAACAATCGACAATCACACCAGCGATATATATTGAACCATCACAGGTTAGCCACAGCACATACATTATCTCACATCACTAAAATGTACCTGATGAACACGGACGTTAATAATAACACCATTTGACAGCAGTTTAACAGCGCCACAGTGGGTCACGCCCATGTAGAACACATTTCAAAAAAAATTTAAAAATAGTTGCAGTCTTCGGAATTGAATAAATTATATATCTATTAAAAGGTAATAGTCTGCAGATTCAGAAAACGCAAAAAAGTAAAAATTGAACTTTTCATGATTTTGAGCCTTTTCGGAGTCCCTTAAGTTTCTTTCATTGTGGGTGGGTTCAAGCTCCCATGAATTTAATGTAATACCGATTGATGTCAGGTAACTCCTGAGAGGCTACACTGCACGCAGTCTGCGTACTCCAAACTCTCAGTTTTTTGGTCAAATCATAATCACGGGCACCTTTCTGATTTTTTACTGTAAAGTTCATAGTATAATCAGTCATAATCCTCAACCAGATCCTTAATGTGTCTTTTCAATGTCTCAAAAAAAATTCCAGACTTTGCCTGTTTTTTGCTAATTTGAATGAGAACCTGGCCTTAAGTGTTTTTTGGCCAGCTGCATTGCCATCCAAATGCGGTGCGTTCGAAGTTTCTCGATATTGCTCCTCCTTACAGTCAGTCAGCGTGGTGAGATAGTGGGATAAGTGCGCAGTCTAGTGACAGATCGCCTACACAGTTTTGTACATTCCTAGTATCTCTTATGCTCACAATTCCTAAGCGAGGAATACGTTGGTGATCTTACAACGATTGCTCTCCTTTCGTTCAAATACAAGTTCTGTACATTTCTCCAACATGGTTTCACAAGAGTTGCATCGTTTTTCTTCCAAGGGTTCCCAAAGATTTCCCCAAACATTTCTGATCCTACTGTCGTGTGTCTGAGTTCGTTCATTGTTGCCTGTCAAGTCTACTTGATAAGGACTCCAAACACCGGAACAGTACTCCAGTACGGGTGGCATAATTGTCTTGTATTCGATATCCTTTACAGCTGTACTGCATTTTCTCATAATCCTTCCAACAAACCGAAATTACCATTTGCGTCCCCTAATACTGATTTCATGTTATCGACCCATTTTGTATCGCTTGTTTCTTCTATTATATCTTCAAATAAGTAGGCGAAATGTTTGCCATTAGTATCGTTTAATCATTTATTCCCTGAGGGTGAATGATTGCTTTGTGAACAGTGGAATTACAATTCCACTAACACTCTATTTTCGAGATTTAGTGAAAAAATAAGTAAGCAAACGCACAATAGTGACACCAGTAGTTTACTTATCAACACCTGGCGGTTTTACTATTAAGCATGTGATACACAGAAAAAAAATTTCAACTACCTTGTAATCGAGTTGTTACAGGGTAATTCAAAATTAATATACTGATTATAACATGTAATCATCGACGACGACGTATTAGCAAGTTGTCTCTTCGAGGTGATTATTTTTTCAAACGGTTTGTTTAGTTATTCAGGGTGGATACTTTTTACAACTGGAACCAGTGTGGGGACTAAGTGTGGCTATACCTACCTAATGCGACAAGAACTGCAGAAAATGTCAACTAAAGATCACACGACTTTACATACATTGTTGCTCTGTATGACACACTCTGAACGCACGGGGAACACCTAAGTGATAATTCATTTCATGGAGCACATGTGAAGCTACCGACAAATGAGTGTTTTTAATTCTGGAATTGTTTTCGGAAATGGAGTCACGTATGCAGGGTCTTTCACATATCCAAATCAAAAAATCTGTTGGTTCAGGTCCGAGGATGTATGTTACCAAGAGCAGAACAGTTGTCCAGTGCGATCGATCCAATGGTTAGGAAGATATTAGTACAAAAATGAGCAAAATTCCATATCTAAATATCATGGTGCGCCATCTTATTGAAAGTTGTAATTCATGTACTGCGTATAAGGCTGTCACATCACACAATGCTCAGATATGTGCGGTACAGCGTTCACCATTTTCATTTGTGTCTTTGAACTTCTCTCTTTCGCATTACTTTTCATATCCCAGTTTCCAGTTCATATGCCTGTATAATAATCCTAATTTTTAACTTACTTTCACGTTCTCTACAATTCTTATCGATGTACCGCAATATTAATTTTGAATCCCCCTGTATTTTACTTTTCAATTTTACTGTTAAGTGACACCGAACAAATATAGATTACTCTGCGCTTTGTAAACCTAAGATTTATTCGCAACGTGTCAGCCACGCCTGGAGACGTCCCATTTGCTCTGTCATCCAGTAATTTGAAAAGGAAGAGTGCTTAATTGATGGGCTAATAATATTTGCAGTCATACGTTCATACAGGAGGCAAAGTTACAAATCCAACAATAATACACAGTGGCTGATTACATGAATGTTTCACAATTGGGACAACATAACTGGCGGATATCAGTTGTCATATCAGCTTTTCCTGGCCTGGTGACGTCGATCTGTTGCTTAGATGCAGGACCATTGGATGCAACAGATCGAATTAATTTTAAAACAGATAAATGATTTGTCTAAGGCTTAAATCAGTAAATGACAGAGCCGTTCGTTCACACTGGCAACGCAGGCACGGCAGCAAGGTAGGAGACATTTTTTTTCTCAGAGTCGTCCTCGTGGTGACTCCGCAGAGTAACCAATTCAAGCGCCAGGTTGTCCTACTCGCCTTGTCGGTCAAAAGCCTCTGCAACGGCCAGAGATGACATCCCCCCGCCCCCCCCCCCTCCATCATTGAAAGGACGGCTAAAAGAACCATTTTTTCCTGGAGCAGGCAGTCCACAAAATAAAACCACCGTAAACTGCTCTCCGAACCCATTCTTACGCTGTCTTCAGACAGAGTCCATTCGGTAGCAGATTTATGATGGAGTTGTTAAGCTGTCAGCACACAAGTTGCTGCCATCTTTCGTTAACGTGAACTGGCTTCCATTACTTTGGAATCAGTCTTGTGTAAAATCACATTGGTAGAATTCGGCTTGCGCCACGAGATAATGCTCACGATTACCTTGACCGCTGCAATCACACACACTCGCAGCTGCCTGCACGAAACTCGCCGAAGCTGATGGGATCAGAGCGGATGCGCTTGCTGGTCTTCATATTCGAATATCTCATCCTTCATGATCAACAATAATTTCCCCTGTTCGTTTCATAAGATGATTTGTCACGTTCCACTAGCTAGAACGCTCTAGGGACTGGCTGAACCTTTATTTCTGATTCAGTTGTCTCTCTCTCTTATTCCTTTTCACTACTGTGGAGGGCTCGCTACCTGAAGAGCAATCTAAAATTGTAGACTACTGTAGTACCATGCAGTAACAAGCCTACCTTGCATCCAAACTTCTTTCTGAATGGTCGATATACAGGCGTCTGTTTTAACTTGAGTCAACTAAATACTTCGAAAAGGACGTATGGTGTGGAAAAAATGTTGTAGGTGAAAATTTAGTATTAGTAAAGGGGACATCTGTCTGCCTGCAACTCACCACGTCCTAGTCACGCCTCCTGCGTGGCCTTACTCAAACCATTGTTTCTCACTCCCGGTAAATGGTGCTGTAACCGACAGGTATTAAGTGTGCCTGGTTTTGCGATTTAAGAATCCACACATTCGATTCTCCATTTCATTTATTATGTAAATGTAAATCTTTGTGGTCTAACGGTTGACTTTTATGTTGGAAATTTACTTCAGCGTTGCAAATTTGATTGTATACTATAGTATTGTTAGCCGTTTTAATGTCTGGTTAGGAACTACGTTCAGCCTGTTCCAGGAACAACGACGTGGGTGTAATAGTCTGCTTTTCGCAACGGAATGCTTGGTATCGGTGAGTCCACTTGCCTATCACCTTTGGAGTGCCTGATTTCGGTGATTACCTACGGCAGGTGCACCTGCCATTATCACTTCATGGACATTTTACCTCATTAGAGTGGTTTTGGTTTCTGTTCCGCCAGTAGCTATGCCTTTCGAAAGCGGCCACTTGTAATCAGGCGTTCCGATGGTTTGTGGTCTCATTAGAGTCAAGACCGTAGGGGACAGAAAACTACGTTACGGTACAAGAAACTTATGTGCCAGAAATGGCAGTGTCTAGCCATATTACTTGTACTGTACAGCCACATTGGAAACGCTTAAGTAAATTTCGAACGCAAACATAAATCGACAGAACACGAGGGTAAATGAAATTTAATTCAAAAGGGGTCAATTCTTAATTGCAAAAACAGGCACACTTCATAACTGTCGATTACAGCACCATCTTCCGCGAGTGAGAAACAATGGTTTCGATTTTTTGGCGTAGAATCCTAACATGCAATAAAAATGGGGAGATCCCATTGGAAAATACTGCTGTTCCCACGGAGATGGGTTCGTATTGTGGTGCCCAGTTGTAGCAAAGCCAGATGACCCCTTTATTAATATTAACTTTTCAACTAGAAATGTTTTTTCTTATAATGCTTCGTTTACGAGATATTAGTTGTCTCATGTTAAAACAAACATCCTACATAATTTTCTGTTGATTTACCACTTTTCTTTATGGAGTATTTGGCTTTCCCCCTATCCTTTATAACGTAACTTTTACATTTTGTCTAAAACTGACATGTTGACACCGTGACTGTGTGCACTTAATGTAGGCTAATTCTTACAAAGAAGAAAACAGCAACCAGCCAATATTAATACTGCTACTTATTTAGGTAAATAGCGCAGTTATCGGTTTCGAACTGGCAAGTTCATCATCAGTCGGCTGTTCACATAATTTTCAAAACACACTTTTACATTATCGTCCGTTTTCGATTTTTATCATTCCACTGTGGCGAAGTATTTTTTTGGTGTTTTGGTGGAACAATAAAAATCGAAAACGGACGATAATATAAAGTGTATCTTGAAAATCATGTGAACAGCCATCTGATGATGAACTTGCCAGTTCGAAACCGGTAAAGGCGCTATTTACCTAAATAAATAGCAGTATTAATGGTGGCTGGTTGCCGTTTTCTTCTTTATAAGAATTAAGCTACATTACAGTAACTTTACTTGTGGAAATGCCTGCTATAGGGACGAATTCCGATGCTGCCACGGTCAGCAGAGCTGCAGCTAAGATATCTTTTATCTGGCAATAGGGAAGCAGTAACAGAGAAGGCAGCTAGTTTTGCGTAATCCTCCACGTTTTCGACTTCATCCGTCAACAAGTCCTGAACGTTAGAGCCCATGTCGAGCTGCTGACGTCTCTGTAAACAATTGTAGCGCTAATGGGCATTGTTGTTGTTGTTGTTGTTGTGGTCTTCAGACCTGAGACTGGTTTGATGCAGCTCTCCACGCAACCCTATCCTGTGCAAGCTTCTTCAACTCCCAGTAACTACTGCAACCTACATCCTTCTGAATCTGCTTAGTGTATTCATCTCTTGATCTCCCTCTACGATTTTTACCCTCCACACTGCCCTCCAATGCTAAATTTGTGATCCCTTGATGCCTCAGAACATGTCCTACCAACCGGTCCCTTCTTCTTCTCAAGTTGTGCCACAAACTCCTCTTCTCCCCAATTCTATTCAATACTTCCTCATTAGTTATGTGATCTACCCATCTAATCTTCAGCATTCTTCTGTGGCACTACATTTCGAAAGCTTCTTGTCCAAACTATTTATCGTCCATGTTTCACTTCCATACATGGCTACACTCCATACAAATACTTTCAGAAATGACTTCCTGACACTTAAATCTATACTCGATGTTAACAAACTTCTCTTCTTCAGAAATTCTTTCCTTGCCCTTGCCAGTCTACATTTTATATCCTCTCTACTTCGACCATCATCAGTTATTTTGCTCCCCAAATAGCAAAACTCCTTTACTACTTTAAGTGTCTCATTTCCTAATCTAATTCCCTCAGCATCACCCGACTTAATTCAACTACATTCCATTATCTTTGTTTTGCTTTTGTTGATGTTCATCTTATATCCTCCTTTCAAGACACTGTCCATTCCGTTCAACTGCTCTCCCAAGTCCTTGCTGTCTCTGACAGAATTACAATATCATCGGCGAACCTCAAAGTTTTTAGTTCTTCTCCATGGATTTTAATACCTACTCCAAATTTTTCTTTTGTTTCCTTTACTGCTTGCTCAATGTACAGATTGAATAACATTGGGGAGAGGCTACAACCCTGTCTCACTCCCTTCCCAACCACTGCTTCCCTTTCATGCCCCTCGACTCTTATAACTGCCATCTGGTTTCTGTACAAATTGTAAATAGCCTTTCGCTCCCTGTATTTTACCCCTCGCCACCTTTAGAATTTGAAAGAGAGTATTACAGTCAACACTGTAAAAAGCTTTGTCTAAGTCTACAAATGCTAGAAAGGTAGGTTTGTCTTTCCTTAATCTTTCTTCTAAGATAAGTCGTAAGGTCAGTATTGCCTCTCGTGTCCCAATATTTCTACGGTATGGGCATAGCTGCAGCGTAAGGCTATCGTATGAAGACTACATGTCTCGTTGTGACCTGAAGAGTCTGCGGACCAACAGACCGGAAACATAACTGGAATCTGTTTTGCACAGTGTTTTTCATCTCCAGCGATGTGCGTCGCCGGAGGCGCGCATAGCAGACGCTGTTGGCGGACCTCCCCTGCACCGCCGCAACCAGCCGTGGAGAATTTGTAATTAGAATTACCAACGTCCGGGCGCGCGAATGGCGAGCGGCTGGCGCATTACCCAGCCTACACGCCGTTCGGCGATTCGACGAGGTACTTGCCGGCTGGTGAGCCGGAAGAGGGCGAAGTCAACCCGGAGCAGTGTTACAAAGGGTTCGGGGCGAACGACTCTTTGAAGTGTTGCGCGTCCGTAATCTGCGAATAAGACTCTTACGCCGGGGCTGCGTTGTAAAATTTTATGCCTGTTGCCGGGGCAACCGCGGCGGCATCACGCACCGGCAGAGGGGGCCGCATTGTCTGCTAAGCGGCCGGGAGGCGCCGCCGCCGCCGCCGCCGCATGCATATCCCGTTACGAGCGGGAACTGCAGCCGAGAGCGCAGCGCCCGATATTGAGCGTGAACGCTTACGTACGGTCTACCTGCGCGCCTTCAGACAGTTCAAAAGGAGTTGCAGACTTATCATAGCGCGAATCTCCCGCTTTGCAGGGTTATCGGCGAGCCTCTTCCGCGTGTTTCTACAGGTTTTAAGGCTCGGCACGCATTACCATCTACCGCACAGGTAAGAAGGCGCAACATAAACACAATAAACAGAAACGATAATAAATATCCTATATACAATGGAGTAGCAGTGTTGAGGCTGACTAGTAGCTTTTCACATACTGATGAACCGTAGACGCGAGACGGGATCTGTTGGAGTCCTATCGTGCATAAATTCTTCAGGCAACATGTTGAAGTAAAATTATACGCTAAATGAGGAGTAGAAAGTGGCGCTCTCGTTTTATAGCCCATCAGATGCATAGCTAGAAGTCTTATACAAGCTTATTCAATGTTTTCTTGATTAGGTATTTCATGACCGAGTGACGAAACAGGAGAAATTCGTTTTGATTCTGCAGCGTTGGTAGCGCATCCTGATCGTATGTGTATGTTCTGTTTGTAACGGGGAAAGGATTATATTCCTGTAGGAGTGGAGGATAAAACAATGTACTCGAAATGTCTCTTGCCGGCCAGGGTGGCCGAGCGGTTCTAGGCGCTTCAGTATAGAACCGCGCGACCGCTACGGTCGCAGGTTCGAATCCTGCCTCGGACATGGATGTGTGTGACGTCCTTAGGTTAGTTAGGTTTAAGTAGTTCTAAGTTCTGGGGGACTATTGACCTAATATGTTAAGTCCCATAGTGCTCAGAGCCATTTTTTGAAATGTCTCTTGCGTTTGATTTCTTAATTTACCCAGTATGTGTAAGACCACATTGTTTTGTTCAGTTTAATGGGATTCATGTAAGGTTCAGTATCGGTCTGGGCGGCCGCGGTGGCCGTGCGGTTCTAGCCACTGCAGTCCGGAACCGCGCGACAGCTACGGTCGCAGGTTCGAATCCTGCCTCGGGCATGGATGTGTGTGATGTCCGTAGGTTAGTTAGGTTTAAGAAGTTCTAGGGGACTGATGACCTCACATGTTGAGTCCCATAGTGCTCAGAGCCATTTGAACCATTTTTTCAGTATCGGTCTGTGTACAGAGTGCCTGGAGGCATCGTCGATATTCAGTGATATGACAAGAACGATCATTCGAAGTAGGATTGTTAACATTTTTAAAAATATAGGAAATCCGATAGATCGATATTTAAAGAAATATCACATCAGCTCTCAATATGCCGGAAAAAATATCGATATAGTACAAGAAAAATATGGATGTATTGGCCTTTTATAGCTACATATTATAAATACACTGCCTGTTTTGAAGCCGTATATTTAAGTACTGATTTAGATAGATAATTTTCTCTAAGTATTGATTTATTATTAGATATCCGTACATCAACAAGCTAGCTGCCTGCATGTTCCCCTTGGAGAAAAATTGAAAGGAAAGCGATGCACGTTCACACTTGGCAATAACCACTTTGGTAACAATGGTAAGTGCAATGTACGAGTGGCGTTTGAAAAGTCCGTGCAAAAATAAAAAGTACTTACGTGTTTGGGGTAAACAAAATGGTTCAAATGGCTCTGAGCACTATGCGACTTAACTTCTGAGGTCATCAGTCGCCTACAACTTAGAACTAATTAAACCGAACTAACCTAAGGACATCACTCACATCCATGCCCGAGGCAGGATTCGAACCTGCGACCGTAGCGGTCGCTCCGTTCCAGTCTGTAGCGCCTAGAACCGCTCGGCCACTCCGGCCGGCTTGGGGTAAACCTTTCTTATTTTTCGACATTGTCTTCCTTAAGAGTTATACACTTCGTCAAACGCTGTTCTAATTTGTTGATCCATTCCGATTAATACGAATTGTCTAAATCTGCAAAATAGCTATTAGTTGCTGCAATGACCTCATAGTTTGAATAAAATTTTGGCCCGCCAGCCATTTCTTCTAATTGGAGAACAAATAGTAGTTCGAGGGAGCCAAGTCTGGAGAGCAGGGGGATGTGAAACGAGTTGGAATCCTATTTCCATTAGTTTTGCGACCACAGTTGCTGAGGTGCGTGCTGGTGCATTGTCGTGATGGAAAAGGACCTTTTTGCGGTCTAGTCGCCGGCGTTTTTCTTGCAGCTCGGTTTTCAAACGGTCGAAAAACGATGAATAATATGCACCTGTAATAGTTTTACCCATTTCCAGATAGTCGATGAGGATTATCCCTTGCGAATCCCAAAAGACAGTCGCCATAGCCTTTCCGGCCAAAGGAATTTTCTTCGCCTTTTTTGCTGCAGATTCTCCCTTGGTAACCCATTGTTTCGATTGTTGTTTTGTCTCAGCAGTATAGTAATGTATCCATGTTTCATCCACAGTCACGAAACGAGGCTTAAAGTCCTGCGCTTTTTTCCTGAACAGCTACAAACCATCTTTGCAACACTTCACACGATTCCGTTTGTGGTTAAGCGTGAGCAATCACGTAACCCATCTTGGGGATAGCTTTCTCATGTGCAAATGCTTATGCAAAATATTATGTATCCGTTCATTCGAGATGCCCACAGCACTAGCAATCTCACGCACCATATCATGGATTTTATCAATGATTTCTGGATTCGTAACCTCCACAGGGCGTCCAGAACATTCAGCACCACTTGTGCCCATATGGCCACTGCAAAAATTTTGAAACCACATATAAACTGTTCTAATGGAAGGTGCAGAGTCACCGTAATGTTTATCAAGCTTCTCTTTAGCCTCCTGAGGCGTTTTACCTTTCATAAAGTAATGTTTAATCACCTCACAAAATTCTTTTTCCTCCATTTTTTGACAATCACTCGACTTCCGCCGGCCGGTGTGGCCGTGCAGTTCTAAGCGCTTCAGTTTGGAGCCGCGTGACCGCCACGGTCGCAGGTTCGAATCCTGCCTCGGGCATGGATGTGTGTGATGTCCTTAGGTTAGTTAGGTTTAAGTAGTTCTAAGTTCTAGGGGACTGATGACCTCAGAAGTTAAGTCCCATAGTGCTCAGAGCCATTTGAACCATTTTTGAACTCGACTTCCTTGATTCACACGAATGCCAAACACAAATAAATAGACCAATATGACTGAAACTCGGTGTGCGTTGTTTCCAAAGATGCTACTAACTAAACATGACCTCGATACGCGCCAGTGGTGCCATCTCCCGGACTCTGCACGGACTTTTCAAACGCCCCTCGTAAGTGGCACAAGGAAAAGGTGTCCGATGCGTCCGTCGTTCTGTTTCGCCACATATCGGATTTGTCCGGAACACCCCACGTCGATTTCCCTATATTTTCATTTATGCAGCGACCCAACAGTTTTCCTGGCAAATTTTCGTGGTGAAGATGGACGTTGCAGTTTCTGTCGGTAGCGCCGAGGGCTGGTTACGTGAACATTTCCGCTCGCACGTCTACACCTACCGCAGAGACCAGTCTTGTTGAAAAAATGGTTCAAATGGCTCTGAGCACTATGGATCTTAACATCTGAGGTCATTAGTCCCCTAGAACGTAGAACTACTTAAACCTAACTAACCTAAGGACATCACACACATCCATGCCCGAGGCAGAATTCGAACCTGCGACCGTAGCGGTCGCGCGGTTCCAGACTGAAGCGCCTAGAATCGCCCGGCCACACCGGCCGACGACCAGTCTTGTCATTTAGATTTTTGTTAATCATTTGCACAAACTGTTTTTGAAGAATGAAGATGTGAAGACATAGCACAAGTTGCGTTAAAAATTATTTTGTAACGCAACAGGTGTGCTATTTGTTATTCCATTCACACCACCACTCCCACCCGCCCCCTCCCCACCCCCCGCCACACCGCCGCCAGTTCAGTCGAACTTCTTCTTTGTGCTAACTGTGCTTGCTTCACACAGTCAAAGAGAAAGGCTGGACGTGATTAAAGCTCAAAATTCGTAAGACTCTTTCACACAGTGAAAGTAAAATTATGTTTTACAGTATCAAATAACAATTTCAATTATTTACTGAAAATTGCGATAAAAATATAAAATAAAATAAAAATTTCAGCACTCGATACTGCCATTTCTAAATCGATATAATGTGGAAAAGTCTCAGGTAAATATCGATGTCTTTATAAAAATATCGATGTATCGGCTTTTTTATGTACAGCCCTAATTCGATGCAAAAAGAGACTGATAAACATGGGCTCTGAAATGGGTACCTTAATTGCTATGAGCACTTCTTCATTTCGGTCTGTGAAACAAATATCTTTTACTGGAAGCTCTATGGTTTCCCATTTTCGGGAGGAGGTGGTAAAGACTAAATCAGGGGAAAAGAGTCTAGTGAACATGCGCTGTAACATGCATGCCTGCATGGCTGTGAGCACTTGTTCAGTGGAAGAGATGTCTTTCTAATTAGCGAAGATGAACAAGTGCTGATAGCTCTTAAGGTATGCATTTTATAGCCCATGGTCACTAGACTATTTGGCATCGTATGACCGTTACTATCATAACCCTGAATATTGACTATTCCACATGGGATACAGTTTATATACAGGATACATCGTAATTAATAGCAAAAAGAGGAAGGAAAAAGGTTGCAGTAAACATGAGTCCGCCACCGAGGCGTTTGGAGTTGTAATTGGTCGTTGATATTCTGGATATCAAAGGAGTTGACGCCGAGCAGGTTACACAGACAGTTCTGGGAATCTTGCTAGCCATGGAAGTGCCTCAGCATTACACAGATAGTTCATAATGGTATGTGCCATGCGTGGGCGAGCATTGTCCTGTTGAAAACAGCCTCAGTACTGTCGCATTGTAAGTAGGCTGTTTATGTTTTCTTTATGTAAGTAGGCTGGTTATGTTTTCTTATTGGCAACGTTAGGCAGCGCTCTATATGAAAATCACTGACTGTGCTGTGTACAGTCTGTGGCTAGTTTGCATTGTTGTCTGCCATTGTAGTGTTGGGCAGCGGCAGCTGGATGTGAACAGCGCGTAGCGTTGCGCAGTTGGAGGTGAGCCGCCAGCAGTGGTGGATGTGGGGAGAGAGATGGCGGAGTTTTGAAATTTGTAATACTGGATGGCATGAACTGCTATATATATTATGATTATTAAGGTAAATACATTGTCTGTTCTCTATTAAAATGTTTCATTTGCTAACTATGCCTATCAGTAGTTAGTGCCTTCTGTAGTTTGAATCTTTTATTTACCTGGCAGTAGTGGCGCTCGCTGCATTGCAGTAGCTCGAGTAACGAAGATTTTTGTGAGGTAAGTGATTTGTGAAAGGTACAGGTTAATGTTAGTCAGGGTCATTCCTTTGTAGGGATATCTGAAAGTCAGATTGCGTTGCGCTAAAAAAATATTGTGTGTCAGTTTAAGCATAGTCATGAATAATTGTTCAAAGGGGACGTTTCATATGGCGACCCTGCCAGGATTCGAACCTGGAATCTTCCGATCCGCAGCATTGCTGGTTCTAAGGACATTTCAAACAAATTTTTTGTGAGTGGACAAGTGGTGGTTTACGGATTTCCTATATTCTCTGCAACACTCTTCGATGGTGATTGTGCACCTGCACAGTCGCAGCAGATGGCTGCTGGCCATCTCTACAAGGACTACAGTGGGTCTGCATCTTTGATGACCCAACAATACCATTATTTCTACCAGGACTACAGTGGGTCTGCTCTGTGATGACCTAGCTACCAATATTCTTCAAAACGTCGAATGACTCTGCTGTGGGTTTGCTCTGTTGTGGCCCATTACCTGTCAACATGTCAAGAGTCAGCACTGTCTTTCAGTTGGAAGGACAACACTACGTCTTCAAGACTGCATGGAAATCCACTACTTCCGTATGCATTGTCTTTTACTGCTCAGACTTTGAAAAAAGAAAACACTGAAATTTTACTGTGATGAACAATCTGGACTGTCTTTATGGACTGTGAGAAAATTTTAGCTTTTGACCAACATTGTATAAATAAGTGTGTGCATTTGATATCTTTGTTATTGTTATTATGAAAATTTTTTTCAAATAATTATTGGCCACTGCCCAAAACAATTTGTAAAATTTTTTGTGGGGAGCATGGGGGCTATGTAAGTAGGCTGTTTATGTTTTCTTTATGTAAGTAGGCTGGTTATGTTTTCTTATTGGCAACGTTACGTAGCGCTCTATATGAAAATCACTGGCTGTGCTGTGTGCAGTCTGTGGCTAGTTTGCATTGTTGTCTGCCATTGTTGTGTTGGGCAGCGGCAGCTGGATGTGAACAGCGCGTAGCGTTGTGCAGTTGGAGGTGAGCCGCCAGCAGTGGTGGATGTGGGGAGAGAGATGGCGGAGTTTTGAAATTTGTAATACTGGATGGCATGAACTGCTATATATATTATGATTATTAAGGTAAATACATTGTCTGTTCTCTATTAAAATCTTTCATTTGCTAACTATGCCTATCAGTAGTTAGTGCCTTCTGTAGTTTGAATCTTTTATTTACCTGGCAGTAGTGGCGCTCGCTGCATTGCAGTAGCTTGAGTAACGAAGATTTTTGTGAGGTAAGTGATTTGTGAAAGGTACAGGTTAATGTTAGTCAGGGCCATTCCTTTGTAGGGATATCTGAAAGTCAGATTGCGTTGCGCTAAAAAAATATTGTGTGTCAGTTTAAGCACAGTCATGAATAATTGTTCAAAGGGGACGTTTCAGCATGAGAGGTAACCCACGAGGACGCAGGACCTCTGGTGACATAACGTTGTGCCGTCAGATGTCGCTCAGTCACTACCAGCTGTGACCCCCTGAAGTCATCCCCGATGACTCCCCGTAGCAAGACACCTGGGTTAACACTGCTATGACCCTCCGAAACACTGAAACTGTACGACCTCTACTCAGGACGTCGTCATGCTCGTCGACGGTGGTCGCCTTGCATAGCGCGCAACCGCGATTCATCGCTCAACACAACGCGGCGCCATTCATTCCTGGTCACGACACCGCCCCCAACGCAGCCGTTAGTGTTGTGCTGTTAACGGCAGCCTACGCAGTGGACGTGATTCTCCAGTCTGACTGCTACTATACTGTGTTCATCATAAGGATAAACCTGATGTAAACAAACACAAACACAGTGATGGCAGCCAATGTACACTCGTGTTGTTACGACCTTGGAAGTAAGTCCTTCTTATGTATCAGCTATCTTATTACTAGGTTACATTAAATGAAACTGTAAGACATTCTAATGTATTACCAGCCATCAGCGTTCTTCTTAATCATGCTTTAGCTATGTAGTTTTTACTTCAAAAATCGTGTTCAGTCACAGTCTCTGGACTGTTCTGCTCTGATTGCCACACTGTTAATACGCCGTATGAAAATGGCTGAGGTAGCTTCCTGCTCCGTAGTGAAACACACGTATGGAACACGGTTAAAAAGTGCTGAGATAAGTTGTTTCTTAACGTTTTTTCATAAATTTACAAAAAAAGTCGGCTTTACAGTTTTCCGAGGGACTGTATTTAATGCAGTTGAAATACCATTACACTTTGGATGTATAGCGAAAACGGTATCGTAGTAGATAGATGATACGGTGTAGTTTGTGGATCGCTGGTTCAAGTCTCGCCTTTGGCATCCTTTTTTGATTTGAAATACTACCATAGTCATCATTTTTATGGATAATGCCCGTCTCCTTCATTCTAAAGACATATTGCACCGGAATTCCTCTTTCCATTTCACATATAAATTCTTAATTATGGATATTTTATGTAAGATTCATAACACAGTTTCCTTAAATTAAGGAAACATAACAATTCAGTTTTTTGGACAAAAATTAAAACCGAAATACTCTTTATTTGAATTGTGTCCATCATTTTACTCCGCAGATTTAGTCTGATACGAACCAGAATGATAAGTGTCGCAGAAACATAAAGAAACATCTTTTTCGCAGCTCAAATGGTTCAAATGGCTCTGAGCACTATGGGACTTAACATCTGTGGTCATCAGTCCCCTAGAACTTAGAACTACTTAAACCTAACTAACCTAAAGACATCACACACATCCATGCCAGAGGCAGGATTCGAACCTGCGACCGGAGCGGTCACACGGTTCCAGACTGAAGCGCCTAGAACCGCACGGCCACACCGGCCGACATGCATTTTTACATTTTCCACTGTAACATTTGAATATGAAGCCACCAGAACTGATCTGGAGCTAAGTTAACGAAGGTATTTGTCGCGAGAAGTAACAAGGCTGTTAAGCTGCCAGACGTACCGGAACTAACGCACGCAGCTTTTCCACGTGTCACTGCCGAACGCCGGCGGGATATAGAGCGGCACGTCGTAAGAGAAATGCGGCGAGTGGATGGCTTCGTGGTTCCTGTTGTTTATCGACTCGTTATCGACGTAGCATACGACAGTTCCAGAAATGAAATGTATTTTTCGGATTCGGACAAGGAAGGAGCTAAGAAATTACCAGACGACTGACTGTAATTGATACCTTCAGTGGCTTCAGTATTCAACAATACGGTGAAATCCTGCAGTATGCTTTTGCGCCACACATACTTAGCTCAGAAAAATTACCCTGTGTTTAAGTTAGGAATTTTCATCTCTCTTGTTTCTAATTAGAATACTATGTTTGAAGAGAACGAAAGCATTTTATGCTTTCCGTCTTGCCACCTAAGAAGCGTGTGGCAGTGCTAGAGTTTTGCCGAATATCATTTCATTCTCTTGAAAAATTAAACGACATTCGAAGCTATATTGTTTCTCTGCTAGTCTCTGTTTACGCCTGAACTGCAGCTGCTCGCATCATCGCAGGTTAGCTGGGAGAGCTGGCTCGCCAGTGCTGTCGAAGTTCAATGCGCCCGTAAAGCTGTTGTCCCGCATTAGCGCTAAGTCTATAAGCGTGGAACACAGCATAAAACGTATCCTTATGATCGCACTTGACTGTACTGGACACGACTTGGCTTCCGCTCCACGTGAAACGAAATCCAATGAGATTCAAGCAAACGCGGATGAATACGTAGTGTAGTGTTGACACCAGGTTTATTCTTATGATGAATACAGTACAGTCTCCGACCAATGGTGCGGGATGACGACACAAAATGTTGTAGGTTACTTGCTCTCGATTAGTAAGCAAAGATGGCAAGCGATTACTATGTGCTTGCGAAAATGAAGCGCATTTAAAAGCCTGTCACGCACTGATAATGCTGGCGCATGCGAGTACGCTGAATCCCCATGTCCCTCGCAGTGATCACTCATCATCATATGCCGCTGGCACTCCAGGGTGGTCCATTGGTAGTGACCGGGCCAAATATCTCACGAAATAAGCGTAAGGTGTAACGTGAAGAAGCAGTATTGCAGTCCTTGCTGAGTTAGGCCAATAGTAAAGTTCAAGGCGAATTAGATGAGGACCTAATCAGAAACTTCACATTTCAGAAAAATTTGCACTAACCAGGACAATATATCATACTGAATTCAGTGGCCACTCATAGCCACATTTTTTTTCAGTTATGCTCGTTTGCAAGAAAAACTGTCGTAGTGCTTTTCCATCAGTGTTTTCGCTCTTATTTACGATTCAACCTGCAGAGATTGAGTCGTTCCTAGAGGACAGGCGTGAACACATAGGAAGCTGGAAATACGTCCTTACAAAGGAGTGTTTGCGCATATATACAGGGTGTTACAAAAAGGTACGGCCAAACTTTCAGGAAACATTCCTCACACACAAAGAAAGAAAATATGTTATGTGGACATGTGTCCGGAAACGCTTACTTTCCATGTTAGAGCTCATTTTATTACTTCTCTTCAAATCCCATTAATCATGGAATGGAAACACACAGCAACAGAACGTACCACCGTGACTTCAAACACTTTGTTACAGGAAATGTTCAAAATGTCCTCCGTTAGCGAGGATACATGCATCCACCCTCCGTCGCATGGAATCCCTGATGCGCTGATGCAGCCCTGGAGAATGGCGTATTGTATCACAGCCGTCCACAATACGAGCACGAAGAGTCTTTACATTTGGTACCGGGGTTGCGTAGACAAGAGCTTTCAAATGCCCCCATAAATGAAAGTCAATACGGTTGAGGTCAGGAGAGCGTGGAGGTTATGGAATTGGTCCGTCTCTACCAATCCATCGGTCACCGAAACTGTTGTTGAGAAGCGTATGAACACTTCGACAGAAATGTCCAGGAGCTCCATCGTGCCTGAACCACATGTTGTGTCGTAGTTGTAAAGGCACATGTTCTAGCAGCACAGGTAGAGTATCCCGTATGAAATCGTGATAACGTGCTCCATTGAGCGTAGGTGGACGAAACTAAAATGAGCTCTAATATGGAAATTAAGCTTTCCGGACACATGTCCACATAACATCTTTTCTTTATTTGTGTGTGAGGAATGTTTCCTGAAAGTTTGGCCGTACCTTTTTGTAACACCCTGTATACGTCTGTGTCTGTGTGTTTGAGAGAGAAAGACAAAGAGAGAGAGAGAGAGAGAGAGAGAGAGAGAGAGAGAGAGAGAGAGTTAATAATTCCTACTCTCCACACATTGAAATATTATAAATTTTTCTATAGAGTAGGAGCTGCCAAGGACAAAATTTTTCAGATTGTTTTCAAATTTTACTTCGTTGTCTGGCAGACATTTTATAACACTGTGTAAATGATTGAAATTTTAGTTGCAGCATTGTGCGCCAGTTTTTGTGCTAAAGATAGTCTTAATATGGTGCAATGTTTTCTTCTATTATTGTACTTGTGTACATCATAGTTCCTTTTGAACTGCCGTGGACAATTTACAATAAACGTCAGGAACAATGCTGTGAGGCAGTAGTCCAATTGCCCAATTCCTTAAACATATGCTTACAAGATGATAGTGAGTGAGCAGCACATATTATTCTGACACCATGTTCTTGAACAATGAAGATTTTCTTTCTTGAAGATGAGTTATCCCACAATATTACTCGATGCAATATTATTGAACGAAAGTATGCAAAATATGTCAGCTTACTCATTTGTCCGTCCGCAAGATTTGCAATGATTCTAAGTACAGCTGTGGCTGAACTAAGTTTCTTTAGGAGTTCCAAGATTTGCTTCTTTTACTTTAAATTCTCATGAGTATGGAACCCTAAATTACCATTGGTGTCGCACCACTGGAGGTGCAGGACTGAATACTTTATCTCTCTTTAAAATTGAGAGTGAGGTCATTGGCAGAAAACTATTAAATGGCACTGTTAAGAACAGTGTATGTGTCGTTGAACTGATTAAGATAGCAGTCTCATTTGCAAAAAGAACTAATTCTGTTTGTTGTGCATTACACAAAGGATCCTTTGCTATATACGGAACAATGCGGACCTAAAATTGAGCGTTGGGGAACCCCGTATGTGATTTCTGCCCAGTCAGAAGAATCTCCCCTGATTTCATTGGTGGAATTCCTAATTACAATTTTCTGCATTCTTTTGGTTAGATACGACATTATAGATTAGTTGCCAATGCCATCAGTTCCATCAACTCTCAATTCATATACGATGATATTCTGATTCGTACTGCCAAATGCCTTAGATAGGGCGTAGAAAATACCTAGCGGTGCTACTTTGTTATTAATAGTTGTAAAATTTGGTGCGTGAACCTGTAAATGGAATTCTAAGTAGAGGAGCGCTTCTGAAACTCAAATTACGGTTTCGTGGTGGTATGATTGTGGCTCAGGCGGGTTAGTATCACAGAACACATTCCATTTCCAAAAATTTTGGAAAGGGATGATAATATTGAAACAGGATGGTAGTTATTGACATCTCTCCTATCACCTTGCCGAGAGAGAGATTACAGAATGTCGTATTCAACCACTCTGTTAAAAGACCTTAAGTTAGTGAATACCCAAATCAGACAAAGTCTGAGCGTAAGAAGTGTGGTGAAGTTAATAACGTTGTAGAGAAAATGCCGATTTTATTAGTGGCGTTTATGTAATAGGTCTGTGGAAGGCAAACATGCACAAATAACTGGTTTCCCACTCGCTGCGCTAGCAAAGAACACGAAATGCCTGACAGCACAGTGAGATTTACTGAAATAGATACTGGCAAGCACTAAAAGTGAAAATAGTTTGCCATAAACCGATTAACATGCCGAAGTAAATGAACTACCAACAAATTTAATAACTTGAACGAAATTTAAGATTCTCAGAAACGTTGCGAATAAAACACAGTTTCATTCGCAATACAGTTTCATTTCTGTAGCCGTGTGTCTGAAGCATCATGGTAAATAATAGGTCGTAAAACAAAAAACCTGCAGCCGACTTTTGATGTTATTTTATGATATTGCAACCAACTTCGGTGACGCAGAACACATCTTCAGGCCTTAATTGACGCTGGGGAGGGAAGGGGCTGATGAACTCCAATAGTATACACGATTCCATCAATGGCCAACATCTATGAACTGGCTTCCGTAGAATACTGTAACATCAACTTATCGTTTGTTCGTTGCAGGAAATGGTCCAGTTGTGCTGTCTTTCATCAGCCCACATCACACATTCACCTCCTTGCCGTCTCTTACATGTTCTCGAAAACAATGGGGGTCTTCTGAATCCCAGATGGGAATGTCGTGCTAATTAACTTTCCTACATGTGTAGAAGGTTGCTACGTCATAAGAAGACATTTCCTCCATCCGGTCCCAAGACCACGACAGCAAATTCGTGCCGAAACTGCGAGTCGTTTCGCCCCAGTGCTTGCACAATTTTTGTAAGTGAGCAAACACCTTGTGAACTGTTGAACGAGGGATATGTAGCTTTCGTGATTCTAGGAGAACTGCCTTTGAAGCGCTTCTTTACAATGTCTCTATGACCTCCTCTACTATTACGTCAGATAAACCGATTGACATCTCAAAGTAAATAAACTACCAACAAGCTAGGAACTCGTTATTCCATGCTTTAATCGTCTCAACATCTGATGGCTCCCTTTGGGTTCACGTCGGGAATTTCCTCGATCACCAGTGGGTGATTTTTTTTTCCCATTCCACACCAGGCATTGCGCTCTCTTGGCTTGTAGTCATTTCTGGTAATTATTTAGACCCTGCAAAACAAAAAGGATCGTTTGGAAAAAAATCTACAAAAAACTTTCTGAGTGTCGTACAGAATGCGCAAATCACTATTTTCCATATCGCAGTTTTTTAACTGTGTTTGGAAAACGGCGATTTCATGTGGGCTCCATTTATAATACAAAATTAGGACAGAGCTACACACTGAAGACTTACAATAGCAATGTGTATATCGACTTCAACTAGGCGTGCGTTGTTAGCACTAATCAACAAAACAGATATTGTTCGGAAATGGTTGAAACATTCTTAATGTCTATCATTCATATATTATTTCTGAATATTTGTATGTTGTTGTTGTAGTCTTCAGTCCTGAGACTGGTTTGATGCAGCTCTCCATGCTACTCTATCCTGTGCAAGCTTCTTCATCTCCCAGTACCTACTGCAACCTACATCCTTCTGAATCTGCTTAGTGTATTCATCTCTTGGTCTCCCCCTACGATTTTTACCCTCCACGCTGCCCTTCAATATTAAATTGGTGATCCCTTGATGCCTCAGACCATGTCCTACCAACCGATCCCTTCTTCTGGTCAAGTTGTGCCACAAACTTCTCTTCTCCCCAATCCTATTCAATACTTCCTCATTAGTTATGTGATCTACCCATCTAATCTTCAGCATTCCTCTGTAGCACCACATTTCGTAAGCTTCTATTCTCTTCTTGTCCAAACTATTAACCGTCCATGTTTCACTTCCATACATGGCTACACTCCATACAAATACTTTCAGAAATGACTTCCTGACACTTAAATCTATACTCGATGTTAACAAATTTCTCTTCTTCAGAAACGCTTTCCTTGCCATTGCCAGTCTACATTTTATATCCTCTCTACTTCGACCATCGTCAGTTATTTTGCTCCCCAAATAGCAAAACTCCTTTACTACTTTAAGTGTCTCATTTCCTAATCTAATACCCTCGACATCACCCGACTTAATTCGACTACATTCCATTATCCTCGTTTTGCTTTTGTTGATGTTCATCTTATATCCTCCCTTCAAGACACCATCCATTCCGTTCAACTGCTCTTCCAAGTCCTTTGCTGTCTCTGACAGAATTGCAAAGTCATCGGCGAACCTCAAAGTTTTTACTTCTTCTCCATGAATTTTAATACCTACTCCGAATTTTTCTTTTGTTTCCTTTACTGCTTGCTCAATATACAGATTGAATAACATCGGGGAGAGGCTACAACCCTGTCTTACTCCTTTCCCAACCACTGCTTCCCTTTCATGTCCCTCGACTCTTATAACTGCCATCTGGTTTCTGTACAAATTGTAAATAGCCTTTCGCTCCCTGTATTTTACCCCTGCCACCTTTAGAATTTGAAAGAGAGTATTCCAGTCAACATTGTCAAAAGCTTTCTCTAAGTCTACAAATGCTAGAAACGTAGGTTTGCCTTTCCTTAATCTTTCTTCTAAGATAAGTCGTAAGGGCAGTATTGCCTCACGTGTTCCAGTATTTCTACGGAATCGAAACTGATGTTCCCCGAGGTCGGCTTCTGCTAGTTTTTTCCATTCGTCTGTTAAGAATTCGTGTTAGTATTTTGCAGCTGTGGCTTATTAAACTGATTGTTCGGTAATTTTCACATCTGTCAACACCTGCTTTCTTTGGGATTGGAATTATTATATTCTTCTTGAAGTCTGAGGGTATTTCGCCTGTTTCATACATCTTGCTCACCAGATGGTAGAGTTTTGTCAGGACTGGCTCTCCCAAGGCCGTCAGTAGTTCCAATGGAATGTTGTCTACTCCGGGGGCCTTGACCGTAATATTCCACATTCATTTATATAATGTCGTGTTTCATTTCTATAAGTGATTTACGCGTGCGGTTTGAATCTACCGACGCGTATCTGCATAACCGCGCTGAAGAATTTTCGAGTTCCGCTGTGTGCACTACTGCCAGGTTGGAGATACGTAACGCTCAACGAAGCTCGCAACACGCTCAGTTCCGAATAGACTACGAATGAACTTAATTTAAAATATGCGCTGGAAAGACAGTTGGTCCACAGACCGCTACTGCTGCATGCATCGCAGAGTATTAGAGTTATCATATCGCGTCAGCAACGTTTGGATCCCTGTCGTGTCGTAGCACACACGCAGACTGGCATCTTGCAGTTTTCTGTAATAGAAAAATTTCTGTAACGACCGTGGGTCGGTACCGCATGAAGGCAATTAGAGTGGCGCTAGTTGTGGTGTCACCGCCAGACACCACACTTGCTAGGTGGTAGCCTTTAAATCGGCCGCGGTCCGTTAGTATACGTCGGACACGCGTGTCGCCACTGTCAGTGATTGCAGACCGAGCGCCGCCACACGGCAGGTCTAGTCTATAGAGACTCCCTAGCACTCGCCCCAGTTGTACAGCCGACTTTGTTAGTGATGGTTCACTGTCTACATACACTCTCATTTGCCGAGACGACAGTTTAGCATAGCCTTCAGCTACGTCATTTGCTACGACCTAGCAAGGCGCCACATTCAGCTACTATAATCTGAACAGATAATATTGTGAATCATGTACCGTCAAGAGCGACGTTCATCATTAATGGATTAAAGTTAAGTATCAAACTAATTACGTCCGCTTTCTGAATTCTAATTCCTTGTCATGTTCCAGACCTCACGTCAGTAGAGTCCTTCCCCCCTCACGCCAGCCTGCGTGAGCTAAAACGCGTGCATTTCGGCCTCCTCTCGTAACACGGTGTTGGCTCTTCTGCCAACACAACACTAGGGATATAAGTAGTTCATTGCCTAGAGTATTACTCAAAGACTATAAAACCATCGTTTCGGCTAGGGCTACGCTGCCTTCCTCTGGGTCAACAGGACACAACACGGTAACAATAAAAAAATCAGTGGATTGATAGGTGTAGCAGGAATAGCGTGTGTTTTTCTCATCTGTATTCCTCATTCAATTCTTCTCAGCTGGCTGTACAGGTTCCAGCCAGAGGGATCAACAACAGTAGCATGAATTGATCGTTGATACTTTGCAATTGTTTTAAAATGAAGATTACGGCACAACAGAAAAATACGAATACCTATGAAATACACTCCTGGAAATTGAAATAAGAACACCGTGAATTCATTGTCCCAGGAAGGGGAAACTTTATTGATACATTCCTGGGGTCAGATACATCACATGATCACACTGACAGAACCACAGGCACATAGACACAGGCAACAGAGCATGCACAATGTCGGCATTAGTACAGTGTATATCCACCTTTCGCAGCAATGCAGGCTGCTATTCTCCCATGGAGACGATCGTAGAGATGCTGGATGTAGTCCTGTGGAACGGCTTGCCATGCCATTTCCACCTGGCGCCTCAGTTGGACCAGCGTTCGTGCTGGACGTGCAGACCGCGTGAGACGACGCTTCATCCAGTCCCAAACATGCTCAATGGGGGACAGATCCGGAGATCTTGCTGGCCAGGGTAGTTGACTTACACCTTCTAGAGCACGTTGGGTGGCACGGGATACATGCGGACGTGCATTGTCCTGTTGGAACAGCAAGTTCCCTTGCCGGTCTAGGAATGGTAGAACGATGGGTTCGATGACGGTTAGGATGTACCGTGCACTATTCAGTGTCCCCTCGACGATCACCAGTGGTGTACGGCCAGTGTAGGAGATCGCTCCCCACACCATGATGCCGGGTGTTGGCCCTGTGTGCCTCGGTCGTATGCAGTCCTCATTGTGGCGCTCACCTGCACGGCGCCAAACACGCATACGACCATCATTGGCACCAAGGCAGAAGCGACTCTCATCGCTGAAGACGACACGTCTCCATTCGTCCCTCCATTCACGCCTGTCGCGACACCACTGGAGGCGGGCTGCACGATGATGGGGCGTGAGCGGATACGGCCTAACGGTGTGCGGGACCGTAGCCCAGCTTCATGGAGACGGTTGCGAATGGTCCTCGCCGATACCCCAGGAGCAACGGTGTCCCTAATTTGCTGGGAAGTGGCGGTGCGGTCCCCTACGGCACTGCGTAGGATCCTACGGTCTTGGCGTGCATCCGTGCGTCGCTGCGGTCCGGTCCCAGGTCGACGGGCACGTGCACATTCCGCCGACCACTGGCGACAACATCGATGTACTGTGGAGACCTCACTCCCCACGTGTTGAGCAATTCGGCGGTACGTCCACCCGGCCTCCCGCATGCCCACTATACGCCCTCGCTCAAAGTCCGTCAACTGCACATACGGTTCACGTCCACGCTGTCGCGGCATGCTACCAGTGTTAAAGACTGCGATGGAGCTCCGTATGCCACGGCAAACTGGCTGACACTGACGGCGGCGGTGCACAAATGCTGCGCAGCTAGCGCCATTCGAAGGCCAACACCGCGGTTCCTGGTGTGTCCGCTGTGCCGTGCGTGTGATCATTGCTTGTACAGCCCTCTCGCAGTGTCTGGAGCAAGTATGGTGGGTCTGACACACCGGTGTCAATGTGTTCTTTTTTCCATTTCCAGGAGTTTACTAAATTACCGTGACGGGGCTGACTGACGTGTGGAACAATGTTAGCGTGATAACAGTTGTGATATTGTGTGGCTGGTTATGATATCCGGTTTCAGAACTGATCTGAACTCGTAGCTCTCAAAACATAGAACCGACGTGTACGGGGCTGCATTTGAAGTGCACACCAGGAGATGGGGCTGGGGCTGGGTTGTTTGGGGACAGAGACCAGACAGCGAGGTCATCGGTCGCATCGGATTAGGGAAGGACGGGGAAGGAAGTCGGCCGTGCCCTTTCAAACGAACCATCCCGGCATTTGCCTCGAGCTATTTAGGGAAATCACGGAAAACCTAAATCTGGATGGCCGGACGCGGGATTGAACCGTCGTCCTCCCGAATGCGAGTCCCGTGTGCTAGCCACTCCGCCACCTCGCTCGGTGGTACACCAGGAGGCAAATGCTGAGAATCCCACGGACTGACGAGGAGGCGTCTTAGGGACGGTTAGACTGTCATGGCTCGTAGGTATGGAGGTCATTAGAGACGAAACGCTACCTCAGATGAGAAAGGGTGCCAGAAGAACTCGGCAGCTGTCTATTTACGGACGAAACTCGGCATCCACCTTAAATCCGTAATAAACGTTTAAAGTGTGAAACTAATGAAAATGCATAATTGATTATCTGCAGTACATTTGTATTTATATCAAGGCGGTAGTTCATATTCGCTCGCAGTGGTAACGTCGGTTCCCGTACGATCGCCGAAGTTAAGCACTTTTGGGCTTGGCTAGCACTTGGATAGGTCACCGTCCGGGTCTGCCGAACGCTGTTGACAAGTTGGGTGTACTCAGCACTTGTGAGGCCAATTGAGGAGGTACTTGATTCAGAAGTAGCGGCTCTGGTGACGAAAACTGACGACAGTCGGGAGAGCGGTGTGCTGACCACAAACCACTCCACAATCGGCATCCAGCGACGCCTATCGGCATAGGATGACATGGTGGTGGATCGGTACCGTTGCGCATTTTCATGCCTGTTCGGACGGTGTTACCACCTCTTATTCGGATGTATCGACTGCTAGACTGTTTCAGCTGAAGTATGTAATTCATTCATAGTCTTCTAGAGACGATTTATCTACATCTACATCTACATTTATACTCCGCAAGCCACCCAACGGTGTGTGGCGGAGGGCACTTTACGTGCCACTCTCATTACCTCCCTTTCCTATTGCAGTCGTGTATGGTTCGCGGGAAGAACGACTGTCTGAAAGCCTCCGTGTGCGCTCGAATCTCTATAATTTTACATTCGTGATCTCCTCGGGAGGTATAAGTAGGGGGAAGCAATATATTCGATACCTCATCCAGAAACGCACCCTCTCGAAACCTGGCGAGCAAGCTACACCGCGATGCAGAGCGCCTCTCTTGCAGAGTCTGCCACTTCAGTTTGTTAAACATCTCCGTAACGCTATCACGGTTACCAAATAACCCTGTGACGAAACGCGCCGCTCTTCTTTGGATCTTCTCTATCTCCTCCGTCAACCCGATCTGGTACGGATCCCACACTAATGAGCAATACTCAAGTATAGGTCGAACGAGTGTTTTGTAAGCCACCACCTTTGTTGATGGACTACATTTTCTAAGGACTCTCCCAATGAATCCCAACCTGGTACCCGCCTTACCAACAATTAATTTTATATGATCATTCCACTTCAAATCGTTCCGCACGCATACTCGCAGATATTTTACAGACGTAACTGCTACCAGTGTTTGTTCCGTATCATATAATCATACAATAAAGGATCCTTCTTTCTATGTATTCGCAATACATTACATTTGTCTATGTTAAGGGTCAGTTGCCACTCCCTGCACCAAGTGCCTATCCGCTGCAGATCTTCCTGCATTTCGCTAAGTTTTCTAATGCTGCAACTTCTCTGTATACTACAGCATCATCCGCGAAAAGCCGCATGGAACTTCCGACACTATCTACTAGGTCATTTATATATACTGTGAAAAGCAATGGTCCCATAACACTCCCCTGTGGCACGCCAGAGGTTACTTTAACGTCTGTAGACGTCTCTCCATTGATAACAACATGCTGTGTTCTGTTTGCTAAAAACTCTTCAATCCAGTCACACAGCTGGTCTGATATTCCGTAGGCTCTTACTTTGTTTATCAGGCGACAGTGCGGAACTGTGTCGAACGCCTTTCGGAAGTCAAGAAAAATAGCATCTACCTGGGAGCCTGTATCTAATATTTTCAGGGTCTCATGAACAAATAAAGCGAGTTGGGTCTCACACGATCGCTGTTTCCGGAATCCATGTTGATTCCTACATAGTAGATTCTGGGTTTCCAAAAACGACATGATACTCGAGCAAAAAACATGTTTTAAAATTCTACAACAGATCGACGTTAGAGATATAGGTCTATAGTTTAGCGCATCTGCTCGACGACCCTTCTTGAAGGCTGGGACTACCTGTGCTCTTTTCCAATCATTTGGAACCTTCCGTTCCTCTAGAGACTTGCGGTACACGGTTGTTAGAAGGGGGGGGGGGGCAAGTTCTTTCGCGTACTCTGTGTAGAATCGAATTTGTATCCCGTCAGGTCCAGTGGACTTTCCTCTGTTGAGTGATTCCAGTTGATTTTCTATTCCTTGGACACTTATTTCGATGTCAGCCATTTTTTCGTTTGTGCGAGGATTTAGAGAAGGAACTGCAGTGCGGTCTTCCTCTGTGAAACAGCTTTGGAAAAAGGTGTTTCGTATTTCAGCTTTACGCGTGTCATCCTCTGTTTCAATGCCATCATCATCCCTGAGTGTCTGGATATGCTGTTTCGTTATGACGGTGGATCTTCTGGACAGGTAAAATATAGCCTAGAAAAATGTTAATGGCAGTTTTATTATATATTCTGATATGCAGAAGGTGCCACCTCTAAGAAGCTTAGCAAAGTCCGATCGTGATGCAACGAAACTTTGCACGCTCCTTGTCATTGTTGCATGACATTTTTTAAATGTGTATGTGAAATAACAGTTCAGGAGCCATCTGCATAGTATTTACATGGCAGTTGTTTACGAGACCCTAGAACAACAATGGAGTTATCGAAGATCTTCAATATAAATATCAGTTAAACAACGTTAAATGTGATATATTTTGGCAGTGCACTGGAATAACAGTGGAGACGGCTCATCTGCATGTAACTGGCGGTGCCATAAATTTAGTCCCAACACCAGCATCCGAACGTTTTTATGGGGACAAGAAAAATAACTATAACGCGGAAACACAGATCTGATAATACAGTGAAACGTCTATATTATGTGATCTACAGGGACCTTCAGCAACAATATGTGAGACAATTTCGACCGAGTTTCAATTAAAACCACCATAACTTTGGAGCAGTAACAATCGACTATTAAACACAATGGGAGACTGAATACGCCGCGTCCAATTGTGGAGCGCGTAAGGTGTGTTTCCAACGAAGAACGATACCATTAACATTCTCGAACGTTTAGCAGGGTACAATCTGAAAAGGAACAATGGCGGGATAGATCTCTGGCGGTAATAAAGCCGGGTGTCCGACTTGTCGGCCACATTTCGCTACGATGGTCAGTATTTCGCCGTATTTGGCGCTAGTTATCGACTGAATGGTGGCATTTACCACCGGTTGAGTCTAGTTTACCAGCATTACACAAAGAAAAATAGTTTGGCGCTAACGAGTAGTTGTTGCTGGAGTTATTTTATTTGCATAGTGGCCACCGCTGTATAGCACACGTTCAAAAATTTCATAGATTTTTCGTTTCCCTGAGCACCTAATTTCGACGTGTGAAGTAAATAGCTAATACACAAATATTGTTTTGCTTTCCAGTTCATTGTTTCGCTTTCCATTTTCTAAGATTAAAGTTGGAACGTAACTAAACCTTGATTCTTACTTCTCGGAAGATACTGAAACAGTTTCGAAGTACATGTTTCTTAAACTATAGATGTTATTCACATCGTTACCTCGAATCTAAACGGAGATTGTGGGAAGAAAAGAAATCTGAAACACGAAATTAGCGAAGGGCTCAGAAAATGCAGTGGTTAGAAACGAAAACGAAATTACGCATTGATCTTCAGTCATATGTTCTAGTTGATTGTTGAAGTCTCGTATTCAGGTGCTTAATATCAGTATGCTGTTATTCGTTGGCGCAACATTTTCCACTTATTTGTTTCTAACAACTGTTGAACTGGATTAAGACACGGATGATTTGCATCGTAAAACACATCGCTCACTTATTGAAATTGAATATTTGTGTACGTGATAAACGGCACCAATCGTTTGTTTTAATAAAAACTACGATACGTGACATAAGGTGATGTGTCTCTTGCCATGCGTTGCGAATTCAACTAATGGAAAGATCCAAATTGAACCACACTCGATAAAATTATGTTGAAGTCGAACTATGAAATTGAAATGAAGAGATACTTTGAAGAATGAAGAATGAAAAAAAAAATTGTGGAAAGGCCTAAGCAGGAGAAGGTACAGGTTACTGTGACTTGCATTTATAAGTCAAGGAATCATTGACTTAGCTTTGTAGGGGAACAGGTGTCGGGCCAATTGCAGGAATAGTCAAAAGAAATTATTTGTAAGTTATTGCAGGGGATATTACAAGAGGAAGGAGTGTAAGGTTTATCGTAAGATGGGATGATAGGGAGGATGGAACTAAACTAATTGACAATGAAAAATACATACAAAAGAAAGGAACTCTACCAAAGTGTCAGACATTAATACCGAACATTTTCTTTGGTAACGAGATTAGCTCACCTGTGAGAACCGAAAGAACGTGATTAATATCTACTTTTTCATCCGACAATAAAAAAACCTCGACTTACATAAACCCGTCTACCTCGTCTGTACTTTTCATCCAAATTTGTCAGTGAAGCGAGAATTCTCAGTAACTAATGAACGGTATGAGCCTAAGTATGCAGTTACGTTCTCGTTTTCCAGTTATTGAGGGCTCTATCAATCATGGCAAAAGTACTGTAATATATACATCTTTTTATGATAGAAATCAGTCATTTAAATTGTACGGCAATTGCAGCCCTGTTCATGTAGAGTGAGTGAAAGGATCTACTGAACATTGTTGTAGAGCGGCGAAATGATGGAGTACCTAGTCACGAGAGGACAACTGTTAGCTGTGACTATCAGATACCTCTCTTTCTCCTTCCCTTTAATTCAATATGAAAATCGAAAAGTGCGCTTTATCGAACTTTCTGTGTCGGAAATTGTCAGTCCGGACATTTTACTGACATCCAGTGGAAATCGTGAGCATTCGTTGATCGGAAATACGATAATGGACGTGACATGAATACCTGTAAAATTAGTGCACGATGTACGAACCACCCTATGTAATTCTTAACTGACCACTAGATGTCACGAGACGTCGACCCTCCTCCTCTCCCCAGTATAATAGGGGGCTGCGAGTATTGTGCTGTCGGCAGAGGTGCAGAAATAGCAGAATGAGTCGGTCAGCGGAGCACAATTACTTCGAACGTGGACTCCTCGTTGGAGGTCACCTGAGTAACAAATACATCAGGGACATTTCAAACCATCTAAACCTGCTCGAGTCCACTATTGGTGAAGTGACTGTGAAGGAGAAACGTGAAGAAACAACGGTAGCTAAACCAAAGCCAGCCAGACCACATATACTGACCGACAGGGATTGTCAATGATTACCGAGTTCGGTTGCAAAAAATCACATGAAATCAGCAGCAGGAATCACTGGTGAGTTCCAAAGTGCTTCCGGCAGTCCATGTAGCACAATGGCGGTGCGTAGGGAGTTAAAAAGTATGTTGTACAAAGGTCGAGCTGCTCCTCACAAGCCATACATCTCTGTAAATGGTAACTGACTCTTGAGGTGGTGTAAAGAGCGACGCTATCGGTCAGTGGATGACTGGAAACGACTGATTAGGATTGATGAATCACGCTGTACCCTGTGGCAACCCAGTGGAAGGGTTGGGATTTGGCGAGTGGTTGGAGAACGCTACCTGTTAATAATTGTCAACCAATGCTGTTCAATCACAATAAAGCCATGAGATGTTCAATTGACTCTTTTATTAGAACATGTTATGCGTTTCGGTATTACACCCATCTTCAGACATCACAAACTTCAACTTCTTCCTAACCAATCAGGCGTACAGCCTTGACAACTCAAAGGAAGTGTCGAATAACAAATGACTATAGCTGCGACACAAGCAGTCTTGAAGCAGAGCGTATACACTCTGCTTCAAGCCTGCTTGTGTCGCAGCTATAGTCATATGTTATTCGACACTTTCGTTGAGTTGTCAACGCTCTACGCCTGGTTGGTTAGGAAGGAGTTGAAGTTTGTGATGTCTGAAGATGGGTGTAATCCCGAAACGCGTAACATGTTGCAATGAAAGAGTCAGTAGAACATCTCATGCCTTTATTGCTATTCTACAGCATTGGTTGACAATTATTAACATAAAATGATCGCAGGCCTCAGACGGGATTTTATGTCCTGTATATCAACGCTACCTGTTTCAAGTGTAGTATCAACAATGAAGTTCGGAGGAGGTATGGGGATGTTTTTCGTGGTTAGGGTGTGATCCCCTTACTGCGCTTAAGAAAACGCAAAATGTGGAAGAATATCGACATATTTTATGCCACTGAGTACTGCATACAGTACAGGGAGAGGTCTCAGACATTATTTGTATCACCATGGCATCGCACCCTGCTATAAAGCAGCGTGTGAAGCAATGGTTTGTGGACAATGATGTTCCTAAAATCGACTGGACTACCCAATGCCCGCATGAAACTAATGGAACACATCTGCAATGAATGTGAACGTCGCCTTCGCTCCAGACCCCAGCGTCAACGCCACTACAGTCTCCGGTATCGGCTGTCGAGGAAGAATGGGCTGCCATTCCTCATCAAACATTTCAGACGCTTCATTGAAGGTGTTTCCAGCAGAGTTCAATCCGTGATAAATGCGAAGGGTGGACACATCCCATATTAATGTCCTCTAATAGTCGCCCGGATACTTTTAATCAGACAGTTTACGGTTTCTACCCTAAGAAATTTGCTACAGCTGAATCAGATGGATACGGAAATATCTACTCCATCAGGAAGCCACGCCTATGCGCTGCACATACATTGGCACGCCTCCAAGGGCGCCCTCAGCTCGGATTACCTAGCTGCAAGTCAGCTCGGGAATTATGTCGTCACTCTTATTAGCAACGGCGGCTCGTGTGCACCTTGTTCTTCTTTTAGGAAGGAGTAGTTTCTTTGCGACCCGACAGGTACCTCGCTGGCGCAGCAGGTTCTAGGTGCATAAAAAGAGGCTTTGTGTCCGTGGTTAATCTAGCTAGCACTGCTTGTATATGGTTGGAAACCCTCGTTATTGACTGGTTAGATGTTTGCCCAACGATCACTGAAAACAGTCACATTCTTTATAATGTGGGAGCAAACGTACAGAGTGACTGAAAGTAGAACGGGAATGCAAAATTAGCCGAAGGAAAGATACACAGAAATTCATTAGAAGAACAATCGGGAAGTGTAATTCCCCCACTACTGAGTTAGCTTGCTCGATCGGTTTTATCACTCCTCACTCTGAGACCCTTACAAGATAAGTTTGACAAAAAATATGAGATCCAAAGAATCGCAGTACGTTTCTTCACACGTTCGTTTGCTAAGTGCGAAAGCGTCACAGATATGTTCATTCAACCGCAGTGTAGGGGCTACAAGAGGCTTCATGAATCATGGTGGGGCATTGGTTTCACCCACAGGTATCTTGCGATGAGACCAGGAAGATAAAGTTAGAGAAAGTCTAGTTCACACGAATGCGTATCAATGGTCTTTTTTCCCTAGCATCGTGCACTGTTGCACCAAGGTGGCAGTGGCTCAAAGTACCCTCTACCACATTACGAAAAGTGGCTTAATTCTTTTTCTTTGTGAGTCTACAGCAATTGATTAGCCTCGGCATGCTCTAGCACATCATTCCATTCCTTCCTGTCCAGCGTCTTGCGTCGTTTTGTAGCAACGCTGTTTTTGTTATGTTCTCGTGTTTCACGTGAGAAACATGGCCGATCCGTTTCAGGCGGTTTATTATTTCAAGATGTTATATGATCTGTTAAGTTCAACATTATAGCGTACATTCCACGCTCTATCTTTAATAGTCGCCCCATAGGTTTTGCGTAATACCATTCCTGCAGAACATCCTATTAGCTGTAATGAGATTTTCTTTCTGCAGCGGAGTGTGCGCTGGTATGAAACTTTCTGGCAGAGACAGAGACACGAACTCGGGACCTCTGGCAGCGGTCCGGCACTCAGTTTTAATCTGCCAGGAAGTTTCATCCTATTAGCTCTTCATTCTGTTGTGTGTCCATGTTTCTGCGCCATACTTTAATACCTTATGTAGTGAAGTTCTATACAGCTAATCGTTTTGTACTACTGGACAGATTTATGGACGTAAGCTGTGGGGCCAGCGCATAACAGCATTTATTAGCTGGGTGAATGTTCCGTTTATTTTAATATTAACATCGTTCTGTGACGTTACCAGTGTTCCCACACAGAAAATGGTTCAAATGGCTCTGAGCACTATGGGACTTAACAGCTGTGGTCATCAGTCCCCTAGAACTTAGAACTACTCAAAAACCTAACTGACCTAAGGACATCATACACATCCATACCCGAGGCAGGATTCGAACCTGCGACCGTAGCAGTCGCGCGGTTCCGGACTGCGCGCCTAGAACCGCGAGACCAGCGCGGCCGGCGTTCCCACACAGACAAGTCACTAACAGGTTCTATTTACGTCTTGTCATTTTCTAACATTGTATTTACTCATGGTCGTATTATTCGCTTATATTTGGTTTTATTGATGTTCACTTCCAGTTCTGTTTCTATTGTTGCTTCCACCAGTGCCCTATATGTGTCTTTTGCAGCTGGTTCTGTTCTTGCAATAATATCCACATCTCTGCATAGGCCAGAACCTGCACCATTCTATTGTACATTGTGCCTGTTGTGTTGATTTTAGCTGTCCTTGTTACCTTCTCCAGTGCTTGCCTCAGTCCTTGTTACTGACAGAACTTGGTTTTAAATTTCCTTGTATGTGTACGTTACATACTACTTTTCTCAAAGTCAAACTTAGAGGGCGCATTAACTGTTGTGGTATGCCGAGTTCATTCATGGCTTCAATAAGCTTATCTCTTTTTACTGTGTCATATGCTGCTTTAATATCAACAATTATATGATTCGTTTCTACATTGTATCCCCTTGTTTTTTTTTTACGATATCTGCCTCATGGTGGATACTTGGTCAACAATTGATATACCAGATCTAAAGTCTGCCTGATATCTCCCAATTGCTTTTTCTGCAAAATTTTTACGCGGGTACAAATCAGGGAGGAGAATATTTTATATGCACTTTTCAATAATGTAATTATCTACAATCTGAACATTCCAGGATGTTACTTTTCTTATGTGTAGCACATACTACTCCCATGTTACAGTCATCTGGGATGACGTTTAGCGTTCACATATCTGAGACGAGGACACGCATGCATCTAACTCGATGTTCTGCACCAGCTTAGTTGGCAGTTGTTTTTGCGAAGTGACTTATTCTTCCTGTTTCTGTATTAATAACCGAATCCCTTGCATTGAGGGCATCCAATTTTCCTCTTCTTCCGCCTATTGGTTTTCAGTTAGTTCTTATGCTTCATCATTCTCTGACTACAATAATTACTTAAAGTACTCTGCCCACAATACCGTGTAACGGAAAACTAGTGAACAAATAGTAGCACAGGAAGGACAGTAAGGTGGCATCCAGAGTATTGACTTGGATGTAGAACTGACAAGTAGATTGTAGACCGAAGACTATATCTGAAGTTGAGGACAGAGTCATTTTACAGTATGCTTCCGTTTCGCATTTCATTAGATACGCTTTAGTTAAAAACCTGAGAAAGGCTGGTTTTAGATTTACGTTAAGTACTTTTAATTGTTTGGAAGTGTCTCCAAAAATGCTACAACGAAATGCTTTCGTGCGCGTCCACTGTCCCATTATAGCATCTTGATTGAGTCTGAGAGTCCCAGTGTGTACCTTAAAATCTGCTTTGCGTAGTAGTTACTGATTTTATATTAATACTACACTTCTAATAAATATGAACAACTTACTCTAAAGATTATACCATTTCAGTTACAATAAAATATCCTGAAAGATAGGATATTGCGGAGACATGCCTTAGTCACAGCCTGGGGGATGTTTCCAGAACGAGATTTTCACTCTGCAGCGGAGTGTGCGCTGATATGAAACTTCCTGGCAGATTAAAACTGTGTGCCGGACGGAGACTCGAGCTCGGGACCTTTGCCCTTCTCGGGCATGTGCTCTACCAACTGAGCTACCCAAGCGCGACTCACGCCCCGTCCTCACAGCTTTATTCGAGTCTCGGTCCGGCACACAGTTTTAATCTGCCAGGAAGTTTCATATCAGCGCACACTCCGCTGCAGGGTGAAAATCTCATTCTGGACTTTTAAATAAGTTTGAGGTAAAATAATGGTATGTAGCTATACAAGACCAAGTACTGTAGGAATTTATGTAAGCTTCTTCATACCGACCAGGCAAGGAAGCAAATATGAAATCGTACTGCGAGAAATTGTTTAAGAAAGTCGACTACGTAAAAGGCCAGATGTCGAACAGGGCATGAGCGGATTATTGCCGTGGAGTGTACGAGGCTATTTAATGAGCGAAAATGACAAAACATCTTTCCCCGAGGTAAGTAGGTGACATTGATGCTTGGTACCGAGAAAATGAAAACCAGCACCATAGCAACAACAATCTCCAAAACAGGAACAACTTTGACAACAATAACTGTTATAATGATTATGAGGTGAGACGTGCTCATGCAGAAAGGGGTAGAAAGAGAGGAAGTGATGGCGGTCGCGGAAGAGGAAATCAGAATCCGCTACAGTAACGCGGCACACTGGTGCGGTGCGTAGTATGCGGCCCCACCGTCAAAACAATATTACTATAGCAATAGGAATAGAGCGCTCAGTTACCAAAGAAATAAATCTTGTAAACATGAGCTGGTTCAAGTAAGAAACAATGCGCACGAATGTCAGTGAAAGGGCAATTAATTTCGTGGACAAAGTAAATCAAATGCGAATGAAATCGGAAGTGTTGGCGAAGAGAGAGCGGGTCCGGCGCGTACAAGTAGTACGGCGGATCCGATAATGGATCATGGTCCAGCAGCGAAGAGGCGTGTTGTCATTGTTAAGCAGATCGGATCAGTAGGCAAGGAGAAGGAATAGCTAATGCAGTTGAGTAAAATGTGCGATGGGTTAGAAGAATCGAAGACAAGTAGAAAATAAATTTCAGTGGGAAGAAAATAAATAGTAGTGATAATTATTAAGTGTGTGAGACGAAGGGAGCGAGAGAAATGCTGTGTGGCGAAGATGAGGTTGGTATGTGTATAATGAGTTGATAATATTAATGAATAAAGTGAGGAGAAGGGACCACGTGAAGCACGAGTGAAGAAGAATATTGCTGATGCCATTTTCGATTCATTCGAAATCGACAGACTTAATCCGATAGCAGGGAACTGAATATAGGGCAAGAGTATACAGCTTCTGACAACAGTGTGAAATTAATAAGCGAAGCGGATGGTTGCAATAGCTGAGAAGTCAAGCTTGACGTGATTCGGTCAGATGACAGTGATGACGAAGGTGAACCTGCCGATTACTTAGATATATAGATTGTTAAACACATCTTATGTCGCCCGCATCTCGTGGTCGTGCGGTAGCGTTCTCGCTTCCCACGCCCGGGTTCCCGGGTTCGATTCCCGGCGGGGTCAGGGATTTTCTCTGCCTCGTGATGGCTGGGTGTTGTGTGCTGTCCTTAGGTTAGTTAGTTATGTCAAAACGAGGAAAGAGATAGAGGAACACTGAAAGAAATACAGCTTCTGACAACAGTGTGAAATTAATAAGCGAAGCGGATGGTTGCAATAGCTGAGAAGTCAAGCTTGACGTGATTCGTTCAGTTGACAGTGATGACGAAGGTGAACCTGCCGATTACTTAGATATATAGATTGTTAAACAAATCTTATGTCAAAACGAGGAAAGAGATAGAGGAACACTGAAAGAATCCCCATTAAAATTAGCACAAAATGAATCTACTATGCTGGCTAACCTTGATACACCTGTAAATATTAAAGTTGAGCTGGCCTTACTTCAGTGAGTCGCTGCTGGTGCTTCCTAATGTAATAATCGCCGACATTTCATGGCAACAGGCTCTTCTTAGCGCCGCTTTGCAATAAACAATTTTGGACCGTCGGTACTCTTCTTTAATATTGATTCCTCTTAATGCTTTTTGCACCGTGTCTAATTAACACCGTAAATATGCCTGGCCATAATATACAATTCTTCCACTTTGGTACCTTAGAATGTGGTGCAGTACATGCCGCTAGCAACCGCTATGCCTAAGCGCTTTTGTCTACTGTACGCACGGCGACGATATTCCCTACTTGAAATATACGCTTTGACTTTTCACAGAAACAAATCGCCTGACTAGACCAGCGTGATTACTGCATGTTATTACATGATTCTTATATGGATATAGCATTTAAATTACATTATCATATTCATCCATAAGAAAATACACTCCTGGAAATGGAAAAAAGAACACTTTGACACCGGTGTGTCAGACCCACCATACTTGCTCCGGACACTGCGAGAGGGCTGTACAAGCAATGATCACACGCACGGCACAGCGGACACACCAGGAACCGCGGTGTTGGCCGTCGAATGGCGCTAGCTGCGCAGCATTTGTGCAGCGCCGCCGTCAGTGTCAGCCAGTTTGCCGTGGCATACGGAGCTCCATCGCAGTCTTTAACACTGGTAGCATGCCGCGACAGCGTGGACGTGAACCGTATGTGCAGTTGACGGACTTTGAGCGAGGGCGTACAGTGGGCATGCGGGAGGCCGGGTGGACGCACCGCCGAATTGCTCAACACGTGGGGCGTGAGGTCTCCACAGTACATCGATGTTGTCGCCAGTGGTCGGCGGAAGGTGCACGTGCCCGTCGACCTGGGACCGGACCGCAGCGACGCACGGATGCACGCCAAGACCGTAGGATCCTACGCAGTGCCGTAGGAGACCGCACCGCCACTTCCCAGCAAATTAGGGACACTGTTGCTCCTGGGGTATCGGCGAGGACCATTCGCAACCGTCTCCATGAAGCTGGGCTACGGTCCCGCACACCGTTAGGCCGTCTTCCGCTCACGCCCCAACATCGTGCAGTCCGCCTCCAGTGGTGTCGCGACAGGCGTGAATGGAGGGACGAATGGAGACGTGTCGTCTTCAGCGATGAGAGTCGCTTCTGCCTTGGTGCCAATGATGGTCGTATGTGTGTTTGGCGCCGTGCAGGTGAGCGCCACAACCAGGACTGCATACGACCGAGGCACACAGGGCCAACACCCGGCATCATGGTGTGGGGAGCGATCTCCTACACTGGCCGTACACCACTGGTGGTCGTCGAGGGGACACTGAATAGTGCACGGTACATCCAAACCGTCATCGAACCCATCGTTCTACCATTCCTAGACCGGCAAGGGAACTTGCTGTTCCAACAGGACAATGCACGTCCGCATGTATCCCGTGCCACCCAACGTGCTCTAGAAGGTGTAAGTCAACTACCCTGGCCAGCAAGATCTCCGGATCTGTCCCCCATTGAGCATGTTTGGGACTGGATGAAGCGTCGTCTCACGCGGTCTGCACGTCCAGCACGAACGCTGGTCCATCTGAGGCGCCAGGTGGAAATGGCATGGCAAGCCGTTCCACAGGACTACATCCAGCATCTCTACGATCGTCTCCATGGGAGAATAGCAGCCTGCATTGCTGCGAAAGGTGGATATACACTGTACTAGTGCCGACATTGTGCATGCTCTGTTGCCTGTGTCTATGTGCCTGTGGTTCTGTCAGTGTGATCATGTGATGTATCTGACCCCAGGAATGTGTCAATAAAGTTTCCCCTTCCTGGGACAATGAATTCACGGTGTTCTTATTTCAATTTCCAGGAGTGTATTTACAAAATAGCGACAAGATATGTTACATAAAAATTACTCCGTTACTCAGAATTCAACACTGATACTGCGGAAATTTCTTTTGTTAGACACTATGTTGTTGAGTTACGTATGTCCCGCGTTTCATTGATCTATAGTCGTACATGTAGACTCGAGGAAATGTCAAAATATCAACAACGAGTGGCTAGGATTGTTCGTGTTTTATTAGCAAGATATTATAAAATCTGACTAATTATTTTACACGGGCTTTGCTTGAAACATTTTACTCTATTTGCATGACATATCTTTTCAGTTAACATCTTATCTGCTACAAAATATTTTTTCTGATACACAGGCATACACATATGGTTTACATTACCTAAGTCATTTTTAATTAATCATTTTACTGCAAAGCAAATATGTTGTGTGATCACACACAGCTAAGGGCAACTGTTTTTTTTTTTTTAATCTAGCACTTCTCATTAACTAATGTACTGTGCATTTGAATACTATTACTCAAAGCGGTTCATGAAATTCATACATCGCTAATATTACATATGCTCACATAAATTGTTTGATTTTTGTTTTTATGTCCACTACTAAATTTTTCTATTGATGAAGTTCACATAAATATTACAAATATATTTCCGCCCTGAAAATAAAAACGCATTATTAATGCTGCACTGCCTCGTGCATTTTCAGCACCTTCATATCATCCCTGTTCATGCGTACAACTTTTTTATATTACTTTCCTTTTTTCCTTATAATAGGCAACACATAAATCCGTGCTATTATAAGCGTCCATTTATTTTAGGTTTTCACCTGCAACTAAAAGGACAAGTCTATGTTCATCTGGAGCCTCCAAATTTACTAAATGCTGCTCTAGCTGTGCCTTTTCGGAAGTTTGAAGGATATGGAAAAGGTTCAAATGGTTCAAATGGCTCGGAGCGCTATGGGACTTAAAATCATCCCCCTAGAACTTAGAACTACTTAAACCTAACTAACGTAAGGACATCACACACATCCATGCCCGAGGCAGGATTCGAACCTGCGACAGTAGCAGTCGCGCGGTTCGGGACTGAAGCGCTTAGAACCGCTCGGCCTCCGCGGCCGGCTATGTAAAAGGTATCCAACAGGACCAGAAAGTATACAAAATTACCAACTGTTTTGGGTAACACACCGTAAAGGTCCGTTCCCGGTATTTCTGAATTACCTTTAGGTTGGATAGTCTGCATGGGACCACAACTAGATGCATTCGTAACTTTCAACTTCTGACATCTATCACAGGTCTGTTTCCTCTCAGCCACTCTGCGGTTCATATTGTCGAAAAACACTGACTATGCTACCTTGTCTAAACACTTTTTGTCCCATAATGACCAAAAGTTAAACTCAGTTACATACTCCCTTGGCTACTTTACTCGCCACCTTCCTTGCCGGTATCTTTACGTGAGTATAGTATGCTACCGTAGATCTTCTAATGTTTCCGCAATTTCTCATCTTTCTCATCCTGGGTATCGTAATCAGTTTTAACCAACTTCACACACTCATCTTCGTTCTGATAGCGGGACATATTCTTATATCTATTTTCTATTTCCTTTTTTCTGTCAACTCCCATCTAGTACATGATTTTAAACATTCCCTCTGAATTTTCCTTTTTAATTATCCCACCAGGATCATAAGGTAGCCTAGAAAATGCGTCTACAACACTATCGTCTACACCCTTTTCACGAGAAACTTCGTAATCGAATCGTTCCATGTGTTACACTCGTCTCGTCAACCAATCATGCAACAATCTACAACTTTTTAAATACACCAAAGCCTTATGGTCAATGCTCACTGTAACTTTGTACCCCATAAGAAACCGACCAATTTCTTGAGTTCTCATACGGCAGCTATAGCTTCTTCTTCCGATACAGTACAATGGGACGACTGTCCTTATTTCCATCTTCCCCTACATCTTGGAAAATGTCAACTGTGATACCATAGTCGCATGAATTGGTTCCCCATATAAAATAGCACCATCAAATCTGGATGATGTAAACCTGTGAGTATCATAAGTTCTTCGTTTAACCTTTAGAACGCTAGTTGACAGTCTTCTTTCCACACAAATGTACTATTCTTCTTCAGTAAATTACTAAACTCTGAATCAATAAAAACTTGCTTCTTTGTGTAGTACAAAGGTCAAGAGACATCTGCAGTTTTTTTTTTATTCTCAGTGGCGAGCAGCCTCTTTTCGCCTCTAATTTCCACAGGTCTTTTGTTGTTCCAGAAGTTGTAATAACATTTTCAATATCATTCTTCCATGTCTAATTATTTCGAAATGTCATTCAACAGTTCACGATGCTCCTCCCATGAAGAGGTTGATATTAACAAATCGCCAGCGTAAACTGTAGTGCTGGCATCAAGTTCTTTCCCTAGAACGCTATCCAGTTCTCGGATGAACACTGACACAGACGTGTCAAATCTCAAAGGAATGACTTTCTACTGATAAAATTTTCTGCAAACAAGAATGTGGTCGGTTTGCGCGATTCTTGTTCGAGAGCGATCTGCCAATAGCCGGCCATCAGGTGGGGGCTCGTCATGTACTGCACGTTACGAAATTTTTTCAGCACCTAGCCTAAACAATCACATCGATCTGTCTCACGCTTCACAACCGTCTTAAGGCCACGTGAATCTGTTACGACCCTACGCTAATACCTTTCTTAATTACCAAAATGAGCGGGTTATTATATTTTCTCTTAGATCTTTCTATAATGCCCCATTCCTCCATACGGTTTATCACTTATTGTTCTGTTTCTTTCATAGCTAACGGTACCTGATACACTGGTCCAAAAAATGGCTCATAGGCTATCGTTTCTATTTTGTACTCAAATTCACGTACCCGACCGGGTTTGTCTGAAAATACCGCCCTGTTAATGATCGAAATGTCACACAACTCTCCTTCTCTTCGGAGATATACCTGAAACACTTTCTACTGTCTCTGCAAATTTATCATGGGAGGGAGATTCATGTTCACATTTCTGACCTGATGAGCCTCAGACCCTTCACTCAAACCTTCAGTCATAGGTAACGTAATTGAATTCGGCCTTGTAATTTTCAATCACCTGATTAGCATCGTCAAAATTCACTTAGAAATTAATGTCTCATACAGAACACGCCATTGACATTTTCTCACAATCAACAATTACTTTATCTTTCATCATCCAATCTATGCTGATAATAATTTCAATACTTGACTGATATATCACTAAAAATCATGCTCACAAATAATATCTTTAATACGAAACTGCACGAAGACTTGCTTCTTAATTGGTCTCCTATAGACACCAGCAGTATCTACAACTTTTACATCCAAAACAGGCATCTCAATTATATCTGTTACTGTTTTTATATGCTCATAAAATTATTGAGACATGACACTAATTTGGCTACAACTATCAATTAATACTTGAGTTTCTATTTCTCTTATTTCAATAGATATCACAATTTGCTCATAAAACTTCGATTCATTAACTTTATCTTCCCATAACAAGTCTCACTCCACTTCCAGTTCATTCCAGTTCACCGTCCCTGCAAGTCAGAATGTGGAACGACTACTTACTACTGGCAAAAATATTTATGGGTTTGTCGCCTCTCTGTTTTTGGCGTCCAGGTAGCTAACAAAGTACATTCAGTGTCTCTGTCAGTCTCATTTCAAGAGTTGTGTTTCTTACTGCAGTCCTACGACATGCTGCCAGAATACCTTGTATCGGACAGAAAATTTCGAAGCACACGTCTCTATTAAGCCGTCACCTATATCTAAATGTTGTCGCTCCTTTCCGATTCCCTTTGCTTTGTGCGACAAGCTCAAGGCCGAGTTAAGCTTTGGCGGGACCACGACATCATTTTTCCTATCCCTTCGAGTCAGTGGGCCTCCCCTTTGGTGGAGATTCTGAAACCAAACAGTGCCATGTACCTTTGCAGAGATTTAAGCAGACAATGAACGTGCAATGTGCCATGGACTCGGGTCGATTTCTACAGAGAGAGGAGTTGTTGGCGAATTGCTCATGGAGCCAGTAAGTCGTATGCATCGACTTCTGTGATGCATACCTGCAGTTGCCATTGGACGCAGCTTCTTGGAATTTCTTCGTGCTCAACATCCCCAATGGCTTTTATCAGTTTAATTGTTTGACGTCTGGAATCTCATAAGCACAAGTAATTCATCAACGATATTTGGAGCAGCTGAGTCAGTGCGTAAACTACCTCAGTCACATCTGGGTAATGGACTCTATACTCAAGGAGCATTTCTGAATTCTGCAACAGGTTTTCCAACGCCTTCTCGAAAATGGGCTTCTCTGGAAGCTGGAAAAACGCCATTTTCTGACCTCAAATATGCATTTTTGGGGCATGTGCTTAGCAAAGATGGCCTCGTCAAGAACGTAAAGTAGCTCCAGTCCTTTTTGGAGACATTTCTTATCAATAAGTTCATTTCCCAGGTCATCACAGTTGCCATTCCCTTCATCAGGTTTGCCATATGGGTGCCAATTTCGTGTGGTCTGCAGACTTTCAATGGGCTTTTCAGTGTGTCTAGGAGTGTTTGTGGTCTGCTTCCTGTTTCCTTCTTCATACCAGGTAAAGTGTTAATCTGGTCATCGATGCCTCACAGTACGATATTGTTGCACCCAGATGGGACCTAGCAAGTTATATGTTATGCATCGTAGGCATTTTTGTTTTGTAACATAACTACTCAGAGGTGGAATAACTGCGGATGGCTATTATTTAGGGCATTAAGAGTTCCACATTTTCATGAATGGAGCGAATTTGTTACTTATGATTGACCGCAAGCTTCTGGTTTCTTTTTTTTTTATCTTCACCCTAAGCTACAGGAGGGGACTGCCGACTTGTTGCGGATGTGGTCCCTCTTTCTCAGTAATTATAATTACGATATTCTTCACTATTCCACCGCCAAAACTGTCAGGAAGATGCAGTATAGCTGTTGCCAGTTGCTCCTAATCCTGAGTTCAATATATCGGATACTGTAGTTTTTGCTTTAGATGATATGTTGCAGCACATATTTCTGGGTTTTCCTTTGAGACTGCTTGAGGTCTCAGCCACCGTGGCCGCAGACCTGCTTTTCTGGCAAATCGTTTCAGCTGTCAAGGCAGGTTGAACGAAGCATGCTCAGTCAGGAGCAGATTTTGTGCAACGTACGTTTCTTTCGCTGCAATATTGGCTCAGCATTGTCCAAGGGTTCCTCATGCTTGCCGCAGGTGCAGGAAAGCTGTCCAGTGGTCACGCCTCCAGCCCTGCATTGTCACATACAGCTGTTGCTGCATGGGCTTCAGTGGGTTATATTTTGCATGAGACACCTGGTGTGGCATAATGTCTACTGGCCAGTGACCGATTTCAATATTTATCACCTAGTTCTAGAGCCAGTTATGGACCACCCTTGGAAGATGATGCATGTCAGTTCATGCTAAGGTTTAGAAAAAATATGTTTCTGCCTCATAATGTAAAGATGTATTATAAAGTTCTGTAGTCAAGTACCAGGGACACTCGTTAACATGTGCAGTCCAGTGGACCAGTGGAGTGTTCGCTTGCGTTCCAAACTCAGTGTCTTTAGTATTTGTTACATCGAATGTCGCGCATGCCAACCACTGTGACTAGCACTGTTTTCCTCCCAGGATGGCTGTTTGGACCAAGTCTTTCGTCAGCAGAAGGGATGGCTGTATGGTATTTGGGTAAAAGGGTTAGTTGTAGTGTTGGTCTGATGGAAGGCTCCCAAGTGTGTCCACTGCCGCCCCATCAGTGCTTTCAGCTATGCTGTTACCGACTACAGGCTGGAGCACCAGCAGGGGTCATTCCTGTGACACCTGATGTGGAGCCCCAAGACTGACCAGGCACCCCCTTCCACCATTCGCCATTGTACTTTTTCGTGGCGACAGGCCTTGCCTGGCAGTTCTTAAGCTGATTTCAACTATCACGGACCAGTCCTCCGCCTCCACACAACCACTTCTTTACATACTAGTGTCAGTCGTTCGTGATGGTTGAGCTACTGTTTATGTCCGTGCCTCGTCTCTAAAAGGTATTTAAACTCTCTGGCCATCCGTAGATTGACTTGCACGTCGAGTCTGGATCAGTCTCCAGGGTTCAGTTCCTGGCTTGTTGTCGACCTACAGTAGTCAACTCGTATGGTTTTACTACTTGCGGAAAGTGACAGTTTGTGTCGCTGTCATAGCTGGTACGTGTACTAAACCTACGTACAGGAAATTCATTTTAATGTCCTAACCACCACGACACAACTCACGACATCTCACTGCTTCAATACCATCAGTTCCTCTCTTCTACGTTTTTAACAGAGTTATTGGTGGACATAATGGCGTGAGGGTATCTCGTGAGTTGTACTTGGATAGTTTGGTCCTTAAGAGCAAAACTAGTGAAAGACGGGATTTTTAGGGTTCCTGTTGCAGAGTAACACGAGGTTTTCACGTGCCAGGAAGATTCAACACACACTGTAAGTCCGCTGCATAGTAAAAGATTATTTCTGCTAATACATCTACATCCACATCTACATGACTACTCTGCAATTCACATTTAAGTGCTTGGCAGAGGGTTCGTCGAACCACAATCATACTATCTCTCTATCATTCCACTCCCGAACAGCGCGCGGGTAAAGCGAACACCTAAACCTTTCTGTTCGAGCTCTAATTTCTCTTATTTTATTTTGATGATCATTCCTACCTATGTAGGTTGGGCTCAACAAAATATTTTCGCATTCGGAAGAGAAAGTTGGTGACTGAAATTTCGTAAATAGATCTCGCCGCGACGAAAAACGTCTTTGCTGTAATGACTTCCATCCCAACTCGCGTATCATATCTGCCACACTCTCTTCCCTACTACGCGATAATACAAAACGAGCTGCCCTTTCTTGCACCCTTTCGATGTCCTCCGTCAATCCCACCTGGTAAGGATCCCACACCGCGCAGCAATATTCTAACAGAGGACGAACAAGTGTAGTGTAAGCTGTCTCTTTAGTCGACTTGTTGCATCTTCTAAGTGTCCTGCCAACGAAACGCAACCTCTGGCTCGCCTTCCCCACAATATTATCTATGTGGTCTTTCCAACTGAAGTTGTTCGTAACTTTAACACCCAGGTACTTAGTTGAATTGACAGCCTTGAGAATTGTGCTATTTATCGAGTGATCGAATTCCAAGGGATTTCTTTTGAAACTCATGTGGATCACCTCACACTTTTCGTTATTTAGCGTCAACTGCCACCTGCCACACCATACAGCAATCTTTTCTAAATCGCTTTGCAACTGATACTGGCCTTCGGATGACCTTACTAGACGGTAGATTACAGCATCATCTGCGAACAACCTAAAAGAACTGCTCAGATTGTCACCCAGGTCATTTATATAGATCAGGAACAGCAGAGGTCCCAGGACGCTTCCCTGGGGAACACCTGATATGACTTCAGTTTTACTCGATGATTTTCCGTCGATTACTACGAACTGCGATCTTCCTGACAGGAAATCACGAATCCACTCGAACAACTGAGACGATACCCCATAGGCCCGCATCTTGGTTAGAAGTCGCTTGTGAGGAACGGTGTCAAAAGCTTTCCGGAAATCTAGAAATACGGCATCAACTTGAGATCCCCTGTCGATAGAGGCCATTACTTCGTGCGAATAAAGAGCTAGCTGCGTTGCACAAGAACGATGTTTTCTGAAACCATGCTGATTACGTATCAATAGAACGTTCCCTTCGAGGTGATTCATAATGTTTTAATACAGTATATGCTCCAAAACCCTACTGCAAACCGTCGTCAATGATATAGGTCTGTAGTTAGATGGATTACTCCTACTACCCTTCTTAAACACTGGTGTGACCTGCGCAATTTTCCAATCTGTAGGTACTGATCTATCGGTGAGCGAGCGGTTGTATATGAGTGCTAAGTAGGGAGCTACTGTATCAGCGTAATCTGAAAGGAACCTAATTGGTATACAATCTGGACCTGAAGACTTGCCCGTATCAAGCGATTTGAGTTGCTTCGCAACCCCTAAGGTATCTACTTCTAAGAAACTCATGCTAGCAGCTGTTCGTGTTTCAAATTCTGGAATATTCCATTCATCTTCCCTGATGAAGGACTTTCGGAAAACTGCGTTCAATAACTCCGCTTTAGCGGCACAATCGTCGGTAACAGTACCATCGGCACTGCGCAGCGAAGGCATTGACTGCGTCTTGCCGCTTGTGTACTTTACATACGACCAGAATTTCTTCGGATTTTCTACCAAATTTCGAGACAATGTTTCGTTGTGGAACCTATTAAAGGCATCTCGCATTGAAGTCCGTGCCAAATTTCGCGCGTCTGTAAATTTTAGCCGATCTTCGGGATTTCGCGTTCTTCTGAACTTCGCATGCTTTTTCCGTTGCCTCTGCAACAGAGTTCGGACCTGTTTTGTGTACCACGGGGAATCAGTTCCATCTCTTACCAATTTATGAGGTATGAATCTCTCAATCGCTGTTGCTACTATATCTTTGAATTTGAGCCACATCTCGTCTACATTTGCATAGTTCGGAAGGAATAGTGATTGTCTCTTAGGAAGGCTTCTAGTGACACTTTATCCGCTTTTTTAAATAAAATTATTTTGCGTTTGTTTCTGGTGGATTTGGAAGAAACGGTATTGAGCCTAGCTACAACGACCTTGTGATCACTAATCCCTGTATCAGTCATGATGCTCTCTATCAGCTCTGGATTGTTTGTGACTAAGAGGTCAAGTGTGTTTTCGCAACCATTTACAATTCGCGTGGGTTCGTGGACTAACTGCTCGAAATAATTTTCGGAGAAAGCATTTAGGACAATCTCGGAAGATATTTTCTGCCTACCACCGGTTTTGAACAAGTATTTTTGCCAACATATCGACGGAAAAGTTCAAGTCCCCACCAACTATAACCGTATGAGTGGGGTATTTATTTGTTACGAGACTCAAATTTTCTCTGAACTGTTCCGTAACTATATCATCGGAGTCTGGGGGTCGGTAGAAGGAGCCAATTATTAACTTAGTTCGGCTGTTAAGTATAACCTCCACCCATACCAATTCGCACGGAGTATCTACTTCGACTTCACTACAAGATAAACCGCTACTGACAGACACAAATATACCACCACCAATTCTGCCTAATCTATCTTTCCTGAACACCGTCTGAGACTTCGTAAAAATTTCTGCAGAACTTATTTCAGACTTTAGCCAGCTTTCTGTACCTATAACGATTTCAGCTTCTGTGCTTTCTATTAGCGCTTGAAGCTCAGGGACTTTCCCAGCACAACTACAACAATTTACAATTACAATTCCGACTGTTCCTTGATCCAAGCACGTCCTGTATTTGCCATGCACCCTTTGAGATTGCAGCCCACCCCGTACTTTCCCGAGGCCTTCTAACCTAAAAAACCGCCCAGTCCACGCCACACAGCCTCCGCTACCCGTGTAGCCGCCAGCTGAGTGTAGTGAACTCCAGACCTATTCAGCGGAACCCGAAACCCTACCACCCTATGGCGCAAGTCAAGGAATCTGCAACCAACACGGTCGCAAAACCGTCTGAGCCTCTGATTCAGACCCTCCACCCGGCTCTGCACCAAAGGTCCGCAGTCGGTTCTGTCAACGATGCTGCAGATGGTGAGCTCTGCCTTCATCTCGTAAGCATGACCAGCAGCCTTCACCAAATCAGATAGCCGCTGGAATCCAGAGAGAATTTCCTCAGATCCAAAGCGACACACGTCATTAGTGCCGACATGTGCCACCACCTGCAGCTGGCTCTTCACGGCATCCGGAAGGACCGTTTCCACATCAGGAATGACTCCACCCGGAATGCACACGGAGTGCACACTGGATTTCTTCCCCTCCTTAGCCGCCATATCCCTAAGGGGCCCCATTACGGGCCTAACATTGGAGCTCCCAACTACCAATAAGCCCACCCTCTGTGATTGCCCGGACCTTGAAGACTGAGAATCATCCTCTGAAACAGGGCAGGCAGCTGCATCTGGCTCAGCCAGAGACAGTGCCTGAAACCTGTTTGTCAGACGCACTGGGGAGGCTTTCTGATCAGCCTCCGGGGACGTCTTTCGCTGCCTGCCACGTCTTGGAACGACCTCCCAATCAAACACAGGCGAGGGCTCAGCCCCACTGCGGGCAGCAACCGGGGCAACCACAGCGGCAGACCGATCAGGGGACAGACGGGACGAGGTTGACATCCCCACAGTGGTACCCATTGGCAACAGCCTCAAGCTGCGCGACCGAAGTCAGCGCCGATTGCAGCTGTGAGCGAAGGGATGCCAACTCAACCCTCATCCCCCTCATCCGAACACAGCAATCACAGTCCCTGTCCATTCTAATGGATGTTGAACAACAGTTACTGAAACACGAGTCAGTGCCTAGATAACGCAAGGGAAACACGCAAAGAATGTATGAACTAACCTGTACAAATGCCTAACGACTGCGCTACAATCTGCCTGAATTTACGATTACAGTAACTAAGACTCGAAATTACACCTCCTATACGAAACTCACACACAATTTAAGTAAGAATCTACGAGGTAAACACTAAAGCGCGATGCTACAACTCTCAAATACTATAATACGCCCGAAATTTATGAATTAAACAATGCAAGTTCCCAAAAACACGCAAAGAAATTAAGAATTAAACTATGTAACAAATAAGTAAACTAGGGGTATACGACTTGCTGCTGCAGCTGCTTATCCAACGGCGGCAGGGAGCACAGGTCTACTGTTATTCTGTAATTAAAATACCCAACTCTCCAAATAAATATGAGCAAGATAATCTTGGATTTCCTACATGTTTTTATGGATCGAAAACTTTCTTTATACTTCATAACATGAGAATATTATTCTACAGAACTTTACTCCTCAAAGATAAGAAAATTATGTCAACATACAGATTTGCTTTGCTTTCAGTCGCCGGCCACGGTGGTCGAGCGGTTCTAGGCGCTTCAGTCCGGAACCATGCGGCTGCTACGTTCGCAGGTTCGAATCCTGCCTTGGGCATGGATGTGTGTGGTGTCCTTAGGTTAGTTAGGTTTAAGTAGTTCTACGTTTAGGGGACTGATGACCTCAGATGTTAAGCTCTATACTGCTTAGAGCTATTTGAAACATTTGAGACCTTTCAGTTCTGGAATGAAGCGAACTGAAATCTGGCGGAGGTGTGTTTGAAACGTAGAAGAATGAATGCAGAACTCCAAGAGGGTACTCGAGGGATGTTGAAGGAAATAAAAAATGTAAGATAAACACTAACCCAGCTGTGTTTCCGAGAAATTAAGAAAGTTCACAATTTTTATAAGTAATCCGAGCTAGCAGAACTAGGTCTCATTAGCCACCAGCCCTCAAGCCGCCATTTTCGAATGAAACTGTACGCTCTGAATTTTGCGTCAATTAACGTCACGTTCAAGAGTACCCAAATAACGCGCTTTGGCCTAATGTCAAGTAACCAAACGTCCTGAATTACGTTTAAGTTGGCGCCATGTTCAAAAGTATCTGAATTTTGCGCAATTAGTAGTGTTCGTGACAGAGGAAACACACTACTATTGATGTGACTGATCGCAAGGGACAAGTGGACTTTTATTAGATCTAATAAACAAAATATAATAACACAGTTACCTTGGGATGTCGGTCAACATTACTTGGTTGAACGTGGCAGTCAATAACCGATGTTGCACTGGAATGTTCTTAAGCAAACGAAATCCACGAGGTGGTGGCCAGAAGAGTGCGGTAGGCTGCTTGAAGACTTATCGAAGATAACAGTCCAGTGATGTGTACAGTTGAGGTAAGGTCCATTGTGGCGGTGGTTTGAGGTCAGTATAATTTCATGGAGGCTTATGTGAGATACTCCTCATCAAATCGATGAGGTGTGGGCCCAGCCAGCGTAAGCCTGTAGTGTGAACTGACTGCAAAGCATTCGATCTGCAGTTTAGCTCAATTCAGCTTGGGCCTCGAGGGTCACATGACTCACGCATGTTAGGAAGCAGGTAAAACTGTTGTTTAGTAAAACAATAATAAACAACAATTTTAAGTGCTGTTACTGGCGTTTTTCCTAACACCATGCCCTTTTACAGCTGCGGCTGTCCGGAATGTAAAACAGGAAGCGAGATACTTTCATGATGGCAGTGCTGTTTGGAGCTATGCTTGCACCTATGGCAGCCAGGCTGGTACTACAGGGTTTCTTGGCGGCTGTTACGAGTTTCGCCTCAAAACAACCTGGCGCATTTGTGTCGATTTCAGATTGTTTTTATTCTATATCCAGATGTAGTGTCATTAGCAGGCCAGAGCCTCCATAACACATGGAATAGGACTGTATGGTTGGTGGCTGTGTCAAAGCAGTAGCCTGGAGATGCAGCATCCCTCCCCTCATAAGAGGGAGATGGTAGAGCCAATTCACAGACGTCGAGGCACCTGAGAGGAAAAGGACCCCACAGTCAGGGAAGCAGTCCCTGGAATGAGTGCTTGCAACAGCGGATGTCGGGACACAGGGTGTATTGGACTTAGGTAGGCAACTCAGAGTCAGTCACTATCGATGGCTCTGGCTAGATGAAACTGGTAGGAGCAAACGTGAAAAAGACACGTAATGCCATCGCCTGGGAAAGTTGAACGGGCCACCAAAGGCAGCGATGGAGACGGGAAGTCTACATCTTGGAATATTGATTGGGTCACCAAAGACCATGGTGGAGGGTTTGAATCGAAATTTCCATGAGAGGACAAGCAGAGGCCAAGGGAAGTCGAGCAGGGGCCTAAGGAATGTATGTAGACTAGGAACAGCTGGAAACCGAAGGGGCTAAGAGAGGTGGAGAAAGCAGTGGTGGTGGGGCCTGCAGAGGTCAGACTGGCTTCAATGGGGCCAGCTGCAGGTGGGCTGACTGTATGTAGGCACACTGCAGTTGGACTGGCTGTGCTGGTGCCAGTGGTACTGGTGCAGAGGTGTCACTGATGCCAGAGGGGGTGCTGGTTCCAGTGGTGCCAATACTGGTGGTGCCAATGTCAGTGGCGTCATTGCTGATGGTGCTCGTGCTGGTGGCGCCAGTTCCAGTGTCTGAAGGGCTGGTGGCATAGGAGTCAGTAACAGAATAGCTGGTGGCAGATGCAGAGGCAGTTGTGTTGGACGTGGATGTGCACAAGCAGATGTGCTGGTGGTGGAGGTGCTGGGGGGGAGTTGGTGAAGGTGCTGATGGCATAGTTGCTGTATGTGTGTGGAGAATCTTATAGGACCAATGAGAGAGCTGGGGTGTGGTCTGAAAGACGATACAATTTGTAATATTTGCAAATGACCACAGAAAAGAGAAGTATACATGACAAGGTACAAAACATGTGGCATTGAGAGAGGTGGCTCAGAATGGAGAGTTGCGCAGCATTGGTGGTCGTACGTCAGTATGGGCGCTCTATGCAGGAGCACAGAAAGTGTCGTATTAGAAATTAATTTGATCCTATTAATGAACATAGGACACGGTCACATGTTCTTCAACAAGGTTGTGGAGTTGAAGAGCATTACAGGTAGGGGCACTGAGATAGGTGAGGAAAAACTTGCTGCTCCCTACCCAACTCACAGAAGCTCTGAAATACTACTCTAGACTTGTGAGTAAGGTGGGTCCTAGCACCAACTCTTGATTGAATTCCTGAGGTGGTAACAGGTGTGTCTTTGGCCCTGGGGTGAGTGCAGAATCTGGGCAGGTTAACTTCTGTAAGATAAACTTGGAGTCATGTTGTAAATGCTGTAAGCGAATCAGGTGTTGCATTGCTATGTCTAAGGTCTCCGGTGCCATATCGAAATAAAACCGTGGATGTTAAGAGCACACATGTGTAGCGATGAATCAGCAACAGTCCGTAGTAATAGGTATGGGAAGCTAATGTGGACAAATAGAAAAGCATGAGAAGTCTGACAGTATGGACAAGTCTTGTTCTGGACATGGTCTGTCGATCAATTATTCTCATCGTCACTGCAGCGTTCATGATCGACAGCAACAACATGGTACTACTGATGTGCCCATTTAGCCAGGAACAGTTATATTTTTATTAAGTCTAATAAAGAGAAAATAGTAACAGAGTTTCCTTAGGATGTCAGTCAACAATGCTTTGATGACGCTGAATGTCAGTCACTAATATGGTACTGGAATGCTCGACAAGAATTCCATCAGGCAGTGGTCAGTGAAAATCTATCAGCTGCTCAGAGATGAGAGACCAACAAGTTTGTCAGCTTGAGTGCTGTTTAGATGAGGTCCAGCGATGTGGTGGCTTGAGTAGGGTGGGAGTCTGTGGATGCTCCTCATTGGGCTTAGCAATGTGAACTGTGAATGTTAAGCTGATAGGCCCATCTAGCATCAGCTGGAATGTGAACTGAGTGTATAGTGGTGAGTTAGCATGCTAACTACCCACGTGGCTGAAGAATACCAGATATTTACTCCAGGACCACGTGACTGCCAGAAGCTAGGTGGTGTTGCACTGGCAACATTGTTTGTTACGATGTTCACGACACTGTATCTTGGCAATGGCTGGAGTATCAGTTGAAAACAACCTGACATGCTTATGTTTATGTCAGATTGTTTTCATTCAATATCCAAAGGCGGTGTCTTTACTGCCCTGGAGCTTCAACAACGTATGGTTCACGACTGTATGGTTGGTAGCTGTATTTCAGGCCTGAGCATGTAAATTGGTGCCATCTTCATAGGTATTCATTTGGCACCATGTTCAAAAGTATCTGCATGACCTAGACACTGCATGAATTGGCATAATGTTCAAAAGCATCTGTAAAATCTTAATGAGGTGCAAATTGGCGTAATGATCAAATGTATTTGAAAAGTCTGAATCTTGTGTGCATTGGTGCCAGTTTGAAAGCTATCAAAATGACTTGAAACGTGTGTAGATTGGCGCCAATTTCAAATGTATGTGAGGGACCTCAGTTTTGTATAAATGAGCTCCATCTTCAAAGAATCTAAATTATCTGAATTTTACATAAGTTAACGCTATGTTCAAAGGTGAGCAACCGATTTGATTTTTGTGTAATTTGGCCCCATGTGCAAAACGAACGAAACAACCTGAATTTTGTGTAAATTTACATCATGTTCAAATGTATCCTAACGATGTTTATGTTGTGTAAGTGAGTGTCATTTCAAAAGTAGCTGAGCAATCTGAATATTGCATACGTTGACACCACGTCGAAAGCATCCTGACAATCTGAAGTTCCCATAAACTTTCATATTGATCAAAAGTATCTAAAAGTACTGCTGGGTTTTTAATAACACTAAATTATTTAACATAATCAACAATTACACTGCTTAGTTTATGGGTGCAGGTTAAAAATATAACTGATGCTGGTCAACATAATTCTTGGTGTACCTATAACCCATTTTGGAAAGTGTCAGAAATTATGTTATACAGCTAACACTTGTCATAAGTTGATCTGAGTCCACTCAGCAAAGTATGATGATTTCTTGCAGCCATCAGCACGTCTGAACTTTCTCACTAAGTGTCCTACTTGTTGGAAAAGTCTTCATCTTCTGGAATCTGCATGTCTGAAATTATTGACTAATCGCTTTTGCCGTTTTGAACAAGTTTGAATTTGTCAGAACACATCTGCACCAGGTGTAATTAGTTCGAACTTGATGGCACACAAACAAAAATAGGTAATACAAGAAAGGAGAGCCATGCATGCGAAATTATTTACGCTGAGCCATCATAGCGATCATTCAACCCTATCTTTGTGCCTGTGTGACTCTCACGAAACATGTAAGAACGACGTATTATTATTAATAAACTTATACCTTCCGCCTACTAGTTACCTGCTGTAACTTAATGATCCTTTTCACATTATGTGTTGCAGAATTTCAAATAGTTGGAGGGCAGAGAGTGTGGCTGTCCTCTCTGTCCTCTCTGTTAGAAAAAAGGTTCCCAATCAGGGCAGTGGTTAAAAAGGACTGTAGAAGAACAAAGACTATCCTGTGTTTTCCTGAACTCTGTACAAGTCTGAGGTGGCGGAACATTGACCTCTAAATTTGTGCTAGTGAAGAGCCTTTCAACAACAGTGAAAGAACACTGAATATGTGTTAGTGAAGTATGTTGCAAAAATAGTATTTGAGCGTTCTGAGAGGAAGTGTAATAATTCTTTGTGCTCTCTGTTTTGTCTGTTGTTTGCAATAATGGGTTGATTGTCTTCAAAGTGTGTTCAGTTAAATCCAACTAATGATCTGGAATGGGTTTCAGCTAAATTTGCCATTAAATGTCATATGTGCTCAACTATGATAGCTAATCGACTTAGGTGTAGTGACCCTAATTGAACACCTGTTTCCACATTTTTAACAACAGAACATATAAAATTACCTAACATATTAAAATCAATATTTCATCATTCTCGAACTCTTCTTGTTCTATTCAGATGAAGCAAAAGACATATACCTCAATAAATTTAAGTTAAATATCATTTGGAATTAGTGATGAGCGATACTCAACTGATGTCAGTAAAAATGGAAATGTCGTGTGGCTAGGGCCTCCCGTCGGGTAGACCGTTTGCCTGGTGCAGGTCTTTCGATTTGACGCCACTTCGGCGACCGGCGTGTCAATGGGGGTGAAATGATGATGATTAGGACAACACAACACCCAGTGATGAGCTGTTAAAGTAAATAGACATTTTCAGGAGAGAGATTCTGCCAGGGCAATAAAGGAAATAGTTCAAATTCATCTTTAAGAAAATAAAGGGTTTTATGGAGGACTATACAAGAACTGCCAATGGAGGCAGCAAAGAAAACTGCACCAATAAACGTCCACTCAAGAACAACGCCTGTATCAAACAGTCAGTTCTGTCTGATTTGCATCCTGTAAATCAGCATCACAACATATGTCCAGATATTGGCTGTAAGTAAATAAATTAATGTTTCCAACATTATATTTCCTAATGAGGTGAAGCATGTACACATTTTCGAAAAGCACAATGCTAGCATTTCAATTATTGTCCTGGCCTCCAGTATTTTGATTGAGTGGATGGTCATAGACGACAGTTAAGACGAGAAATAATTTAGAATTTTACCGTTATATCTCACCAAACCCCGTCAATCGCAGGATACATACAAATCTAATTATGTTGCAGATCGCTAATACAAATACATACCATTTCTACTACATAAAAACCTTTCAAGGTTTGCATATAGTAGCATTACTGATCATCTGCGTTCAGTTGTACTATGCGATCACTGTTTGTGTTACTTTCATTCTAAATAGAAGCTGACTACACATTTGGTTCATTGTTCACAGCTCACAGCATGCCGCTGCCAGTGAAGAAACAGTTAATAAAATTCTACTGATGTAACAAAGAATTAAAACTGTCACTGGTCATTTATGCAGACATTGAATGCTTGCTGCAAGTAGGTTTTAATAACGAAATAGTTGTGCACATGTGCACAAACTGCATGCAAGTGCTTTCTATGTGTACTGCAGTTACAGTGACGAATATTTAGAGCTTCAGTTGCCCCAGCATGCAGAGTGCGTGGAACAGTTCAGCAAAAAGCTGTACAACATTACTGAACATAGTATTTGTTGCAAAACAAGCGGATTATTGGTAGTAGTAGAGGAAGAAGTGTTTCAAACAGCAAAAACTTTTCACATCTGCCACAAACACATTAAGCAAACAGATGTGAAATAGAGTGACCATTGTCTTACAGGCATATTTCATGTAGCCACATATGATAGCTGCAGTTTCAGCTACAAACCTCATTTTACGTTACCATTTGTGTTTCACAATCGAATGAATAACGATGCACATTTCATAATTATGGAGCTACGCAAGTGAGTGGAAGGAACTACTAAAATAAATCTGGACCATGTTTTTTGCGATTGCAACAAGCAAGAAAAATATAAATCTTTCATTAAAGTAATTCCAGTGGGTTATCATAGTGATGTAAAATTTGGGACTACAGATTTCTTTAATTTTCTCTAACAAAATGTCTCATATTTTTAAAACCTGATGAGTTGGAACTAACAAGAGATTATTTCCCCAACAGCAAGCTGTTGAATTTAATCGGTAAGAAAGGTGTTTCTCCTTATGAGCCTATTAGTAACTAATGAATTTTTCTGTAAAAACTATTGCTGCCAGTTAAGTTGTTCAAAAGCTTAATGACCAATATAATAACAATTGAAGAAATTAATTGTTGTAGAGCATGTGAACTGTGGAGTCTATATGAATGCAACATGTTAGGAGATTACTCTGACTTACACTTGAAAACGAATATCTTGTTTTTATCTAAAGTGTTTAGAAATAACTGTGCCATCTGTCTTGTAACACTCAAAGTAGATGTGGCCCATTATGTAACTTCACCTGACTTGGCATGGGATGCTGTGCTGAAAACTACTAGTGTAAATTTTGAACTTGTTATTGACATAGAACAATTACAGTTCGTTGAGCATGACAATCAGAAGTGCTGCTGTTCACTGTTCACGTAGATGTACAAACGGTAAGAATAAATTCATGGCCGCTTATGAAGAAAATATTCATTAGTCTCCTGTATCTTGTTGGCAACAGTCTGTACAGCTGGCTATGATTCAATACTTACCACTCTGTGGGGTTGGATGGGTGCCTGTGAATGGCTTTGATGTACCAGGTTGTACAGACAGAGGTTACGTTTTAGAATGGAATATGAGTATCTGGGACATTTACATAACCATCATTCTGACTTTCCAACAAGTCCAGAGGAAATTGTACCACCACCCAGTATCAACAAGCCAAGAGTGTCAAAGGTGATGATTTCCACACTATACGATAAGAAAAATAATTTGATTTTTAAAGTACTATCTGAAAATTAATCTCGTTTTGTGCAAAATTCAACAGATAGTGTCAGTCCAGTAAGCTCCTTGGATGAGATCGTACATTGATGTTAATTATTAGATATGTATGAATAAGAAAAACGACTCTGAAAAAGTTCCTCCAAATTTTTGAATAACAGTGTTTTTCTTAAAAATGTATTACATGTGCGAAAAAAGTATGATGCGAAGCTATTTACGAGTTGGAAAGGTGGATGTGGCGTTGCCGCTGTGATTTCAAGACGGAATTTGAAGAACAGTGTTTCATGAAAATTTAGAAGCTAATAAAATTAGCAGACTTAACATTATTTTTGATAAACCTATAGCTTTATCATGGAATGAAACCTATAGCTGTAGATATTTGTAACATACTGCTGGTAGGCTTCCACTATGGGTGTATGTTGAAGAAATTTGACCGAAAAAATGTTATGCAGGCACAGATAGGTTGATGTATCATTTAACTACCCGAAATATTTATGATGTTATTAAAATTTAAGTTCATAGGATGTCTGACACATCGGCTTACCCTGACGATAAAATTTAGATCATCCCACGTGTCTCTAAAAAGAAAGCGAGTTTAATGACAGAGAAATCATCAAGGGTGATTGTTACAGAATACATAGAATTGAGACCAAAAATTTCTCTTGAACCTAAGGCACAGTGCGAAATGCATAGAGTGAAAGGTGTGAAATGCTCGTCAGCAAATGCAGTAATCATTGCTGTATACAGAGTAGGTGTGTTAAGTGATATTGAAAAATCAGCTGTGCTATATATATTTCGAAGTAAATTGCATACAGTTTCGACTGTAAAGGAATGCAAATTATCACATTTGCCTAAAGATGATGAACTTTGCATACCGAATGATTAAGTGAGTATGAGCTCATGGCTGTGTGTGCAGTAGTCGATTTATCAGTAACCTACTGTAATTTTAGCGGTTTTACAGTAAGATACAAATTTAGAATTTGATCTAAATGTTGTACATTCACATTCACACAAACACAACACATACTATACATATATAGGGGATAGTTCACAACGTTTTCCCATACATATATTCACAATAATGTATTCGCCTTCACTACTTACAAGAGTCTGCCAACGCTGGGGAAACATTTAGATTCGGAGATGGCAGAAATCGCGTGTTTTTGAGGTAAAGAATTCGTCGAGCCTTGTTCGGTGCACATTACTGCCTTGAAGGTTGTTCGAAAGGGAGCCCAAAAGGTGAAAACCTGAGGGCAGAAGATCAGGTAAATAAGATGGTTGTGGAATGACTTCCAAACCCCACTTCTGTACAGTGCTTTTGTCGGTCTAGCACAGGGGCGGGCAAATGTTGCACGCGGCTCATGAGCGCACAGCGCTGCACGTGTGCTGCTCGCGTGCAGGCGTCGACCGGGGCTGTGGCGACAGCCGGCAGGTTGCGGCAGTGTAGTGCCAGGCTACGCTGCGGACGTTGATGCGAAGCGAGCACTATGTAGTGAACGTTGTATTTCAAGAAACGGAGAAGTGGAGATTTGCTATCTTTTAAAAAGTAATGGGAGAATCATTTTTTCTTTGTGCAAAAACGTGAAAATTCGAAATGTTTAATATGTGGCAGTATTCTCGCCTGTCAACGGAAGTTTAGTATTGAAGGCCATTACAATAAATTTCACAAGGACGAGTACAATTTATTGTCGGATTCTGAGCGGATGGGGAATTGACTGAGCTTAAGAAGAGCGATCTGACAATACCAGATGAATCTGTCGTAGTTGGCCGGCCGGAGTGGCCGAGCGGTTCTAGGCACTACAGTCTGGAACCGCGCGACCGCTATGGTCGCAGGCTCGAATCCTGCCTCGGGCATGGATGTGTGTGATGTCCTTAGGTTAGTTAGGTTTAAGTAGTTCTAAGTTCTAGGGGACTAATGACCACAGCAGTTAAGTCCCATAGTGCTCAGAGCTATTTGAATTTGTCGTAGTTGCTGTTGTCACGAGAGATCTGCGACTTTCTCTCGTCATGTCTCTCATCTAACTGATTTAACATTTTATGGAGCACTGTTTTCAAGTTTTCAGGACGACAACAATAATAACCCAGCGGTATGTGCAAGTTATAAGACTGCGCTTCATATAGCGAGAGCTGGAAAACCATTTGCTGAATTGATAAGTCTAGGTTAAGAGCAAACATCAGTGATGAAAATTTACGTAACTGTTTGTGTCTGTCTGTATGTAGAAATTTTGTTCCAGATATTAAACGTATTGTAAACTCCACCTGTGATAATTAAATAAAACGTATCGTAGGTAATAGGTACTCTTTCAAACCATGATTTCTTTCAAGCACTCCTACTTACCATATTCATTCACTCAATAGAGCAAGCTAGGAAACAAAACGCATTACAGAGGAAGGAGCGAACAGAAGGTATGGTAGGGATGGGAGATAAGCGGGTGGCCAGCTTGCCCCTGTGTGCACGCGGAACACCTGTTAACTGCACGCGTGCAAGTGCACCGCACATGTGCAGGATTCCGGCCCGCCCCTGGTCTAGCAGAATACTGTGATGTAGCATCACTTGATGCAGTCTTCTTGCTAGTTGTTCTTGGACTGTGTCTCCAAGACGTTTCACTTGTTGGCAGTAAATGTCAGCGGTGATTGTTATGTCTCTGGGAAGCAATTCGTAGTACACTACACCGCCGCTGCCCCATGAGATACATAACATTACCATTTGTGCATTGGCACAGGTCTTTGTACATGGAATTACTGCTTTGTTTGTGGTCAACCATTCAATTTCTTTTCATTATGTTAGCGCAGAGACACTATTTTTGTCACATAGTGATTTTGGCTTTGAGCATGCTGTACCGGTACACCCGATTTTTGAAATTTTCATATTGTATGAAAATATCACACGACCGTGGAATGATCACAGTTCATCACGTTTCCCATTTATCGAATGTTTAAAAGATCGACATCAAACAATGAATGTCTTCCCGAATGTCGGGATCTACTAACGTCCAAACGATCCTCCTCAAAATGAGAAAACAATTTTCTTTCTGTGTTCTGTCCAGCGGCACTATCCCCCCCCCCCCCCCCCCAACACACACACACACGGCGCAAATGTTTCAGACTGCCCACGCTGCTGTCACCCCTCTATTGAACTCAAATAAAGGACTATGCCGGAAATGCCGGAAATGTTCCGATTTCTCCACTTAGAATCCCATTTCCTAGCGTCCACAGCTCCGGTCACTATCTACAAATGACAGAATGAATGTAGACTCAAATATCAATAATGAACTACAAATGAAAAAGACACTCGATAAATAAATCCATAGTAACCATAATACCAACATGCAAAATAAAAGCACTAGAAAGTTATCACCATCGTAATATGTACATATAAGCTAAATGTTGTAAATATGGAAAAGACATGAAATAATATTGTAAACTTTATACTGCAGATATAGAAGATGATGTAAACTGAGAAATGTCTCCTATATGCTGCAGATGGATTGTTAGTCATCTGAACTTTCATAACTGAATATTCCATGTCCTTGAGTGAAGCACAGAAGATAGCAAAGAAGTGAAGTTTACTTAAGAGGCAGTACGGTATCTGACATTGACAGTGAAACTATAAGACAAAGTAATGTTCCATCTCTAAAGGATGACTGTTGTAGTTCTGTTTATGATTTGCAACCAGTACAATGTTATTGGTTCGCTATGATATAAAAATCTTTTCAGAAGTAAATGTGAAAATAATAGTTACTCAAGAGAGACTTACTATAGTGTCTGAACACTCTGTAACATTTTAAGTGTACAGTAAGTACCAAAGTATTTATTCTAATGAACTGCTTCTGATTCATTACAATAGACTATTTGATCGTTACATGAAAGGTATCGACAATATGGGCAGTTTTCTACAGTTTCGTTTGATACTTGTCTGTAATGCTGCAATGTATAGAAAAGCGAATTGATGCAGTGTCATGGGAGCTACATTTTGAGAAATTATACACACAATTTGTGACCCTCTAAATCAGATTATGGCACATGCACTCTCAACTTCTGGTGTAGAATACCGTTTTAAGATCCAGTAGCTGAAACGCACTGTTAAGTTAGGCCTACATACACTGTCAGATTCTGTGGGGATAACACTGACATAAACACTGGGTAGAGGTGTCTGTGTGTGTGTTTACGTATTTTTGATGTGAAAATACTGTATTGCCAATATCTTTATTGTTTTTGAAACATGACGCAGACTGTTTGGATATCTCTCCCCAGGCGGCAAAATTTAGATCTTTCAGAAACTTTTGAATTCTTCAGAAAAATTAAGATAGTTTGAATACGGCGAAAAATTACGACTGGTCGCATACTTTTGATCATGACATCAGTTTTTGCAGAGCAAGTCGTTCGGTTGTTTTTGGCATTGTCAGTTACATTCTGTATTAAAAACACTGGTCGGCGACTGGGTGAGCGAAATGTGTGTGTGTGTGTGTGTGATTGTGTGTGTTGTGTACGTGTGTGTGTGTGTCTGTGTGCGTGTGTATGTATGTTGTTGGCGAGGAGGAATTGTTGCTGACGACGCGTTGTATCAGGTTTCTGATGACATAGAATCTCGCCACATCATGTAGGGAACACACACAAGTGGCATCATGCGTCCAAGGTCAATGATCGCATGTGATTTCACAATTGTTCAAGTTCCGTCAAAGTGGCTTGGAGTCACTACAATACCCTTAGACGTAAGGTGCTCTGCTAACTTGTTCTTTGTATATTTGGAGACGCCTTATAGTATTTAATATATTCTGCACAGAGTCAGTGAACATTTTGTAGGCTATAAGAGCCACCTTTGGATATGTTTGACTTAGGGTTCTGTCATGAAACACCCCTCAATAACTCTTAAAATTGTATAAAATTATGTTAAGAGAAGATCTAAGAATACGTAATCTAATGCCATATGAAGGACGTTGTTTCAAGTTCAGCATGTCGTTACTTATGTATTTTGTGGCAGATTAATCGATTTGCGATTTCGTCTCAACATTAACTGCATTGATACGGCCTTGTTTTAGTTTGCTTAAAACACCAGCCATATGAATAGCTGTTCCTATTCCCGCTCAACAGTTTATTTGCCACTCCAGCTGAAAGAGTTCGATACAGTAGAGGAAGCCAAGGGGAGTGGAGGGGGTTAAAATCAAACCGGTCAGACGACTAATGATTCGTTAAGATGATAAATTAGAAAGTACTTTATTTTTTCCATAGTTTAAATGAGTTTTACGCTAATGCAGTCCGTGAATTCAACTGTTCCAAGCTTGTCACGTAAGCTCTGAACTGATGTTAAATCAAATTAACGGACTGTATAATGGACACAGTAAAACCAAGTGTAGAATATTAACAGCAAGGTTGCACAGTATGGGCACAACAAAACGTAAAGACAGTTTCCTTAAGCAAAAGACAATAGACTGACTTTAGGCAGCAGGGGGGCTCATTTTACGTACATGTAAGCCACCTAAAAGTAATCTGTCGCAGGCTCAAAGGAAGGCGCTGAGGGATATAAATGGAGATAAAAACATTATTGTTCTTAATGCAGATAAGGGTAATGCCACCGTCATACTGAACAGTGAGGACTATCATGGAAAAATCAATGATATTTTGGTTCCCTCCAATTACAAAAAACTCCAGAAAGATCCGACTAGTAAGATTTTAAGAATGACAAATCATCTGGTGAAAGCGTCTTCATTTGGCTCCGACGCTAAGAAGCTGCTTTGTAAAACAGAAGCGTACCCACCTAGACTTTATGGCTTACCCAAAGTTCATAAACCCGGGATTCCGTTGAGGCCAATTGTCAGCGCTATAGGCGGACCAACACACAAGTTAGCTAGACACCATGCCTCCATGCTGCAGCCTTATGTTGGTAGGACGGACAGTCATATTAAAAATTCAGCTCATTTCATTGACAAGTTAAAGGAAACGAGCGTGGGCCCGGATGATATCCTCGTCAGTTTTGACGTTGTGTCGTTATTTACCATGATTCCGGTAAACGAAACTATCTTATGCATAGCTGATATTTTTCCTACCGATATTGTGGCATTATTCCGACACTGTCTCACCACAACCTACTTTCAATACAATAATAACTTTTATGAACAGATTGACGGGGTGGCTATGGGCAGTCCTCTCAGTCCTGCTGTGGCTAACTTATTTATGGAGGCTTTTGAACAACGGCCGTTGCAGACTGCCAGTAAGAGACCAGCCAGATGGTATCGCTATGTCGATGACACGTTCGTAGTATGGACACACGGAGCAGAGGAGTTGGATGCCTTCCTGACACATTTAAACAGCATTAATACGAAAATCCAATTCACTATGGAGACGGAAAGGAATGGGCAATTGAAATTCCTGGATGTGTCTGTGATTAAACGACGGGACGGAACGTTGGGCCATAAGGTGCATAGAAAGCCCACACATACTGATCGTTATCTACACAAAGAATCAAACCACCACCCTAGACACAAAAGAGGTGTAATGAAAACTTTGGTAGACAGGGCGAACAGACTTTGTGAACCTATTTATTTAAAAGATGAGATTGAACATCTACGGTCAACTTTCGTGAAGAATGGCTATATAGATCGAACACTTCGCTCTAGGCAGAGAATCAGGGGTAACGACGAACAACAGTCGCCCAAGGGCAAAGTTTTTCTTCCGTTCATTAGTAAGGTCACATATCGCATTGGGAAAGGATTAGGCAAGTATGGGGTGGAAACTATTTTCAGACCCACCAGGAAAATAAAAGAATTTTTAAGGTCGGGAAAAGACGCACGACACCCTTAGGCTACCCCGGGGGTATATAAAATTCCTTGTAGTTGTCGACAGGTTTACATCGGTACCACAAAGAGAATTGTGAACACCCGTCTTGTTGAACATAAGAGGAATTGCCGCCTGGGTCACACGGATAAATCGGCCGTAGTGGAACACGTTTACCAGGAAGGCGATCATGAAATAAAATTCAGCGAGACGAGCGTCATATCGAAAACCTCGTATTATTATCCACGCTTGTATAGAGAGGCTATAGATATTGATAAACATCGTAATAATTTTAACAGGAAAGACGAAGGTGTTAAAGTGGATAAAATTTGGATGTCAGCGTTGCACCGCAAGCGTGACGATCGATTACTTTCAATGTAGAATGTTGGCATTACCAGAGACAATCTCATAGCCGACGCCACGTGATCGACAGTGGCGCCCTCTGTATTGCCTATATAATCAGCGCTACCTCGAGTTCTCTTCGCAGTTCGCCGCTTTACCTCCGAGGATGTCTCCCGCAGTCGGAGACGAAACGTCAGGAGAGAGTTTTATACTTCGACCACGGCCTATCAGCCCGGAAGTTTTAAGTGAAGACAATACCGGCCGTGAAAGCTTACATTGTATGATTTTAGATAGATTCACTTTGGTACTTAAATAACGCGACAAGAAAGCTGGCGCTGCTACTGAACATGGCACTGGTTTCTAGGTGTTGCGCAGACGTATATACCCGTTGCCGATGCCTGCCACGCAGTATTTGGTAAATCAGTGCTACATGAAAAGCTTTGAAATGAGTTGGTGCCGTATTGCAGGGTGGTTATAATCAAACTATTGATACTTTAGAGGGCATCCATGTCAACCGAGCGATTATAGTAAACTGAAACATTTTAGAAACGTTTGTAAGGACATGCGGAAGAGAAATAACGAATAAACCGTTGAATGAATCACATTTTAATTTCTACATTAGAGGTTAACATTTGCTAACTGCGTACCATGTTTACGTTCCAGGTTACAAACATTGCTCTACGATCTGCAACCACAAGAGCCTGGAACAACACTAAAGATACCATTTCACCGTTACTCTCAGCAATTTTCATTTGTTGTGATGCAGCTTCTGCACTTCTTGAAGATTGCACGTTGCATCCAACATTCTTAGCCATGGCACCAATAACGTCTTCAACAATTTCTGGCACAGTTGGGCGTCGGCCTCTCCCGGGAGCAATTCCAAAATTGCCAGATAATTCGAACACCAGAATCATGTTCTTCAACCACGGTGCGGAAAGAAGACCTCTCCGCATTCCTCTAATACGTCGATACTTACTAAGAGCAGGAGCACTATGGCTGCTGTTTTGTACCGACTCGTAACGGCAAGTCATTACACTAACTACTAACAATGCAAATCCTGCAACGTACAGTGTTCTTATCATTCCTATTAAGTTGGGTGTCCTTAAGATAAATAGTTTTCCGTCTACCCTCGTTCAAGTAGCGAAAGTTTAATTGCAACCATCCTGCACCACGTATAGGGCTCCAGCTGGAAATTCAGTTATATTTTCATTGTGATAATACTCAATTTTTTTTCAACACAGCTGTTCGATCGCGTTAATACACTACTGGTAGCCAAGAGGATCCTTTGGGCTTCTGCAGATTGAGTAAACATGTTAATACAACACAACATGTTGTACATGAGTTTCTTCATTGATACGTGCGCCGCTCGCGTTAAATTAGGGTGAAGCTGCCCACGAAAGTCTGCAATTATATTTTCCCTCACAGCTGTCTTTCTAAACATATTCGATTTCAGATGATAGATGGCAGATAGTGCCGCTGGGAGCTGTACCCACCACGTGAATGTAATGAAGCCGGTTGTACAGTAATTCCAACGTATTCCACATTTCCTACCATAATTAAGTTTTACAAGTTCCTCTACAATTACGGCGACTGCCGTTTCAAATTACCTGTCTCAGAGTGCAAGGGAAAACACTGTCCCATCGTAAGCTTTAATGAAACACGGTGGGATTAATTACACATTTTTCAGCCAGGGAGCATGTAGCACCACCTTTGCCCTTGCATAAGAGCGAAAGATAGGCATGCGGACCAAGTCGTCCATAATTAACTTACGCATTTCGTTTTTGGGTCAACGGAGAAAACTATGCTTTCGACAGTGTCATCATCGAAATTACACAGTAACTTTCCAGTTTTAGCTCACAAGATTGTGTAAACTTGTAGAAGAGTCTGTTTCGCAATGTCTGTTCCTTTCTTTTTTTGTGACAGAATCCTTGAGATATGAAACGCAGGTTCATAATTGATATCCCCCCCCTCCCTTTTTTCCGTCATCTGACCAGTTTCCCCCCACCTGCTCTCGGGTGGTATGTCATATTTGTGCCAACTTTTTAATGCAGTGTTTAAGTGAGTGTTCAGTGTTGTGCGTCTTGCCACAGTGTTGCGAGCAGAAATCATGCTGTCGCTGGGTGTGCATTTTATATCTCTTGCGAACAGAAACCAGACTGTCGCCGTGTTTTTTTAATTCTCTGTCTATTATTTTTTCTGCTTCCTGTGTATTTTATTAGCATCATCCACCCTGTGTTTTATGTTTTAAGCTCCACTATTTTCTGCCATTTTACCTTTAAGTCACCGATTTTATCGCCAACTGTTATTATTTTTTTATTATCTTCATCTTTTTAAAACAAATTCTGTAGGCTGAAGAGCGGCGTAATAAGCTGCTGCCAGCCCGCCCCCTTTAGGGGGAATCGAAACTCAATAAAGGAAAAAAAAACATAATTGATACGTTTAGTGTACTGTTCACATTTGCTTGTGGATTCTGTAACTTTCTGATCTTGATTTGTCTTCAGTTCTTCGGGTGACCTTAACAAGAAGATCTGTTAATAATGTGGGTTTGTTAGATGTATTAGCAACACCCATCATCGTTTCATGAGATTCTGCTCCATCGTGTTGTGTTCGATTCAATTGTAATTTGACAGTTCTCGAAACAAACTTCTGGGGCTTCATTGTGTTTACCGAGTGGTGTTGTCCATTTAGTTATTTCCTTCTTGTAATATGCAACATATTTGAAGGGTTCGGCTGCAAGTAATAGTGAGGAAGAAGTTGGTTGTTTTGACAAACTGCACAGTAAAGTTTCAATAAAATCTCACAAATAAAATATTTTTCTTACACGTAACACGATTTTTTTATGCGGACAAGTTGTTATTTTCAAATATACCTAACAGTTACGACATATTTTAAAATAGTAAATTATACACAAAATTTTATTCTTAAAAATTCGTCAGAGGGTAATTAACGTTGCTTGAAACATGGGGCAGCACTGATTTACCACAGTGTACTCGCCGGGCAAATTAACGAAAAATTGCTTCTAAACCTCTCATAAACACAGAGTAAAAAACCCGAACTGGTTCAGTTTTTCATATTAAGGTTTGCATTAACACGATTTATGCAAATAAAGCATAACAATCTCAAAAATTAATCATAATTCAGCACAAAACGAAATCAATTGTAGCAGTACGTAGACAATGTTAAGGATGTGCCTTAACATTTCTGCCATCACTCTGTTACGTAAACGGTCGTAACCGGTGGTAGTTTACAAACGGTTTTCACTTACATACATAAATAATAACATTTATCTGATTAGCAAGAACTTTTAAAGCTCACTTGCATTCAGGAACGTATTTAGGATCTTTATCTAAATGGTAGTTGTCCACATTATCCTCAGCTTTGTACAAATCGTCCATGAAATGCATTTTTCTGGTACAAACACTGTACGCAGCTTTTTTTTTTTTTTTTACTGTGTTTGGCATCCTGTCAAAGTGGTCATCAGGGATTATCTGGAATTTGGGGCAGCGCTATATCTTGATTTATAATGGAACTATCAACCAATATAAATAAAGCAAATCGCTTACCATGTCTTACATGTAGTGACTTTGTTTCTCATCAACTGATTCCTGTCACTGTTTACACGCGGCGTCTTCATTCATCATTTGTCTTAGAAGACATTTTTTTACATAAAATATGTGTTTGCTAATCTGAACTGAGAGAAAAATGAATCGTTATAACAGTAAAACATCAATAAGCTGTGCATTTATTATGTCTCTCTACACATATCAATTTCATTGTGATTTTCCGTGTAACACTTTGAACATTATAAGTACCTTAAGGCAATTATGATGTTCAAAGTAGCTATGCAGTTAATTCACTGTATTTACTGTGAACTAACGATCCCAGTGAAGGAACTGATCATTATACAGCTTACGGAGTAACTATCGTATTTAAAGTTTTGGCTGAAGTGTGCCTGCGAGTAAAGGTATTCAAATCATCTGACGTGCATCATGAAGCGAATGAACGATACCAGCTTGGTAAAACTGTATAAATAATATTCTTTCTGAATCAAGTACAATATAATGGATGTCGCTGCATGTTTAGTTCACTGAAACTGCTGTCACGAAGACAATGCTGCTATATGTTTATCGAATAATCTAAGTACAACAATATTTCATGGGTGCAGTTGTGTTTACCGAGTAGAACTGTCTTGTTTGAAGAAATAATCCAAATATTCTCCTCGGTTGATTAGAGGAACCACGAAAATTGAGATTCAGGATGACCATGTAAGAGCTCCAATTTTGCGTTCAACAAGAAACGGGTTACAATGTCCCTTGCGAAACGTAGTAGCTTACGTAGCCGATAGCTGCAACACTGCTTCTTATGACCCATAGCTAGTGGTCATTGAGGAACTTTTCTTTTTCTTTCAGTTACTCGACCCCGTATCGCTCACTTATCCTCGGTAGCTAACTAGATTCCACGCGGAAGAACAAATAATAATAAAATTAATAAGTTCACATAGGAAATTTACCTGTAATGGTTCAAGATGCTTACAGAGTGATTTTGATGCCATGTTGACACTGTTATTACATAAATGAACTACAAATATTACTATTTGTTCTTTTATTATTTATTATCATTTTTCCTGAATGGTCTGCCACATTTACGCACTTCTGTTCCTTAATTTCCTACAGAGTGACGATAAACGTTCTGCAATTGCACTTATTACGTAGCAAACGACATATCGATACTGAACAACATTAATCAGTCCGTCATAGCCATGTAAGTTCTGTAACTGCTGAAGCCTAGGGAAATGAGAGTCTTGTGAAAATGAGTAAGACTTGCGCTGTTCTTTTGGTTCATCAGGCTTCTGACTGGTTTGATGCAGTCCATTACGAATTCCTCTCCTGTGCCAACCTTTTATCTCAGAACAGCAATTGCACCCAGTGCCATCAATTACTCGTTGGGTATATTCCAATCTACGTCTTCCCCTACACTTTGTATCCTCTATTGTTCATTGAAGTAGTTGTTGTTGTTGTGGTCTTCAGTCCTGAGACTGGTTTGATGCAGCTCTCCATGCTACTCTATCCTGTGCAAGCTGCTTCATCTCCCAGTACCTACTGCAACATACATCCTTCTGAAGCTGCTTAGTGTATTCATCTCGCTGCTTCATCTCCCAGTACCTACTACAACCTACATCCTTCTGAATCTGCTTAGTGTATTCAACTCTTGGTCTCCTTCTACGATTTTTACCCTCCACGCTGCCCTCCAGTACTAAACTGGTGATCCCTTGATGCCTCAGAACATGTCCTACCAACCGATCCCTTCTTCTAGTCAAGTTGTGCCACAAACTTCTCTTCTCCCCAATCCTATTCAGTACCTCCTCATTAATTATGTGATCCACCCAGCTAATCTACAGCATTCTTCTGTAGCACCACATTTCGAATGCTTCTATTCTCTTCTTGTCCAAACTATTTATCGTCCACGTTTCACTTCCATACATGGCTACACTCCATACAAATACTTTCAAAAACGATTCCCTGACACTTAAACCTATACTCGATGTTAACAAATTTCTCTACTTCTGTAATGCTTTCCTTGCCATTGCCAGTCTACATTTTATATCCTCTCTACTTCGACCATCATCAGTTATTTTGCTCCCCAAACTCCTTTACTATTTTAAGTGTCTCATTTCCTAATCTAATTCCCTCAGCATCACCCGACTTAATTCGACTACATTCCATTATCCTTGTTTTGCTTTTGATGATGTTCATCTTATATCCTCCTTTCAAAACACTATCCATTCCGTTCAACTGCTCTTCCAAGTCCTTTGCTGCCTCTGGCAGAATTACAATGTCATCGGCGAACCTTAAACTTTTTATTTCTTCTCCACGGATTTTAATACCTACTCCAAATTTTTCTTTTGTTTCCTTTACTGCTTGCTCAATATACAGATTGAACAACATCGCGGAGATGCTACAACCCTGTCTCACTCCCTTCCCAACCACTGCTTCCCTCTCATGTCCCTCGACTCTTATAACTGCCATCTTGTTTCTGTACAGATTGTAAATAGCCCTTCGCTGCCTGTATTTTACTCCTGCCACCTTCAGAATTTGAAAGAGAGTATTCCAGTCAACATTGACAAAAGCTTTCACTAAGTCTACAAATGCTAGGAACGTAGGTTTGCCTTTCCTTAATCTAGCTTCTAAGATAAGTCGTAGGGTCAGTATTGCCTCATGTGTTCCAATATTTCTATGGGATCCAAACTGATCTTCCCCGAGGTCGGCTTCTACTAGTTTTTCCATTCCTCTGTAAAGAATTCGTGTTAGTATTTTGCAGCTTTGACTTATTAAACTGATAGTTCGGTAATTTTCACATCTGTCAACACCTGCTTTCTTTGGGATTGGAATTATTATATTCTTCTTGAAGTCTGGGGGTATTTCGCCTGTCTCATACATCTTGCTCACCAGATGGTAGAGTTTTGTCAGGACTGGCTCTCCCAGGGCTGTCAGTAGTTCTAATGGAATGTTGTCTACTAGCGGAGCTTTGTTGCGACTCAGGTCTTTCAGTGCTCTGTCAAACTCTTCACGCAGTATCATATCTCCCATTTCATCTTCATCTAGATCCCCTTCCATTTCCAAAATATTGTCCCCAAGAATATTGCCTTTGTGTAGACCCTCTATATACTCTTTCCACCTTTCTGCTTTCCCCTCTTTGCTCAGAACTGGGTTTCCATCTGAGCTCTTGATATTCGTACAAGTGGTTCTCTTTTCTCAAAAGGTCTCTTTAATTTTCCTGTAGGCAGTATCTATCTTACCCCTAGTGAGATAAGCCTCTACATCCTTAAATTTGTCCTCTAGCCATCCCTGCTTAGCCATTTTGCACTTCCTGTCGATCTCATTTTTGAGACGTTTGGTTTCCTTTTTGCCTGCTTCATTTACTGCATTTTTATATTTTCTCCTTTGATCAATTAAATTCAATATTTCTTCTGTTACCCAAGGATTTCTACTAGCCCTCGTCTTTTTACCTACTTGCTCCTCTGCTGCCTTCACTACTTCATCCCTCAAAGCTACCCATTCTTCTTCTACTGTATTTCTTTCCCAGATTCTTGTCAATTGTTCCCTTGTGTTCTCCGTGAAACTCTGTACAACCTCTGGTTTAGTCAGTTTATCCAGGTCCCATCTCCTTAAATTCCCACCTTTTTGCAGTTTCTTCAGTTTTAATCTACAGTTCATAACCAATAGATTGTTGTCAGAGTCCACATCTGCCCCTGGAAATGTCTTACAATTTAAAACCTGGTTCCTAAATCTCTCTCTTACCATTATATAATCTATCTGAAACCTGTCAATATCTCCAGGCTTCATCCATGTATACAATCTTATTTTATGATTCTTGAACCAAGTGTTAGCTATGATTAGGTTGTGCTCAGTGCAAAATTCTACCAGGCGGCTTTCTCTTTCGTTTCTTACCTCCAATCCATATTCACCTACTACATTTCCTTCTCTCCCTTTTCCTACTGACGAATTCCAGTCACTCATGACTATTAAATTTTCATCTCCCTTCACTACCTGAATAATGTATTTTATTTCATCATACATTTCTTCAATTTCTTCATCATCTGCAGAGCTAGTTGGCATATAAACTTGTACTACTGTGGTAGGTGTAGGCTTCGTATCTATCTTGGCCACAATAATGCGTTCACTATGCTGTTTGTAGTAGCTTACCCGCATTCCTATTTTCCTATTCATTATTAAACCTACTCCTGCATTACCCCTATTTTATTTGTGTTTATAACCCTATAGTCACCTGACCAGAAGTCTTGTTCCTCCTGCCAGCGAACTTCACTAATTCCCACTATATCTAATTTTAACCTATCCATTTCCGTTTTCAAATTTTCTAACCTACCTGCCCGATTAAGGGATCTGACATTCGACGCTCCGATCCGTAGAACGCCAGTTTTCTTTCTCCTGATAACGACATCCTCTCGAGTCATCCCCGCCCAGTGATCCGAATGGGGAACTATTTTATCTCCGGAATGTTTTACCCAAGAGGACGCCATCATCATTTGACCATACAGTAAAGCTGAAGTAGGATGCGTAACAAAACTGGTTATGGTGCGATAACCGATCTTCAATCATATGAAATGACCGATTCCCGAACTAAAGTCTTAAAACCCAGAAATCCACTACCATATAGCTATGTGATAATGTAATTACGATGGGGATTATGGACTTCGTAAAAAGATAAGCAATTATAAACAATTATTTGTACTTTATTTTTGAAACACATGTCGATAGATGATAGTACTTTGCTTGCTACATGCCGTTACAGAGAAATCTTTGTTCTTGGGCCGTTCTTAGTAGGAGTTTCAAGTGCGAGGATGGAGCACAAGTTACGTGTGTTGTGTTAGCGTCGTGGTTGATCTTAATTTGTGTTTTGAATTGAAATGGTTACTGGTCTGATGAAATGTAGCTGAGTTGTATTCCACGTCAGGGGCTGATCAATGCGGCGTGCTCAGTTTTAACATGCGCCACGTGACAGTTTACGAAAGTTTCTGCTTTGGTTGTCCCTGCTCCCTGAAAAATCTGAAGCGATCCTGAGCTCAATAATTATTTTTTTTTGGTGTTGTGGGGAAAGATTCATGTATTTACGATCATATCGGTGTTCAGTACAGGAACAAGAGCTTGTAGGTAAAGAAAATATCATGGACAGATTTAATTCTTGGCAGGGATAAGGCAGATGTAACTAAATTGAATGTTTCAAGTGATTTTCTGTAAAATGTGTCCTGGATGTAACATAATAGCAGGTTCTCGGTATGTAGCTATTTTCTGCTAAGAGTAAGCTCCGCTTGGGCTAAGAAAGAAACAACAGACCAGATTTTTCAATTCCATAAGATTGTTTGTGTGTCTCTGCTGGTTCCTGGAGTTTGAGGGAATTCTTAATATTTTGTGCTGCACAGATTACTTAGAACGTACATCATGCTACGTAGCAATCAAATACACTGACGTACAAAATTAAAACAATAAAGGGAAATTTTGCAAGCTTGCTCTTATTCTTCCACAAAATAGCATAAACGGGTGATGATAAAACAGAAACGGAGGCAATACAGAAAAAATGTTCAAATGTGTGTGAAATCTTATGGGACTTAACTGCTAAGGTCATCAGTCCCGAAGCTTACACACAACTTAGCCTAAATGATCCTAAGGACAAACACACACACCCATGCCCGAGAGAGGACTCGTACCTCCTCCGGGTCAAGCAATCATCATCATCATCTTGGACAGTTTCCAGCCACTGGCTGGGTCTGTCGGGAACACAAGCCTCTCCATCGTGTTCTGTCTTTCCACCATTCCCCCTCTTCCACCTTCGTCCAGTTCTCTCCTCTTCTCATCCCACATTCCTTCACTCCCTTCACCCATCTATCCGTTGGTCTTCCTCTGGGCCTCTTCCCCTCCAGTTGCAGATCAAACATCCTCTTTGGAATTCTTCCCTCATCCATTCTCTTCATGTGTCCATACCACTGCAGTCTTGATTTTTCTATCCTGTCCTGTACTGGTTCCTCCTTTAGTCTTTCCCTCACATACACATTTCGCAATCTGTCTCGTGTTGTTACACCCAGCCTGCTCCTCTGGAACTTCATTTCACTAGCCTGTATTCTACTTTTGTCGCTTTCGTGCATTACCCATGTCTCACTTCCGTATGCCAATATGGGGACAAAGTAGGTTCGGTATATAATTCCCTTGGATTTCTGTGGGACCTCCTTGCTCCAAATAAGCCCCCTACTGCATTTGTAGAACTGCCCTGCTTTTCTGCACCTTTCATTTATTTCCATTGCGTTTCCCCCCTTACTTTCAATCACGCTTCCCAGGTACTTGAAGTTCTCTACCACTTGTAGTTTTTCCCCTCCACAAGTTATATCCACATTTGGCCTATTCTTCTTCCTTGTTGTGACGATTATTTCACTTTTCTTTGCAGAGAAATGCATTCCATATTGTGCTGCCGTTGCCTCCCATGCATCCAACTGCTCTTGCACCTCCTTCTCGCAATTTCCCCATAACATCAGGTCATCGGCAAAAAACACTGCTTTCATTTTATGATCTCCAATTGCATCAGATACTTGCTGTAGAATTTCATCCATAACAATAAGCAATACAGAACGTAATTCATTGCAACGTGCATAACGGTGGACAAAAACATTCTTCCTTTTTTCCAACTTAACGGATCTGCACACACATTCCGACAACTAGTTAATGGGCTCAGTATGGCATGTGACCGACTCTGGCTGCAGTACTGGCCCAACAACGACGGGGCATGCTGTGAATGATGTCATCAATCTCATACTGAGGCAATAACGCCCTTTCGTCCTGCAGAGCACCTCGTAAGTCTTGGAGAGTGGTTGGTGGATGCTGATGTGATGCAACCCGTCTCCTTAGTGCATCCCAGACATGCTATATGGGATCCAAACCGGGAGAGCGTGCAGGCTACGCCATGTGTGCAGTATCTTTCGTTTCCAAGAAAATATCAAGCACCCGTGCTCTAAAAGGTCGAGCATTATCGTCCATCAATACGAAGTCTGGGACCACAGCACATCGCAACAGCAGAACGTGAGGTCCAAAGATCTCGACACGATACCTGACAGCAGTTAAACCTTCCCGATACACCCACACAATTTCATAAAAAGGTGTTCGAGTGGTCAACATAACCACTGCCCAAGCTATTAGGGTCTCTTGCCACAATGTTTGATTTCCGAGGTCGTGTTGCACGTTACCTCCAGATGGGAATCCATCGAGAATCACTATCCAGACCGAATCAGGACTCATCTGTGAAAACAAAACATTGGTCCTCTGTCCAACTATTCAGGACGCATGTTAAAGATTCCATTCTACACGTTCCCTTCTGTGAAGACGGGTCGGAGATACACATATAGTAAGTCTCCGACAATAAGGGCCGCTCTGCCGAAGCCTTCTGTACACCCTTTGTCTCGTTACATCAACTCCAGTGGATGCAGCGAAGTCAGATGTCAGCTGGCGTGCAGTACTAAGATGGTACCGTCGTGCCATTACAGCCAATTAACGGTCTTCTCCTTCTGATTCCACAGGTGCTCGGCCCCGTGCTGGTCTACGGGATATAGTTTCTGTCTCTATAAACTGTAGCCACATCCGAGAAACAGCGGAACGATTCACGTTAAGGGGCTCCGGAAAGGCTCAAAATCATGAAAAGTTCAATTTTTACTTTTTTTCGTTTTCTGAATCTGCAGACTATTACCTTTTAATAGATATATAATTTATTCAATTCCGAAGACTACAACTATTTTAAAATTTTTTTTGAAATGTGATGATGATGATGATAATGTTTGGTTTGTGGGGCGCTCAACTGCGTGGTTATCAGCGCCCGTAGAATTTCCCAACCTTTGCTCAGTCCAATTTCGCCACTTTCCTGGATGATGAGGAAATGATGAGGACAACACAAACACCCAGTCATCTCGAGGCAGGTGAAAATCCCTGACCCCGCCGGGAATCGAACCCGGGACCCCGTTTGAAATGTGTTCTACATGGGCGTGACCCACTGTGGCGCTGTTAAACTGCTGTCAAATGGTGTTATTATTAACGTCCGTGTTCATCAGGTACATTTTAGTGCTGTGAGATAAAGTATGTGTTGTGGCTAACCTGTGATGGTTCAATATATATCGCTGGTGTGATTGTCGATTGTTTCATGTTTATTTACTCTGTCGTTATCTCGAAAATATTCGTAATTAATTCTGTTTCTTGAGTCTCTGTTTTGTTGAAGTATAATAATGAGTAAAAATAAAGTTATTAGAAATCCTCTGAAGGCTTTTAAGAAAAGGAGAAATGTTGGAAAGCCAAAGGTATGTGTTATTACTGTAAACAATAATGACGATAACTAAGAAAGTATCGCCCATATGTAACGACGCAGAACGCCTTCGGGCTGCAGACAGGGCTGTAAAGAGTCTAGAAATACAAGCAAGAGTAAACAGGAGGAGGAACAAGAGGAAGCTGGAGGAGGAGTTTGCAGAGGATGAAGATAATCCATCCTATGGACCTGGAATGCACTAAAAAGTTAATCCAATCTTTGTCGCTCGATTCCCAAAACTTTTATTTTCTCGTACTAATTACATGTTTTCTAAGGGTCTTCCAAACATATTTGTTTCAAACTTTCCGTAAATGTTACACAGTACCTTCTGCATAATTTAACACAGCCTTTTTCCAAAAAACTGTATATTTTTGAATATATAAATAAAAAATTGCAAAAAAATGTTGTGAATTTTCATTACAATTGAAAAAAAAATCATCTTTAATAACTGAACTAAAATTTTGTAAAATCCCTGTGTTAAGTTGTAGCCCATATTCCAATAAATAATCTGTAAAAAGTTCAACTTCCTACCTCAAATACTTTGTGAGGAAAGATGTAATTTATAAGCGTTATTTTAACATTGCAAGTATAGGGCGTTCCGGAGCCCCTTAAGCCATCGGGCCCCATCAGTTTGCCACTGTCCTGCTTCCATTCTTCCTACGGCCCTCTACCGCAGAGAGTGCAGTAAGCGTCTTCTCTGTCCCATACTGCATGCACCGACTGTGACTGTGTGCACAGCGCCCTGACGTCACCGTAGGCGTGGTTTTCCTGTACCAGAATGACGTCTTCCGTGCAGAACACGATCGTACGGACACCTGTTGACAGTTTGTGTGAGTACATTGTGAACTAGACACAGGATGGAGAAATAACGGTTTGTTGCTTTGATTTTTGGACACCAGTGTAGTTTGAAATATCACATCGATTTCATTTACGCGACAATTTATTAAAGTATCCAACACCAGGAACTTGGATACTACCATTCCAAACGAGCATTTTACAAATCTTCTACCCCCATACAAACTAGAATTGAACATGCATCCTCCATTAGTTAATTGTCTATGAGAATTTCCTCTCAGTATGTGACTTACGCTAGGAAAAGCATCATCAGCAACAAATAGTAAGGAAACTTGTAGCCGTCTTGCGGTAAAGATATAACAAATGGGAGATCGCCACCAAATAATGTTTCACCTAATGAAATTAGTTTTGTATCCCGTTGTAATGTATCACGATCAGAAAAGAAAGATTTTGTAATTTAAACTGGGATTCTGATGCATTCTTCCGAAGTCTAATCGTTCGAAAGCCGGGACACATCACAATGAGCACCGCGGGATTGAAATACAGAAATCATAATAAAAAGTAATAAATTCAGCGTTGAATTATTTCCACTGCGGATGGTCAGTTTAATTTCATTCGGATACCCGCGTTGCCGTGAGGCGTTGAATCTTCGTTGGCGAACAAATAAGTTTTGTGACAGTAAACCGAGTTTGCATGAAATATAATGCACGAAATAATTTGCATTACACTGTATACCACGAGTCTGACTTTGTTAAAGATATTTAGACCACAAGGTTCGACTTTTTCTCTACAGTGGAAATCCGCACACAATGGCGCGCCGATGGCGTGGAAATCGACAAGTCCCCCAACTGACTTCCTACCAACGCAGATAACACTCAAACGTAGCAAAAAATTTGTATGTAATCAGCAAAAGTTATTAGTATCATTTCTCACAAATAAAACATAGACTAAATCAGAATTTCCAGTTATTATTTCAGGTATACTAGGAGCAAATAAGAAGGCATGCTGACACTCTGTAAATCAGAAGAAGATATAAAGTATAAAGGAGGCGATTCGTGCGTCTGTTATTGTGCAAGATTAACATCGAAATACGGTAATAGTTTTATGTAATTTTATCTTTGAAGAGCGAAATACATTCTTGGAAATGGAAAAAAGAACACATTGACACCGGTGTGTCAGACCCACCATACTTGCTCCGGACACTGCGAGAGGGCTGTACAAGCAATGATCACAAGCACGGCACAGCGGACACACCAGGAACCGCGGTGTTGGCCGTCGAATGGCGCTAGCTGCGCAGCATTTGTGCACCGCCGCCGTCAGTGTCAGCCAGTTTGCCGTGGCATACGGAGCTCCATCGCAGTCTTTAACACTGGTAGCATGCCGCGACAGCGTGGACGTGAACCGTATGTGCAGTTGACGGACTTTGAGTGAGGGCGTATAGTGGGCATGCGGGAGGCCGGGTGGACGTACCGCCGAATTGCTCAACACGTGGGGCGTGAGGTCTCCACAGTACATCGATGTTGTCGCCAGTGGTCGGCGGAAGGTGCACGTGCCCGTCGACCTGGGACCGGACCGCAGCGACGCACGGATGCACGCCAAGACCGTAGGATCCTACGCAGTGCCGTAGGGGACCGCACCGCCACTTCCCAGCAAATTAGGGACACTGTTGCTCCTGGGGTATCGGCGAGGACCATTCGCAACCGTCTCCATGAAGCTGGGCTACGGTCCCGCACACCGTTAGGCCGTCTTCCGCTCACGCCCCAACATCGTGCAGCCCGCCTCCAGTGGTGTCGCGACAGGCGTGAATGGAGGGACGAATGGAGACGTGTCGTCTTCAGCGATGAGAGTCGCTTCTGCCTTGGTGCCAATGATGGTCGTATGCGTGTTTGGCGCCGTGCAGGTGAGCGCCACAATCAGGACTGCATACGACCGAGGCACACAGGGCCAACACCCGGCATCATGGTGTGGGGAGCGATCTCCTACACTGGCCGTACACCACTGGTGATCGTCGAGGGGACACTGAATAGTGCACGGTACATCCAAACCGTCATCGAACCCATCGTTCTACCATTCCTAGACCGGCAAGGGAACTTGCTGTTCCAACAGGACAATGCACGTCCGCGTGTATCCCGTGCCACCCAACGTGCTCTAGAAGGTGTAAGTCAACTATCCTGGCCAGCAAGATCTCCGGATCTGTTCCCCATTGAGCATGTTTGGGACTGGATGAAGCGTCGTCTCACGCGGTCTGCACGTCCAGCACGGACGCTGGTCCAACTGAGGCGCCAGGTGGAAATGGCATGGCAAGCCGTTCCACAGGACTACATCCAGCATCTCTACGATCGTCTCCATGGGAGAATAGCAGCCTGCATTGCTGCGAAAGGTGGATATACACTGTACTAGTGCCGACTTTGTGCATGCTCTGTTGCCTGTGTCTATGTGCCTGTGGTTCTGTCAGTGTGATCATGTGATGTATCTGACCCCAGGAATGTGTCAATAAAGTTTCCCCTTCCTGGGACAATGAATTCACGGTGTTCTTATTTCAATTTCCAGGAGTGTAATTAACTGAACCATCACCGTTGATTCCATATTTCCCAAAGTTCCCTGTTAAAAATAATCTATCTGAATTTAATTCTGTTAACAAGACTATGGAAGGGAAGACTTTGTAATTATAAAATCTAGATTTAGCAGGAGCCTTAACTCAGATGTGCTTTCCGACTAATCTACCAATACAGATCGACAGATTTCGTAGTTTCCTGAAATTATCAGCAGTTTTGTGCCAGATTTTTTGCGCCGGTGTTGGTAAATACTGAGGCTTCAAGTGTTCAAACATTTACATCGACGTCTCTGCCGCAATTCGAAAAAAATTGATAGCAGGATGCATATGAAATTCTCCAAATACCTTAAAACTAGCACGTTCGTTTACATTAGCACTACGCCAGTAAGGCCGTAACCAAGAACGCCTTTTAGACTTTATTTGATTAACATCAGTTACGTTGACTAAAGCCAGAACGTCTTCGTCATCCGAGGGAGACATGGTGCCACGTTACTAACGCTTGTATTGGCGGCGGCGAGTCACACGTATGCCCTGCTCGTGCCGTTCTGCTGCCATGCGTCACGTCGCTTATCACGCCACGCCATTTTTTTAATAAAGGATGGGGCCCCTTCACGCCCACACCAACGTGGTGACCAAACCAAAAGTTCTACTGTCACCTCTGTAAACATGTTAGTTTTTGAATCAGGCGTCACAGGATGCGGGCTGTGATGTTGTCCATGCGTCTGGGTAAGATTACTCATTAACGTGGTCCATCAGGAGATAGAAGTGGTCGAAAACGATTGAAGGGTAGTGGTTGTAAGTGCAGAGGAAAAAAAGTTCCAAGACAAGAGCCAAGGGGTAAAAGCCTCTGCGACAGTAGGGCGGGTAGTAAGGGCAGTAGCGGCTTGCTATCTGCGACAGTGCATGCAAGGTGTGGTTGTGTTAGTTCGAGGTATCGTGCATCGTTACCTTTGTCGTTGTTGGAGCTTGTTGCGGCGCTTGCTGCAGTTGCTGCGTCCCTGCAACAGTTCAAGGTCGTTGTAGATTAGTGGGCGATCGGTCATAGATCGGCTCACAGACGGTGTAGGGGTGTGTGTGTGGCTGGTTTGCGTGCGGTTTCCCTGCGGTTGCCTGTTTTTCGGCTGGTCGCACATCTGGGTTTCCAGTAATAACTGTGTTGCAGGGGCTCGCCAGTACAGTCGTGTTAGCGTTCTATGGTCCATAGATGTTTAGTTCCCAGTCAGTAATGTCTTCTGTTATGCTTCCATCTATGGTTGTGGTCGTAGTTACCCAGAGAAAGGATAAACGGGTTGCGCGAGTGTCTCGTGTTATTGTAAAGTCGTGTGGAGAGTTTTTGGAATACCTGCAAGGTGGTATCTAGCCGGTATTCCCGGTGAAGGTCCGCGATGCGTGTGTAGCGCGGAGCGTTGCTTATGATTTTGAGTACTTTGTTCTGTATGAACTGCAGACGGCGCAGGCGAGTTTGCGCAGCGTATCCCCAGACAGGGGCTGCGCACGTCATCAGGGGTCTAATAAGTGTTATGCACATGGACCTAGACACCCTCCTGTTCAGTGTGCTACGCCTGTTAAGCATAGGGTAGAGTTGTTTGAGCCTCGCGTTAGCTTTGTTGGTCACGTGTTGAATGTGGTCCCCCCAGAGTAGTTTCCTGTCCAGCCAGACACCGAGGTATTTGACCTTCTCGCGGAAACGTATTGGGCGTGTGTGTAGTGTTATTGGGTTGCACTGCTGATGTTTGCGCAGTTGCTTCGGTCGTCTAGTGAACAGAACGGCCTCGCACTTGTCGACGTTTACTCTAACACGCCATTTCACCAGCCAAGGCTCCGCCGTTCTGAGTGCAGTCTGTAGTCGTGAGTTAATGTTAGACGGCTTCCAATCTTGAGCAAGGGTGGCAGTGTCATCCGCGTAGATTGCTACCGTCGTGTTATGTGTAGCTGGGAGGTCGTTAATGTAGAGGTTAAACAGCAAGGGCCCTAGGATACTTCCTTGGGGTACTCCTGCCTGTATACCATGTCGTGTCGATTGTTTGCCCTGTACGTCGGTGTTGAAACTTCTGTCCGTGAGATATAAGTGTATGAGACGTACGAGCCCGTCGGGGAACCCTGCGTCGCTAAGTTTGCGTATTAGGCCGTTGTGCCATAAACGATCGAAAGCTTTTTCGATGTCCAGGAACACCGCCCCAGTTGCCTTGTTTGTGTTGTATCCGTGTGTTATGTATTCAACGACGCGGAGGAGTTGTTGTGTTGTTGAGTGGTGATTCCTGAAACCGAATTGCTCCGGTCTCAGGGTGTCGTTTGTGATGCAGTGCCTGGTGAGTCGTTTTAATATTACCTTCTCAACGATCTTGCTGAGCGTGCTCAGCAGACTGATGGGTCGGTAATTTTGTGGGAGGGAGTGGTCTTTCCCCGGCTTCCTGAACATCAGGACCTTGGCCGTCTTCCAAAAGGCGGGGAAGTGTTGGTGCTTGAGTATGGCATTCGTGATGTGTGTTAGGTAGTCTACAGCTTTGTCCGTGAACTCCTGGAGGACACGGTTTTGAATGCCATCGTGACCAGGGGCCTTCCTAGCGGTGGTATGCATGCATGATGGCCCATTTGACTTCTGCTGTACTAGCTTGTCGGATGTTGTTGCGCGCCGGTTGGGCCAAGATGCGTGTGACCTTCTGGTCCGTAGCAAGTGTGAACGCTGGGTCTGAGGGATCCAGGTTCGGTGTGAATGACGCTGCGAGTGTGTGGGCCATCAGTTCCGCTTTTTCTTCCGCAGAATATGCTGGTCCGTCGGGCCCTTGTAACGTGGGGGTGTACAGTTTCTCCCTGGTGAAGTGTCGGGCTAGCTGCCACACGCCAGGTGGCGTGGTGTCCAGCCCTTCGAGTTTCTGGTCCCACTGTTGTGTCTTGGATGTTTGTATTTTTTCCCGGATTATACCCTGGAGCCTGTTAATGTGCTGTTTGAAGTGCTGGCGCCTGGTACGCTGCCAGTGTCTCCTGAGGCGGTTCCTCATTGAGATTAGGCCCAGGATTTCCTGGGGCAGGGCAGCACTGTGTTGTTGTGGCGTGCGGATTGGTATGGTGTCGGCTATTGCGTCCTGGACGGCGTCAGTGAGGGTTTCAACTGCCTCGTCAATTTGGGCTGTCTCGTTAATCGCGTGGATGGGTGGGATGCGACTGTCAAGCGTTTTCTTGAACTGGGTGCAATTCGCGCGCCTGTAGTCTAACATCTTGCGTTGTTCCATGTGCTGCAGTGTTTCTTCAATGTACAGTATAACGGGTTGGTGATTTGAGGGCAGATCGTTTTCGACGGCAACGTTGAGTGTCGTTGTTATGTCCTTGATGAGGGCCATGTCTAACACGTCTGGCCTGTGTCCCCTCCGGTAGGGAATGTGCGTCGGTTCGGTCCGCGCTAGTGTGATGTAGTTTCGTCCTAGTGCGTGTTCGTATAGTTTCTTGCCGTTGGAGTTTCGTATTCGTGAGTTCCAGTCCGGGTGTTTTGCGTTAAGATCTCCAGCGGCTATTACGCGCGGTGATATGTTGAGTATTATGCTGATGTCGCGTGTTTTAATGTTTTTAGGGCTGTTGTATACTGACACCAGTGTAGTGTAAGCTCCGTTGAACTTGACCCTGACGGCGGTTGCCTCTAGTTTTTCAAGTTCAGGGAGCACTATGTTTGTGTGTTCTATGTCTTTGTGTATGATGATGGCTGTTCCGCCGTGACCGGAGCTGTCCGGTCGGTCGGTACGATAGACGCAGTAGCCGGTGAAGTTTAGTTGGTTGCGTGGTTTGAGCTTTGTTTCGCTCAATAGGGCGATAAGGATGCCCTTACGCTCCATGAGCGCGGCAAATTCCGCCCTTTTGTTGTTGTTCCCGTCTGCATTCCAGAACAGGATCCGTGTTAGTGTCTGGTTGTTTGCGATGGGGGTGGGGTGTGGCGTGTCACCATGTATGGGTGTAAACAGTGTGGTGAACGCTGTTTGTATGGCGGCCCAGTACTACCCAGGTTGAACAGTCGAGAGCTGCGTGAAGAGTGTGGTGACGACCGCCATGATCTTGCTAAAGATCTGAGCGGTCGTGTAATGGGGTAATATTGTTTCCAATAAACCCCCAAATGTTGTGTCGGTGTTGTGTGTGTCGGCCTGTGGCTCGGTTGTGGTGTTGGCGGCCGCTGATGCGGGTGTTGGCGTTATGTGTGGGCTGACGCTTGTGTTGTTGTTATGTGGAACACTTTGAGGTGCCTGTGTGTCAGTCGTGGTGGGGGGTGGAGTAGTGTGTGTGCTGGTGCCGCTGGCTTGCTGACTGTGTGGCTGTGTGTCATTGTTTTGTTGTCGCTGGGTATTTTGTTGTGGTGCACGTGTGTTCCCGCTCCGCGTGTTCGCCTACGCCTTCTCTGGGTTTTTGGTTCTGGGGTTCCTTGTGTGAGTGTGTTTTCCTGTGTGTCGTGTGTAGGTTCGCAGGCAGTGGCTTCAGGGGGTGGGGTTGTGTTGTTTTTGGGGGCTGGTGTTGGTACCGGTGTGGTTGCAGTGTCGTGTGTTGGCTGAGGCGACTGTGTTGTTGTCGCAGCGGTTGTGTTAGGTGCGTGTGCTGGGCGCAGAGGTTCCGCGGCCTGCTCCGCTCCTCCAGGGCGTGTAGCCATGGCGAACGACACTCCGTTCCTCACAGGGTTTGGTGCGGGCCTTGGACGTGTTATGACGTTGGGTGGCTTCGACTTTTGATTTTTGCGCCTTTGCGCCTCTCTGTATACGTCGCAGCCCCTGTAGTTGGCCGCATGGCCTTGGCCACAGTTGGCGCAACGGCGTATGTTTTCGTGTATTAGTGTACATGCGTTGGATGCGTGTTTGCCAGCGTATCCGCGGCAACGGGGTGCCAGGCCGCAACGGAGGGCCGAATGACCGAACCGCTGGCAGTTGTTACATTGTTGTGGGACCTGTGGCGGTTCGTATATCTCTACCCTTACATCCATCCGCAGAAGGCTTTTCATCTGCAGAAGGCCGCGGGAGGCGGCCGTGTCGGCCATCTCGACCAGGTAGTGTGGTAGTCGGTGGTGGGAGCGGAAGCCTGTCATCCTGGAAGCACTTTTGCAGTCGAATCCAAGGAAGTTGCGCGCGCCGGCCGCGGTGGTCTGGCGGTTCTGGCGCTGCAGTCCGGAACCGCGGGACTGCTACGGTCGCAGGTTCGAATCCTGCCTCGGGCATGGGTGTGTGTGATGTCCTTAGGTTAGTTAGGTTTAAGTAGTTCTAAGTTCTAGGGGACTTATGACCTAAGATGTTGAGTCCCATAGTGCTCAGAGCCATTTTTTTTGAAGTTGCGCGCCGCTTGTACTGTGCTGTTTGGGGTACTGGGGTCCACTCCCTTTACCACGTACTGCTGTGTCCGTTCTTCGGCGGTCCTGTACGTGTAATGTTCGATCCCCTTTTTTTTGAGGAAGATAAGGAGATCTTTATATTCATTGTTAGTTGATACGTACAGTGAGGCCCTATCCCCAGAGTACTTCGTGTGTAGCGTGCAAGGTGAGTGCCTTTCCGCGAATGTTGTGTTGAGGACGCTGAGGTCCCCGTAGTTCTGTATAACGACGGGGAGAAAACCAGTCTTCTCTTGTGCGGGCGTAGCTGCGGTTGGTACTTGTGTGGTGTTGCTGACCGCAGGTCGGGTCGTGTTTGTTGTTGTGTTGGTGTTCCTAACCGGAAGTGCGGGTTTTGGTGTAGGTAGCAGCGCCTTTCGGCTACCTTGCGAGTGTGGTTGCTCGCTTGTTTGCGTGGTGTTTCTCTGTTTGCGTCGTGGGCCCTCCACCTGCCAGGGCCCAGTGTAGTGTTGTTCTGTGTCCGCATCTGGAGCTGCTGGTTCCGCCGTTGGAGTCAGGTGCCGCAGTGGGACAGTGGTGCATGAGTCACCAGTTGCAGGTGAATGTAGTGTACTTGTCCGCGTGGGGGACTCACTTGGGCCGCAGAGGTCGGTTATCAATCGACGTTGGCTCAGCAGTTCCTGCGCTTGCGCAGCGATCTGCCGGTCCTTGTCGGCCAACACCTAATCAACGGCGGCAAGCGGGACGCTGACGTCGACGGGAACAGCCGACTCTCGCGCCTCTTTAGCTGCAGCCTTGCTGCGGGTTGGGGCGGGGGAAACACCGGCGGAATCTGCCATCTTAGTGTTTGCAGGAGCTTTATTTGGTGTGGGTAGGCACGACAATTATACTTTTTCTGAAAAGAAAAGGCTAACAAGTAGGTCCTACAGAAGAGGGGGAATGCCCTACGACCTAGCGCGCGCCGTTGGTGCAGTGGCGCGGCACCTACAGGAGGTGCGGAGGAAGAGAAGTGGCCTACAGAGTGTAACCCTGATCCTATGTCCGCACCACTGTCCTGTTTGACAAGGCTGACAACGGAAAGATGGTGGCTCCTTACCCCAAAAGTTTTCGGCGGCCACTGCTGACGTTATTTTTTAATAATTGATGTTAGAAGCCTGGATCGAACCTAGGACGTAAAGATACGAGTCTCTGCGCAGACATCGTCAAGTACGTATGTAAATGATGACAACAACATCTAATGAAGAGATCTACCACCTTATGGTGTGCTGCAAAGGGTATTGCTGGTACCATTGTCACTTTGTCCATTAAATGTCGGGCATGCAGCCGCGCAGATAAAATTTCCTCCACTGATATTTCGGCCGACTACCGTCCGGCCATCCTCAGAGTAAGTCACAAGACTGACGACAAGATGCCAAGCGCGGCCTTATACGCTCTACCGCGGCGGTACAGCGCATGCGGGGTCACAGATGCTGGTCGGCGGCAGAGAAATACGCTTACACATGCGCCGCCTGTGGCGAAGGCGTACAGTAATTCGATTCGCTTATAAATGCATGATCGGCGTCGGTAACACCATGACGACTTCTCTGTAGTTCAATTACCCCACGAGCCGGATTCCATGCTTTGTCTAAATTAAAACAAATATCTCTGTTTATTCAATTATTGCCTAATCTAATCTCTATAGCTTCCTTGAAGACAGATTTCCAAAAGGAAGAAGTGGATGTTAAAATCACAGTAATTCACGGAATGCCCTTTATCAATACAATTTTCGGCCACATCTGACTTGTCTGGGTGTAACAAGCGTGTGTATCTTCGATGCTCCACACATCTCTCATGAACTGTCCGTGTTATTTGACCTATGTACGACTTCTCACAATTTCCGCAAGGAATCTAATACACACCCGCTTTACGAAGCTGTAAATCGTCCTTCTCAGAGCCGAGTACAGCTGAAATCTTCGTGGGGGGCCGAAAGATCACATTAACACATTGTTTCTCAAGAATACGGCCTGTTTTCGAGGAAAGAGCACACACATAGGGCAAAAAAGGCACTAGATCTGAATGAATTACTATCTTATTCCCCATCACATACCTGCATTCTAGGAAGAATACGGCCTGTTTTCGAGGAAAGAGCACACACATAGGGCAAAAAAGGCACTAGATCTGAATGAATTACTATCTTATTCCCCATCACATACCTGCATTCTAGGTTTTGCATTGAATGTTCTACGAATTTGTCCGCAGCTCGTGGTCGTGTGGTAGCGTTCTCGCTTCCCACGCCCGGGTTCCCGGGTTCGATTCCCGGCGGGGTTAGGGATTTTCTCTGCCTCGTGATGACTGGGTGTTGTGTGATGTCCTTAGGTTCGTTAGGTTTAAGTAGTTCTAAGTTCTAGGGGACTGATGACCATAGATGTTAAGTCCCATAGTGCTCAGAGCCATTTTTTGAACCTCTACGAATTTGTTGCAGAGAAAATCAAAAATGGTTCAAATGGCTCTGAGCACTATGGGACTCAACTGCTGAGGTCATTAGTCCCCTAGAACTTAGAACTAGTTAAACGTAACTAACCTAAGGACATCACACACATCCATGCCCGAGGCAGGATTCGAACCTGCGACCGTAGCGGTCTCGCGGTTCCAGACTGCAGCGCCAGAACCGCGCGGCGGAGAAAATCCGTTCGATTTAAAAATGCTCTTGAGGTATGTGAGCTCTTCTTACAAATTGTCTTTATCGGATATACAGTGCGACCTATGCATTAAGGTCTTAAGCACATCTCCTTTCAGAGAGGCTGCGGTTTGTAGTAATTGACGGAAAGTAATCGAGTAAAACAGAAGTAATTTCTGGCGTTCCCCAAGGTAGCGTTATACGCACTTTGTTGTTCCTTATCTATATAAACGATTTGGGAGACTATCTGAACAGCCGTCTTAGGTTGTTTGCAGATGACGCTGTCGTTTATCGATTAATAAAGTCATCAGAAGTTCAAAACAAATTGCAATACGATTTAGAAGAGATATCTAAATGGTGCGAAAATTGGCAGTTGACACTAAATATAACGATGAGTGTGAGGTTATCCACATGAGCACTGAACGAAATCCGTTAAACATCGGTTACACGATAAATCAGTCAAATCTAAAGGCCATGAATTCAACTAAATACCCGGGAATTACAATTGCGAACAACTTAAATCGGAAGGAATACATAGAAAATGTTGTGGGGAAGGCTAACCAAAGACTGCGTTTCATTGGCAGGACACTTAGAAAATGTAACAGATCTACTAAGGAGACTGCCTATACTACGCTTGTCTGTCATCTTTTGGAATACTGCTGCGCGGTGTGGGATCCTTACCAGATAGGAGTGACGGAGTACATCGAAAAGTTTAAAGAAGGGCAGCATTATCGTGAAATATGGGAGAGAGTGTCACTGAAATTATGCAGGATTTGTGCTGGACATCAGTAAAACAAGGACGTTTTTTGTTGCCGCGGAATCTTCTCACTAAATCCCAAGCACCAACTTTCTCCTCCGAATGCGAAAATATTCTGTTGACACCGAGCTACATAGGGAGAAACGATCACCACGATAAAATAAGGGAAGTCGGAGCTCGTACGGAAAGATATAGGTGTTCGTTCTTTCCACGCGCTATACGAGACTGTAATAATAGAGAATTGTGAAGGCAGTTCGTTGAACCCTCTGCCAGGCACTTAAATGTGATTTGTAGAGTATTTATGTAGATGTAGATGTAGATGTAGAAGACGATGATTATTTTAGTTCGTGGGGCGCTCAACGGCGTGATTATCAGTGCCTGGACTAATTCCCAATCTTTTCTCTGTCTAGTCTCTCAATTTTCCTGAATGACGATGAAATGATGAAGACAACGCAGACACCCAATCTCCGGGCGGAGAAAATCCCGGACCCGGTCGGGAATCGAAGCCTGGACCCCGTGATCCAGAGGCAGCAACGCTATCTCGTGATCAGAACAGTGTTCTGTGAACTTGTGGCCGCATTATGTCGGAGCTAAGTGAATTCGAACGTGGGAAAATTGTTTGTAGTCGCATGGTGGTTGTTTCATTAACCAAGATAGCCGAAGAGTGTGGCGTACCGAAGATTCATACGGCATACAGGGAAAGAAGAGAAACGTCGTACGCTAAGTTCAAATGGTTCAAATGGCGCTGAGCACTATGCGACTTAACTTCTGAGCTCATCAGTCGCCTAGAACTTAGAACTAATTAAACCTAAGTAACCTAAGGACATCGCACACATGCATGCCCGAGGCAGGATTCGAACGCGCGACCGTAGTGGTCGCTCGGTTCCAGACTGTAGCGCCTAGAACCGCACGGCCAGTCCGGCCGGCATCCGCTAAGTCACTGCGCTGACTGAAGCGTGTGTTCAATGATCGTGACGGTCGGTCGTTGAAAAGGATTGTGACGAAAAGTAAGAGGACAGCTGAAAAGGTGTATTCGCGAATCCTCTCAGCAGAAGCTGCAAGTGGCAGGACGAGATGAAATTCCAGAACCACTCATCAGTAATGCAAATGCCCGTAGCAGGAAATATGGTGCCAGGGCCATAAAACCTGAACTATGGGGCAGTGGAAGAAAATAATTTGCTTGCATGAGTCTTGTTGCACATTTTTTTCTGAATTCTGGCCGTCTTTGCATTCCTACAGTGAAACGGCGGGGAGAGCTGCGTACCAAGACGATAGGGCCCTTGTTTAAAGAGCTTTCACTGTCCAGGACCACTTCATTGAGAACGAGGATGAAGTCTCACATCACTCATGGCCTCTACAGTGACCAGATCTCAGTGTTCAAATGGCTCTGAGCACTATGGGACTTAACATCTGAGGTCATCAGTCGCCTAGAACTTAGAACTACTTAAACCTAACTAAATTATTTATTTGCTTTCGTACGGTAACCGTCAGGTACGGCGCAGTGGTAAGGTGTGGGTGGATCATAATTCTCGAGTACGGTGGTTCAAATACTCGTAAAGGCCAATTAATTTTATGTTTTCCAGGTGTCGCTAAATGCTTTAAGTCGTATACCGAGATATCGGATTTTCATAGTCGTTTCCATTTCGCGACCGATCGTAACTTACTTTCTGGACAGCCCTCGTAGAAAATACTAACACAAGAAGGGGTAGGTTCATCACACACATCCATGCCCGAGGAAGGATTCGAACCTGTGACCGTAGCGGTCGCGCGGATTCAGACTGAAGCACCTAGAACCGCTCGTCCACACCGGCCGGCGATCTCAGTGTTAGTAAACCTTTGTAGTCTACTTTGGAGAGAAGGGTGTGTGATGGTTACCCCACCTCCATCATCGTTACCATGTCTTGCCACAATTTTGCAGGAATAATAGAATAATATTCCCTTGAAAAGCAGACAGGACCCGTATTTATTCCGTAACCACTGCAAGCTGTTCTTATTGCCAACGGTTAACCTAAACCGTATTTAACCTGGTAATATAAACCGTTTTTGGGATTTCCATATTTTCCTCCACCCCTACTAACTTGCGCGCGCTTCATTAGAACAGACTGATGCAGCCACCACACATTCCGCTCTATAAAGGCCCCATTTCTTAGCCCGTCATTTCTTGGCGTGAAGAGACACTTCATATGGATTACGTAGCACCAGTTACATTTTATCAGTTGAAATTGACTGCCGATTTCATAACGGCTGTGACTTCGAAAATAATTTGCCAGACGAAGCTGGCTTACCAAAATGTGTTTTTCGATGTGGAGAATGCTTCGACAATGTAAATCGGTGCGACAAATTTGAAATTCACAGGAAAAGAGGTGTAAGCTTAAGAAAACTAAAGGTGATATACAACTTGTACAAGAGCGAAGACAAGAATGGAAGACGAAGAGAGATATGTTCAGATTAGAAAGAATGTACGGAAGGGATGCATTTCTCTTTTCTGCACTGTTAAGCTTCCATACTGAAGAAGGATTGAAGCCAAAGAAAGGATGATTATAAAGCTAAATAAAAACTAGAATTTAATATTTGCTGACAATAATGTAGGTTGCAAACACCAAGTCTCGTTTAAATCTTCAGTGGAAGTCAAGAAGGAATATAGAACATACACTCCTGGAAATGGAAAAAAGAACACATTGACACCGGTGTGTCAGACCCACCATACTTGCTCCGGACACTGCGAGAGGGCTGTACAAGCAATGATCACACGCACGGCAGAGCGGACACACCAGGAACCGCGGTGTTGGCCGTCGAATGGCGCTAGCTGCGCAGCATTTGTGCACCGCCGCCGTCAGTGTCAGCCAGTTTGCCGTGGCATACGGAGCTCCATCGCAGTCTTTAACACTGGTAGCATGCCGCGACAGCGTGGACGTGAACCGTATGTGCAGTTGACGGACTTTGAGCGAGGGCGTATAGTGGGCATGCGGGAGGCCGGGCGGACGTACCGCCGAATTGCTCAACACGTGGGGCGTGAGGTCTCCACAGTACATCGATGTTGTCGCCAGTGGTCGGCGGAAGGTGCACGTGCCCGTCGACCTGGGACCGGACCGCAGCGACGCACGGATGCACGCCAAGACCGTAGGATCCTACGCATTGCCGTAGGGGACCGCACCGCCACTTCCCAGCAAATTAGGGACACTGTTGCTCCTGGGGTATCGGCGAGGACCATTCGCAACCGTCTCCATGAAGCTGGGCTACGGTCCCGCACAGCGTTAGGCCGTCTTCCGCTCACGCCCCAACATCGTGCAGCCCGCCTCCAGTAGTGTCGCGACAGGCGTGAATGGAGGGACGAATGGAGACGTGTCGTCTTCAGCGATGAGAGTCGCTTCTGCCTTGGTGCCAATGATGGTCGTATGCGTGTTTGGCGCCGTGCAGGTGAGCGCCACAAGCAGGACTGCATACGACCGAGGCACACAGGGCCAACACCTGGCATCATGGTGTGGGGAGCGATCTCCTACACTGGCCGTACACCACTGGTGATCGTCGAGGCGACACTGAATAGTGCACGGTACACCCAAAGTCATCGAACCCATCGTTCTACCATTCCTAGACCGGCAAGGGAAATTGCTGTTCCAACAGGACAATGCACGTCCGCATATATCCCGTGCCACCCAACGTGCTCTAGAAGGTGTAAGTCAACTACCCTGGCCAGCAAGATCTCCGGATCTGTCCCCCATTGAGCATGTTTGGGACTGGATGAAGCGTCGTCTCACGCGGTCTGCACGTCCAGCACGAACGCTGGTCCAACTGAGGCGCCAGGTGGAAATGGCATGGCAAGCCGTTCCACAGGACTACATGCAGCATCTCTACGATCGTCTCCATGGGAGAATAGCAGCCTGCATTGCTGCGAAAGATGTATATACACTGTACTAGTGCCGACATTGTGCATGCTCTGTTGCCTGTGTCTATGTGCCTGTGGTTCTGCCAGTGTGATCATGTGACGTATCTGACCCCAGGAATGTGTCAATAAAGTTTCCCTTTCCTGGGAAATTGAATTCACGGTGTTCTTATTTCAATTTCCAGGAGTGTATTTAACGAATTGCATAGTGCACTGGGGACATAATACGAATTGGAAGTATACAGAAAATGGGCTTACTAAAAACTAAACTAAACCCCGTCCGAACAGGCCATGAAGGCCCAAAGGTACCGACAGCCACCGTGTCATCCTCAGCCTACAGGCGTCACTGGATGCGGATGTGGAGGGGCATGTGGTGAGCACACCGCTCACCCGACTGCATGTCACTTTACGATACCGGAGCCGCTACTTCTCAATCAAGTAGCTCCTCAGGTTTCCTCACAAGGGCTGAGTGCACCCCGCTCGGCAACAGCGCTCGGCAGACTGGATGGTCACCCATCCTAGTGCTAGCCCAGCCCGACAGCGCTTAACTTCGGTGATCTGACGGTAACCGATGTTACCACTGCGGCAAGTCCATTGGCTGAAAAAGGACTTACTAAGAAACAGAAAAGAGATTATCGACAAACATGATATAAAAACTTGGGCACTACATAGCAGATGAATTAAAGGTCGCCTGATACCTTGGAAGCTAAATAAGGGAGGACGGACTAATCATGGACTTCAAGAAGCAGAACGGCACAGTTAAAGAAGTCTGCCGAATGTCTAGACCTTAATCTGAGAAATAAATTTCGCAGAACGTATTGTAAATATGGAGTGGGTTATGAACTGTGGTAAATTCGGAGTGGAAGAAGACTGAAGCGTTTGAGATATCTTAGAGAAGAATACAGAAATGAAGCGGACTGATTAGACAACAGACAGTCGGTGAGGAACGGAATATATACGAGGGCAGTCCAGAAAGTAAGTTACGATTGATCGCGAAATGAAAATCACAGTGAAAATCAGAAATCTTTCATTTGTAACAGTTAGCTACACCTTTCAGCTACTTCTCTACGTAGTCGCCGTTCTGACTCAGACATTCGTCGTAGCGTTGTACCAACTTTCCAATACCCTCATCATAGAAGGCAGCCACCAGTGCTTTCCGCCAGTTCTCTACGCTGGCCTAAAGCTCGTTGTCTGTGCCAAAATGTTGTCTTCATAGCCAGCGGTTCGTTTGAGCAGAGATGAAACTCAGTGGGAGACAATTACGGGCTGTATTGAGGGTAACCAAACATTTCCAATTGAAACGATGCAGGAACATCTTCATTGCCCCTGCAGAATGAGGCTGAGAATCGTCTTGAAGAAGAAACCACACGACAGTTATGTAACGTTGGTTGCATAGCTTCAGGAAAAAATTCTCACCAGGCCCTCGTACTTGGCGGGAGACACTATTTTCTATAACATCTTTACGCGCTCACTAAGAGCTCAGGAATTAAAAGAGCGACATAAGTCTACCTAGAGTCATACTGGAGACACTGCCCAACACATCTTTGTAAAGCTTTATCGGATTTTCATAGTCGTTTCCATTTCGCGACCGATCGTAACTTACTTTCTGGACACCCTCGTAGAAAATACACTCCTGGAAATTGAAATAAGAACACCGTGAATTCATTGTCCCAGGAAGGGGAAACTTTATTGACACATTCCTGGGGTCAGATACATCACATGATCACACTGACAGAACCACAGGCACATAGACACAGGCAACACAGCATGCACAATGTCGGCACTAGTACAGTGTATATCCACCTTTCGCAGCAATGCAGGCTGCTATTCTCCCATGGAGACGATCGTAGAGATGCTGGATGTAGTCCTGTGGAACGGCTTGCCATGCCATTTCCACCTGGCGCCTCAGTTGGACCAGCGTTCGTGCTGGACGTGCAGACCGCGTGAGACGACGCTTCATCCAGTCCCAAACATGCTCAATGCGGGACAGATCCGGAGATCTTGCTGGCCAGGGTAGTTGACTTACACCATCTAGAGCACGTTGGGTGGCACGGGATATATGCGGACGTGCATTGTCCTGTTGGAACAGCAAGTTTCCTTGCCGGTCGAGGAATGGTAGAACGATGGGTTCGATGACGGTTTGGATGTACCGTGCACTATTCAGTGTCCCCTCGACGATCACCAGTGGTGTACGGCCAGTGTAGGAGATCGCTCCCCACACCATGATGCCGGGTGTTGGCCCTGTGTGCCTCGGTCGTATGCAGTCCTGATTGTGGCGCTCACCTGCACGGCGCCAAACACGCATACGACCATCATTGGCACCAAGGCAGAAGCGACTCTCATCGCTGAAGACGACACGTCTCCATTCGTCCCTCCATTCACGCCTGTCGCGACACCACTGGAGGCGGACTGCACGATGTTGGGGCGTGAGCGGAAGACGGCCTAACGGTGTGCGGGACCGTAGCCCAGCTTCATGGAGACGGTTGCGAATGGTCCTCGCCGATACCCCAGGAGCAGCAGTGTCCCTAATTTGCTGGGAAGTGGCGGTGCGGTCCCCTACGGCACTGCGTAGGATCCTACGGTCTTGGCGTGCATCCGTGCGTCGCTGCGGTCCGGTCCCAGGTCGACGGGCACGTGCACCTTCCGCCGACCACTGGCAACAACATCGATGTACTGTGGAGACCTCACGCCCCACGACTTGAGCAATTCGGCGGTACGTCCACCCGGCCTCCCGCATGCCCACTATACGCCCTCGCTCAAAGTCCGTCAACTGCCATACGGTTCACGTCCACGCTGTCGCGGCATGCTACCAGTGTTAAAGACTGCGATGGAGCTCCGTATGCCACGGCAAACTGGCTGACACTGACGGCGGCGGTGCACAAATGCTGCGCAGCTAGCGCCATTCGACGGCCAACACCGCGGTTCCTGGTGTGTCCGCTGTGCCGTGCCTGTGATCATTGCTTGTACAGCCCTCTCGCAGTGTCCGGAGCAAGTATGGTGGGTCTGACACACCGGTGTCAATGTGTTCTTTTTTCCATTTCAAGGAGTGTACTAACAGAAGAAGGGGTAGGTTCATGGTTCATCTGGGAAAAGTTTTCGTGGTATTACAAGGAAGAAAACAGAGCGATGTTTTAATTCCCCATTATCACAAGGTCACTGGAGACAGAGCACAAGTGTCGTTGAGGGAATGATGGAGGAACGAAACAGGTTGTGTGTGATCCATAAGAATTATCTCGGTATACGACTTAAAGCATTTAGCGACACCTGGAAAACATAAAATTATTTGGCCTTAACGTGTATTTGAACCACCGTACTCCCGAATTATGGTCCACCCACACCTTACCACTGCGCCGTACCCGTCGGTTACCGTACGAAAGCAAACAAAATTGCAAGGGAAGATTGATATAGGAAAAGGCTACATCTACTCTGATATGAAAATAGTAGCACAGGTGAGAATTTCGTGGTGTGATGCACCAAACCTTTTAGAAGACTGAGGAGCCAAAAACAAGGTCATTAGACAGGCATGTGGAATAGATTTCGGTCTTCCTAGATAAGGGCCTCCTATTCTAAAACTCCCTGTTTTCTTACCCTCAAGCCGAATGTGGCGTAGCAAATTATTACGAGTTGTCATCTTGAATTCGATAGGTAGCTTGGCATGCAGCCGCGAGGAGAGCAGATTTAGTTCTCACGCTGGCACAGACGAAAACGGCTACTGGACCGAGCGAACCGTATACTTATTTAATGCTGAAGAGAAAACACTAGAGAGGAGATCGAAACATTAGATTCTGAGGAGGTGAGAGGGATAAGACGAGAAAGAACAACGAGGTTCTGGGAAATGAGGCAGCCGGCCGCTGTGGCCGAGCGGTTTTAGGCGCTTCAGTCCGCAACCACGCGGCTGCTAGGGTCGCAGGTTCGAATCCGGCCTCGGACATGGATGTTGTAGTGTAACGACGTAAGTTCTTTATAAATGATTTTCTTTCGACATATGACCATATGTAGACTTCGTCACCTACGTCAGTTACAACCCACTTCAAAATTATTTATATTCTTTTTAAATTGTCATAGAATGGTTCTTGAACGAAACTGTAAAACATCATTTGAGTCGTATGCACAGAATTACGTCACTCGGGTCAATTGGTTTGCGTTAACTTTTTCAATTTTAGATGTCGTTTGTTTCTCCTCAGAAATTATATTGATACACGTTATCTGATTTAATCGAAATTAGAACCACACATTGAATAAACTTTTTGAGATTCAAAGTTGCGATGAACGCTGTCAAAATTCAATAATCTTGTCAAATATATTATTAATCCATTCACATAATTCTTCATAAATAAATCCTCAGAACACGTATTTCAACTTTAGTTGCATCCACTAGTTTATTATCTTCCTACATACAGACGTGAACCTGAGCCTTGACAAGATAGGACTAACATTGTCAATAAGATTAAACTTCCTATGATATCATTGTTGTACAAAAAATTTACATATTTTCATTTATTAATTTTTAGAAGCACGACGCAACAAATCGGTTTCAAAATCTTCTGTTGCTCTTTGGCTGTCGACCCGTGACGTGTAGTGGCCAGCAATTTTCTCTCTGGTCCCGGCAGCGAAGATGCTGTCTCCGTTCGTTGCGCCGCCCTCTCCGTACATGAAACATAAAAAATAAATACAAAAACTTTAGATAATTCACAGCTATTACAAAAATATTACAAAAAATACATAAACAAAATAAATTAAACTTATATTCACCTGCAAACTGGGCTGACACTGGTGGATGGGTGACGCTTCAATTTCGCGTCCCACTACATGTGTGTGATGCCCTTAGGTTAGTTATGTTTACGTAGTTCTAAGTCTAGGGGACTGATGACCTCAGATGTTAAGCCCCATAGTGCTCAGAGCCATTTGCATTATTTGAAAGTAGGAAAGGAAAGGCTAAGAAATCTTATATAATACTGGTGCCATAGTAGGACAAATTCGTGAGAAAGAAGTAAGTGTTGCAGTTCAGTTCATCAGTTTTTATACAGGTTAACTGTATACTTCGTTCATGAAAAGAATATACCTGATGTCAACACAAACGCGACGACTGATCAGCAGCCGCAGCACACGTTCACTCGTGATATTACGCCCTTGGAAGTAGGACCTACTTATGTATTAGATATCTTATTACATTGTTCCTGTAAATGAAATTTTAAGATATTCTAACGTGTTAACAGCCACGAAAGTTTTTTTCCCTATCTAACATCAGTTACGTAATTTTTATATAAAAAATTGAGAGTCGCAGTCTCTGTGTTGTTATGTTCTGATTGTCGCGTTGTTAAAACGCTATTTTGTAAAGAATTCGTGTTAGTATTTTGCAACTATGACTTATTAAACTGGTTTCTTTGGAACTGAAATTATTACATTCTTCTTGAAGTCTGAGAGCATTTCGCCTGTCTCACACAACCTGCTCAGCAGACGGAAAAGTTTTGTCATGGCTAGCTCTCCCAAGGCAATCAGTAATCTAACGAAATGTTGTCTACTGCAGGAGCCTTGTTTCGACATAGGTTTTTCAGCGCTCTGTCAAATATTTCACGCCGTGTCATATCTCCCATCTCAGCTTCATCTAGGCCCTCTTCAATTTTCATACTATTGCCCTCAAGTACGTCGCCCTTCTATAGAAACTCTGCATATTCCTTGCACTTCCTGTTTTCCCTTCTGTGTGTAGAACTAGTTTCCATCTGGGATCTTGACATTCATACAAGTTGTTATCTTCTCTCCAAAGGTCTCTTTAATTTTCCTGTAAGCGGAATTTGTGCTTCTAAAGCCTTACATTTGTGCTATATTTTGCACTTCCTGACAATCCCATTTTTAGACGTTTGTATTCCCTTTCGCCTGCTTCATTTACAGCGTTTTTATATGTTCTCATTTCAAGAATTAAATTCAATACCTCTTGTGTTAACCAAGGATTTCTATAAGCCCTCATCTTTTTAGCTACCTGATTATGTTCTGCCTTCAATACTTCAGCTCTCAAAGCTGCCAATTTTCTTCTACTGCATCCCTTTCCCCTATTCTTGTCAATCGTTCCTTAATGCTCCCTTAGAAGCTCTCTACAACCTCCGGTTCTTTCTGTTTACACAGGTACCCTTTTTGCAGTTTCGTCAATTTTGATCTGCAGTTCATAACGAATAAATTGTAGTCAGAGTGCACATCTTGCCTCTGGAAATGTCTTACAGTTTAAAATCTGGTCCATGGCGGGCGGGTGTCTAATAAACACACTGCACAGAAAATTCCTAATAACGTTTTGCGCACAAGTTTCCAGTTTTCATTGGAAACGTGAATTCTTACTAATCGATATTTTATAAAAGATTGTTAATAAAGGTTGTTTTAAATAAGAAAACGTTATAAATAAATTTTAGGGTAAAAACAGAAAAACAAATACATTTTATTTGAGCTACTTCCACTGTTTTATACCACGTATGTCGTTTCAGACGTGCCAGAATGATAAGCGTCGTATAAATATGGAAAACAATAATTTTCACGGCATCGAGCACATCCCCGATTGGTGCATCTTTACAAATGCCACCGTAGCACTGCAATATTAACCCAAAAGAACTGACCTAGCGGCTACTGAAGGTATTTGTTGCGAGAAAAGACGTTTTTACGCTGACAGACGTAAAAAGCTGTGTCACACGCCATTGCCGAGTGCTGGCGGGGCCCAGAAGGGCACGCCACAGAAGAAGAGGTAATGTGGCCCTTGGAGGCCTTTGTGGATTCTGTTGTTGACAGACTCGTTAGCAACGTAGCTTAAGACAGTTACAGTATTCAAATGTATTTCTCGAACTCGGATATGGAAGCAGTTCAGATATCAGCAGCGAACTGGCTGTAAATAATACCTTTAGCGACTTCAGTAATTAAATGTATGGTGAAATTCCTGAAATACGCTTTCGCGTCCCACGTAGCTCATGCAGAAAAGTTACCCTGTATTTAAGTTACGAAGTTTCGTCACTCTTGTTTTCAGTTGCGATACTATGTTATCTAAGAACGAGAGAATATTACGCTTCCGCCTCATACCACAAGGAGCGTACGGTAATGGTGCAGTTTTCTCGAATGTTATTTTATTCTGTTTAAAAATTAAATGGCATTCGGAGCTACACGGTTTCTCTGCTCGACTGTTTTTACGTCTTAACTGCAACTGCTCACATTGTAACATCCCCTTAGAAAAATTACTGAATTACTGTGCTGATAGACCTCTTACGTTAACTGATTTTCAAACAGCTGAGCAGAACTGAACGTGGTCAGACATTTCTGTCTTTACCTATTCTGATCAACACTAAACTGACACACAATATACACTCCTGGAAATGGAAAAAAGAACACATTGACACCGGTGTGTCAGACCCACCATACTTGCTCCGGACACTGCGAGAGGGCTGTACAAGCAATGATCACACGCACGGCAGAGCGGACACACCAGGAACCGCGGTGTTGGCCGTCGAATGGCGCTAGCTGCGCAGCATTTGTGCACCGCCGCCGTCAGTGTCAGCCAGTTTGCCGTGGCATACGGAGCTCCATCGCAGTCTTTAACACTGGTAGCATGCCGCGACAGCGTGGACGTGAACCGTATGTGCAGTTGACGGACTTTGAGTGAGGGCGTATAGTGGGCATGCGGGAGGCCGGGTGGACGTACCGCCGAATTGCTCAACACGTGGGGCGTGAGGTCTCCACAGTACATCGATGTTGTCGCCAGTGGTCGGCGGAAGGTGCACGTGCCCGTCGACCTGGGACCGGACCGCAGCGACGCACGGATGCACGCCAAGACCGTAGGATCCTACGCATTGCCGTAGGGGACCGCACCGCCACTTCCCAGCAAATTAGGGACACTGTTGCTCCTGGGGTATCGGCGAGGACCATTCGCAACCGTCTCCATGAAGCTGGGCTACGGTCCCGCACAGCGTTAGGCCGTCTTCCGCTCACGCCCCAACATCGTGCAGCCCGCCTCCAGTAGTGTCGCGACAGGCGTGAATGGAGGGACGAATGGAGACGTGTCGTCTTCAGCGATGAGAGTCGCTTCTGCCTTGGTGCCAATGATGGTCGTATGCGTGTTTGGCGCCGTGCAGGTGAGCGCCACAAGCAGGACTGCATACGACCGAGGCACACAGGGCCAACACCCGGCATCATGGTGTGGGGAGCGATCTCCTACACTGGCCGTACACCACTGGTGATCGTCGAGGGGACACTGAATAGTGCACGGTACATCCAAACCGTCATCGAACCCATCGTTCTACCATTCCTAGACCGGCAAGGGAACTTGCTGTTCCAACAGGACAATGCACGTCCGCATGTATCCCGTGCCACCCAACGTGCTCTAGAAGGTGTAAGTCAACTACCCTGGCCAGCAAGATCTCCGGATCCGTCCCCCATTGAGCATGTTTGGGACTGGATGAAGCACGTCCAGCACGAACGCTGGACCAACTGAGGGACCAGGTGGAAATGGCATGGCAAGCCGTTCCACAGGACTACATCCAGCATCTCTACGATCGTCTCCATGGGAGAATAGCAGCCTGCATTGCTGCGAAAGGTGGATATACACTGTACTAGTGCCGACATTGTGCATGCTCTGTTGCCTGTGTCTATGTGCCTGTGGTTCTGTCAGTGTGATCATGTGATGTATCTGACCCCAGGAATGTGTCAATAAAGTTTCCCCTTCCTGGGACAATGTATTCACGGTGTTCTTATTTCAATTTCCAGGAGTGTATTTAGCGCAGCCCAGTCTGACTTCGAATAATCCCTACAAACGAATGGCCCTGACTAACAATAACCTATACCTTTCATGAATCACTTACCTCACAAAAATCTCCGTTACTCGAATTACTGCAGTACAGCGAGCGCCAATACTGCCAGCTGAATAAAATATTCTACCTACTAAAGGCACTAACTGCTGATAGGCATAGTTAGCAAATGAAAGATTTTGATAGAGAACAAATAATGTATTTACCTTAATAATATTCAAAAGTCATCATATATATATATATATATATATATATATATATATATATATATATATATCAGTTCATGATATCCAGTATTACAAATTTACTCTTTCTGATGGACACAAGTCCAGATCGTCCGCTCTCAAAATTCTCTCTCCCCACATCCACAACAGCTGGCGGCTCACCTCCAACTGCGCAACGCTACACGCTGTTCACATCCAACTGCCCAACACTACAATAGTAAATATTCCAACAATGCAAACCTGCCACAGACTGCAGACAGCACAGTCAGTGATTTTGATACAGACCGCTACGTGGCGTTACCAACATAAAAACCTAAACAGCCTACTTACAACATGACTGCAGGTCAGTTGGACCAGCTAGCTGGCCAGTGCTGTCCAGGTTAAATGCGCTGGTAAAGCTGTTGACCCCTATTACCTCTCAGCCGATGTGCGCGTAACGCACAGCATAAAAAGTATCCTTACTGTCGCACCTGACTACACTCGAGACAGCTTTGCTTCCGCTCCACGTGAAACGAAATGCGATGAGATTCTAGCAACTGCGAAAGAATAATGGTGTATGTTTGCATCAGGTTTATCTTTATGATGGACATTGTACTGCATTGTATTGAACCAGAGACCTACAAACGAAGGAGAGGTTCCGTCCCCACCGTAGCCCTCAGTGGTACACAACCCCACAACAGCCTACAGCAGTCCACTCACCCCACCGCCGCCGCACGCCAAACCTAGGGTTATATGATGAGCACAGTATGACTTACTGTTCAAATGGTTCAAATGGCCCTGAGCACTATGGGTCTTAACTTCTTTCACCAGTCCCCTACAACTCAGAACTACTTAAACCTAACTAACCTAAGGACATCACAAACATCTATGTCCGACGCAGGATTCGAACCTGCAACCATAGCGGTCGCGCGGTTCCAGACCGTAGCACCTAGAACAGCACGGCCACTCCGGCCGGCGACTTAGTGTTCGCGACATCACAATTCCTACAGGATGCCCCAGGAGGAATGGCTACTACTCAGAGATATGACAAGAACAATCATTCGAAGCAAAAAAAGTCAAGTAAAGTGGGCTCTAAAATGCTTACCGTAAGAGCTGTGAGCACTTGTACAGAAGAAGAGGTGTGTTTGACAGTAGCGAAGATGAACGATTGCAGATGACTCTTTAGGTATGCAGTTTAGACCCGTTTTTACTAGATTTTTTTCTTTTTGGTTCGAATGATCGTTCGTACCATATCACTAAATATTGGCCATTTTTCCTGGGACACTCTGTACGTGGAAGCCCCGATGCCTTGTGATACACGTGGCTTTTCCCATCGCTGCCTGTTAAGCTGTTAAGCACCTTTCACACCACCAATTGTCGTGTGATTATTACTGAAGCAAGGCAAAAGTCAGGACAAATCATTTCGATACAGACAAGGAAGGAGTGCAAGTGGAGAGCAGGGCCGTCAGAGGGAGCACTGTTAACTCCGGCGGACCAGCTGCTGCAGAGGAGGAAGAGCTCCGCTGCGGGTTTGTGTGGCGCTGCGGTGTGTTAATTCGCCGTCGCGTGGCTATTTATCGGTGTGGCCCGGGGCGTCGCGGCGGCGTTGGGGGCTGTGGGAGCGACCCGGCCGGCTGACCGTGAGAAGAGGAGAGGAAAGTGTGGGGTAGAGGGGGAGGGAGGGGGGGAGGAGCGGCCGCGCCTGTGGCCGGCCGCCTGGCTGCACTCCGCCGCTCCTCCGCCTCGCACGTGCTGCCCGGCCACTGCCGGTGGTAGCCGCAGGGGCAGGCCGACCCCGACCTGCGACCCAAGCACAGCACACCACGGACCAGCACGGACGAGCGCAGCAACAGCCGCGATCCGGCCGCACACAGCCCCGGCGGCCGAGGCGGTGTATCCACTGTGCTCGCTGCGCGCGTACTGCACACGCACGTGGCGCAGTCTGCAACACCCACGAAGAGTATATGAATGCGTAGTGCCTGTTCCTTCGATCTTGTCCAAAAGAACAGACACCACGCATTAGTGCAATTGATATCCCTGGATGGGGTTTGGATGCACATCCGTCAGTGTAGGTGGACATTTACGTTCGACGTCCAGGAGGAATCTAAAATTTGCGAGCACGGAGGACATGAACGGGGGGAATGCGGATAAATTCAGATGGTTCAAATGGCTCTGAGCACTACTGGATTTAACTTCTGAAGTCATCAGTCCCCTAGACCTTAGAACTACTTAAACCTAACTAACCTAAGGACGTCACACATATCCATGCCCGAGGCAAGATTCGAACCTGCGACGTAGCGGTCGTGCGGTTCCAGACTGTAGCGCCTAGGACCGCTCGGCCACCCGGCCGGCGTGGATGAGTAGTGGCGCTAAGCGGGAATGTGACTTGTATTACCCGCATTACGATTAGCACGACGTCAATTCACAGGGTCCCGGGTTCCATTCCCGGACGGGTTGGGGATTTTCCCCTGTATGGCGACTGGGTGTTTGTGTTGTCCTCGTCCTTTTTGCAGGCACGGTAACTCAGCGTGTTCGGTCAGAGGGTTAGCTGCCCTCTGCCATAAAAAAAAAAAAAAAAAAAAAAAAAAAAAACTGAGTTAATGGATCAATGACGAACTGAAACGGGTGTCCTGCGGCGTCCGCCCCGAGCAGATACAATGAACAACAAAAACGAACAAAATGAGATTAATAAAAAGAAGTGGCGCAGTGGTTAACACAACTACCTAGTAAGCCGAAGATCACGGGTTCGAATCCCGGCCCAGAACACATTTTAACTTGTCGTTGCTGAATCCACGTGAACTCCAGATGCAGCTTACGGCAAGTTGATAAAGAGAGGGGGAGAGAGTGGTATGTACGTGTGTATGATAAACCCCTTGCCTCGAAAATTTCTCCCCTTCGTAGCTCCTCTGTTACCACATACGACGTGTCACTGATTTCATTTGTACTAAGATTGCAGTACGCACGAGATACCTATATGCCTCCACAGCCCTGAGTGCAATACATAAGTTCTAATAAACGTTCAACAACATCCAGTCTTCTACAGTTGTCCCATGCGGAGAAAATAGCACTTAGGTCGTGAATCCGTTATCTTGAGGCTGTAAGAAACTCTTGGTGAGGAACTGATATTATGTGAATAATTAACTTTTCAATTACTTTGTTTTTACGAGATGCTGCTCGCTTTTTAGTGGCATAACACGACAAACTCCACAGTTACATTCCAGTTTGGAGTCGCAAATAATTTCCATTCTTCAACAAAATAGGCCGGCCAGAGTGGTCGAGCGGTTCTAGGCGCGCCAATCTGGAACCGCGCGACCGCTATGGTCGCACGTTTGAATCCTGCCTCGGGCATGGTTGTGTGTGATGCCCTTAGGTTAGTTAGGTTTAAGTAGCTCTAAGTTCCAGGGGACTGATAACCTCAGAATTTAAGTCCCATATTGCTCAGAGCCATTTGAACCATTCAACAAAATAATGAACTGCGTATTTCCGGAATTATTATCACACTTTTCTCAATTACATGCGCAAATAACCATATATTGCTAATAAAGTCTTGACTGACACAGACAGCGGCAAACATGTCTGCCCTCCGAAACTGCCGAACCAGCTCCGATCTTATAGCCGAAACACTTCGCCCGCCATCCAAGTTGGGCGCGATCCGAAGATCACCGAAGTGCTTCGTCTGCCTTTTCGTTTATCAGTTGTTTATTATTCTACTGGTTATTAATACTGGTGAAACAATGGAATGATAGCACGCTATTGAGACATACTTTAATGTGAAATGCAAGTAAATATGCCGTTTACATTGTAAAATATCAATAACAGAAGATTATAATTTTGCAGTGCATCTTCCGAAAGCAGCAGCCGATCGCCGAGTACCGAACAAACCGTCCGCCATCGGTACCTCACACCACTGCAGCCTTCTCAACTGTTATGAGGAGAGCATCTTGTACCTTAATATGATGGCTACAAAGCCAGAAATATTACAAGCTGATTTCATCAGTTACTTTCCTTTCCATCCCTCCCCATCCCCCTCGACCAAACGTTAACCGTTTTACAGTCGCCATTTAAACCTATTCAACACAAAATTCTGGTGAACGAACTTCGAGTCGGTTGACAGCGGCTAAATTTGACCGTGACTCACACCTGATTTTCGTGATACGACCAGGGTTTTATAAGTATAGGGTACTGAAACGGCGCCGCGTTTCTATGTAATGAGAGACACTCAGGGCATGTATACTGTATCCTGTACATATTATCAGCTCAGATAGATTATTAATTTATGAATCAAACTTTCAAGAGGGGAATTAAATTGTGCCTCCACATGTAACCACATTGCCTGTTTTTTCTCTGACGATGAGACCACACGACAAACGGATTTTTGTAATTTTTTACATTTATTGAATGCCAAGTTCAAAACTCAAACATACCTCTCCAAAAGCACTTCGATGAATGTCTAAAAAATTCTTGAGAAAATAGACTCTTAAGCTTTTCGACCGTATTTAATATGCACACTCCCTTGCTACATGTTGGGTGTGAGTTCGAGTCCAGGTGTATTCAAAGTTTTAACAAAGGCGCATGTTCTCTGAGCGTTTACTTAATGAGTAAAATACAAAAAGACAGAAAATATTTAATTTGTAATTTTTTTAATCCTACACTCTTGATTAACAATCTTTTATAAAATATCAGTAATTAAGAATGTTTATTTGCAATAAAAACTGAATTTTTGTGTGCAGTACATAGTTAGAAATGTGAAGACGTGTATTTTTCATAAAAATAACCATTAAATGTGTCAAAAACAAATACTTCACTAACTTTACATTTAAATGGCCTGGATTTTCGAAATAAATGGGAAAAAAACGAAACAAAATCGAAATGAGATAGTATACACGTCTTCTTTTCACGCCAATCGTCATTTCTTTTATTCTGAAGAATTAATGCATTCGTACTGACGAATTCGAGAAGTAAATCCACTTCGTTCATCGAAAAATTTAGTAGTGTCTTCTGTTTCACATTTCGTCAAAAAATGGTTCAAATGGCTCTGAGCACCATGGGACTCAACATCTTAGGTCATAAGTCCCCTAGAACTTAGAACTACTTAAACCTAACCAACCTAAGGACATCACACACACCCATGCCCGAGGCAGGATTCGAACCTGCGACCGTAGCAGTCCCGCGGTTCCGGACTGCAGCACCAGAACCGCACGGCCACCGCCGCCGGCACATTTCGTCAAACATAAACTAACGAACTAGTAGGGACATATAAACACACTCATACTTGTTGGTAAAAGTGAGAGCATAGGGCGCCTTCCATTGCAATACACGCCGTTAAGCGCCGTCTAACGCACTGTTGGCTGACGAGGGCTTGCTGACTGGCGAACAACTTATGTGCACCGCAGAGACATTTTAAAGTCTTTGTACTTTCAGCCATGATCACGGGACTTTGGTTATCTTGCTTTTTGAACGATGTCGGTGTACTCATCCGTAACCAGTAATCTCTGAGGTTTCTCAGCCTGACTGTTTAAAGGTGCTTTCGGGTGTTCTGCCAAGCTGTTGTTTCCATTTTGTGCAAAGTTTTTAAGCGATTGTCGCAGCCGTCTTCTTCGGGTGTTGCTAGTCCTGCAGTCGTGTGTACTCGCTGCCTGGACACAAACCAGTCTGTGAACCATTACTGGTCTCACGCTGTCACACTGGTGTCCAAAATTAAAGCAGCAAACGGAAATTTTTGAAGGTAGGCTTTATTTTGCCACGAAACAGTATAAACAGTTGACAGTAGAGTAGAAACAATGTAAAGAATACAGAACGCAAACAAATAAAACGTGCAAAACGTTAGACAAAATTGTTGTTCGTTTTTTCCAACTTAGGATTTTGCACCCACATTCCGACACTGGTTAATGTTCTCAGTATGGGGTGTGATCACCTCTGGCAGCAGTATAGGTCTGACGATGACGGACGATGCTGGGAATGATGTCATCAATGTAATGTTGAGGCGGTAGCGCCCATCCTGAGACCTGCTCGCAAGTGTTGGAGAGCGATTGCTGGATGTTGACGTGACGCAATTTGTCTTCCTAGTGCATCCCAAACATGCTCTATGGAATCCAAATCGGGAGAGCGAGCAGGCCTCGCTATGCGAGGAAACATCAACCATCCGTTCTCTATGAGGTCGAGCATTATCGTCTAACAATTGGAAGTGTGGACCACAGCACTTTGCAACGACCACACATGATGTCCCAACATCTCGTCACGATACCTGACAGCAGTTAAACATTGCCGATACACCAGTACGATTTCATAGAGGTGTTCGAATGACCAACAGAATCACTGCGCAGGCTGTTAGGGATGGAAGTAGGCTGTTTAGGTTTTTATGTCGGTAACACCACATAGTGCTCTGGACGAAAATCACTGACTGCGCTGTGTGCAGTCTGTGGCCGATGGACTCATTGTTGGAATATTCATTGGTGTAGTGCTGGGCAGTTGGATGTGAACAGCCCGTAGCGTTGGGTAGTTGGAGGTGAGCCGCCAGCAGTGGTGGATGTGGAGTGAGAGGTGCCAGAGTTTTGAGAGATTACTATGAGCGGACGATCTGGACTTGTGTCCGTCAGTAAAAGGAAATTTGTAAGACTGGTTTTGAACACTCTTAAGGTAAATACATTGTTTGTTCTCTATCAAAATCTTTCATTTGCTAACTATGCCTATAAGTAGTTAGAATCTTTTATTTAGCTGGCAGTATTGGCGCTCGTTGTATTGCACTAGTTCGAGTAACGAAGATATTTGTGACGTAAGGGATTCATGAAAGGTATAGGTTATTGCCAGTCAGGGCCATTCTTTTGTAGGGATTATAGAAAGTCAGACTGCGTTGCGCTAAAACGTATTGTGTGCCAGGTTAGTGATGATCAGAATAAGTAAAGTGTGAACTGTTTGAGTACGTTCAGTTTTTCTCGGCTGTTTGAAAATCAAATAACGTAAGAGTTTTTCCAGCACTGTCATTCTTCACATACAAAGTTCCATATGTCGACCCTTGGCCGAGTTTGAGTAATTAGTGTAGTTATTGTTTATTGCTAGCACGTAGTTCTAGAGAGAATTTCCTTTGTAGTTGTAGTTTTTCATTGTTGTACAGTAAAACAGTTGTAGCATGCATGTAGATTTGCACCAAATATTTCGCAGCCGTGCTTGCAATTAATTAGATATTTTTTTCAGTGCTATGTTAATGTTGTTTTCTTATTTCTGCTCTTCAAATTGTAATTTTTTGTGTTATTGTGTGAAGTACGTGATAAGTATGGCGTGTGAAAAACTTAACACTGTACTCCAAAGTAAACTGAGAAACTATAGTGACGGCGAGCGTAGCTTACCAGCACCACAGTGTAATGAATTAACAGACATTCAAAGTAGTAATTTGGAAATTGTGCACAGGGAAATGGACCAGGCGGTAAATAAATGGCGTAGACAGTTAAACAGAAAAATGGCTCTGAGCACTATGGGACTTAACATCTAAGGCCATCAGTCCCCTAGACTTAGAACTACTTAAACCTAACTAACCTAAGGAAATCACACACATCCATGCCCGAGGCAGGATTCGAGCCAGCGACCGTAGCAGCAGCGCGGTTCCGGACCTAAGCGCCTAGAACCGCTCGGCCACTCCGGCCGGCAAGACAGTTAAACAGCTAGTGAACAGGGTAGTATTGTCGATCGATCGGTCGGCAGTAGCTCGCCCCAGGAATCCGAAATGACAGGACAAATTCTTGCAGATACTGTAGATTCAGGTTTTGTGTCATTACGCTTTTCTCAATCAAGTCCAGACACTTTTTCTGCTTTTCAAAATGCGAATGTTGCCGGTGCAAATGCACTGCCGAAAAGTACAGAGGAACATGTTTCAGACAGCAGTGCATTGTTATTACAATTAATGCAATAAATGGGACAAAGACTTCAAAAGTTAGACACAGTGGAACAAAATCTTCAAAAGTTAGACGTAATAGTACAAAAGATGGAGAAGTCGTCCACAAACAAGGAACATAGTACTGGACGTCGCACTATGGTGGTAATAGTACTGATTGCAATGGCGAAAGCCGTGACACTTAAAACACTCCCTTGAGGGACACCATTCTCCTGCTTAAAACGGTCAGACAGGGCATTCACAACCCTGTATCTAAAATATCTATCCGAGAGAAAGGATCGTGTGAAGGTTGGTAGACGTCCACAAAAGCCCCACTGATGGAGCTGCGACAAAATATTATACCTCCCGGCAGTGTCGTCCTCCATCTGTGGTGCTCGACGCTGTCGACCATTGCCAAGCATTACAATGAAGTCAGCGCGTAATGATGATGATGATGATGTTTGGTTTGTGGGGCGCTCAACTGCGTGGTTATCAGCGCCCGTACAATTTCCCAACCTTTGCTCAGTCCAATTTCGCCACTTTCCTGGATGATGATGACATGATGACAACATAAACACCCAGTCATCTCGAGGCAGGTGAAAATCCCTGACCCCGCCGGGAATCGAACCCGGGAGAACGCTACCGCGAGACCACGAGCGGCAGACGCGCGTAATGCATTCTCAAAAAGAAGCTCATTGGGAAAGATCACAGTGTCATAACAACGATGACAGGTGAATGTACCGTTTTCAAAGATATGAGGCTCAGTATACGTACATCATAACACCTGGACCACAAAAACTATCATGTCAGTGTGTTCCAGGTTTAAATAATATTTGTCAAGGGGCAGACGGAAGTGGCAGGCACGTTTGATAGGAGTGCTTTAGTGCAAGTCATTTTCCAGCCGATGTTCGTCCTGCTAGTGGCACGTCTGACTGAACACTGGAGTCGGCTGGCTGCATGTCATGGTGGCAGCTCGGAGGTGGCGGGCCGAGGCCAGAGATGAGCATCTGGTGCTCAGAAGCCAAGGTCTCTTCAGGGCCATAATCTATGTTCCTGCTCGGCATCTCCAGGTGAAGCAGTCTCTTCAGTCGAGCCCCACTCGGAAGTCAGCTCTCTTTGTTAGCTTTCTGCAGAGCTATCTTCCCAGACATGGCCTATCACCCCATTGGCCAGATTGAGTCCTTATTCTGGCCAATCATATTATTGTTCAACTTCCTTGTTAACGACCTTGCCACAGCAGTAACACCGGTCCCCGTCAGATCATCATAGTTAAGCAATGTCAGGCTTGTTTAGCACTTCAATGGGTGACCGTCAAGATCTGCTGAGCGCTGTTGGAGAGCAGACTTTGTGAGGCCAAATTAGGAGCTACGTGACTGAGAAGTAGCCGCTCCTGTCACGGAAACTGTTAACGTCTGGAGGAGCGTCAGCACACCGCTGACCACATACCCATCCATATCATCATGAAGTGACAACTATCAGCTGAGGATGATAACTAGATCAGTCTGCACCATTCAGCCTTCAGAGGTCTGTTCAGATGGAGTTATCAACTATTTCGTTTCGCCCATAATTCTCCCTGCAGAAGGACCACACACAAGCACCAGTGTAGTTGTCCATAGAAGGCATTACCCCACCCCGCAAGTAGCATTTCGCCCATTAGGGAATTGCCGTCCTGTGACCTGTCGTCGAGTCCATTTGTCACCTCCGCTTATTATGTGCACATATCTGCTTTTCTCCAGCTTGACAATATGTGTTTGGGTGCGTCAATGCCCCTATAGCTTTCCTGACGTATCGTACCGACTGTGTTATAGCCCTGGGGCGTCTCCCGGCGTGTGCCGCCGCAGGATTTTAAAGTGGACGGCATTGCACTGATATTAGATGAAAAACGTTTGTGGTCTAAAGATGGACGGCATTGCGCCAGCAACATGTATTGTTTAGTTCCTATCATATATAAACATCGACAAGTGCAGTGAGTGTTTATGAGGAGATTTAATGGCCCAGGTGCCGATGTTTACCGTTGAACAACAAAACTACAGAAAATTTAGATAACAGTTATATGCTGAAAATCATAAATGATATTATGTAGTATAAAGAAGTTGATGATGTAATGTGTGCTTAGTTAATTATTTTTTTTAGAATTAAGATGAGAAAGTTTATGTTTAGCATGTAAGTCAGTGATTTTGGGTCTTCTTCTTCATGTGCCGTCTCCTCTAAGAAGGTTGGCTGTCATCATGGCAATTTCTGATCTTGATTTGGCTGATCTAAGGAGTTCTGACGTTGAGCAGTTGTACCAATTTTTTAAATTGTCAATCCAGGATGTCCGTCTTCTACCCCTCGTTCTCTTCCCACAAATTTTCCCTTCTAGTATTATTTGCAATATTTTGTAATTTACTCCCCTAATAACATGGCCTAAATATTGTAGCTTCCTTACTTTAATAGTTTTAATTAATTCTTTTTCCTTTCCCATTCTTCTTAGGACATCTTGATTAGTAATCCTCGACACCCAACTAATTCTAAGTATTCTTCTATATGCCCACATTTCAAAAGCTTCTAAACTGTTCATGTCCTTCTTTTTCAATGTCCACGCTTCCATTGCGTATAGTAATTTTGAGAATACATAGCATCTTAGCAACCTCATTTTTGTGTTTAAACAAATGTCTCTCGAACAGAATGCATTTTTCATCTTATTAAAGATACTTCTGGCCTGTCCTATTCTCGATTTAATTTCTTCTGAGCTTTCAATCTCCTCATTTACAATTGTTCCGAGATATTTAAATTTACGTACTTGATCGACTCTTTCCCTATTGATTGTAAGATTTTCTTGTTGGTGTGTTTTAGATATCACCATGAACTTAGTCTTGCTTACGTTAAGAGTCAAGCCAAATTCTTCACTTTTTTCTGCGACTTTGTCAAGAAGTAATTGTAGATCTTTGAGGTTTCCAGCTAGTAGTGCAGTGTCATCAGCAAACCTAACATTGTTAATGTTTAGCCCATTCACTTTAATGCCAGCTATTTCATCTGATAGAGCTGCCTGGAATATGTCTTCTGAATACATATTAAACAATAAGGGTGAGAGAACGCAACCTTGTCTCACACCCCTCTTTATTTCTATATCATTCGATAACTCATTTTCTACCTTCACGGTTGCGGTTTGATTGTAGTAGAGGTTATATATAATGCGGATGTCTTTCTTATCAAGTGTTTTCTTTTCTAACAATTCTATGAGATGATCATGACGAACTTTGTCAAATGCTTTATTATAATCCAGGAAGCACACATATAGTGGCTGATTAACCTCCATACATCGTTGCGCTAATATGTTAAAAGCAAACAATGCTTCTCTTGTACCGAGGGAACTTCTAAAACCGAATTGTGTTTCACTTATACCTTCTTCTACTTTTTTGTATATTCGTTGGTGTATAACTTTTAGAAATATCTTTAAGGTGTGACTCATTAAGCTTATTGTACGGTGATCATTACAAGTTTTGGCATTAGCCTTTTTGGGTAATGTAACAAAGGTAGATGTCAACCAATCCCTAGGAATAATTCCCGAATTATAAATATCATTAAACAATTGTACAAATATATCTATATGGTCTATTCCTATGAGTTTCAGGATGTCATTTGGTATCTTATCCGGTCCAGGGGCTTTTCCTGTCTTTGATTTGTTGATAACATGTAATATTTCTTCTTTCGATATGCTTGGTCCTCATTCTCCAATCATGTTATCATAAAATTTTTGATCTTTTCTTGTATCTTCAAATAGTTCTTTGACATATTCTGTCCACCTGTCCAGTTTACCTTTAACATCAGGAATTATTTTGTCATTTTTATCTAACAATAAACTTGTACTTTTCTTTTTATTAAGTCCAGCTAAATCTTTAACTTTTTTGTGTAAGTTGAAACTATCATGTCTTGTTTCATAACTCTCAATTTCAGAGCATTGTTCCTTGTACCATTCTTCTTTTGCTCGCCGTGTTTCTTTTCGTATTTCTGCATGTAATCTTTTATACTCACTTTCATCTCTATTTTTAAGTATTCTTCTTTGTTCCATCAATTGTAATATCTTCTCTGTCATCCACTTCTTTTTCATGTTGTCGTGTTTGGTCGCCATTGTGTTTTTACATGCATTATTTAATGTGTCTTTTATAAGTTCCCATTTGCCATCAATGTCTTCTGTTTGATTATTCTTTATCCTAACTAATTCCTTATTAATCTCTTCAGAAGTCTTTTGTTTAGTCAAGGGGTCTCTTAGAATAGTTGTATTTATATAGTCCTTCTTTTGTTTCTTTTGTATGGCTTTCAGTTTCACATGGAACTTTGCTACTAAAGGGTTATGATCAGAAAATATATCAGCTCCTGGATATGTTTTCACACCATGAATAGAATTTTTGTACCTCTTGTTTATAAGTATGAAATCGATTTGATTTCTGCAAACTTCTTCATTACAGTCTCTTGGTGATTTCCAAGTATAAAGTCTTCGTTTAGGGAGTTTAAAAAATGTGTTTGTAATAGACAGATTGTTTTCCTGGCAAAATTGTGACAGCAAATCTCCTCTTTCATTTCTTGTTCCTAAACCAAAAGGTCCAATAAGATCACCTTCACTTCCTTCACCTATTTTGGCATTAAAATCTCCCATGATGATAATAATGTCTCTGCTTTTTGAGGTTCCTATTGCTTGTGTTAATTCTTCATAAAATTTTCCTATTTCTTCTTGGTCTTTGTCGGCTGTTGGAGCATAGATTTGGATTAAATTAATATTTGTTTGTTTCGTTTGTAAATGTAGACTGATTACTCTATCTGAGATTGGTAAAATGCTTTTGACAGATTTACTAGCATACTCATCTAAAATTATTCCTACCCCATTCCTGTGCTGGCTATCAGAATTTCCCGAGTAATATACTTTCATGTTGTCAATGGTCATTTCTCCTGAGTCAGGCCATCTTGTTTCACTTACACCCAAAATGTTAATTTTTAGGCGTTTCATTTCTTGTATAACATTATTTACTTTGCCTGGTTGGTATAATGATCTTACATTCCAAGTTGCTATTGTTGCATTATTTTTGTATTTACTTGTGGCATTGTTCAAGGCTCTCCCCCCCGGAGATCCGAGTGGGGGAGTTGAAACTCCGGATAATTTGACATTGAACCCTGCCATGATGAGTTTTCCTGGGGATATCCATTGGATCTTTAATGCTGTGGTTTCCCGTTGCCTTCAGCATCCTATGCCGTTGACCACACTTGGTGATTCTTCCGTCTTTAGGAGTGATTTCTCACTCCAAGGACAAGAGGGTGCCCTTGCTCTACCAGCTCATCCGCCCTTCTAGAAGGTCGTTGACTTAGCAGAGGGTTCTCCTTATCCCGGGAGAAACTCGGTCGCCAGAGCCTCGTTAGCGTAGCAGGGGATACCACGTGCCGGAGAGGCTGACATTTGTGTGGAAGAGGCTATTGGTGACGCATCCCACACCTAATTATCAGTCCAGGGTCGTGGTCCCACGTTCGTTACAGTCCTCTGTCTTACAGCTTCTCCACCAAGGACATTGGGGTATAGTGCGAACGAAACAACTTGCTCGTCAGCACTGTACTTGGTTCGGAATCGATGCTGCGATTACGAATATGTGCTCTTCTTGCATGGCGTGTGCCGAACAACAATTCGCACCACCACGGAAATTTTTTGCATGGCCAAAAGCAACTTCCCCTTGGCAACGCTTACACATCGATTTTGCTGGGTAATTGGGATTATATTTTAGGAACAGCAATTTCCTAGTTCTTTTTTTTTTTTTTAAGTATTACCAAGCATGAAAGAGTAGGGGAGCTACTGGGGGATTGCAAACTTCAATTTTTTTTCTTTTTTTTTACATGGGGCAAAATTTTCTCATTTCCAAACTTGTTAGTTGTCCTCAAGAACAGGCCAATTTTGAAAATCAAAGAAGGAAGGGGATGTGTGATATTCCTGGCTGTGGCCGACAGTATTTTACCTTGCTAGAAGCTCGCCTTGATGCAGCTTGATACACGTGAAGTAGCATATGGTACAAAAGTGGAGTGAGGTACAAGCAGCAGAAGGTACCCAGCTAGACGAGCGGTCTAACGCACTGCTTCCCGAGCGGGATGGCATGCCAGTGGTCGGCACGAATCCACCTGGCCTGTTGATAGTTTTTAAGGCGGTTTTCCATCTACTTCGGCGAATGTGGGCTGGTCCACTTATTCCGTCTCAGTTACACTGTGTCAGCATATGGCGCAAACACTGTTCCCGCATACGCTTACACCATACTTGTGGTGTCACAGCCAGACACTACACTTGCTAGGTGGTAGCCTTTAAATCGGCCGCGGTCCGTTAGTATACGTCGGACCCGCGTGTCGCCACTTTCAGTGATGGCAGACCGAGCAGCACCACACGGCAGGTCCAGAGAGACGTCCTAGCACTCGCCCCAGTTGTACAGCTGACTTTGCTAGAGAGGGTTCACTGACAAATTACGCTCTCTGTTGCCGAGACGATAGTTGGCATGGCCTTCAGCTGTGTCATTTGCTGCGACCTAGCGGGGCGCCATTATCAATTGCCATTTATCTTGTGATACCTGTACCGTCAGACCGATGTTCGCCAATTGTGGATTAAAGTTAAGTATTCCAGAAACTCCGCACTTTATTTACTAGATGGTTGGTTGGTTGGTTGTTTTGGGGAAGGAGACCAGACAGCGTGGTCATCGGTCTCATCGGATTAGGGAAGGACTGGGAAGGAAGTCGGCCGTGCCCTTTCACAGGAATCATCCCGGCATTTGCCTGGAGTGATTTAGGGAAATCACGGAAAACCTAAATCAGGATGGCCGGACGCGGGATTGAACCGTCGTCCTGCCGAATGCGAGTCCAGTGTCTAACCACTGCGCCACCTCACTCGGTATTTACTAGACTCAACTCCTTTAACTGTTCCAGACCTCACGCCAGCCTGCGTGAGCTTAAACGCGTGCCTTTCGGCTTCCCGTCCTAGTGGATTGGCTGTCTTGCCAGTCCACAACAATTGACGACGAGGAATTTGCGTTCGTATTGCTCTAATTTACTTGTGTCATGGCTTCGCCCACAATCTCCAGATGTACTGTCCGAATTTTATCGCTTGCGGAATCAGCAGACGCAGGCCTTAATGGATGCCCTTGGACAGCTCGTCCAGGGTCAACGTGCAATGCAAAACGATGCGGCAGCCGCCGCTTCACCGCTACCGCAGCCACAACACGCAGTTGCACGGCCTTTTCGTCCTTTTGATGCGGCACTGGAAAGCTGGACGGAGTGGTCACGCCAATTTGGATTCCATCTCGCCGCCTACGGAATTCAAGGTAATGAGCGGTAGCCTTTTCTCCTTTCCTCAGTAGGCGTCCAGAAGTACCGTGTGATAGTGAAATTATTTCCCCGACGCGACGTAGCAACTCTGTCCTACGACAAAATTTTGTCTGCATTAGATGTGTATTTCAAAGAATCAGTCAATGTAGTTGCAAAAAGGTATACCTTCTTTCGTACAAAACGTACGGCCGGTCAGACTAATCGGGAGTGGGTTGCAACCTTGCAAGGCCTTACTAGGGATTGTGCTTTTGAGTGTCAATGTGGACTCCCTTATTCAGATACTATGGTGCGTGATGCAATTGCACAGAACGTTTCTGATGTTCGTATATGGAAACAGATTTTGAAACTAGTCAATCCATCCCTTCACCAAGTGATGGACATATTGGATCGGCAGGACACACTTGACTTTGCTCAGGCATCATTTGAAACTTCGACACCTGTCTGTCATGTTAACCGGCCCACCGGGCGAGCTGCATGGAACAGTAAACAGTCCTCGCGCCCGGCCGCACCAATGCCGCCTGGCTTTCAGCCACGTGTCCCGCATCGGCAAACAACTGCTGTGAAATCTTGCCCGCAGTGTGCTACTAGACATTCGCGTGAGAATTGCCCGTCACGCCAGGCTATTTGCTTTTTCTGTAATAAAAAAGGACATGTTCAAAGTGTTTGCCAGAAAAAGCTCCGATCGGACACTCACACCCATTCCAGGCCCTTTGCTTCGCGCCGGAATCGTAATCGAACCAAGGATACTCAGGCTCATGACGCTTCGCCCATGGAAATTCATGTAGTCCATTACACTCCGCCCAGTGCCACTCTCTCTAACAGTGACTGTGTTCGTCCCACAAATAGTGTGCGTCGACATCGCCGGAAATCCGGTCAAGTCGCAAGTGATTCTGTACCAGAGTCAGTTCACGTTGCACGAGACAGTCGCTCTTGTCGTCAGCAGGACAATAAACTTTTTGTAGATTTGGACATTACTGGCAAAGTGATACCGTTCCAGCTCGATACCGGAGCTGCAGTTTCACTGATCAATCACGACAGGTACAAACAGCTGGGCAAACCTCCATTGTGTGCCGCAAATGTTATGCTAACTAGTTATTTAGGTCACAAGCTCCCTGCGTTAGGACAGTGCAGTCTTCTTGCAACATACAAGGGACAAACAAAACTTGTGTCATTTTACGTACTTCGTTCTTCTGCTGCAGTGAACTTGTTTGGCTTAGATTTATTTCAGTTGTTTAACTTGTCTATAGTAAATCAGGTCCTATCAATGAACCAGACTGTGCCTTCAGACAGTGTTTCTCGTCTATGTGAAGAATTTGCAGACTTTTTGCACTGGGCCTTGGTTGCGCCAAGTACTATAAAGCACATTTGGAACTGAAAGTCAACGCGCAACCGAAATTTTTCAGAGCGCGCAATGTTCACCACGCATTGCGTGATGAGGTCGCAAGAACATTACACGATTTGGAATCACAAGGTGTCATTGAACGTGTGCAGGCTTGTCTCTGGGCATCACCCTTAGTCATTTTGCAAAAACCTTCCGGAAAATTGAGACTTTGTGTGGACTTCAAGGCAACCGTGAATCCATAACTAGTGACTGCAACTTTTCCTTTACCCCGCCCGGAAGATGTTTTTGACAAACTGTGCCCGGGTAAATATTTTTCGAAGTTGGACCTAGCAGATGCGTACTTGCAAATACCGGTGGCCGAAGAATCCCAGCGCATTTTGGTGGTTAACACGCATCTTTGGTTGTACCGATTCAAAAGATTGCCATTCGGGTGTGCATCCGCCCCTGCATTGTTTCAGCAATATCTGCAAACTGTTTGTGCGTCTATCCCAACTGCAGCAAACTATCTGGACGATATTGTGATCTCCGGAAAGACAGAAGAAGAACATTTAGCCAATCTTAGAACATTATTTCAGGTCTTGCGACAAAAGGGTCTTCGCTTGCGGAAGGACAAATGTGTGTTTTTTGCGCGTGATTTGCCATATCTGGGACATGTACTCAATGCCCAAGGCATACAACCCAGTCCCGAGCACCTCTGTGCCATACAAGACTTGCCTTCGCCGCAGACTTTGAAACAGCTACAGAGTGTGCTGGGAAAATAATTTACTACCATAAATATGTGCGCCACGCCTCTTCCATTTCAGCTCCGCTTCATCGCTTACGCCGTAAAGGTGTTCCGTTCATCTGGACGACGGAATGCGAACGCGCCGTCCGCCAGTTGAAATCGGCGTTGCTTTCCAATACTTGCCTTACGCCATTCGATCCCCGGAAGCCCCTTTTGTCGATGGTGGATGCATCGGATTTCGGGATCGGTGCTGTGCTTGCGCACAAAGATGGTTCACACGATCGCCCTATTGCCTTTGCGTCCAAATTGCTCTCGTCTGCGCAAAGAAATTATTCACAAATCGAGAAAGAAGCACTGGCTCTCGTATTTGGTGTTACAAAGTTTCATGATTTCTTGTATGGTCGTCACTTTACCATCATCACAGACCACAAACCTTTGACATCGCTTTTTCATCCGACCAAGCCTGTACCTCCACGTACAGCGCAGAAATTCATTCGCTGGTCTATTTTCCTCTCGCAACAGCGCTACGATATCTTGTATCGGTCCACTGCTCAGCACGGAAACGCCGATGCGTTGTCCCGTTTGCCTGTTGCCGAGGATAGAGCATTCGATTCCTCCGAACTGGCTTGCATGTTCATTGATGCGGAAACCGATGACGTGGTAGAATCGTTTCAAATTGATTTTCGTCGTGTAGCTACAGCCACAGCTGCAGACCCTGTCCTTGCTACCGTTCTGCGTTTTGTTGCTACGCAATGGCCCTTGTCAAAGTCACGGATCGAGGATCCGTTGGTTCGCCGATTTTTTGCTCACAAGGACAGACTTTTTGTACGACGTGGTGTTTTGCTGTTGCGTTCTGATAATTATCAGTCCAGGGTCGTGGTCCCACGTTCGTTACAGTCCTCTGTCTTACAGCTTCTCCACCAAGGACATTGGGGTATAGTGCGAACGAAACAACTTGCTCGTCAGCACTGTACTTGGTTCGGAATCGATGCTGCGATTACGAATATGTGCTCTTCTTGCATGGCGTGTGCCGAACAACAATTCGCACCACCGCGGAAATTTTTTGCATGGCCAAAAGCAACTTCCCCTTGGCAACGCTTACACATCGATTTTGCTGGTCCATTCTGGAATGCTCGGTGGTTGGTTGTGGTCGATTCATTCAGTAATTTTCCTTTTGTTGTCCGGATGTCTTCCACGCCGTCTTCTGCCACCATCCAAGCGTTGTCCGCAATCTTTTGCACTGAAGGTCTACCACAGACTATTGTTTCCGACAAAGGCCCACAATTCATGTCCGCAGAATTTCAGTCATTCTGCAAGGCCAATGGTATTCAACATCTGACGTCCGCGCCGTTTTCGCCACAGTCAAACGGCGCCGCTGAACGTTTGGTCCGGACTTTCAAGTCACAGATGTTGAAAGAGTCGCATTCGCGGGAGGACGCGTTATTGCTCTTTTTGTCCTCGTATCGCTCTCAGCCCCGCGATGGTCGCTCGCCGGCTGAGTTGCTTCACGGTTGCCCTCATCGCACCTTGATGTCTTTGCTACATCCGCCGCATCAGGTTCCTGTGCAGCGGCAGCCACCTGCTTTTGCTCCAGGCGACGTTGTCTATTATCGCAACTATCGCGGTTCACGGCGTTGGCTCGGAGGGCGCATTCTTCGCTGCCTCGGCCGCGCTATGTATCTGGTTTTGGGGGCCTCTGGTGAGGTGCGTCGGCATCTCAATCAGCTGCGCTTCTGTCGTCGCACGGGATCTGCCGCTCCCCGTCTGCTTTCAACGACGGTGCCGTCCGGTCAGCGCCCTGGGGACCCATCTACTGGCTCGCCTCAGCCCCAGGTGTTACCGACGCTGCCTTCCATTTTGCCTCATGGCGACGCGCCGCCGCCGCCGCCGCCGCCTGTTCTCCCGCCGGCGACGCCCGCAGTGGACGCGTCGCTGCAACCGCCGGGCGCCTCCCTGGGTCACGCGCCGCCGATCGCTTCCCGTGACCAGTTGTCCTCCGCCATGGAGCTTTTGCCCGCTCCGGACCATCTGTCGTCTTCGCCCGTCGGGTGCTCCGGCTCGATGGAGGTCGACCCTTCGGCGCCTCCTGTCTCTCTACGGGCGCATACACCGCATGTTGGCGTGCACCCTGGACTAGGTTTTCAGGCGTTTCCTAGCTCCCCTCGGACCGAATGGCAGGGTGCGGGTGGCACAGCCTCGCCTGTTGTTAGGCTCCCCACCTCGTCGCATACGCCAACATGGGGTCCTCTCCACGGCGGGCGGAAGCCTTGTACCACGACCGTTCGCCGATTTGCGGGGGAGGAATGTGGTGTCACAGCCAGACACCATACTTGCTAGGTGGTAGCCTTTAAATCGGCCGCGGTCCGTTAGTATACGTCGGACCCGCGTGTCGCCACTGTCAGTGATGGCAGACCGAGCGCCGCCATACGGCAGGTCTAGAGAGACGTCCTAGCACTCGCCCCAGTTGTACAGCTGACTTTGCTAGAGAGGGTTCACTGACAAATTACGCTCTATGTTGCCGAGACGATAGTTGGCATGGCCTTCAGCTGCGTCATTTGCTGCGACCTAGCGGAGCGCCATTATCAATTGCCATTTATCTTGTGATACCTGTACCGTCAGACCGATGTTCGCCAATTGTGGATTAAAGTTAAGTATTCCAGAAGCTCCGTACTTTACTTACTAGACTCAACTCCTTTAACTGTTCCAGACCTCACGCCAGCCTGCGTGAGCTTAAACGCGTGCCTTTCGGCTTCCCGTCCTAGTGGATTGGCTGTCTTGCCAGTCCACAACAGTACTTATCCTACCACACAAATATTTGGTGTTACAATCGTCTGGTATGAGGCTTTCCTGGGGGAGGGCGGTCCACTGTGGGCTGAATCACACAATAACCCTGGGTTCGGTGTGGGGCGGTGGTTGGATGGGTGGACAGCTTTGGCCTGTTGTGAACCACTGAGGGCTACAGAAGGACGAAGGCTCTCCGTCGTTTCTAGGTCCTCGGTTTAATACATACATAGATGTACTGCTCCCGTGGGAGAGTCTCCCAATTGTACTGAATTTTCTTCTGATTGGTTGGCACATTCAGGTGTGAGGTGCTAAAACGCCTAATTTAACTTATTAATTATTTATATACTTTTCTTTTATTTAAACCAGTTTTTAATATGACAATCTGTCATTGTTACCCTTCGAGTCTACCGTTTTTGTTCGTTAAATTCACTAGATTTTAGAAACATAAGAGTAACGATATTACAACCAAAATGCTTCGGACAACTTCGGGCGCTCTGGCGCACCTGGGAGACGAAGTACTTCGGCTGCGCTAGTCACTCTGTTTCGGCTGTTCTTCAGAGTCGGAAGTGTATCTCTGTTTCAGACGGACATGTCGTACTGTATATCGGAAGATGCCAGAAAAGTTACCGTACTATTATGAAAGCTATGTGGAGTGATGTAGAAGACAGTGTAAAAGGTGATGTTTTAAAATACACTCCTGGAAATTGAAATAAGAACACCGATGAATTCATTGTCTCAGGAAGGGGAAACTTTATTGACACATTCCTGGGGTCAGATACATCACATGATCACACTGACAGAACCACAGGCACATAGACACAGGCAACAGAGCATGCACAATGTCGGCACTAGTACAGTGTATATCCACCTTTCGCAGCAATGCAGGCTGCTATTCTCCCATGGAGACGATCGTAGAGATGCTGGATGTAGTCCTGTGGAACGGCTTGCCATGCCATTTCCACCTGGCGCCTCAGTTGGACCAGCGTTCGTGCTGGACGTGCAGACCACGTGAGACGACGCTTCATCCATTCCCAAACATGCTCAATGAGGGACAGATCCGGAGATCTTGCTGGCCAGGGTAGTTGACTTACACCTTCTAGAGCACGTTGGGTGGCACGGGATACATGCGGACGTGCATTGTCCTGTTGGAACAGCAAGTTCCCTTGCCGGTCTAGGAATGGTAGAACGATGGGTTCGATGACGGTTTGGATGTACCGTGCACTATTCAGTGTCCCCTCGACGATCACCAGTGGTGTACGGCCAGTGTAGGAGATCGCTCCCCACACCATGAAGCCGGGTGTTGGCCCTGTGTGCCTCGGTCGTATGCAGTCCTGATTGTGGCGCTCATCTGCACGGCACCTAACACACATACGACCATCATTGGCACCAAGGCAGAAGCGACTCTCATCGCTGAAGACGACACGTCTCCATTCGTCCCTCCATTCACGCCTGTCGCGACACCACTCGAGGCGGGCTGCACGATGTTGGGGCGTGAGCGGAAGACGGCCTAACGGTGTGCGGGACCGTAGCCCAGCTTCATGGAGACGGTTGCGAATGGTCCTCGTCGATACCCCAGGAGCAAGTGTCCCTAATTTGCTGGGAAGTGGCGGTGCGGTCCCCTACGGCACTGCGTAGGATCCTACGGTCTTGGCGTGCATCCGTGCGTCGCTGCGGTCCGGTCCCAGGTCGACGGGCACGTGCACCTTCCGCCGACCACTGGCGACAACATCGATGTACTGTGGAGACCTCACGCCCAACGTGTTGAGCAATTCGGCGGTACGTCCACCCAGCCTCCCGCATGCCCACTATACGCCCTCGCTCAAAGTCCGTCAACTGCACATACGGTTCACGTCCACGCTGTCGCGGCATGCTACCAGTGTTAAAGACTGCGATGGAGCTCCGTATGCCACGGCAAACTGGCTGACACTGACGGCGGCGGTGCACAAATGCTGCGCAGCTAGCGCCATTCGACGGCCAACACCGCGGTTCCTGGTGTGTCCGCTGTGCCGTGCGTGTGATCATTGCTTGTACAGCCCTCTCGCAGTATCCGGAGCAAGTATGGTGGGTCTGACACACCGGTGTCAATGTGTTCTTTTTTCCATTTCCAGGAGTGTATAAACAGAGTGGATACATTAACTAGAGGAGTCGCCTACCATCATTGTCAGTACTACAGATCTTGCCCTATGTAGATACAGAGACTTACCTGGGAAAGTGGCATGCCACAACAAAAGCACAAAAACAGGTTCAATTTGACAGCATAGCAGCCTCCGCTGAAGAAGATCCCACGACCGATGAGCTGTCTTCTGCACTGGGGACACAACTGTAGAAGATGTCAGGTCGGTGCAAAGAACGTTTAGGGACTGATATTCAATCTCTACAGATCTCTCCAGCCTCCGTATCTGACTGCCAAATGGACAACGTGTAATTTATAACTAAACACTTTGTCCATGGCGTACTCCCACAAATAAGTCAAGAGCCACTATGTCTGGTGGCGTGATGGCCATGATTTTTGACCGCCTGTAGTGCTGCAAATGTTACATTAGCACTTTGTACGCATGGTAACGCAGACGTTTGCGTTAAACGTTCACTCCAGTGCTCTGGGAAATGTTTTTTTCTCTGGAAACACAAAGAGTCGAATTCGGCGGAATGCGTTGAAAGGCTATACACACATAACCGATTGTGTCGACACTCACTCAGTATCTACCGCTTCTTGCCTTGTTGTCAATAATGTCAGACTAAACTTTTCATTTTACTTTTCGATGCTCTTCACATCTAACGGATCTCGACCATAAACTCTTCCGAAGTGTCGCTGAACTGTAATAAACGATCGTTTTCATGATACCACAAAAGACATTGCACATTCTCCTGCATAGACGCCACAGTGACAGAAGCATCACCAAATTACGCTACCTGTAATAAGAGAGACAGTAAAGGGATCAGACGCTGTCAGAGCACATGTTGGTGGGCATAAAAATATCATGAATTAACCCACACACATAGAACGACTCCCTGATGAAAATGATCAAGAAGCAGGATTGAAAGCGGCGCTAAACTTCTTTGGAAAACTGTGGTTAATTGACAGTATAACTCTGTAGCTGAAAGACAGGAAAAGAGCAGAGCTTAGTATTATTATTTGGGTTTCTTCAGTAACATATGTATATCTATGAAAAGGGAGTTGGTAGGTGACCTTGGATATTATGTTGTTAATCTCTGTTTTGGAAATAAGGGTGGCTATTTCTTTGTTTCCCGTTTTTGACAGCCACTGCTAGTGATTTCGTCCCGATTATAAGTGTGTTAAACTTTAGGTGATAATAATTTATTCAGATGGATCTAGACTCTCATTTCTTAGCGAAAAAAGAACCATAAACATCATTGGATTTATTTAGAACTGCCAAGTGACCGGGATAGTAAGTATTGTGCGCTGGTGAAACACTGTAATACGGCTTCACCCAGCAAATGCCTTTACGATTTCTTGTTAGCAAATCGTACCTACGTCTCAGTGAATACGAAGCACGGTATCCGAGAAGTGAAATAATTTTCTCACTTGCGTAACCACGTAAATTTCAGATCCTTTTCCTCGTGCCACTAAACTTGCTAAGCTGTGACGAATCATTTTCTGGCCAGCCCGGAAAGAAATACGCCAATTTACAATTTGACGATGCAGCGGCATGGTTAGATTGCTGACAAGAAATACAAAACACATTTATGATTCGTATAAAACTTACTGTTATGTGATTTTGATGTTAGAGCACTTGCCCGCGAAAGGCAAAGGTCTCGAGTTCGAGTCTCGGTCAGGCACACAGTTTTAATCTGCCAGGAAGTTTCATATCAGCGCACACTCCGTTGCAGAGTGAAATCTCATTCTGATTTTGATGTTGCTCGCCAACGTAATCTGCCTTTGCCTGAGCTGCGACTGAGGTAAATGTAAAATTCAAACGAAACTTGAGATTACAACATCTTGAAGTATAATCAATAAGAAACTTCAAGAGTTAAGCTACAATTTTCAGTCAACCGAGTAGCTGAAACTAGAGTAATTCCTTATAAATAATTTTTTTGTAACCAGGGAATGAATTTACGCTCACCTTGTTTGTTAAACGACGTCGTAAAATGAGCCAACCGCAGACCAGTGTTAATTTTTTTAAGCTCAATATTTGTCTATTTTTACGTTTAGGAGTACAGATTAGCCTTAGACGCTTTTTCCCCTAGCAGCACAGTGTTTCAGCACTACTGCTGTATTAGCATACGACCCCAGGGCTCCATCAGCCAGCACACTCGGCCGCGCCACATCTCTCGAGGGCAGCGCCGCGTCTGCGAACCATTAGCTTGCCGGCTAAGTGGCTGCTCGATAATTACAGGAAGACGCACTCGGCGTTGACAGTGGGTCGGGTGGTTTGTTGCCCCCGCGGGCCTCTCTGCTGCTCTCCACGGCGGCGACCTCCAGCGCAGAGCGGCGCGGCGCAGCCGGTGCGCCCGTTTCACCGCCGTCGGGAATTCCTCGCACCGCCAACGAATCACCGGCAGTAAATCAACGGCGCTCACGTGAGGACGTTCCTTCATTTACCGTCGAAAGCAATAGCCGGGCCGGCCGGCCGTCCAGAGGCACAGACGCAGACTGAGCGGGTGTCGCCGCGGGCGGCGCGCCGCTCCGTTACGTCGCGTCGGCCGTTCTCAGCGGCAAGAGCGACCGGCGTCGGCTCAGCTCCAGCACGAGGCCGGCACAGTCGTACTGACAAGGGAACCTCCCCATCGCACCCCCTTCAGATTCAGTTATAAGTTGGCACATTCGATAGGTCTTGGAAAACTAAACACAGATTAATCGAAAAAACAGGAAGAAGTTGTGTGGAACTATGAAAAAATAAGCAAAATATACAAACTGAATAGTCCATGTGCAAGATAGGCAACATCAAGCACAGTGTGAGCTAAGGAGCGCCATGGTCTCGTGGTTAGCGTGAGCAGCTGCAGAATGAGACGTCCTTGGTTCAAGTCTTCCCTGGGGTGAAAAGTTTACTTTCTTCATTTTAGCAAAGTTATGATCTCTCCGTTCGTTCATTGACGTCTCTGTTGACTGTAATAAGTTTAGTGTGTGTTTTGCGACCGCGCCGCAAAACCGTGTGATTAGTAGACGAAAGGACGTGCCTCTCCAATGGGAACCGAAAACATTTGATCGTAAGGTTGAAAGGTGGCTACACTGAGCCACAGCGCCAAAGATCGCGCCAGAGAGAATTGTTCCGCCGCCTCCACTGGCAGTGATTATTGAGACGTAGCGGCAAGCAGTTCTTACCGAGAAGTTGTGGTGGACACTGCTTGTCGTGAAGTCAGAGTGAGACGTGGTAGTGGGGAGTGTTGTTCCATGTTTTATGCAGTGGTTTGATGGGAGAGATAGCAGATGTTGTTCTAATGGAGATATTGTAATGGTCAGAGTGCATTTCGTCAATATATATGGAGGTATTTTCTTTTATTCTTTCAGTGACCTGAATAATGTGTCATTACAGGTTCAGTCAACAAAGCATCTGGCGTGTGTTCTTGTATTAGAGTGTAATTCTGGTTTTCTTGCGCAATTATAGTATTTCTAATTTTCTTTTATCACGTCAGTATAATTGGTATTTAAAAATTCTTGTCTTGTTGAAGAAGAACCGTGCCAGATGTGCGTTGAGTCATACTACCACATACAGAACAGCTACACTTGTGTTTGTTGTTTCGTAGGTTTTATAGTTGCTGGGGACTTAATTAATTAATTGTGCTAACAGAAATTTTTTTACATTCTTGTTGTCATTCTAAGCAGTCAGATTGCGTAATAATACTAGTCAGGGCCAGCCGTTTACGAGACTTGCGTAATCGGACATACAGCTACCAAAAATATTTGCATTCTTATTATATATATATAAATAAAAGCCCCCATGCAAGGTCATAGGTCAACCGATTCCTGCACAGGAAAACACGTCTGATTTATTCTATACGACACTGGTGACGGCATGTGCGTCACATGACAGGAAAATGTTGTCGACTCACCTGACTTGTACACTTGGCGAATGGGTAAAAACGTTCTTCTACCTTGCCCGATTTAGGTTTTCTTGTGGATGTAATAACCACTCCTAAAAAAGTGATGAAACATGAGCGTATGTCACATAAACTGAAAATAAAATGTTAAAATTTTCACCCGAGGTAAGGCTTGAACCTAGGACCTTTCGTTCCGCAGCTGCTCACGCTAACCACGGGACCACGGCAAACGTGAATTTACTGTTCCTTGTTATTGCTTATCTTGCACATGGACTACTCAGTTTGTATATTTTGCTTATTTTTTCACAGTTCCACACAACTTCTTCTTGTTTTCTCGATTGATGTGTGTTCAGTTTTTCAAGGCCTATCCACTGTGCCAACTTATAACTAAATCTGAAGGGGGTGCGATGGGGAGGTTCCCTTGTGAGCAGCGCACGCGCGACAATCCTGCCGACATCACTCACTCTGTGCTCCGTAAGTCTGCGGCGTATTAGCGAGACATCTGTCTGACGTACTGCTTGGTCCGGCACTACACTAGCAGTTAATCTGCACTGACCTGCCAGAACATTATGATCACTTCCCACAGCGACGTTGTATGCCGCCTGGCGGCTTTGCGTGCACGTGACGTGGTAAAAAAGTGCACTACTGGCCATTAAAATTGCTACACCAAGAAGAAATGCAGGTGATAAACGGGTATTCATTGGACAAATATATCATACTAGAACTGACATGTGATTACATTTTCACGCAGTTTGGGTGCATAGATCCTGAGAAATCAGTACCCAGAACAACCACCTCTGGCCGTAATAACGGCTTTGATACGCCTGGGCATTGAGTCAAACAGAGCTTGGATGGCGTGTAAAGGTACAGCTGCCCATGCAGCTTCAACACGACAATCCTGGCGTATTGTGACGAGCGAGTTGTTCGGCCACCATTGACCAGACGGTTTCATTTGGAGAGAGGTCTGGAGAATGTCCTGACCAGGGCAGCTGTCGAACATTTTCTGTATCCAGAAAGACCCGTACAGGACCTGCAACATGCGGTCGTGCATTATACTGCTGAAATGTAGTGTTTCGCAGGGATCGAATGAAGGTTAGAGCCACGGGTCATAACACATCTGAAATGTAGCGTCCACTGTTCAAAGTGCCGTCGATGCGAACAAGAGGTGACCGAGACGTGTAACCAGTGGCACCTCATACCATCACGCCGGATGATACGCCAGTATGGCGATGACGAATGCTCGCGTAGAATGTGCGTTCACCGTGATGTCACCAAACATGGATGCGACCATCATGATGCTGTAAACAGAACCTGGATTCATCCGAAAAAATGACGTTTTACCATTCGTGCACCCAGGTTCGTCGTTGAGTACACCATCGCAGGCGCTCCTGTCTGTGATGCAGCGTCAAGGGTAACCGCAGCCATGGTCTCCGAGCTGATAGTCCATGCTGCTGCAAATGTCGTCGAACTGTTCGTGTAAATGGTTGTTGTCTTGCAAACGTCCCCATCTGTTGACTCAGGGATCGAGACGTGGCTGCACGATCCGTTACAGCCATGCGGATAAGATGCCTGTCATCTCGACTGCTAGGGATACGAGGCCTTTGGGATCCAGCACGGCGTTCCCTATTACCCTCCTGAACCCACCGATTCCATATTCTGCTAACAGTCATTGGATCTCGACCAACGGGAGCAGCAATGTCGCCATACGATAAACCGCAATCGCGATTGGCTACCATCCGACCTTTATCAAAGTCGGAAACGTGATGGTACGTATTTCTCCTCCTGACAAGAGGCATCACAACAACGTTTCACCAGGCAAAGCCGGTCAACTGCTGTTTGTGTTTGAGAAATCGGTTGGAAAGTTTCGTCATGTCAGCACGTTGTAGGTTTCGCCACCGGCGGCAACCTTGTGTGAATGCTCTGAAAAGCTAATCATTTGCATATAACAAAATCTTCTTCCTGTCGGTTAAATTTCGCGTCTGTATCACGTCATCTTTGTGGTGTAGCAGTTTTAATGACCAGTAGTGTATGTAAGCGGAGCAGATGCGGACGGGGAACGTCCTACTAGTGAAGAAGTGCCCTCCAAGTGGAGGAATCCGCTGAGATAGGCGACTTTAACATAGCGCAAAAGGATGATTAGACAGAGCCTGTGAACGAGTATCTCATAAATGGCGAAGCTGGTCGACCGTTCACGTGCTACTACCTTGAGCATCTACAGAAAGAGGCGGAAGGACAGTGAAACTACCATTAGGCGATAAGTGGTTGGACATCCACGACTCATCAGACAACGTGATGGTAATCTGTAGCATCTCTGCCGAAAAGAGCACAATGCTGGGGCACACACAAGTGTTACGGTGGATACCGTTTATCGTTCATTGTTGAACATGGAGCTTCGCAGCAGACCACCCCTACTTGTTTACATACTGACACAACCACATCGTCCATTGCGATTGCAGTGGGCGCGGGACCATCGGGATCCGACTATCGATCAAGGAAAACGTGTCGGCTCTTCGGGTGAATCACATTTTTGCTGCACTAGGTGGATGATCGTCTCTACTAACGGTGTCATCGACGTGAACAGCGACTCGAAATGTGAAGTGCGCAGCGGACGGAGCAGTATTGTGCTATGGGAGACATTCTCCTCCGCTTGTATTGTATCTGTGGTAGTAATGGAAGTGACGCTGCTGCGAACCACCTGCATCTCTTCATGATTGATGCCTTCCCCGACAGGAGATGATGATGATGTTTGGTTTGTGGGGCGCTCAACTGCGTGGTTATCAGCGCCCGTACAATTACCCAATCTTTGCTCAGTCCAATTTCGCCACTTTCCTGGATGATGATGAAATGATGAGGACAACACAAACACCCAGTCATCTCGAGGCAGGTGAAAATCCCTGACCCCGCCGGGAACCGAACCCGGGACCCCGTGCTCGGGAAGCGAGAACGCTACCGCGAGACCACGAGCGGCGGACATTCCCCGACAGCGATGTCATCTTTCAGCAGTACAATTGTCCGTGTCTCGGAGCCAGAACAATGCTACAGTGGTTTGAGGGGCGTTATAGTGAACTCGCTTTGATGTCTGGGCGACTAAATCCGCCTGATGTAAATACTGCGCAATCCACCTGGGTCGCTATCGGGAGCCACCACTGTTCACGCGAACCAGCTGTTCGTTATTTAAGCGGATTACATAACCTAACGCGACATACTTTCACAAACCTACCAACAAATTTCGGATCCCCGATACGCAGATTCAGAAATACATTTCGTTCGTAACACGGACAGAAGCTATTAGGCACGCGGTTGTAATATAATATATAAAGGCCGAATCACATTAGATGTCAACGGAACGCCGAGCGACGTCACCGTCGAATGGTGGAGGGTTCACATTAGATATATATCCGAAGTGTTATCCAAAATGCTCCATGTTTTCAACAAGATTTACAGCAATGTGTAATTCTACAATAATTTTAATACTAAAAAAATTAAATCAAGGGCCACTTCAGTTACTACACCACATGCTCCACGTTGTCAACTATATTTACGGAAATGTGTAATTCCGCAATAATTTTAGCAATAAAAAGTTAAATTAACCCTCCAGAATGAGATTTTCACTCTGCAGCGGAGTGTGTGCTGATATGAAACTTCCTGGCAGCTTAAAACTGTGTGCCGGACCGAGACTCGAACTCGGGACCATTGACTTTCGCGGGCAAGTGCTCTACCAGCTTAGCTATCCGAGCACGACTCACGCCCACTCCTCACAGCTTTACTTCTGCCAGTACTTCGTCTCCTACGTTCCTAACTTTACAGAAGCTCTCCTGCGAACCTTGCAGAACTAGCACTCCTGAAAGAAAGGATATTGCGGAGACATGGCTTAGCCACAGCCCCTGGGGCATGTTTCCAGAATGAGATTCTCACCCTGCAGCGGAGTGTACACTAATATGAAACTTCCTGGCAGATTAAAACTGTGTCCCGGACAGAGACACGAACTCGGGACCTTTGCCTTTTGTGGGCAAGTGCTCTAGTAGTTTGGAAGGTAGGAGACGAGGTACTGGCAGAAGTAAAGCTGTGAGGACGGGGTGTGAGTCGTGCTTGTGTAGCCCAGATGGTAGAGCACTTGCCTGGGAAAGGCAAAGGTCCCGAGTTCGAGTCTCGGTCTGGCACACAGTTTTAATCTGCCAGGAAGTTTCCTAAAATAGCCCTGTTATCAATGAAAGAGTCAAGATCGCAAATAATCATTAAAGTAAAAATGATAACTGGTATCGGCCTCTGTGCGGCCATCTTCAGTTCTACAACGTTGTAAAGATATACAATAGCCCGAAAATAGGGAAGTCAGAAAATAACAACAATGAAGCGAAAAGAACGATAGAAGAGCGATAAGAACATATTTATAAAGCAGTAGTATCTCGTACACAAGGTATAAAAAGGCAGTGCCTTGGTGGAGCTGTCAAGCGATACGTTTGAGAAGGTTTTCGAAGTGATTGTGACAATACGACGAGAACTAACACACACTGAATGCGGAATGGTAGATGGAGCTAGACGCATGGGACATTCCGTTTCGGGAATCGTTCTGGAATTCATAGTCCAGGATCCACAGCGTCAAGAGTGTGCCGCAAATACCAAATTTCAAACATTACAACATCCACGGACAACACAGTGGCCGACGGTCTTGTTTAACGACCGAGAGCAGCGGCGTTTGCATAGAGTTGTCAGCGCTAACAGTCAAGCAACACTTCGTGAAATAACCACATACGTACGACCGACTTATCCTCTACGACAGTGCGGCACATTGTGGCGTAAATGGGCTATGGCAGCAGACGATCGACGCGATTGTCTATATTAACAGCACGACATCGCTTGCAGCGTTTCTGCTGGCCTAGTGACCATATCTGGTGGACCCTAGACGACTGGAAAACCGTGGCCCGGTTCGGATGACTCCCTACTTCAGTTGGTACGAACTAATGGTAGGGTTCGTGTGTGGCTTAGACCCCATGAAGCTATGGACCAAGCTGTCAACAAGGCATTGTGCAAGCTGGTGGTTGCTCAGTAATGATGTGGGCTGTGTTTCCATGGAATGGACGGCGTCCTCTGGTCCAACTGAACCGATCACTGACTGGAAGTGGCTTGTTCGGCTGCTTGTAGACCATTTCCAGCCGTTCATGGACTTCATGTTCCCAAACAACTATGGAAAATTTATGTATGTCAATGAGGCACGTCACAGAGTCACAATTGTAGGCGAGTTGTTTTAAGAACGTCCTGGACGATTCGAGCCAGTTATTTGGCTACTCAGGTCGTCCAACAGGAATCCCATCACCAGCGACACTTTCGCAATTATGGACGGCTGCAGAGGCAGCATGACTCTGTATTTCTGCAGGGGACTTTGGGCTACTTGTTGAGTCCATGTCAGCTCCAGTTGCCGCACTACACTTCGCAAAAGAAGGTCTGACACCATATTAGGAGGTACCCCATGACTTTTGTCACCTCAGTGTAGAGTGCAAAACAGTAGAACTACGAACGTAGTAAGGTAGCATTAACCCAATTGGCTGAGGCCGGTAATGAACAGCGCAGTTGTGTGATGCCAAGGTCGTTTACTGCTGCTGATGGCTAATCTGCCACGGGTTAAAAAGAGGGTAAAATGAGCGCTAATGCTGCATGGTTTCAGAATCAGCCAGTGAGCATCGATTTACTGAAAATGCGTTCAAAATAACAGATAAACGAAGTCATCAAAATACACTCCGGGAAATGGAAAAAAGAACACATTGACACCGGTGTGTCAGACCCACCATACTTGCTCCGGACACTGCGAGAGGGCTGTACAAGCAATGATCACACGCACGGCACAGCGGACACACCAGGAACCGCGGTGTTGGCCGTCGAATGGCGCTAGCTGCGCAGCATTTGTGCAGCGCCGCCGTCAGTGTCAGCCAGTTTGCCGTGGCATACGGAGCTCCATCGCAGTCTTTAACACTGGTAGCATGCCGCGACAGCGTGGACGTGAATCGTATGTGCAGTTGACGGACTTTGAGCGAGGGCGTATAGTGGGCATGCGAGAGGCCGGGTGGACGTACCGCCGAATTGCTCAACACGTGGGGCGTGAGGTCTCCACAGTACATCGATGTTGTCGCCAGTGGTCGGCGGAAGGTGCACGTGCCCGTCGACCTGGGACCGGACCGCAGCGACGCACGGATGCACGCCAAGACCGTAGGATCCTACGCAGTGCCATAGGGGACCGCACCGCCACTTCCCAGCAAATTAGGGACACTGTTGCTCCTGGGGTATCGGCGAGGACCATTCGCAACCGTCTCCATGAAGCTGGGCTACGGTCCCGCACACCGTTAGGCCGTCTTCCGCTCACGCCCGAACATCGTGCAGCCCGCCTCCAGTGGTGTCGCGACAGGCGTGAATGGAGGGACGAATGGAGACGTGTCGTCTTCAGCGATGAGAGTCGCTTCTGCCTTGGTGCCAATGATGGTCGTATGCGTGTTTGGCGCCGTGCAGGTGAGCGCCACAATCAGGACTGCATACGACCGAGGCACACAGGGCCAACACCCGGCATCATGGTGTGGGGAGCGATCTCCTACACTGGCCGTACACCACTGGTGATCGTCGAGGGGACACTGAATAGTGCACGGTACATCTAAACCGTCATCGAACCCATCGTTCTACCATTCCTAGACCGGCAAGGGAACTTGCTGTTCCAACAGGACAATGCACGTCCGCATGTATCCCGTGCCACCCAACGTGCTCTAGAAGGTGTAAGTCAACTACCCTGGCCAGCAAGATCTCCGGATCTGTCCCCCATTGAGCATGTTTGGGACTGGATGAAGCGTCGTCTCACGCGGTCTCCACGTCCAGCACGAACGCTGGTCCAACTGAGGCGCCAGGTGGAAATGGCATGGCAAGCCGTTCCACAGGACTACATCCAGCATCTCTACGATCGTCTCCATGGGAGAATAGCAGCCTGCATTGCTGCGAAAGGTGGATATACACTGTACTAGTGTAGACATTGTGCATGCTGTGTTGCCTGTGTCTATGTGCCTGTGGTTCTGTCAGTGTGATCATATGATTTATCTGACCCCAAGAATGTGTCAATAAAGTTTCCCCTTCCTGGGACAATGAATTCACGGTGTTCTTATTTCAATTTCCAGGAGTGTATTTACACTCATGCACATAAATTAAGGATAATTGCAGAATGCGGTGCCACACAACGTGGCACTACACAAAACACATGTGCTACAAAACGCCACTGTTTCCTGCGCATGTACCCCATCCTCAGTATGGGATATGATCACCATGCACACGTAGACAAGGCGCACAACTGGTTGGCATACTCTGGATCAGGTGGTGGAGCAGCTGCTGGGGTATAGCCTCCCATTCTTGCACCAGTGACTGTCAGAGCTCCTGAAGCGTCGTAGAGGTTTGAAGAGGTGCAGCGATATGTCGAAAGAGAACATCCCAGACGTGCTCGATGGGGCTTGGAGAACAGGCAGGCCACTCCATTCGCCTGATATCTTCTGCTTCAAGGTACTTCTCCACGATGGCAGCTCGGTGGGGCCGTGCGTTATCAACCATCAGGAGGAAGGTGGAACCCACTGCACCCCTGAAAAGGCAGACACACTGGTGCAAAATGACGTCCCGATACATCTAACCTGTTACGGTTCTCTGTCAAAGACATCCATGGGTGTACGTGCACCAATCATAATCCCACCCCACACCATCAAATGACGACCTCCATACAGGTCCCTTTCAAGGATATTAAGGGGTTGGTATGTGGTTCCTGGTTCACGCCAGATGAAAACCGGCGAGAATCGCTGTTCAGATTATACTTGGACTCGTCCATGATCGCAACCTGTCACCACTGTTCCAATGGCCATCTACGGTGTTCCTGACACCAGGCTTTACGGGCTCTCCTATGACCAGGTGTCAGTGGAACGCACCTTGCGGGTCTCCGGGCGAATAAACCATGTCTGTTCAGTCGTCTGTAGACTGTGTGTCTGGAGACAACTGTTACAGCGGCTGCAGTAAGGTCTCGAGAAAGGCTACCTGCAGTACTCCGTGGCCGTCTACGGGCTCTGATAGTGAGATATCGGTCTTCTTGTGGTGTTGTACACTGTGGACGTCCCGAAATGTCGCGCCTGGACACGTTTCCTGTCTGCTGGAATCGTTGCCATAATCTTGCGATCACACATTGTGGCACACGGAGGGCCCATGCTACGACCTGCTGTGTTTGACCAGCTTCCAGTCGCCCTAGTATTCTACCGCACCATAACATCATCAATCAGAGTTCTCTGAGCCATTTTTAACACACAGTCACCATTACCACCTCTTAAAACGTCTGCACACTTACTCGCTACACCGTCCTCTGACATCCATCAACATACGTCTGCGTATGTGGACTGCTGCCAGCGCAACCGTACGACGACTGCAAGCCAAATTCTCCGCATGGTCATGCCACGAGGTAATTTAAACCGCCCACCAGAGCGTTATTTCACCAAGTATCAGCATTATCCTTCATTTATGAGCATGAGTGGTTTTTTTATTATTATTATTATGGGATTTAACTGCTAAGGTAATCATTCCCTAAGCTTACTCACTAATTAACCTAAATTATCCTAAGGACAAACACACACACCCATGCCCGAGGGAGGACTCGAACCTCCGTCGGGATCAGCCGCACAGTCCATGACTGCAGAGCCTTATAGCACTCGGATAATACCGCACGGCTGAGCAAGAGTGTATATAACATTATGCAAGCAATAGCCTTTCAGGTAACTGTATCAAATCGTTAATGGTAATAACGTAAGCTAATAAAAGGTTTTAAATACAAAAGCCAATGTGATAGGATACATCGTATTCGACCGCCGCCTGGTCGTATTGGTCGGTACTTTCAGGGACATTATTGCCGCGGGGACGTGTCAGATTGGCTGCTAGTGGTCAGTGATGCACCAGAAGACACCGTTTCTATGACGATGGCTTGTAATTGTCGATATGTAGCAGCAAAGATGAAGCAGTAAGATGTCGCAGCCTGTACTGGCGCTTTTGTGTTGAGGTGCTGTTGCCGCAGCCAAAATGTTTGTTGGATGTCCAGTACAGAACAGTCAAAATGAGGTTCAAGATTCCATTCGTCATACAAGGATACGAAATATAGTATCTGAATTAAGGAACTCCTGATACTTCTCAACGGTCCTTCCTGCTCAGGCTCTACATCTACATCTTACATTTACACTCCGCAAGCCACCCAACGGTGTGTGGCGGAGGGCACTTTACGTGCCACTGTCATTACCTCTCTTTCCTGTTCTAGTCGCGTATGGTTCGCGGGAAGAACGACTCTCTGAAAGCCTCCGTGCGCGCTTGAATCTCTCTAATTTTACATTCGTGATCTCCTCTGGAGGTATAAGTAGGGGGAAGCAATATATTCGATACCACATCCAGAAACGCACCCTCTCGAAACCTGGCGAGCAAGCTACACCGCGATGCAGAGCGCCTCTCTTGCAGAGTCTGCCACTTGAGTTTGTTAAACATCTCCGTAAGGCTATCACGGTTACCAAATAACCCTGTGACGAAACGCGCCGCTCTTCTTTGGATCTTCTCTATCTGCTCCGTCAACCCGATCTGGTACGGATCCCACACTGATGAGCAATACTCAAGTATTGTCCGAACGAGTGTTTTGTAAGCCACCTCCTTTGTTGATGGACTACATTTTCTAAGGACTCTCCCAATGAGTCTCGACCTGGTACCCACCTTACCAACAATTAATTTTATATGATCATTCCACTTCAAATCGTTCCGCACGCATACTCCCAGATATTTTACAGAAGTAACTGCTACCAGTGTTTGTTCCGCTATCATATAATCATACAATAAAGGATCCTTCTTTCTATGTATTCGCAATACATTACATTTGTCTATGTTAAGGGTCAGTTGCCACTCCCTGCACCAAGTGCCTATCCGCTGCAGATCTTCCTGCATTTCGCTACAATTTTCTAATGCTGCAACTTCTCTGTATACTACAGCATCATCCGCGAAAAGCCGCATGGAACTTCCGACACTATCTACTAGGTCATTTATATATATTGTGAAAAGCAATGGTCCCATAACACTCCCCTGTGGCACGCCAGAGGTTACTTTAACGTCTGTAGACGTTTCTCCATTGATAACAACATGCTGTGTTCTGTTTGCAAAAAACTCTTCAATCCAGCCACACAGCTGGTCTGATATTCCGTAGGCTCTTACTTCGTTTATCAGGCGACAGTGCGGAACTGTATCGAACGCCTTCCGGAAGTCAAGAAAAATAGCATCTTCATATGGTAAACTTCAGAGATCTGAAACATTATTTCGAGACATTACCACTTATTTGTTAGCGAAAATAAGTATATACAAACACAAAAGATACCAACATTTGTAATGGAATACGTAGAGCCTGTTTACCTTATTCAAGGTATTTTCTTTTCCACATACCAAACAATGTGAGAAACTAAAATTACTCTATCAATTTATGTTCTTATTTACACATAGTGTAGACATCAGGTCTATCGAGCTATTGGATAATATAAACCATTTTTTGCTGTCTGCTATATAACCTGTCTTGAGGAAGAACATTCAGTCTACAATTATGCGCGGTATCGTGAAACATTAACAATTTGTCATAAGAGCAACGCAAAATAATAAAATGAAGACTGAGAAAACGCAAAAGCATAAAACGTACTGCTGCAACATAAGTGAGAGCTGCGAAAATAGGTTAACTTCCAATGTCAGCAGCTGACGACACCGTTACCCACAGCAACGCTAACGCCATACAAGATGTTTGAGAGCCAAAGGGCATGATAGGGAAGCATTGGCCAAGAATAGAATGGGACAGGATTGTAGCCCATATCCGGTTTTATTCAATCTGTACAGTGAGCATGAAGCTAAGGAAATCGAAGGGTAATTATGAAAGGGAATTACATTTTAGGGAGCAGAAATAATAACTTTGACGCTGGCCAGCGACACTAAGATTCTGGAATGCATAGCAGCTAAGAAGAGCAACTGCATGGAATGGATAATGTCTTGAAAAGAGTTTATGCGCATAACATAAACAAAAATAAAGCGAGGGTAACGGAATGTACACTCCTGGAAATGGAAAAAAGAACACATTGACACCGGTGTGTCAGACCCACCATACTTGCTCCGGACACTGCGAGAGGGCTGTACAAGCAATGATCACACGCACGGCACAGCGGACACACCAGGAACCGCGGTGTTGGCCGTCGAATGGCGCTAGCTGCGCAGCATTTGTGCACCGCCGCCGTCAGTGTCAGCCAGTTTGCCGTGGCATACGGAGCTCCATCGCAGTCTTTAACACTGGTAGCATGCCGCGACAGCGTGGACGTGAACCGTATGTGCAGTTGACGGACTTTGAGCGAGGGCGTATAGTGGGCATGCGGGAGGCCGGGTGGACGTACCGCCGACTTGCTCAACACGTGGGGCGTGAGGTCTCCACAGTACATCGATATCGTCGCCAGTGGTCGGCGGAAGGTGCACGTGCCCGTCGACCTGGGACCGGACCGCAGCGACGCACGGATGCACGCCAAGACCGTAGGATCCTACGCAGTGCCGTAGGGGACCGCACCGCCACTTCCCAGCAAATTAGGGACACTGTTGCTCCTGGGGTATCGGCGAGGACCATTCGCAACCGTCTCCATGAAGCTGGGCTACGGTCCCGCACACCGTTAGGCCGTCTTCCGCTCACGCCCGAACATCGTGCAGCCCGCCTCCAGTGGTGTCGCGACAGGCGTGAATGGAGGGACGAATGGAGACGTGTCGTCTTCAGCGATGAGAGTCGCTTCTGCCTTGGTGCCAATGATGGTCGTATGCGTGTTTGGCGCCGTGCAGGTGAGCACCACAATCAGGACTGCATACGACCGAGGCACACAGGGCCAACACCCGGCATCATGGTGTGGGGAGCGATCTCCTACACTGGCCGTACACCACTGGTGATCGTCGAGGGGACACTGAATAGTGCATGGTACATCCAAACCGTCATCGAACCCATCGTTCTACCATTCCTAGACCGGCAAGGGAACTTGCTGTTCCAACAGGACAATGCACGTCCGCATGTATCCCGTGCCACCCAACGTGCTCTAGAAGGTGTAAGTCAACTACCCTGGCCAGCAAGATCTCCGGATCTGTCCCCCATTGAGCATGTTTGGGACTGGATGAAGCGTCATCTCACGCGGTCTGCACGTCCAGCACGAACGCTGGTCCAACTGAGGCGCCAGGTGGAAATGGCATGGCAAGCCGTTCCACAGGACTACATCCAGCATCTCTACGATCGTCTCCATGGGAGAATAGCAGCCTGCATTGCTGCGAAAGGTGGATATACACTGTACTAGTGCCGACATTGTGCATGCTCTGTTGCCTGTGTCTATGTGCCTGTGGTTCTGTCAGTGTGATCATGTGATGTATCTGACCCCAGGAATGTGTCAATAAAGTTTCCCCTTCCTGGGACAATGAATTCACGGTGTTCTTATTTCAATTTCCAGGAGTGTATTTCAGTTAAATCAGGCGATGCCGAGGGAGTGAGATTAGAAAATGGGACACTAAAATTATTAAACGAGTTATGGTATTTACGCAGTAAAGCAACTGATGATGGCTGAAGTAGAGATGACACAAAATGCAGACTGGTAATAGGAACTAAAGCATTTCTGAAATATAGGAATTTGCTAACATCGTATAAAAATTTAAGTTTTAGGATATACTGTATAGATGTGAAATGTGGATGCTAAAGAGTTCAGACGAGAAGAGAATAGAAGCTTTCAAAATGTGGTTCGACAGAAGAATGCTGAACATGAAGTGAGTAGATGGAGTAACTAAGGAATCGTTGTTGGTAGTAGGAGATGTGGGAAGTAAACATTTTACAGGTGACCAAAGATTGAATGCGATAAGCAGGTTCAAAGGGATGTGTGCAACAGCACTTAGCAGGGTACAGGGTAGACTAATGTGGAGTGTTGCATCAAACCAGTCTTGAGACTGAAGACCACAACTACAACAACAACTGGTATGCGGATGAACTGATTATATTCGTGAAAGAAACAGTGTTCTGCCAAGAAAAGTTTGACCGATCGCGACCCAGCTCCAAGACTCCGTTATTTCCATGTCTCTGTGTTATGTTGATTAAAACTTCATCTTTAATGTGATTTTACTTTCAGTATTTTCAGTACTGAAGAAAGCCGGTCTTAAGGATGATGAATTGTGTTAGTACATGTCGGTTGTTGGGTATCAAAGATAACCGGATCATTTCAGGAGGATATCAGAACACAGCATCCCTGAAAGACATGTGTGACAAAGTACACACACAGTTAGCTGTTGTGGAGTGACTGCAGAACAGCTGGTGGGGACATGGAATAAAGAAAACAGTGTGCAAGGTGAAAATCACAGGGCCTTCCAGAAGGGCAACACAACGAGAAGATTGTCAGAGTTTCACTCTGTTGAACGACATTAGCTAAAATCCGATATGACTGTGATCTTGTATTCTTTACAGAGCAGTTGGTGGTGTAGTGCCTAACTGTGTTTTCGTTATTCAAACCAGTGGTCGGATTTCGCACTTTTTTGAAAGTGTCGAAATTAATACATGGCACTGACTAGTGATATCAACACTGTCTTATGAATCAAAGCGAGGCTGGCAACTCTTAGTTAGTTTGATAGTATATGTGCAGCAGTGCACAGAAATTATCCAGGTCCCTCAGCAAACATTTCAGAGAAAGTCTATGGAGCAATGTGTCACGCAATTTGTCTCACACAGGCTATGGTGTAAAAAGTTCCCGGACTAGCTGTGGCCGTGAATGGGATTCCATCAGATGGTACAGAGGCCGAGGCAGCACGAGAAGACACGTTTCAGATGTGCTACTTCTCTATACGAAATTCGTCAAAGACATCCAGTTCAAGTGTATTTCAGTGATTACTCACGACAGAATAAATAATAGGAATGGTCTGAGCAATTAAGCATATTTTGCATGACAGCTGTTATACGAGGTGCATTCAAGTTCTAAGGCCTCCGATTTTTTTCTCCGGACTGTAAAGAGATAGAAAAATGCGCATTGTTTTAAAATGAGGCCGCGTTCATTGTCAATACGTCCCAGAGATGGCAGCACCGTACGGCAGATGGAATTTTACCGCCAGCGACGAGAATGAGAACTGTTTTAAATACTTAAAATGGCGACGTTTTCCTTACTTGCACAGCGTGCAATCATTCGTTTTCTGAATTTGCGTAGTGTGAAACCAATTGAAATTCATCGACAGTTGAAGGAGACATGTGGTGATGGAGTTATGGATTTGTCGAAAGTGCGTTCGTGGGTGCGACAGTTTAATGAAGGCAGAACATCGTGTGACAACAAACTGAAACAACCTCGGGCTCGCACAAGCCGGTCTGACGACATCATCAAGAAAGTGGAGAGAATTGTTTTGGGGGATCGCCGAATGACTGTTGAACAGATCGCCTCCAGAGTTGGCATTTCTGTAGGTTCTGTGCAAACAATCCTGCATGACGACCTGAAAATGCGAAAAGTGTCATCCAGGTGGGTGCCACGAATTCTGACGGACGACCACATGGCTGTCTGTGTGGCATTTTGCCAAGCAATGTTGACGCGCAACGATAGCAGGAATGGGACTTTCTTTCATCGGTTGTGACAATGGATGAGACGTGAATGCCATTTTTCAATCCAGAAACAAAGCGCCAGTCAGCTCAATGGAAGCACACAGATTCACCGCCACCAAAAAAATTTCTGGTAACCGACCAGTGCTGAAAAAATGATGGTGTCCATGTTCTGGGACAGCGAGGGCGTAATCCTTACCCATTGCGTTCCAAAGGGCACTACGGTAACAGGTGCATCCTACGAAAATGTTTTTAAGAACAAATTCCTTCCTGCACTGCAACAAAAACGTCCGGGAAGAGCTGCACGTGTGCTGTTTCACCAAGACAACGCACCCGCACATCGAGCTAACGTTACGCAACAGTTTCTTCGTGATAACAACTTTGAAGTGATTCCTCATGCTCCCTACTCACCTGACCTGGCTCCTGGTGACTTTTGGCTTTTTCCAACAATGAAAGACATTCTCCGTGGCCGCACATTCACCAGCCGTGCTGCTAATGCCTCAGTGATTTTCCAGTGGTCAAAACAAACTCCTAAAGAAGCCTTCGCCGATGCCATGGAATCATGGCGTCAGCGTTGTGAAAAATGTGTACGTCTGCAGGGAGATTACGTCGAGAAGTAACGCCAGTTTCATCGATTTCGGGTGAGTAGTTAATTAGAAAAAAAATCGGAGGCCTTAGAACTTGAATGGACCTCGTATATTGAATATACAAGGTGTAACAGGTGTAAGTGCGGACATTTTTATGTGTAACTTTAATATGTACACACATCAATGCATTGACTGTTTTTTCTCTGTCGAACAGCATTACCACAAACACATCACATACTTTACTAGTTGATGTTTTCGGCACAGTCGTCACTGCAGCACTAAGTGGACTACCCCTTTCAGTATAGCCTAACTACCTTGTGTCCATGCATTCACATTTCAACACCTGACCTGCTGCCCAGGGGAAAATGAGCGTTAATAGCTTCCTCTTCCCACATGTACTTGAAGGTACTACCCAACTTAAAAACATACTACTCCGAATAGCTAGAATTAGAGACCGGATTATGTTCATCATAAAAACCTTAAAATATGCATGCAAACATGCATGAAAAACGCTTAAAATGCATGAAAAGTGTCGAAATATGCAACATCAAATAATAAAAGAACATGATAGTTGCTGTCTGCATTATATGTCAAAGTCGAACCTGTACATATCAATTACGAGGAAGAGCGCCGGCCACGGGAAAAATCAGTATGTTTAGAACGCTGATATTATTTTCTGAATTCTTTCTGGTGGAGATTAGGAACGGGGCCTTTCTGGGATTATTTTCTAAAAATTTGCAAAATTAGGATGCATACCGTGTTGTTCCTTCTTTGCTATTATTGTTGGCAACAACCGGATGCGATGCGAGTGAGTCGCAGTGAAGCAATCGATATGTACGGCACCAACTTCGAGATATATCACACGCAGAGGGGCACGCTACAAAACTTCGTAATATTTCATTTCTAAAACAACATACAATCGTGAATTGTTTTAAAAAGCTTAACTTTTAATTAATACTATTGGACCAAGGCATCATTCATAATTTCTTTTAAATTTTTCTACTATTGTAAACGTAAACGACCAAGTACCGTTCCAAATGTTCGGTAGTAAGATTGTCTTCGATCGCCCAAAACATTTTTATGAGCAGATAAGGATCGTTCTACATCAATTGAGGTAACTGGGCAGTATTTTAATCTGTGTGCTATGTTGCCACCTATCGTTTCTGGCAAAAGTACACCTGTCCGATTAAAAAACTATCAATTTCCCACAAGGGTTCCAAGCATGGATTATTGTTTAAAATGTTTTCAAATTTGTCTTTAAGTTTTCTTGGGGATTCCTCTGGCAATAAAAGGTTCACTAGAATAATTTTATTCATTAACGGAATACATTCATTCAAAGCCAAACCCTGAGTTTCAAGCTTTTTAATACTTGCTGGCAAATGGGAAAAATGAGTGCTAATCAAAGCAATGACTTTTTTAATACTGGAATCATTAAAAGCTTCCTTGCACTGACAAACTGCCAAAGACTCTCCACTATCGAAGTCGTTTACTACCCCCCTAATGGCCTCCAAACGTTCATTGTAAAACAACACAGCTTCGACCCACGTACCCCAACGAGTTACTACGGGTTCTGGATGTAAAACGACATTTGGTAGTTTCCCTTTGTGTGTCTTTATGCGAGCAGGAGCGTTTAGAAACAGTTCCTTTGGGGAATTAAATCAGTTTATTTACATTCACAAACGCGGAACTTAGGCGATGTGCTCCAGGAGCAAAGCACGTCACATGAATAAAATTGGGATAAAATAATCGGAGGACTTTTCCTGTTTCGATCATATAGGGAGCAGCATCTGAAATAAACACAAACACCATTTCATCTGCAGAGGATTCTGGAAATATTTCTGTAATGCCTTCAGTCACAAATCTGGCGATCGTAGACTGACTTTACTTTCTTTGTAGGCCGCTTAGAATGATTTAATGTATTTGCAGGCCGCTAAATAGAAAGAAGAAGGCTCTTCTTTTATAGCACCAACAATTAAATTTGCAATTTAACGGCCGAAAGTATCTGTAGTTTCGTCAACTGAAATCCAGATAATGCTCTCCTTGAGTTCATTGCGCATTTCTTCCAGAACTTTCATGTAAATTGTCGGTATGTATTTTTTACACAGTGTTGATTCATCTGGCTTATTTTGATTTCACCAATATTTGCACAGGAAGCCTTTAAGGATAGAGTCTGTAAGTTTGCAATGAATGCTTCACACAGGTCCATGTTAAAGTGACTTTTTTTTATCTACTTTTGGACAAATCCCTGCTACTGCAACTTGCTGTTGTCAGCAGTGGCGGATTTAAAAATTTTGCCGCCCCTAGGCACACCAGATTACATGCGCCCACCCACAAAATTAACATGTTTTAAATATTAACTATTACCCGTTCACAGTTGCCGTTTTGGGTGAGAGCGCAGTGAGTTGTTTCCTTACTCTGCTACTCGTTGTTCTGAAGGACGCGTGAGCGCTCTAGTCATACTCAATCAAAATGTAATATCTTTCCTGAACTGTTCTTGGTGTACGGCAGCGGACAAAACAAACTTAAAACTACATTGTGTCAGCACATTCTTCTGTCTAAAGACAACAGAAGCGAACACAAGGAATATAACTTTTATTTTGTGGCCTAAAAGTTCAGCTGAGCGTGCAGGAGACAACGGATTTTTTTTATGTATTTACTTTTAACATGTTCTTTTACACGAAACCGTTGAAAATGAAAATAAAAAATTTGTGTTATGATCTAGAAATTAATACATACTTTTACAAAGATGCGTTCAGAATTAAAATGAAACTGTCGTTTTACGATCTATAATTTGAATGTGTAGCAAATAAGAAAAAACACGTTCGGTATTAATACGTGAATCTATGAGAAAGCGTAAGAAATTAAAATGAAATAGAGATTTCGGTGCACGAACTAATAATTAATTACAGACGAACAAACACGGAACTGGATTTGCTATTACAAAATTTTACAGATTAGCGTGAAAAAATCAAATTTGTTTCATTATATAATAGTTAACCCATTAAGCATTAGGGTCTGTGTAGCTAGATGCTGCGTAATAAGTGTACACAATACCGTTAATCCATGTAAGGGCTGAACAGTTTTGTACAGCTACTGCTCTCACCATAGCTCTTCTTACTGGTATCAGCAAAGCTTTTACATATTTATCGACAGAACTGAATTACGTTATTTACTAACACTTTCTCATTTGAGCGTACTCTCCGATAACGCATATTTCCGCGATAACTATACATTTCAGCAGACGCCAAAAATACGCGTCAGTTGTATATACTACAGCACTAGTATGACTTGACTGTACGGCGCCGAGCAGCCTGGGTCATTGCGTATTGTTTAGTATTGTCGGGCGCCTTCGATCACGTCTGCACGTAGACGAGGTTTACATCCGATTTCTGCCATCGACAATTGTAAAATAAACAGTAATACGTAGTTCTTAAATCCAACAAATGTGCTCTAAGTTATATTAAAAATGACATTATAACATTAAATTTTTAAAACTAATATGAACAAACAAACCAACTCACCAGTCAGAAAAGTTTTAGCCTGGCTTTGACGGCAGAAAACTCTTTGATCAAATTTCATGGTTCAGACGGTTATCTGTTGAAGAGGTCGGCTACGATGTGAAGTATGGACAAGACGTTCAATTTCTCCTCCGACAACCGTAGAACACAGGTCTAAAACGAGAGTTCCGCGAAATGTACACATTCAGTAGGGAAGGAAGGATCTAAATTTCTGCACGTTCAGAAATATCATCAGGTGACCTCTTCTTAAGGTTACTGAAAACTGTGAAGGAGTCCAACAGTGTTCTGTAGACTTCCTTCCTCCTCAATAATTCGGCGTACAAGTTGTCGAGTACTGGAGGAAGTGTTTCGAATCTAAATTTGTCCCTTCCAGTCAGAAAAACTTCATCAGAGTCCGCTTCTTTGTCATCGCGAAGTTTGCGTTTTCGTTATCTTTTATGGGTGCATTCATAGTCTATATTACTCACAGTCTCCATTGTTTTATTTTCATATTAGTCGAACATGCCACAAATAGATGCCATAAATCCTACAATTGTTTCACATAATTCATGCACTATTTTAGTATCAGTATTTACACTTTGCAATTTCAGATTTACACTATTAAATCTCATCATGAATACTGTTTCTAGTCTGCTGAGTTGGTTCAATAAAGCTGAAGCCTCATTTGGTACAAGTGGTTTTTCAAACGTATTATTGGCAATATGTGTGAGGGCATTGATAATGCCCTTCCAGTTTTCATATAGACTTACACACGCTTCCTCTCTTGCCAACCAACGTGTTTTTTATAAGCTTTTTGCCGTTTTGCTTCCTGGTTTCATGACAGCGCTGTGTATAAGCAGAGAAAACAATAATAACTACACTAAAAAATCAACATTCTTCCCGACAACAGCTTGCAGCACTAGTGCCGACTAAATTCAAAGAATGTGCTGCACAAGACACATAATGCGCTTTCGAATTTCGTTCTTTAATGCGTGCGTACAAACCAGTGTAGGCTCCTGACGTATTGCTTACGTTGTCATATGACTGGCCTCTACAGCCAGTAATATCAATGGAATTTGTAGACGGGACTTTTAGTCGGCCTTAGCTAAGTTTTCGGACTTGTGTCCCGGGTTTGGTGAAAACAGAAGGAAACGTTCAACAGGTTCACCACTCTCGTTCACACATCTTAATATGAAAGAAAATATGTGAAATGACGGGAGTAGAATCTACTATTATATCGAAATATTAGGCATCTTTTATTTCACTTTTAATAATTCTTTTTACTCGTTCAGAAAGAAGCTTTATTATTTCATCACAGATTATTGAAGAAAGATAACCTGTATGTCCCTATCCTGGATTTCTATATCGTTCAATGTGCTCTGCGAGAAAAGTATCAAACTCGGCTATAAGTTCAAGAGACATCATAAATTGTCCACTATGTAATTAATGGAATTTTTCAACGTGTCCACGAATGGGAAGTCCACGACTTGTTAGCTTTTTCACTACTGCAATAACCCTTTTCAACACACTGCACGAGTACATTTTTTCTGTTTCAACATATGACTCGAAATGGTTATCTATTGTTCGAAGTGACTTTTTTCTTGTTAAGAGAGGTAACTCATAATTTTTTTCTTAAGTGATTCTCATGATGAGATAAAGTATTAGAAATATTTTTCCAGTCTGCAATACCATTAATGCCAATCGCGGCCTCCGAACAATTTACATGGTGCACAAAAAACAGCACCAGTGCTAAAGGAGTATATTAGAAAAACACGCAAAATTAATTCACCATTTGAAAGTTTATGGTAAAGTACACTTTTGTTAAAATATCTGGTTTTCTCGGCTATTGATCTTCTTCAATTAGAAAAATCACCGTTACAATTTTGATTAATGCCACGTTGTAAGAGAATGTCGATTGTTGATTCATTGACACACCTTTTGCGGAGGATCATCATTAATCAGGTTATCTTTTTCTGTAATGTCTCACTCGACACTTAGTTTTTCGTGAAACTCGAAATCAGGAACAATTTGCTTTTCTTCAGTTTTAACTTTTGTTTCGTCTGCATTTACTTCTCTTACAACAACTGTTGTGACAGAAATATCATCTGTACTACTTGGACTCGAAAGCGTTTTTAGAACACCGACTTCTCGTTCTCGTCCTTCCTTCAATAATTTTCGAAATGCCGCCCCACTTACTTTTGCATATTTGCTTTTTTCACTGTTATTCATGCAAAGGCAGTTACAAAATTCTCAAGAAACAGTCAAAACAAAAGAAAAAACTGTAAAAGGAAAGATGTATCCAGTTCAAATCGCACTACACCGCGCACGAGCACAAAGATTTTAACTTTAAACACGGAGCGATGATGTGACCAACTTGGATTACTCAACGGAACTGTGCTATGAAAGAACGACAATGCACAGTAATTTAATTTCATTGTCTCCTGTTTTTCTGTTGTCAGTGAACTGTAGAAGCACACCTGCCGGCTGGAATTCGTCTCGCAAAGAAAACGGAACAGTCCCTTTTTTTTTTGGCTTCTGTTTCCCGCGTCGCTGGAATTTTAGCTGGGACGCAAATATGTTCTGAATATTCTTGACACTGTCTTTCTAATTTAAAAAGCAAATAATTTTTGCAGTTTCTTGCAGTGAGGTATGACGGATCGACTCATATTCCACTTATAGCATTTTAGCGGTTCCTGTGGGCAGAGAAGACAGACTACAAAGTTTAAAAAAGTCTTGTTAGCAGTTGATGTGGTGTGTTGCCATTTGTGTGAACACTGCTGTCATGTCTACACGCAAATGCCCCTTTTGTTCCAACATAAAATAAAAATAACCTTTCCTCTAAGAAAAAGAGCTTCAGTTCACTATAGTTCAATATAAAACTTGCAATGTCACGTACTATTCGACTGCACAGAGTGGAACCTCTGATATCGTGCAGGCTGCATCACAATAAATTAGACAAACGAAAGTTGGTTTCTTCTACTTTTTTCGCCAAACGAAGTATCTAAGTAAATAAATAAATAAAAATTTTAAACTGCTGTGTAGTGTATTTCATACATTATTAGATATTCTGCATATGTTCTTTCGTAAAAAAGTGTGTTTAAAAACGTAAAACATTCTCAGTATCAACATGTTTTGTTAAACGGGTGTCATAAATTGAAATTCAGAAATGGAAGACCACAGAGCTTTCACAATAGTTACAGTAATGGAGGGTTGACTTGATACTTGTCTGTAATTTCTACAAGAAATTTAAGTAGAGTCGGGTTTTGCTTACTGAGGCCCACACATGTTACAGTATTTAAGAAACTGCTGATTAGTTTATCACAGCTTTTCAGGGGTCCCGGTATTTTCACGGGGAAAGTACGGTAGGGTTAAGTAGAAGCCGAAAACATTCTCGGAATATAACGTTTCAAACATTGTATTGTAGATTGCCGTCCTGACAGCTTACTTCACAATATTTAGAACAATTACGAAGATGATACCAGACAGAAACCCCATGTTAAATTTCCATTCAGTCACCAAGTAAACTATTTATATTTCTAAGCTTGTATTGTCGAATTTCATTCTTAAGGCTTATTTAAATTAACAAGTTGTTTAGCAAATATTAAAAAATTTTCTCGTTTGCAAGCGCAGTTATTTAAAAAGGTAAAATGTTAAAATGAGTACAGAGCAAAAAATGCCACCCTCCTTAAGGTGCCATACCTAGGCCCGTGCCTTGTGGGCCTATATGTAAATCCGCCAATGGTTGTCAGAAGTTGTCGTGGTTCTTTCTTCTGCATTCATGCAATATGAAGACTTGTCTTGACATGCTGGTCCATTTGAAACTTATTTTTTTGCACGAAACGTTTTTCTCACAGACTCGACAACAGAAAATAATTCCGTCATATGTAAATGTTCCAGGGTGGTCAGCTATCTACGAATATCGTTTTTCGGGCGGAATGGCGCACAACACGTTACACACTACCCACCTTAAACACGTTCTACTGTGTACAAGTAAACAGAAGGCTAAACTGAAACAATGGACGTGCGACTAGAAGCTTGCGTAGTTTTATTGTTGCCGACGCGTACGGTTTGACAGCGGAGGAGATTAACCGAAGGCACGGGCGCAGGAGCATTGTCTGCCTGTTCCCGTTCCTCCACTGTAATGATTTCGCTAGGCAGTGGCCTCTCGGTTAGCGATTGCACGCAATTCTAGGTCGCGATCAATCTGTGAGTCGTCAAAACTAGACGAGCTACAGACCGCAAGTCTAAATTTTTAAAATACTGTAAACACTGAGCGAAAATATGCATCATCACTAGTTTTTAGCTAAAATATCCAACAACCGGTGGAAAGGAACCAAATATGCAAATGCATGTGCAACATGCAAACGCATTTAATCCGGTCTCTAGCTATAATTATCCGTCTGAAAATGAAGTAAATAATGATCTTAGTCATCATTAAAATACCTGCACTTTTAACTGTTGCACCCCGAATAAACTGAAAATTTATTTTAAAACTGGTAGTCTATAAAAGAATCTGCTGTTACTTCATGGTACACTCAATTTTTCAGTTTCTATAATGTGTACTAGTACCCAGAAACTTTAGTATTACTGTACTTCCTTTTTTGTGTCAGAAGAACGTTCAAATATGCGACTTCTTTCAACGTTAAATAGGAAAGAGGGAAATGAAATAGGTTTCGGGAAAAAAACACTTATTTGCTTGTATCTTACACATATTATCACTTCATCTTCGTCCATGGATTCTGTTTCTAAGGTGTGTCCACTATTCTGCATATTAACCTGACCTTCTTCTACGTATAATCCACATTATAAGGATTCACTCCATGGTTCACTAAAATTAACCTGCTGAGTACTTTTACGCACATAAATACTTTCATTTAACTATTATTAAGCTTCCACTGTCAAAACAATTTGTAGTGCGACTTGTGGTTACGAGGTGTACGGCTATCTTTTCTATAGATCTTTACGGTTGAGAACCTCATTTCAGTAATTTCATGGAGGCGTGCGCGTGAGAAGATATTCATTACAGGGTGAGTGCAACGTTATCCGATGATTGTGTTGTTTGGTTTGTGGGGCGCTCAACTGCGTGGTCATCAGCGCCCGTACAAAGTCTCAATTTTTCACAGTCCAATTTTGTTCACAGTTCAATCTAGCCACTGTCACGAATGACTAGGATGATGACGAAATGATGAGGACATCATAAACACCCAGTTCCCGGGCAGAGAAAATCCCCAACCGGGCCCCCGCGATCCAGAGGTAGCAACGCTAGCCACTAGACCACGAGCTGCAGATAAAGCGTTATCCGCAAGCAGCTATACACGGCGCCGCTGGGAGTTTTTTAAAACCCTTGAGCTTCTTCCTAATACTCCTCGGCCATTGTCATCGTCTTTTGGGTGCTGCTACTGTTCTTATACAGGGTGTTACAAAAAGGTACGGCCAAACTTTCAGGAAACGTTGCTCACACACAAATAAAGAAAAGATTTTATGTGGACATGTGTCCAGAAACGCTTAATTTCCATGTTAGAGCTCATTTTAGTTTCGTCCACCTACGCTCAATGGAGCACGTTATCATGATTTCATACGGGATACTCTACTTGTGTTGCTAGAACATGTGGCATTACAAGTACGACACAACATGTGGTTCATGCACGATGGAGCTCCTGCACATTTCAGTCGAAGTGTTCGTACGCAACAACAGATTCGGTGACCGATGGATTGGTAAAGGCGGACCATTTCCATGGCCTCCACGCTCTCCTGACCTCAACCGTCTTGACTTTCATTTATGGGGGCATTTGAAAGCTCTTGTCTACGCAACCCCGGTACCAAATGTACTGTAGAGACTCTTGGTGTTCGTATTGTGGACGGCTGTGATACAATACGCCATTCTCCAGGGCTGCATCAGCGCATCAGGGATTCCACGCGACGGCGGTTGGATGCATGTATCCTCGCTAACGGAGGACATTTTGAACATTTCCTGTAACAAAGTGTTTGAAGTCACGCTGGTACGTTCTGTTGCTGTGTGTTTCCATTCCATGGTTAATGTGATTTGAAGAAAAGTAATAAAATGAGCTCTAACATGGGAAGGAAGCGTGGCTGGCTCTGAGCACTATGGGACTTAACAGCTATGGTCATCAGTCCCCTGGAACTTAGAACTACTTAAACCTAACTAACCTAAGGACAGCACACAACACCCAGCCATCACGAGGCAGAGAAAATCCCTGACCCCGCCGGGAATCGAACCCGGGAACCCGGGCGTGGGAAGCGAGAACGCTACCGCACGACCACGAGATGCGGGCGGGAAGGAAGCGTTTCCGGACACATGTCCACATAACATATTTTCTTTCTTTGTGTGTGAGGAATGTTTCCTGAAAGTTTGGCCGCACCTTTTTGTAACACCCTGTATAGGCATGCTGCAGAGTTTCACTGACGTAATAACTGGTGTCGAACAACCAATTCGCGGGATGCTCGGTGAAACTGCAGAAAAAATTCGGAAAGAAGCCGCATTTTTACGAATTTAACGACCTCAAACATGTCAAGAGCTGAGCATAATAGCCTTAAAAAGTCCACAGCAGTCCTCTCCTCGTAGTCCTGCCAGCTGACAACGGCAGTGCAGTCTTCGTTATAGAACGAGCAGACTATGATGCGTAGATTTGGTTTATGCTGGAGGAGGATGCATATTAATAACTACCAAGGGACCCAACACCGAGAATTATGAGGAAAATGTTGGAGCTTCTCAAGAGGTCTTCTTTGGAGGAGAATATCATTGGAAGTCCCCTCCATCGGGCACCTCGACCATCCACATTGTACGGTCTTCCAAAGACTCAGCAGAGGAACACACATCTACATCCCATCGCTAGTGCCACTAGTTCGCTGACTTACAGACTGACAAATCATATGACCATCGTCCTTCCCATGCATGTTGGTCCCTCCGTGCACCGCATTAAGAATATGACTGACTTCATCACTCGAATTGAACGCCTGCATCTCAGAGTGCCATATGGAGTGACTATTAGCTCCAGTTATACCCAACCTGTTTATTGAGTTCTTTGAGAACGTCACCCTGCAGACGACTGCTGTAAAACCTACTTTATCGTTACGGCGATGACAAGTACTTTGTCTGGTCTCATGGACCTGAAAAGCTGGGAGAATTCGTGGGCCACGTCTGCAATGTCCATGACAGCATCAAGTTCTCAATGTTGGTAGAGAAAAACGGCACCTTGCGATTTCTTGACATCCTCGTCCACCATAAAACAAGAGGGGTGTCTCAGCCACAGTGTTTCCTGCAAAACACGGAATCTGCATACTAACAGCTATCACCATCTGTTGCAGAAACGTTCTGTTATGAGAACCTTGATACAAAGAGCGAAAGGCATTTCAGATACTGAAAACTTGATGAAGGAACTGACCCACTTATGGAAATTATTTAAGAAAAACTGCTGTAACAGCCGGCAGAATCCGCAAGCCATCTTTACAAAAAAAACATGAAGAGAAGAACCTTGAGTAGGACTTGCAGAAGCTTGCGTTTTTGTCATTCTTTGTCTCAGTAACTGGAAAGATAACGAGGCTCCTTAAGAGGCCTTAAACCGATTCGGTCTTCAGGGCTCCAGCAAAAATTCCACAACTCATGAGGCCTGTGAAAGCCGATGTATGTCTCAGAGCGCCATGTGTATATAAAATAGAGTGTGGCTGTGGACATTTTTATGTCTGAGAGACTGTGCGTACTAACGAGCAGCGCTATGTAGAACACGAGAGACGTTTTCGCCTTTGATACCCCGAGAAATCAGCGGCAGCAAAGCATGCTTTGTAAAATGGACATCGTGTTGCATTCGACGAGACATCTGGTATCGGAAGAATAGTTTGTGGGATGGCATCATAAAGGAAGCGATCGAGACAAAAATTTGTGAAAACACCTTCAACAAAGGCGGCGACCTGCATCTAAGCACTGCTTGGGGCCTGGCCATCGGGAGGTTGAAGCAGGTGTTCTTGAGCGCGCGTCAGTGACGTCACAGAAATAAGAAAGTACGATAGCAGCAACCAAAAGACACTCACCGCTTGACAATGGCTGAGAAGTACTCAGCTGAAAGCTCGTGGATTTTAAACCACTGTACGTAGTTGGAACTCAGAGAGAATTTTAACACTTCACAATATACTTTCATCTTCCTATTGTCCCCAAACAAATATGGAGGTGCATCAAAAATGTATTATACAGTTCCAGTTGACTACTCTGTGACAAATATTTATCTAAACGTTTTCCTAAAATTTTTCGGAAGTATTACATCCAACTGCAAATTTGGTTGCCCAACTTCATGCGTCTCCAATAAGCCTCTGTTCCACAGTTCTGACTTTGTTAACTTCAAAATATGCTTCCTCTATGAATCCACGAAAGTCACTGGATGAAGAATTATCTTGGGGTCGAATTTTTTATGATCGATTTCTGCATTGTCATAATATGCCCCTGTACATGCAGAAATATTATTCACTCGATGACAGTTTTCTAACATTTCCCATTTCTTTGAAATTTTTTAAGCAATGGTTTTTAATTTTTCTACCTCTTGGAAATTCAGCTCAGAAAGCTGCATGTTGATGGATGCCTCCGATGATTTATATAGTCTATCAACATCCGCTTAGCTTCAGGTATCTTGTAGTCCATCTTTTCATTAATTCATTTTTCTAAATTCTAAATTTTTACACTATTAGCTAGCATATTCTGCTTCTGAAGTTTATTTATGACTGATAATGCACTGCATGACCTTCTATTTTATCCACTTTGTTGGTCTATAGCTTTTATTTCAAGATCGACTTCGTCATTTAATAATTCCACACCTTCACCCATACCTTTCATATTTTCGTTTAATGTACCAGGCTCCCCAAGCAAAATTTCCATCTTATTTAGGGCATAGATGTCAGTCGAAGATGGGACCAGTTTTGTAATTGCTCATTGCTCGAAATGCAACAGTGCTCTGTAATTGTTATATATTACTGAAGGTTACAATGAAATGAATATCAGGCAACAAATGATACTATAACAAATATAATCTAAATCATATACACATTCATAGTTACTGTTTAATTACAATAATCATAAATCTTGAAAGTTAGTAAACAGAACACAACACTTACTTAGGTAACTACACACAGATTTTAACACTCAGTTGTTGATGCCCGCATATTTCTGTGATGAATGAATTTGATTCAGGAGGTGCTTGTCTCCCTTTAAGTTTAAGAAGTCATAGAACTCTGAACAACATTATTTCAAATTAGCTTTCACCATCAATATTGCTTTTAAAATCTCTACTTTCATCTGAGTTTTCTCTGATGTCTGCATCCTGTTCATCAAAGACAAGACACAGTCACCTGCTGCATTTGTACTAGGAAAACGTTACACAAATTTCACAATTTTAGAAATACTTCCATTATATATACAGGGTGGTCCATTGATAGTGACTGGGCCAAATATCTCACGAAATAAGCATCAAACGAAAAAAATACAAAGAACGAATCTTGTCTAGTTTGAAGGGGGAAACCAGATGGCGCTATGGTTGGCCCGTTAGATAGCGCTGCCATAGGTCAAATGGATATCAGCTGCGTTTTTTAACTAGGAACCTCCATTTTTTATTACATATTGGTGTAGTACGTAAAGAAATATGAATGTTTTAGTTGGACCACTTTTTTTGCTTTGTGACGGACTGTTAACGCTAGACACTGTTGTCGCCATCGGTTGAAATTTTCTGCCTCCCGCCACCACTTACATAATATCGGTGTCTAAATGGAAGGCTCAGGTCATAATTAACTACTATCCTATCAGCCGCCATTTACTAGACAGTCATCGGGATTTACTATTTAATTATCCTGCTTAGTTAAGAAATGTGACTGCGAGTGCATCGGGCTACCCTGTGCTGTGTTACAATCAATATGCTCCAAGTGCTTGTTTCCAGAATTCTGATATCGAAATTTTCAGCAACTGTTGCTGATTGACGTGATAAAGGGAAGGTTGACGTAGGCAACATCCTATGATCCACTATCCTACCACAAAACATGACTATTCCACAAAATATAATCATACTGCAAACAGTAATAACAATAATAATAAAAAGAAGAAGAAGAAGAATAACACATTCATGAACACATGCATTTAGTCTATATTACTAACCGTGCACAGGCAATATAGCTACTATAGTGAAAGATACTGTGCAGCTAATAAAATCTATTACGTGGCTGCGATGGTTAAAAGATTTTCGTGAAGTGACTTCGTATGACTTGAAGTTCCACACTTACTACGGCATTATGGTGACATGTACTAAAATAAAAGAAAACGAAGTTGTCGTTTAATGAATTTATGTCGTAGGAAACATAGAAATATTCACTGAGATACTGCACTTTATAATGGGTGTTCGAAATTTGTTGAACTGTTACCTTGTGACCGTGGACGTCACATATTTTAGTGTTATCTTGGTGGGACATTTACATGTCGCCATACAGTGCAATATATTTCTTCTTCCTCCATAATTTATCGCCAAAGCTAATACGACAAGCTATGCTTTTCTTCCAGCTACCAAGTTTTCATATCATGTTTTCAAACACATATATATTGTCACATCGCCAGCCGGCCGGAGACTACTTCTGCTACATGCTAATACAATAAATAAAGTCTCTGGGCAACGCGTGCAGTTCTCTTACACATTTAATAAATTTATAGACAATTTTTTGTTTTTCTCACTACACATTTTACTATTCTTGTGTTGGTTAAATTTTGAGGAAATCTATCACAAAAATAATAAAATTTGTAACTGCAGCTCTACTCAGATGTAAAATAAAAATGTTTGCTTGAGCAGTTTCCTGAGTCTCTAGCATATGGTTTCACTTATTACATCTATGGAACAATGTCGTAATCATCCAAATCATTAAACTAAGTTATTAATAAGTAAGTCAAAGAAAATTATTCTGTGTCTTTGTCTTTTGAAAATGCATGCCCTAGATGTATATTAATGTCTCTAGGTAACTGCTGCATTACACGTTGTATTAAGTATGTTAATTACTTAATTCAGTAATCACACTCCAGTATTCTGTTTCTTGATTTTGGTTCGCCATATAAGGAATACGTACATTAGTCAGTTTTCTTCTGACTTAATTATTTCAACGGTTTAACTTATTATTGTACTTTCTTTCAGCTATAGATAAGCTGTTGATTTGGTACAAGGAATTACGGTATATTACAATACATGTATTGAAGAATACAAACGTTTGTTACTATGTTGGTGATCGCTAGAAATTTCATACTGAAACCTGAATGAGCAATTTATTATATGTTACATAGTATGTGGCGACCGAGTTCATTTTATTCTTGTTTGTTAGTTATCGTTCTTTGGTTAAGACAGTGAGGAAAGCAATCTACTCTCTTTTATTTCTTTAAATTTTGTTTATAGATACAACAAACACTTTTTAATACTTAATTTTTTGGGGCAGTTTGATATATTTCCTTGTTGAATACATTAGTCTCTGTACCAAATATAAACGTTCCAGTAAAAGTACTGACAACATCGTGGCATCTGTACAGCTAAGCGTGAAGTTAGAGTGCACTTTAGTTGCTTGCAATTTATGCTGTTAATTCGCCTCTCGAAGTGCATGAGTGTTAAACCCTGCACTGTGTCACGTCCCCCCTCATAGCACTTATCATAATAATTAATCAGCAGCAGTTTGTTGACACCTCGCAAGTAAACTGGATTCGTAGCGGACGACGTATTGTGATCAGTGTGTGTAATAACAGCCGCTCTAGAGTTACTAAATATAACTCATTCGCTGAAGGCTTAACTGTTATCATTAATTATGTGGTTATTGATGAAGTGACAGGTACTGCTCTAATTTCACACCTTTATAGCATCTCAGTCTCCACCCATTACAATCCGAAAGCGTTTATTGAATGTAGCCAGTTGAATTCTTTGGTTCTCGATATGGGAAAAAGAGGTCATTGTCACGGTACTTACCAATGACAATATTCGCACCTGAAATGTATATTAAAATACACGAGAGAACTGACATATTTATGGAAGTCATAAAATAGCACGTTCAGCTGGATGATTAGCCAAGAACATAGTCCAGTAACGGTGTCACAGAAAAGGCCCTTTACTTGCAAAAAACCAAGTAGAAGATTTTATTTTTTTATCTTGTGCATATAATTGAGAGTATATAGGATCCAAGTTTTCGACCTTCAAAACCCTCAGGACAAGTTTTTGTGATCGAGAAACCAAGAAATTTTGTCACTTTTCCAAGTTTTCGTCTACTGCTCGGAAACTATGCATCTACTGAAAATGTTACTATTAGCAAAATGAAAGAGCATGATCTACTTAAATGCCAAAACCATTGCAGCCATTTGGCCGCAATCAGTTGTCAAATTTCGTTCATTTTTACCTAGGTGGCTAAAAGCTGACTCCAGGGACTATAACTCAAAAAGACTACTCCAAATGAAAACTGTCCAGTTACCAAAATTGCAGACATGACATTTCATGTTACAAAAGTATCTGATTTTTCATTTTTAGACACTATTAAGTGTTCATACCCCCGAAATCCAAAGTACTATCATTTTGTTGTTTCTTGTAAGCCAAAGTTATTCAATGAAATAAAATTTCCTATAGGAAGGCATAAGTCTGTCCCATATCTATAGATCTCCCTCGACTGAGGAGTGGACGCAGTTTGGCAGCTGGTGATGGCGTTAAAACGAAACAGAAAGGAATGGAAACGGTACTACTGTCCGGTGAGGATGTCCGCCGCTCGTGGTCTCGCGGTAGCGTTCTCGCTTCCCGAGCACGGGGTCCCGGGTTCGATTCCCGGCGGGGTCAGGGATTTTCACCTGCCTCGAGATGACTGGGTGTTTGTGTTGTCGTCATCATTTCATCATCATCCAGGAAAGTGGCGAAATTGGACTGAGCAAAGGTTGGGAAATTGTATGGGCGCTGATAACCACGCAGTTGAGCGCCCCACAAACCAAACATCATCATCATCAGTCCGGTGAGGATAGGGAAATCGCCGCACATCGTAGGTTATTAACTGATCTGGCTGAAGCTGAAGTGCACAGTGCTTGGCAGAAGAAGTACAATAACCCTGTCAGAAGAAGTACGACCATCCAAAACTGATTAGATCGTCTTTGACAAAAGGCCTTATACCATCAACGTCGAATCTTTGATCGTACAAGAAAGTATTTAATTTTAATAAATACTGCTTTCACTGTGGCCAGAAAATTGATGCTAATTGAGAGGAAATTAAAAGACGTCTCTATGCAGAGCGAAATATTGTTCATAAAGTGATGAAACTTGAATTAAGAGATATTTTTATTGGGGTAGCTGAAAGGAGAGGTGATGACTGGACTCGCGAAGTATTGGAGTGTATCCGTGATGAGGCACTTTGTGCTAAAGGTGCTCAGTATCCTAGGTTTTGTCAGAGAGGCTTTTACAAGTTGATCAGAGGTGGAAGAAAACAAGGAAGTCCTAGATTCATACAGGCAGCGAAGCTATGGAAATTATTTCTTCCTACAGCGAACAATCAGAAGAATGTCAGTTTACTTTGCAGGAATTACAGGAGCAAATTACGAATGGCTGGAAGGCAGATGTAAGGACCATAAAAACCCGACTTTTCCGGAAGTATGGTGAAGGAATAATGACAGCCATAAAAAAAGAGCACAATAGTGTGAAGAATTCTGTGATATATCACCACGAACATGCGAGCAATATGTGCATTTAAGAGCTTCAAGCAGGAATACAAATACAACAGACAGTAACAAACTGAATGATTGGCTGATAACACATCCACCTCTTTCAAAATGTAGTGTACGTATGTAAGTAAGCAATGAAGTAATTACTGATGAATTGGTAAATTGTCGTGAGGCATTAGTAGAAAGAATTAAGGGGACCACTAGAATTAAAGGAGATAACTTTAAAAACGTCTCGTTTCAACGCAACATCAAGGTTATAACACCAAATGCTCCACTTCGTCTCTCAAGACAGGGAAGAAGAGGATTATTACCATAAACCCAGTAGCATTTTTCGCAGACTTTGTGTTATCAAGCAATCTGATAAAGACTTGAAGTTCTGTTTCTAGTTTGAGATTTCCCCATACCGCATGTCGTTCTTCACAGAGACGCTCTCAATAAGGATATAAAATCATATCTTCACACGTATCAAACGGAATAAAGTGTCCAAAATAAAAAAATTTGTGATGTGTTTGTGGTCACCAACACTGACAAAATCTTTCAAACCTGAAAGGCTGCCACCAACGTCGAGCGCAGCAAGGTGGCACTCATTGAGATTCTCCCATCAAGTGCAGTCATGGCTGGGGAAGAAAACTGAGCCTTACGAGTGGAGCTGGAAAAAAACTTATCAGGCTTGTTTCCCGTGACGATGACGAAAGGTGCGGCACCACACACGCTACTGAAGATGGTTTCTTGCTTTTGCAAAACAGGATGCACAGCAGTATGTGGATGTCACAGGTCTGGACTGAACTGTTCCTCGACGTGCAAATACTGCTACTGCTTATCTTGCGAGAACGCATCAGAAACTGAGATCGACGAGGATGAGGAAGAGATCGAAGATACGTTACAGGACGGGGAGGTGGTGAATGTTTCGCAGTCGATGGTGAAGATAGAATTCTGGACCAGGATCTGCCGCAGTCTCCCAAACTAACTCGATGGAACTGAAATTTAATGAAATTTGAATCTCTGATATATAAATTGTGTTTTTTTAACACTGTCATACCTTTTTGTCTGGTCATTTGTACAAATTTTTATATTATTCATATCTAAGTACATATTGGCCATTGTTATGTACTTGGATTTTACTCTAGCAACCCTCTCTTACCACTTACGGTAAGGATAAAAATGAATTAAAATATACGTCAATGAAGAAAATTAAAAAGATATACGGAAAAAACTCGTATGTGCGCTCCATTATACAGTCGTCTTCTCACTGGAAATTTTATTTCATTGAATAACTTTGACTTACATGTAATAATAATAATAATTGTATTACATTGGTTATCAGGAGTATGAACGCTTAATAGTGCCTAATACTGAGAAATCAGATGCTTTTGTAACATGAAATTTCAAGTTGTTGGTAACTGGACATTTTTCATTTGCAATAGTCGTTTCCGAGTTACAGGCGTTGTAGCCGACTTTTTAGCCACCTTGATAAAAATGAACGAAATTTGACAGCTGATTGCGGCCAAGCGGCTGCACCGAATTCGGCATTTAAGTAAGTCATTCGACGCAAAATTTGAAGCTCTTTCATTTTGGTAAAGGTAAAATTTTCAGTAGGATGCATATTTTCAAAGCAATATTTTTTTTTAGTGGCAGTTACATGCACAAAATAAAAAAATAAAATCTTCTACTTTGTTTTTAGCAAGCAAAAAGTAGCCTGTTACTGGACTAACCGACATAATATTTATTTTCAAACTTAGGAAGTTTTGCGGGATATCAGTTATAAAGTTGCACCGGAACTCAGTTTCAAATAAGAGAGGTGCTGGAAGGTGTAAAGTTCAGTAAGTAATGATTAACAAAGACTAACATGAATTGTTTGTAATGGAATGTAAAGACTGATAAAAGCCAACCTCAGTGAAGATTAGTCTGGATTCTACAGAAATGTAATAGCACGTGACGCATTGGTAATTCTTAGATTCATCATAGAAGATAGTTTGAAAAACGGCTAACCCACATTTAAAAGTTTGTAGATTTAGACATACACCATATACAGAGTCGAAGTAGATGAATGGATGACAGTAGCTGAGAATAGAGTGAGATAGAGATGTAGGCTATAACCCCCTCCCCCCAGACTTATTCAGTATATATACTGATCAAACAGTAAAGGAAACCAAAGAAAAATAGACAAAGCGAATTAAAGCTCAAGGAGGAGGAATAAAAGCTGTAAGGTTTGCATATGAAAGGACTTGGAAGATTAATTGAGTGGAATACATTCTGTCATGAAAATAATTTACAAGATGAGCACCAATCTAAGTAAAAAACGGCAACGGAGTGTAGTCTAATTACAACGGGCGATGCTGAGGGAAATCGATCAGGGAATGAGAACTGAAAGCAGCAGACGAGTTTCGCTATTTGGCTGGAGTAGAGTAGATATAAAACTCAGAAATGTTAGAAAGTTTTTCCTGAATGTATCTGCCTGGGGTGCAGACTTTTAGGGAAGTGAATCGTGGCTGGCAAACGTACAGATAAGAAGAGAATAGACGCTTTTGGAATTCAGTTCTACAAAGAAGCTGACAAGATTTGATAGGTATATAAGCTAACTAAATAAGAGGCATTTAATGGAGTTGGGGAGGAAAGAAGTTTCTGACATGGCTTGGATTAAGGAAGGGATTGGTTAACACGAAGCATCAACGGAATCGTCAGTTTCGTAGCGGAGGGAAGTGGGACAGCTGAAAATTGTAGAAGAAGACTAAGGCTTGAATATAGTTCAAGAAGATGCAAATGGATGTAAGCTGCCGTAGTTATGCAGACATGAAGGTGCTTGCACAGGATAGACTAGAATGAACGGCTGCCTCAGACCCGCCTTAGTGCTGAAGACCACAACCACTTGAAGAAAAAGAAACTGCTTACGTGACTGTCAATCCGTTAACGTACGTGAAAATTAGATTACAAAGAAAATAAACAAGCAATCAAAAGAACAGAGCCCTAAAACATCTTTGACACTGAGAGCGTGGTATAATGCTGTATCAGAGCGTCTAAAAACCTGAGACAGAGTCACAGAGCATAAGGATTTCCCTTGTCAGGCACTTGACATGCGGCAACACAATACATTTTCGATGGGACTACGTGCAACGGAGAGACTATTTTCACAGCCTTTTTCTTCATAGTATGATTCTTACTATCTGAGACTGTAAAGTACACTGGCCTACAAACATTTCCTGATCAAATTGTCACATAGAGCAGTACTGACTTCGTGTCTCCAGCTGTAAAAGAGAAATTAGTGACCTCTAAGAGCATACACCTGCATGCGATTTCATGCTGCTAGAACAATGAGCAATAAACTACTCTCGTATCGTCAGATACGATGAAACGAATCTCCACAGCCATCTTGTTTGCCGTACATTTGCTCGCAAACCATCGCACGTATTACTCAGCCGTGAGCAACCGATTTGTCTCTCCTATAAACATCTTCTCAGACATTTATAGCGCAGTGCATAACCACACGCCGCGTGCACCTTTCTCACACGTAGGTGACTCTACAATTGATCGTGCCATAGGCCTTGTCTTACGCGATTCACTTGTGGCAACACAATAGCCTTATCGTTTGACTTAGGACATCTCAGCAACAGTACCAGTGTTCTTAATAGTAGATCAGTGTTCCTCCTCCGCTTGTCTTCCATAAGGATGCAGACGCCTCCACCGTTCTTTGTCTTCAATTAGTAGCTTACGATATTTACGAGGGCTGTTCAATAAAGAATTATCATAATTTTTTTGACAACATTGCTTTACTCATCCTCATAATTTTGATAGTCCTTCTCAAAGTAGTCTCCTATGAATGCGCTGCACTTGCCCCAGCGGTTCTGCCAGTCTTCAAATACATGCTGCAAACGATTTTTTGAAAGATCTTTCAAAATTTCCTCCGCAGCCTTCACCACTGATTCTCATGGTTGATAATGTCTCCCACGAAGGCTTTTCTTCACCTTATGGAATAGAAAAAAGTCACATGGGGCTAAATCCGGACTACAGGGAGAGACTTCACATTGATTTTTGCAAGATATTCAGCAACAACACTGGCAATATGCGGCTGCGCATTATCGTCCTGCAGCATCCAGCCTGCTTCACGGAAATGTCGTGTTTTCCGCCTGATATGGACTTGCAATGTTTTCAGTCCAGTTACTGAGGTGTGTGCAGGTGCAACATGCTGAAAACCATTCCATGAATATCAAAGAATGAGATGACCATAACTGTCCCAGCAGAAGCAACCACCTTTGCTTTTTCTTTGGTGTTGGTGATGAAGGAGATTTCCACACTGAGCTTTGCTGTTTCCTCTCAGGATCAAAATGATGTAGTCAAGTTTCATCAGCAGTGAGTACGTTTGAAAGAAACTCAGGATCTTCCTCTAACATCAACTTTAGCTGCATGCAGACCTGCACGCAAATCTCCTTTTGTTCGGGAATCAACAGTCTTGGAACCCATCGCGCACAAACACGTGTCGTGTGTAATTTTTCTGTCACCAACGTGTGGGTGGCACTCAATGAAATGATCAGTATTTCAGGAAGTGATGCTAAGGTAATTCGTTGATTCTCTCTCACAATGACAGCAGCAGTGTTTATGTTTTCTTCCATAAGAGTAGTAACTGGAGCACCGGGTCCACCTTCCATTGAAATTGATTGTCTACCCTCTTTAATCATTTTAAACTTCCTTCGAGCTGTGCTGTAGGGTATAACAGAGCTCTATAGGCCTCCTGTAACATTATTTAGGCCTGAGTTGAAGATGTGTTGAGACGAAAGCAGAAATTCAAAGCCGCATATTGTTCCTCGCGTGTTACCTGCATTTGCAGCGGTAGGCGATACTGAACATGCTGATCTTGCCTACATTTCACAGACGGGAACCAGGAGTCCTAATAATGAAGCTACGAGTACTATGGCGCATTTGTTGCACATTAAGCTAACAGAATATCATAAGATTAAATTTTAGCGCAGGAAATTATGACCATACAAGACTATGATCATTCTTTATTGAACAGCCCCCGTACATAAGAAGCATAAATAATTATTTCAGTTTTCTCCGATATCACAATACCAAAACCAATATTTTCCCAGGCAGCTGAGAGCTCTATTCTGAACCTTTAAACGATGATATCATCTGAGACGGGCTTTCAATTTCTCTCTTAATAGTAACGTTACAGCCAGCTTTTCGACGGAACTGGCTACTGGACAAGACTTACGACTGAAACTCCGATCGACCGAGTCCAACCCACGTATCAGGTGGTTACAATTAAAGTGCAGCTAGTCGCGGACTTCCGGTGTGGGCTGTAATTATCGTATGGCAGGAAAACTTGGTAGATATGCTAATGCGTTAATGAGAACCTATTTAAGTTGAAAAAAATTTGTTCCAAATTCGGCCAACATGTGCAAATCTAGATTTGTAGAGCACCTCGTCGATGTCTCCGGTGCTCATACTGAGCAAATTGTGTAAACGGCGCTTAGTAATAAAATTAACGTTCTGCCTCTCTCACTTGTTTGACCTTTTCTGCCCACATCCCATTCCTAATCCATTACATATGGGAACATTTCTCTACTTCATTCCTACATTCACAGCGCCGAATTTGCACCTGGTGGCCATAGTTTGAATTATTTATTTTCAACGCAAGTCGATTCCGCATTAACACATGAGAATACCTACCAAGTTTCACAGCCCTATGATAATAACAGCCCACAAACAACCTTTGTTTGTGGCTGGTCTTAATTATAAGGTACAATAGCTATCATGATAGGAGACTGTCCAGAGTACAAAATACGAGGGCCTACTGAAATGTAATACCTCCACTTTCGTAACTCTTCAACAGTTGGCAACATTCGTATGCGGCAGGTACTGGTTTGTTCCGTAGCCTCTTTTCTACAGCCTCAGTTGGCAGGAAGCCATAGCGTTAAACGGTTGTGTTGTTACAGTGTAAAGTATGGAACCCTGGTCAGACGCTCGGTTTAATGCGATTTAAGCAACGTGCAATCAATGAATGCTTGCCAGCAGAATGTGTCACCCCAAGTTTAGTTTAGTTTAGTTTATTACGTCATGTTCCGTCGATCAATTTTTACGATTATGTTATAGAGATGATGTGGAACAAGTCAGATTTCAAGATATATATATACACACACACATAAATAGTGATAATATTAATATTACTGAAATTTTTACTTCTACACATGCAAATACATTTAGAGGTACAATTTTTTACCAGTTCTGAAATAGAAACTCGTCCATGGAATAGAAGGAGTTGTCCAAAAGAAATGACTTTAAGCTAGATTTAAAACTTGATCTACTACCTGCCAGACACTTTATGTTGCTGGGAAAATGATCAGTTTCTGAATAATGTACTCCTTTTTGAGCAATTGACAGCTATAATAACGGATAGGAAAGGTCATTTTTCCCTCTAATATTGTACGTATGAACATCACTGTTCTTCGCGAATTGAGATGGATTATTTATAACGAATTTCATTAGCGAATACATGTGCTATGACGGTGCAGTTAAAATACCTAACTCATTGAATAGGTGCCTACATGACGTCCTTCGGTGAACACCACTAATTATTCCCACTGCTCTCTTTTGTGCAATCAATACTTTATGTCTGAGTGGTGAGTTACCCCAGAAAACTATTCCATAGGACATTATTGAGTGGAAATATGCAAAGTACGTTAGGAGGCTGGTCTGATTATTTCCAAGACTAGCGATTATACGAAAAGCGAAGGAAGCTGAACTTAAATGTTTGAAAAGCTAGTAATATGCTTCTTCCAGTTCTAGTTGAACATCCAAAAATTTGGAGAAATCTACCCTGTTAACTGAGCCCTGTTCATATGCTACATCAATTGTCGGTATGACTATTCGGTGTACAGAAACGGATATAGTGAGATTTTTAAAATTAAGGGAGAGTCCGTTTTCTGAGAACCACTTAATAATTCTTTGAAAGACATCCTTAACAATATCTTCAGCTGCTTTTTCTGGAATGGGATCTATTATAACACTTGTGTCATCTGCCAGAAGTACTAGTTCTGCTTGCTGAACGTTAAGTGAGAGGTCATTCACATGAATAAGGAACAGCAGACGACCCAAAATTGAACCCTGTGGTACTCCCTTTGTGATAACTCCCCATTCACTAGAATTTACTACCCTCCCAACATTATTTGTGTTATTCAGCACAACTTTTTGCTTTCTGTTCGTCAAGAAGGATTCAAAACAGTTGTGTGTTTAGCCTTTAATTCCATAAAACCTGAGTTTTTCTAAGAGTGTGACATGATTCACACAGTCAAATGCCTTGAAAAGATCACAAGAAATACCATCTGGCGATAATTTGTTACTTAGGGCTTGTACTATTTGATGGGTAAATGTGTAGATAGCATTCTCAGTCGAGTAACCCTTCCGGAATCCGAACTGTGACATACTGAGTAAATTATTTTCACTTAAATATGAGACTACTCTTGAATACATAACTTTTTCGAATATTTTAGAAAATGAAGTCAGCAGTGAGATTGGTGTATAATTATATAAGCCACTCGTCCCCTTTCTTATGAAAAGGTTTGACAATTGCGTATTTCAATCTGTCTGGAAAAATTCCCTGTGTCAGCGTACCATTACATATTATAAATGGTCCGAGCAGATGTAATTTTATGTAAGGGGTCCGAGCAGATGTAATTTCGATTTATTGCTCATGCGCTGCCTGCGATATGCAAGGTATAAGAGAATCGCTGGCCAGAGAGCAGTGTTGAGTGCAGTACGAACTGTGTAGCTGTAGCAGTAAGTTGTTGCTAGTCTGCAGTCTGCTCTGGTCTGGTCTGGTGTATCGTGTTCGCTCGCCGGTCGCGGTGCAGCGATGCCGGAGCCTGAGTATAATTGTATAAGGTAAAAAGCAGCCTCGCGCATATGTAGTAATGTGATCTCAAGTCCCATGTAAATGTTTTAAAAATCTCGTAATAATAATCTTTCTCATAAAAAGTAACTTTTAACAACCATTCATTTCAATTTAAAGAATTTATTAATTTCTCTCATCCATGATCATCCCGATTGTTGGAGAAAGAAAAATCAGTTGCTTCCTTTCATAAATGACAAATCTATCGGCCAGCATTGCACAGAGATGTGCCAAAAAAATTTATTGTAAGAGCAGATATATATGCGTTATCCGGCGACCTTCATTGAGGTAAGAATTTTTCTTTTTTTTTATTCAGAATGATCTTTCAGGGCCATGATGGAGCACTGCTGACGTCCAAAATCTACCAGGTTAAATTCACAGTCAATTATTGAAAAGTTATAAGTGAGCGACAATTTAATTGAGAGGTTTAGGAATTTTTCTGTTTTAAGCTTACATTAAATGAGAAAAGAATTTTGTGGGCACGTTAAATGGGAAAGAAATTTTGTTCTGAGGTTACACTAAATGTGAATGAATTTTGTGCGGAGGTTAAATGGGAACGAATTTTGTTGGGAGGTTACGGTAAATTTTTTTGTGGGAAATTAGAATCATATTCGAATATCTATTAATAGAATTATATTTTCTGTGGGGAGGTTACACTAAATGAGAATATTATTCATATTATTTATTTTAATAATTTTGTGGGGAGGTTACACTTAAATTACTCTGTTCTGAGGTTACACTAATTATAATATTATTCATATTATTTAAATTATTTTGTGGGTAGGTTACACTTAGCGACAACCGGCCAGGATCGTATTTCTTTGTGAATTTCTGAGAAGTAGTCATATATCTGCTCTTATTTATCTAAATGTAGTTTGCATCTGGCGCAATGCATTTACTAATTTGTCACTCTTTCTTTCACAGATCATCAGCAATTTATTGCTATTTGTTGTAATTGTGTTTGTTCCGTTTTTGCTTTGTATTGTTTCATTTTTGTGCTTAATTTTTATTTGTGAAAAATGCCGCGAAAAACTGTTAACAGTACATCGTGATGTGCAATGAGTGAAATAGCCGACTCGAATATTTGACCGATCATACTAGCGACAGTCAGTGTAATAGTGATAATCCTCTAATTACAGATAATCATTGCGTACCGATCACTAGTAATGATTTTAATGCTAATGATGAGCAAACAAATTCAATAGTGTCCTCTGTTAATTCAACGACAATTGATGACGCGGCACGTTCCGTTACAATGAACGCTGCCCAGTTTGACACACTTAATTTGCAAAATTTACGTAGCGAACAGATAATTGTTTCTAACGAAGGTGAACAATGTACTCAAAATATGTCAGATTTATTTGATTCCAGTGTAGTGAACAACAATCCAATTGGCGAACCTTCTCAAGAATCAGAGAATGACCAAATGGTTACAAAAACGTGACAAATGCAGATACACCAACACACAGCATAGAAAATAGAGTCGCTAATTTTGGCATGGATCAAGTTATGGCAGTATTGCTACAACTTAATGAAAATTTCAAATAACTTAATGAATCGAACAAGCAACTTAATGAAAAACTAGACAGCAATTCCAAACAACTTAATGATAAACAAGACAACAATTTCAAACAACTTAATGAACAGAACAAACAACTTAGTGAACAGATTACAGCCGTTGCCGCGCAATGTCATGATACTAAAGAACAATTACGTGAGGAAATTAAGGCTTGTGCTAGGAGGAGTAGTGAAAAAATTAGATCTGTGGCTCAAGAATTAAGTAATACACATGCAGCCACAACTAAATTACTTAGAGATGAAATTAGTGCAGTCGCTAAACAATGCTCTGAAAACGCAACACAGTTACGCGACGAGTTTAAATTAATGTCAGCAGAACTTTCAAGCACACTGGATGCAAAAGTAGACGCGAAATTTGACCAACAGAACAGCCAAATTGACGAACGTTTTAATCACCACCTACACAACAGTGAAACGCGTTATAGTAAATTTATACAGGAACAGAATAAAGTAAAGCAACAAGTCATGGAAACAATTACTGCACAGAGACAGGAAGATAAGCGTAAATTGTTTACGAAAGCAAAAACATACGTAGATAACAATATTGCTACAGTATCAGATGAAATCAAACAGTTGAACACCGAATTGCATGATGGAATCTCCGATCTTAAAACAAAAACAGATTCACACACATTAGACTTTCAGACAATGACCAACAGACTTGAAAAGTTGGAACTAATACAGGATCCCGATGCCATCAAAGCAGACGTTAAAAAATTGAACAAAATCGCACATCAAATACAAAAACAAATTAATGCTTGTGATACTAAAAACGATGATCAGGTAAAAGCACTGACTGAAAAATATGATGAACTGACCAGTCGTATTGATGTTATCGAAAATAATAATGACACCAAATCAGACGATACGTCACCAGTTTCCCTTAATCAAACACCCGAATTCCAAAATTTACAGCAGACAATCAGTGAGATAGGTTCGTCCAATAATATATTTCGTAGAAAATTGTCATCTTAACAGCACGAATTGACGGAGATGAAAAATATTTCAGCCTTTAACACATCACAGCATACGCCACTTTCCGAACATTTGTCAGACTCACACAGCCAGTATAATTTAGGTAATTTTCAGAGAGTACGTGAGTTAGATTCAGAACAGTCACAGACAAATAGATTCTCATACAGTCCTGAACCTGTTCAGAGATACAGAGACGATAATTTTGATTACAAGCACTTTCTATCCGTGAGAAAATGACAGAACACAGATTCACCCGTTGGATTGGATACCACAACTTGCTTTTTAATTTTCACCGGCATTGCCGGTAACGCAGAAACTAAAATTTATTTGCAGCGCGTAATTGACCTCAGGGCATTCATTACACTTCGATGAATATGTGCCGTAGCGTGCACAGTGCCCTGAGCCGTAGTAGTGCTATTTCATCTTTAGTTTTCTGCACTGCTGCCTTCTCTTTTACTATCCTTTATATCTATCAAAACAGCTCTTCAACTATCGACCTATCTAGGATTAGAAATGAGTAAAGAAAATCCGATATGACAAATTTTGCCGAAAGTGACAATTTTCATTAGACACTCCAGAAATGACAAGAACTATAAGCGTAATTTTAATAACAAACAAAATTTTAATCATCAGTATGTAAAAAATTTTCAGCTATCGCAGACGCATTTTGGCAACAATAGAGGTTTTTCCCCACAACAGCAACAAAACCAGCCGGTTAGCATACCTAACCAACAATGTAATGTGCAAGGTCAACCAAGCTTTAATGTTTCGCCGCCTACACGTATAGCGTCGGCTCCACAAAATAGTAACGCGCAGCAATAAGGAAATCACTACGTACAGAAGACACATCATTTCAATTCCTATCGCAACGGGCCGTATAGCAATGATTATTATGACAGACGTAAATGTAATGAGCACAATTTTCAGCGTACGTTTAATAACAGTCGGCCTTACCAGCAGAAGAATCATCCGCAACAGCAAATTATCATGAATGAACCAGACAGTAGATATCATCCCGAACATAATACGTCAGGACGAAATAACAGAACAGTACAAATAGTCGAAATGCCACAGCATCCTCCCGAAAATAACAGCACGTTAGAAAGAATCTGACTAGATACAGTGCAGGTTGCATCTTCCAGCAACGCAAGCAATACTTTTGACACAGAGAAACTTATTCACGAAAATGTTATTACTTTTGACGACATCCGAGACACTCTTTTGCAGGAAAGACCAGTTATTCAAAAAACCATTTCCCACCCTGTCATTGAAGTAAAGATTGGACCATCCAAATTTTCAGCAGTATTCGATTCAGGATCACCTATGTCAGTTATAAATGAGGAAACTTTCAACGAATGTAACAAAGAGAATACCTCTCCTACGTTACCATTAGGCAAAACTAAAGTAAAAGGAGCAGTATATGGTAAAGGAGTAGATGTAAAGTTACAGACACACTTATCATTTTGTATTGCGGGTCATACTTTTCACTAAAATTTTTATTGACAACAGACGTTATTTTAGGTACGAATTTTCTGGTACAACACGACGCAATTATTGACTTTCAAAATTCCTATTTAACGTTAAAGGATGAAAATGTACAACTGGCATTTGAATTTCAGTACTCTTTATCTGCAGAAGAACAAACAATTAATCGGACAGAGGTCATTTCTGCATCACGTAACATAGACTGTCATCTGACATTGTTCTCAGATACGTACGTACACAACTATAATACACCAGACGAAGCCGACTATGACGTTATGCAGATGATTTCTGATAAAGTTAAACAGAGCAGTGCAAATACAGACGACGAACGCGCGCAACTACGCAAAATTCTTTTACAGCAAGCTCCAGTTTTTGACAACGTCCCTGGTACTATGTCCGGATCTGTGTATGAATTTCAAGTTAAACAGCACGACACGTTTAAAGCCAAACATTATCCCATTCCGTGTATTCACAGAGAACAAGTTAAGAAAGAATTACAAGCTATGCTAGACCAAGGTATTATTGAACCGGCAGTCAGTCCGTACATAAACCCGCTCCATATTGTTAAGAAAAAGGATGGTTCACTTCGTCTCGTACTTGATTCGCGTCACATCAATGACATTATTATTAATGAAACAGATCGCCCACAGACACTAGAAGAACTTCTACAGAAATTTCATGGTACTGCTATTTATTCCACGTTAGATTTGAAATCGGGATTTTGGCAAATTCAGCTCCATCCGAACTGCAGAAAGTACACAGCTTTTCTCTGTTTTGGTGACTTATCAATTTTGTAAATTACCGTTCAGTTTGACGATTTCTTCAGCAGCGTTTATTCGCGGTTTGAATAATATACTTCCGACAGAACTTAAAGACAGAATCACAAAGTATGTAGGCGACATTCTTATTGCAGAAGCTAACTGGTCTGAACACAATCTGATTCTTGAACAACTGTTGCAAACTTTTCGTGCACGAGGACTCACAGTTAGTCTTAGCAAATCGCACTTTTGCAAAACTTCTATAAAATTTCTTGGACATGTAATTTCAGCAGAAGGCATTGCGCCTGACCCGGAAAAACTTCAAGCTTTACGTGACATTACTGTTCCTACGACGAAGGAACAACTACGCAGCTTTCAGGGATTAGTTAACTTTTTCCTTAAATTTATTCATTGCTCTGCTTTAGACACCCCTAGATTATGCCAGTTGACGGGTAAAAACACTATTTCGTCATGGGATAAGCAAGCACATTCTGAATTGGTCAATCTGAAACAAGCTTTGTTGAATGCACCACTTTTATCACATCCAGATCTTACTAGAAATTTTTCCATTGCCTCCGACAGTTCTAACACCGCTTTAGGCGTACACATTTTTCAGGAAATTGAAGAAGACAGTACTACAGTAATTAAAAACATCGCATTTGCAAGTCGCATTCTGTCACCTGCTGAACGCAATTATTCTGTCACAGAACTTGAAACATTATGTGTTGTATGGGCATTTACGAGATTCAGGCATTTTCTTTATGGAAGACATACTACTGTTTACACAGATCATAGAGCGATACAGTTTTTACTTTCCGCAAATTTTACACATGACAGGTTAAGCAGATGGAAACTTTATTTACAGTAATTTAATTATACAATTGTTCACATTCCCGGTACACAAAATGTAGCAGACGCACTATCCCGTTCTCTCAGCAACAATCAGCAAGACATCGCAACCAACTTCTGCAAAGCAAATTTCAGCGTCGTGTATATTCAACAAGTTGCATTCGAAAATTTTATTTCGGTATCATTACGAGACATAGCACAAGAGCAGAGCAAAGACAACGTGTGGAAAGAAATTAAACACCTTTGGCAAGATAGGAATAATGTTACCATCAGAAAACCTTTATACTATACGCAATAACATTGTTTCGCCGCTCTCACCCTGACAGCAACAATTGGTTATTATGTATTCCTGACGAGCTTGTTAACAAATTAATTTGGTATACTCATTTAAGTTACGCACATTATGGAGCCAGAAAATGTTTTCTTATACTGAGACAGAACTGTTATTTTGCCAACATGGAGAAACGTATTCGACGAGTTTTAGCGTCATGTAAAATCTGCCAGAAAGCTAAGTCAGACACGACTTCATATATTCCTCCGTTACATCCCATTGTACCCGTTAAATTGAGACACATGGCCGCTGTAGACATTTTTGGTCCGATTCCCAGAACTAATAGAGGTTTTTGCTACATCTTTGTCGCTATTGAATTCACTTCGAAATTTGTAACCTTCACTCCGTCACGCAAAGCTACTGCTAAATCGATTTCGAATGCATTTTTTATTTCATGTAGGGCATGTATTGAAAGTAATTTTCGACAATGGACCACAGTTTCGATCTGCTATATGGACACGTATGTTACGAGCAAGAAACATTTCTCCGATCTATATATCCAGGTACCATGCTTCTTTGAACCCTTGTGAACGACTAATGAAAGAAATTGGTAAACTATGTAGAATATACTGCCATAAAAAACATATTGATTGGGATACACACATACTCTCATTCCAGGATGTAATTAACTCCATACCAACTGAATCCACTATGCTATCTCTGACTGTTGTATTGAAAAATGTTGAATCACCTAACAAAATTAAAGAATTAGTATCCTTTCCTACATCTCGTCGACTACGACACCATGAAATAATTGACATTGCACTCAACAACATCAAACGTGCCGCAGAGCGCCGGAGAAGACAGCAAAAACAGGTTTGTACACGCCGTGACTTTCACATTGGACAGAAGATATTAGTACGCACACATTATTTATCCAACAGAGGAAAGAGTAGATATAGTAAATTTGAGCTTCTATACGCAGGTCCACATCGAATTCGCAGCATTCCTCACCCCAATGTAGTACACGTCGAAACTTTGAGAACCAGAAAAAGCAAAGGCAATCACCATGTCTCCAATATTAAACCCTTTATTGAATGAACATACTTTATGATTTATCACACTGTAATGCATTTCCTGATTTCTATATGACCACTTATGCAATTATTTATATGAACACTTACTGATGATTATCGTATTTTTTCTTGGCAAGTGCCCGGCAAGGTAAGGTTAGCAGGTCGCTTTTCTTGTCGTTACACATCAGACCGTGCACATTTTTCCAGATAAACTTAGATATTTTATGACCAATTATGCAATTCTATCTATGTGATTACTTACTGATGATTATCATATTTTTTCTTGGCAAGTGCCCGGCAAGGTAAGGTTAGCAGGTCGCTTTTCTTGTCGTTATATATCAGACCGTGCACATTTTCCATTTTTCGTGTATGTATGATTGTTTTCTGGTTTGTCTGTATGCACTTTGAAATGTTTAATATGTAACAAATACCAGTTGACTTTGACATTTTTCGTTATGATATATCAATATCTTGACTATTCTACACTTTTGGCTACTACATTATGAGACTGTGTGTACATTTTTGCACCTGAACACTCTCTATGTTTTTGACATAATACGTTTTCTGTCAGGCTATGCTGTATGCTTAATTATATCACTAGAAACAAGTTTTTATTTGATGAGTATGTGATTTAAATGCAAGATATTAATCCCTATTCATCATTTTCAGAAAGAAATAACGTGTAAAAGAAATAACTTAAACAAACCACAGTGGATTACTATGAAATGGGAATTTCACCTTCGGAATGAACGAAAGAAGATGCAATACTTTGTCATGAAGAGTAAATGGATCAGAATTAACAAGCATTAACAAGAATATACTATACACATCGTATGATAGCAGTCTCAACTAATTATTTTTCTTTCAGAATACGAGGCGATTGATGCAGGCTGTCAGACAGAACTACACATCTTAATTTTAGTGATGAAATATACTAGAAATAAGAAACTCTATACTATGAATAGTTGTATGAAGTAAATGGTAATATGAATAATGAATAATGAAGTGTCTATTTTTTGCAGATGATAATAAATGATGATGAATAGTTACATGAAGAATATGGTAATATGAATAATGAAGTTTTTCTTTGCAGGTGATGATAGTGATGAATTTTATATGGCCACTTAACGCACCACTTTTAAGTTTTTCTTTGCAGAAGAGAATAATGATGAAGTTTATATATTTACTGTTAGTTAAGAAATGCTATGTAGTTATTTAAGTATTTGTTGCAGTTAGTTTTGACAGTATGTCTTATGTCGCATGGTATAATGACTGAATGTTTTGGAAAGGACAGCTAGAGTACATACATATTGAGTACACATTTCAGTACCTGTTAATTCGAAGTTCACTACTTTTCTGCATAATAAGCGGTTCTTCATTCAGCTCAATAATCCATTTTGTATTTTTTCTAGGAGAAGCTATTCATGAAGTTAATGTGCTATAAGCAGTTAGTCATTAAACCTGTTCTAGTACTTGCATTGTTTTTACCCATTTGTGTGTGTCATTCATGAATGTGATCACATATACTCTACATGTTTCATAACCTTGCTACAGCTGACTCATGACAAATGACGTTACTATTCCTGATTTGCAGCAATAAGTCAAAAGTAAATATTTTCATCCACCAGCAATTAATTATCGATCCCAACGCAATGCATTGCTAGCACAAAAAAAATTGTATTACCAGTCCCAAATAATGCTACCAGTTTAAGAGATATTTCTAGTTCTAAATATAATGCAAATTTCTCAGATGTTTTCTAACCACAGACCTTGAGTAATACTTACAGTGTGTTACATTTCAAATATGCCCTATGTCACTTGAATGATGAGTTCTGAGTAATAGTGAATGATGTTTTCTAACCACAGACCTTGAGTAATACTTACAGTGTGTTACATTTTAAATATGTCCTATGTCACTTGAATGATGAGTTCTGAGTAATACTGAATGATGTTTTCTAACCACAGACCTTGAGTAATAGTTACAGTGTGTTACATTTTAAATATGTCCTATGTCACTTGAATGATGACTTCTGAGTAATACAAAATATTGTAATAATGCAAAAATTCTATGCCAATAATTTCTGTAAATAATATCTTTGTTATGTCACTTGAATGATGACTTCTGAATAATACTGAATAATGTTTTATAAAACGATACGAATATTTTGTAACTGGCCAATGAGTGCCAATAATTATTTTAAATATGTCATATGTCAATTGAATGATGAAAAATGTTTTGTAATATTCAATACTTGCTATATGTTTAGTAACTGCCCAATGAGTGCCAATGAATACTATAATTAGATGAATTATGTAAATGCTATGCCATTAATTAAATCTTGCTTTGAATGATCACTTCTGAATAATGCATAAAATGGTTTGTAACTGGCCAATGAGTGCCAATGTTTACTGTAATTAGACGACTTATGAGTAATGTTCGGTAATACTCCATACTTAGTACAGAAATGATTAGTAACTAGGCAATTAGTGCCAACAATTACTCAAATCGGTTGATAGACTAGTGTATTTCTCAATGATGACTAGCATAAGACTTAATGTCCTTCATCTTCTGACCTAATTGCCAGAAATTACTGCAATATCCGTTTGTCCTGTCCATCCTCATGATCAAGGAGCACTATATTTGGTTTTTGCACTAATTCTACGTTGGTGAAAGAGTATGGATTCTACAAGGGTGTGGTGCTGACACATCATGCTGTCCACCACCTTGAACGATGGAGATGTTATTATGGTCCCACTGTTTGGTGTACCTAATGTGCTACCAAAATGATAACATTGAATATTAATACGACATTTCAGTGTCTTGGCTACACTGATTAATACTTCAGGGAAGAGAACTTCAGATTATCTCACTTGGTGTTGTGCTTCTGTAGAAAGATATGGACTTTCAGTGCAGCTACGTGCAACCTACTGTGCTACAACCATGATGCAATCCTTCCCTTTCCTTTCCTAGTTCTTGTAAAATGGTAAAAATATATACAGTGCGTGTGCACTTTATGTCATTTGTTAATATGTTTTGTACTCATTGCGTATCCTGGTTCTTGTAAAATGGTAAAATATATATACAGTGTGTGTGCACTTTATGTCATTTGTTAATATGTTTTGTACTCATTGCGTATACATTTTGTGATTTCTTGATATGTTCTGTACTCAGTGCATGTGCACTCCATTTTATTTCATGTTCTGCACTTATATATATGTATATACTCTGTGACTGTAAACTTAGTTAATTAAGTAGATTATAGAAAAATTTGTTGCTCATGGCAAGTCCAATTGACTCACCATCGCTGCCAAATCCCCCCCCCCCCCTCCCAGTGGAGGGTTATGTAAGAGGTCCGAGCAGATGTAATTTTATGTAAGATGTCCAAGCAGATGTAATTTCGATGTATTGCTCATGTGCTGCCTGTGATATGCAAGGTATAAGAGAATCGCTGACCAGAGAGCAGTGTTGAGTGCAGTACAAACTGTGTAGCTGTAGCAGTAAGTTATTGCTAGTATGCAGTCTGCTCTGGTCTGGTCTGGTGTATCGTGTTGGCTCGCCGGTCGCGGTGCAGCGATGCCGGAGCCTGAGTATTATTGTATAAGGTAAAAAGCAGCCTCGCGCATATGTAGTAATGTGATCTCAAGTCCCATGTAAATGTTTTAAAAATCTCGTAATAATAATCTTTCTCATAAAAAGTAACTTTTAACAACCATTCATTTCAATTTAAAGAATTTATTAATTTCTCTCATCCATGATCATCCCGATTGTTGGAGAAAGAAAAATCAGTTGCTTCCTTTCATAAATGACAAATCTATCGGCCAGCATTGCACAGGTATGTGCCAGAAAAATTTATTGTAAGAGCAGATACATATGCGTTATCCGGCGACCTTCATTGAGATAAGAATTTTTCTTTTTTTTTTTATTCAGAATGATCTTTCAGGGCCACAACTGGGTACACATTAGTTGTTTCTGCTTGAGCACTGTCTATGAAAATGTTACCGATATGTGACCTACTATCCTGCTGTACACGAGTTGGAAAACTTACAACAGATACTAGATTGAAACAACCAAACAAAGGTTCTAGCTCATTTTATCTTTTAAGAAATCTACATTAAAATCACCGCAAACCAGAGAATGAAAGCTGTTTATGGTGATTGTGTTGATGTGAGTACTGTGCGTCGTTGGGCGAGTAAGTTTAAAGATGTTGAGGCTGGAACATCTGACCTGCGTGACAAACAAAGAGTTGGACGTCCTGCGGCAGCAACCACATAGCTTCACAAGCAAAATGTTGGCAGTTTGATTCAGGACGATCGTCATATCACTCAGAGGGAAACTCCAAGCACAATCGGCACTTTACAATATCGTGTGGTTCACATTATTGCTTTGCTTGGCTATCGCAAGATCTGTGCACAATGGGTACCCCGGATGCTGACTCAGAAATGGAAGTGCACAGACAGATTGAATCTTACCACCGTACGGCATCGTCCATACAGTCCAGATTTAGCGCCGTCTGACTTCCATCTGTTCTCGATAATGAAAGGCGATCTGCGGGGACATCATTATGCTTCTGATGAAGACGTTGTGGGAACTGTGAGACTGTAGTTTCGGAAACAGAGTGTCGACTTCTTCCGTTACGGCTTCAGAAAACTCGTTCGTCGTTGGCAGAAATGTATCCAATATTAGCTGGTGTTTATGTGGAGACGTGAATATTATTAATTAAAGATCACATTACAAGGGTTATTTCTGCGTTTGATTTATTAAAATATTCCCATCCAGACACAGTTAACGAAGGTGGAGGCATTTCTTTTCTTTCAACCCTTGTAACAAACAATATCTATCATGAAGACAAGAGGTTTTGAAGAGCGCTGTCAATATGCAGCTGATAATGAACCTGCCAGTTATAAAAAAAGGTCTATCATTGCGTGCTGTACAGCGTAACTGATACAGTGGTCGTTTGTGCTACTAATCGCAGTTCTAAACAGTTAGGTGTCCATTTTTTGTAACTCCACCCACCGAACAGAAACTGTTTTCAAACAGACAACAATAATTTCTTCAACTTTTCTCCATCAAATACAAAATGGCATTATGTAAACCGAGAAACAAAGACAAACAAAAGAAACAGGACCAGGTCCGATCAAACAAGTGAACACAAAATATCAAAAGATGTGAAGATAGTAAGTAACACTTTTATCAGTTCGTATAAGTACAGTTAAAATTCTTGAGAGAAATTAATGTACGACACAGAAATAGTCAAGATACTTCTGCAGTAATGCTCCAGAATGACCTAGAACGTATGGGGTAAATTTGTAGATATGGTTGCCTTGTTAGACAAGTATCGTACTAGCGGGCGGCATGATGTGGGCGCTCATGGTGTACTTGCACCCACCAACCTGTTAAAGAACAGATAATGACAGTTCTTTGACGTACGTAATCAGATCGATTTCTGTGGCAGTCGATGTTGCATTCCTTAAAGAATACGGATAATACACGCTTGATACACAAGCGTGCCTCAGATCTTCAAGCACAATGTCGCTCTCAGTTATGCGAGGTGTTCATCTCTAATCGGTTTAACACTGAATCTGCCTTCGTTCTATTCCAAACTTAAAGTATATTCGCCGGGGAAACGGCGTGTTGCTGTACAAATAAAGACTGTATCTGACAATGACGTGGTACACGTCCTGAAAATAATAATCAAGACAATCCAGTTGTGGCGACGTTCACTGTTGACGGAATATATCAGTTAGTATGGCACTCTTTGTGAACAGTGAAAAACTATTCACGTGGGCGGTGGAACCTTCGAAGGTGTGTCAACATTAAAATGAGGACCAGGTGTCTGTCATCCCAGGTTCACATTTTGTGGTATTCTCTCGAGTTTTACTCTTCCACCTCTCTTCGACCATCGTCTTCTGCATATACAATACTGTAGCATCACGTAACTTCGTAAGGGCTGCACGACGATGGAGTTGACCTCTCACACCCATGAAAGTTACATATGTAGATTAGCGAACATACAGTCAGATCACTATTTAACATGACCTGAAGTGAGATTCACACCGAAGATGACAAAAAAAAATGGTCACAGAAAAAGGAATGGATGAAAGTGCACCAAAATTCTGAAAAAGACCAAAGAATTAACCCAGTTCAAAATTACGCTAAACGCTCATGGTGAGATTTAGCATGTGAAAAAATACTGCAAAAACAAAAAAAAACCCTCCTGAAATATAACAGAAAAAGAACACAAAAAATAAGACATGAGACGACAAGTGGTGAAAAACCGTCAAACAAATCAGGAGAAGGTACCTGAAGGAATAATTGCATTCCACTGCAGATTTTCGTAATTACACCACCAAAGATTTCTACAGGACTTCCGCAGGAAGGATCAATTTATGTATCTATCAAAATTTATGCGTGCACACCAGAAATCTCTCTTGGTTTATCTCATATGTTCTGAATTCCCAAGAAACGCTTTACAAGATTCTCTTAAGAAATTTCCACCGTCACTCACCTATAATCTCCTCCATCTGCACAAGAAGAAATCCAGAGACATTTTCATAGACGCAAAAAATTAGCGAAGGCAACATTAAAGCAGAATTACTGAAGAACCTCGTACTGATTTCCCTCAAAGAACTCCCATAAATCTTTACAGAAATCTGCCAGGAGGAGTAACACCATAGTTACTGCAAATGCGCCCTCATTCACCCACTGCACAAAAAGGCGGAATAAAACAAGTATCAACGACTGTCAAAGAATCTCCCTTTTCACTTCAATTGTAAAATTTTCTCACCCTATTTCCCTCAGAGAAAACAAGATAATTGATGAATACCGAGACGGACTCTATTCTGGTCGAATAACGTCTGATACAAAGAAGTCGCAAGTAGCCCTGTCATTTGATCCTTTGTTATCTTCAAAAAAACGTACTATTCAATCGACAGAAAATTCCTCTTTTCTATCCTAGCAGAACAAGAACTTGATTCAAGAACTCGGAACATAAATAAACACTCACGAAACAAGTTCTAAAGTTAAGTTCATGGGCGAAGTATCTAAATTCTCCCTGATCCAAAGTGGCCACCGGTATGGGGACACAGTGTATATTATGGCCATGTCCATAAAGTCCTGCCAACAAGACTTAACTACAAAAATTTAGCATAAATGGAACGATTATCACCTGTTATTCAACAATTATACAAAAATTGGTGCATACAACTTTTTAGAATGCATAGAAGAGATAAAAAGAAACTCTGTTATATATGACAAAACTGTCTCTGGTCGGCCGTTTCCTTGCTAGGCGGCTTTGAAGGTTTTGGCGCTAGCTATGTTCAGAGGAGGGTTTCAAATTGTCGTGTGATGAATGTTACTTTAGAGATGTTGCTGACAATGTCATCCTTTTACATTAATACACAATTCATATCTGCATGCTAACACGCTCAAAATAACCTGTTCTAGATAAATATCGCACTGATAAAAAAATATGCAAATGAGAAGGGCAGTCGTAAAACAAAACAGCGACCATATAGGGACAAACTTGACTGAAAAATATTCATTCACGGTAAAAAGTCCTGCAGGAAGTAGATGAAAATTCATGTTCTACTTTTTTAATTAGTTAACGGCTTAGTCGATAGTTAACGTCATATTTCTGTTTATAGGAACGATCTTTGAAAAGTGCACGCGGCCGAAACACGTGGCCGCAAGCGGCTGCCATAGAAAGCTGCTGCACGGGAGACATCCTGGTTCCTGCTGACAACGTACGTCGGATTCCTAAACTCTATGACATTCGCTACGCAGCTCTGTTAGCCGAGCACAAATGAAGCTAGTCTGTAACTAATGGAAATTTTTTCTGTGTACTGGAATGACGGCTGTGGGAAGTAAGGTGCTTCCAAACTTACAGTATTCCTCTTAATTCGCTCCTGAAATTCATGTGTATTTTGCGACCAACATGATCCGCTTAGACAGAACAGCTCCATGGAATATTTGCAGTGTATTCATTTTACGTATGACTTAGGTTTACTGGGCGTAAGCAGGTATGAAAGCAAACCTGTAGAGTCATTAAAGGAGATAAAATGAAACACTTTTGGTTCAAAAAATGACTCTGAGCACTATGGGACTCAACTGCTGTGGTCATAAGTCCCCTAGAACTTAGAACTACTTAAACCTAACCAACCTAAGGACATCACACACATCCATGCCCGAGGCAGGATTCGAACCTGCGAACGTAGCGGTCGTGCGGTTCGAGACTGTAGCGCCTTTAACCGCTCGGCCACTCCGGCCGGCAAAACACTTTTGTTATGTAAAACAAATCTCATAGATTCACCGCTCCCCGCTATGGGTTCTCGCAAAATTTGACGCCCTCAGAGCAACGTTCGCAGTTGTTCTGACTGCTTCGTATGCAACACATTGACACTGGAATCTGATCAGCAACGCAGTTACATCTTACTGTTAGCAGGGGTAAATCTTCATTAGTGCTAAAAGTGTCAACGTCTCTGAATAAACAATTCACTTCACGGGGAATTTTCTCGTTGTTGGCAATATTCATTCGAGTATGGTACAGGTTCCTACTTGACAACGGTAAAGTATGGGGATGTATGATTCTGGCGCTGACAGCTTTCACGTTTATTCAAAAAAAGTTAGTGAAATGGACGTCTGATAACAATGACAAATTTCACATTGTGATGTGTAATGTGTGACCGTTACTCTCCTTGTATCCCTCCTATTCTCCCTCACTTTGGATACATCGGTTCGTTGATGGAACAATATTCAGATTGAGAAATTTCAGAAGCGCCATTGCTTACGTTCTTCCATATTTCGATCTATATCAGATTGTAATTCTTCAGACATTTTTCTTCAAAAATTGTACTGACCGTGACCATTCCCTTGTCTAGGCTACATAATTTACTTTGATCTTCGAGGGTCGTGACGCCCCTTATTTGAAGTAGCAGCACTGCACAGTGCCAAGTTGTAAGAGACGTAACAGTGCCAGATAGTAGGTTAACTTCATTTTTAAAGATTAGGAGTATTGCTGTGTAATATACGGAGCTTAAAGAGACAATCCACTGCGAAACATTTGTAGGTTTCTAATGTTACTTATTCGTGATTAAAACAGCGGTCACATTAAAGTGCGTATGCATGCTGAAAAATTAGTGATTTTGTGACAGTGGTGAGAATAACAGTTATAAAAAGAGTCAGATTCATTACTATAAATGGGCTTAATAATGGAGATGAGTCCATAAATATTTAACTCACGATGTGGAAGACACATCCATCTTCCCAGAAGGTAACGGAATGTTGTTTTTACTTACAGCTTCGTCATCCCTGTGTTCCACGGAGGTGTGGGTACATGACACGCCCTGACTACTACAGAAATACTAAAACGTAACTAGACGGGCGCAGTCGTGCAAATACTGCGCGTCGAATTTCGTCAAACAGTTATCGGAGAGTCGACGAAGTAACTTCGTGTGATTATTGCAGTAACTGAAGTTGTTGAAGTGGTTTTTCGATTTAATTTGTTTTATCATCTGTGAAGTATGTTGTACCCAACCGTGCTGCTTTCAACCACAATATCCTAGGTTTCCTTATAGTATAAAATAAATTTGGTTGTCGTTCACAGATTTATTAATTTTATTACCTGCAAGCATAGCGTAACTGAAAATTGTAGTATGTTCATTTACATTTCTCTATAAATCTCAATATGTATTCAGTTTTATCAATTTACGGAGAGAAGTGCGGGTAATGAACCTGTATAGGTATGTAGATGCCCAATGAAGACTGTAAACTAGCATTTGTTACGGAAGGATTTTTATTAACGCTAAATTATGGCCCTACGGGCTTCAAAAGGGTGGTGGAATAGTGACACTACAATTTAATTATGTGATTAAGTGAGTACATATACGGGGTGTATGCCGTATGATTGTTCGCCTGCCTGAGTTACTTCCCTTGTAGTGGACTCTCCCAACATTCCACTGTTTCGTTTATCTCAGCCAGCGTCAATAGTATCGTTGGTGTGTGTCGTAACATATTGACGAGAACGTTTAAGTTTAGTTCCTTTGTTAGTTTTTGTCACTGTTAAAATGCTAACCATTGAAGAACGTGTGTTTTTAGTAGAACAAGTGTTCAAAGCTGGCGGTAAATACACAGTTTTAGTTCGTCAGACATTTAATTCAGTTTTCCCGGAGACAACACTCCAACATCGCGACACTGTGCGAGATGTAATTAACAAACTACAAACTTGTGTTTGGAACCATGATTAGACGAATTGAACTGTGTATTCAACCACAGGGGGGACACTTTCAACATTTAATGTGAAAATGAGTAAGTAAAAATGAATATTCAATAAATTAATTACTTGTATTTCAATGAGTTTCATTTCGGTATATTCACTGCGGCATACGGCACGCGCGGCTAACAATCATACGGCAATGCTGAGAGATTTTTTGAACACAACGTATTAAAATAGTCATAGTTAAAATAATTTCTATTGTTTACTCCAAACCCTCACACAAACAAGCGCAGTAGTCGCACTGAAGTATACCACGAACATGTTTAATAACAGCCTATTCATTGACAAAATATCACAAGGACATGAAACAATTACAAGTAACTAAGGTTGGCGGAAATTCAAGTAAGGAATCGATAGGTAGGATACCACATTCTTACCACACTGATCCGTTTACGCAATCTAACGACAGAGGTTGCCAAAATTTGAGTTCATGAAATTACGCATGCCAGAAGAGCGTCTTTCTCCTACTCATCAACACTCTACTGAGTACATTGCGTCTTATACACGCCGAAACCGATTGCAACTCTTACTATTTTTTAAAAAAGCGTCGTTGTGTTGTCCGCCAGTGTTGTTCGCCTGTAAGCGGCCACTATGCATCTAAAAAGCAACCTACCGCAAATTTTACATCATGCTACAGTTGGAGCTGCAAAGTGAAGTGGCTACTTCTCACAACGAACTGTGAGAGCAGAACTGGGAGTGATTCTCTGACTAGTGATGGCCGAACTGTCTCTTTAGTTCCTCCTGTCTTCCGTCATACTATTCGCCCCTTCTTCAAGAGCCAGTCATAGCCTATTACGAGCAGTCATCGAATGACAAATGCCAGTTCTAAGTTTCCAAAACTGTTACGTCAGCCGAGGCTGACTGATAAAATTGCCGCATTTTCGTACCAAGACGCCTACAGCTAAAGAGAGGAATTTGTTTTGGCTCTGTCCTGACGGTGTCTCAAAGGAGCGCTTTATTGCTTTATAGCACGTTGTTTACTACGAGCCTCGTAAGATTTCTATCCGCTCTATGTATATGATGGCATAGCTATACATTTTTGGGACGAGAAAGTTGCCGTCTCACACTTGTAGATGCCGCACATCTCGCCTGCCGTGTTCTGCTCTGAGCATAGAGACATACGAGGTGCATTCGAGTTCTAAGGCCTCCGATTTTTTTTTCTAATTAACTACTCATCCGAAATCGATGAAACTGGCGTTACTTCTCGACGTAATCGCCCTGCAGACGTACACATTTTTCACAACGCTGACGCCATGATTCCATGGCAGCGGCGAAGGCTTCTTTAGGAGTCTGTTTTGACCACTGGAAAATCGCTGAGGCAATAGCAGCACGGCTGGTGAATTTGCGGCCACGGAGAGTGTCTTTCATTGTTGGAAAAAGCCGAAAGTCACTAGGAGCCAGGTCAGGTGAGTAGGGAGCATGAGGAATCACATCAAAGTTGCTATCACGAAGAAACTGTTGCGTAACGTCAGCTCGATGTGCGGGTGCGTTGTCTTGGCGAAACAGCACACGCGCACCCCTTCCCGGACGTTTTTCTTGCAGTGCAGGAAGGAATTTGTTCTTCAAAACATTTTCGTAGGATGCACCTGTTACCGTAGTGCCCTTTGGGACGCAATGGGTAAAGATTACGCCCTCGCTGTCCCAGAACATGGACACCATCATTTTTTCAGTACTGACGGTTACCCGAAATTTTTTTGGTGGCGGTGAATCTGTGTGCTTCCATTGAGCTGACTGGCGCTTTGTTTCTGGATTGAAAAATGGCATCCACGTCTCATCCATTGTCACAACCGACGAAAAGAAAGTCCCATTCATGCTGTCGTTGCGCGTCAACATTGCTTGGCAACATGCCACACGGGCAGCCATGTGATCGTCCGTCAGCATTCGTGGCACCCACCTGGATGACACTTTTCGCATTTTCAGGTCGTCATGCAGGATTGTGAACACAGAACCCACAGAAATGCCAACTCTGGAGGCGATCTGTTCAACAGTCATTCGGCGATCCCTCAAATCAATTCTCTCCACTTTCTCGATCATGTCGTCAGACCGGCTTGTGCGAGCCCGAGGTTGTTTCGGTTTGTTGTCACACGATATTCTGCCTTCATTAAACTGTCGCACCAACGAACGCACTTTCGACACATCCATAACTCCATCACCACATCTCTCCTTCAACTGTCGATGAATTTCAATTGGTTTCACACCACGCACTTTCAGAAAACGAATGATTGCACGCTGTTCAAGTCAGGAAAACGTCGCCATTTTAAGTATTTGAAACAGTTCTCATTCTCGCCACTGGCGGTAAAATTCCATCTGCCGTACAGTGCTGCCATCTCTGGGACGTATTGACATTTGAACGCGGCCTCATTTTAAAACAATGCGCATGTTTCTACCTCTTTCCAGTCCGGAGAAAAAAAATCGGAGGCCTTAGAACTTGAATGCACCTCGTAAATATCTGTAGCTTTCGCAAAGCTTGCATACTTTCCACCGGCGTATTGCTCCCCTATCGGTAAACTGGCGCCGTCTTCTCTGTAATCTCCGCCCGAGGCTCGTTGTTTTACTCCTTACGGGACCTTTACTGTGCTTTACAACGCCCTCGCCGCCTTAGGAACGTGGTAAAGGCAGTCATCTCGTGCCGGATTCCAAAGACTCACCCATGTGTCTGGAAGGCGCCGGCGTTACTGCCCTCCGCATTGTGTCAGGTCGTGACAGGAGTCCCCCCTTCCTGTTGAGTACACGCAGCGGCCTTCAGCCGACGCTCTCCTACCTGGCGTCGCCATCACTTTTTACAACCTGCGTTAAGTTAGTGGTGCTCTTAAGTACACTTGATCTGCTGTTTGTCTGCGAAATTGCGAGGTCAGTCAAACGTAAATCTCAGGAGATAAAACGCCTACAAATACTTCATGTATTGGCAATCACTATCCGATAATCTTTAACAAAAATAAAGGAATACTCTATATTCTGATAGTGTGGAAGTCGACAAAACTATCAGTTTCGCCGTATTTCACAGTAACACACTGCTGTATATTATTACCCAGAGACTAGTTTGTCGAAGCAATTAAGGTAAAAGGTAACAATTATTAGAACATATAAAAAATGCGTCAATAAGGTACACTTTGTTCAACATGTAAACGTCACTACAGATATTCGGATTTAGGCTAGGACATGTATGATATGTCTGCCATCATTGGCGACGATGAGGCTCAGACGAATAGCGAAATTCTGCATGACCCGCTGAAGTGTCGGAACATCGTTGCTGTAGATGACCTCCTGAAAGGCTGTTTTCAGTTCAGCATTGCTTTTGGGGTTATTTCTGTACACCTTGTTATTAATATAGCCTCACAAAAAGAAGCCACAAGTGTTTAAATCTGGGTACCCCAGAGCCAGAATGCGGTCCCCAAAGTGCTCCTCCTGGACATCAAACACACTCCGGTTTCGATGGGGTCGAGCTCCGTCTTTCTTCAACCACATCTTGTCGAAATAAGGGTCACTTTGGATAATGGGAACGAAATGATCTTCCAAAACCTTCACGTACCGTTCAGTAGTCACCGTTCCGTCAAGGAATATCGCACCGCTTGTTCCGCGACTGGACGTTTTACACCACACAGTCACGCGTTGAGTGTGAAGAGACTTCTCGATCGCGAAATGCGGATTATCAGTCCCCCAAATGCGCCAGTTTTGCTTACTGACGAACCCATACAAATGAAAGTGTGAAAATACCTACGTATGCAAAACTTTAGATCGTTCAGAAGAGATGCAAAGAAACACCTTTTTCTGTGACAAAATTATCACAAGTCCGCCGTTTCCTTGTTAGTCAGCCATTCTAACGCTAGGAGTATGCTAAGAGACAGTGTTCAAATGATTGTGTGATGAATACTGTTTTAGAGATGTTGCTGAAAATGTCAAACTTCTTAGGCAAACTAGCAACCACGTCTTCTGGAGTACCTACCGGTGTCTCGTACACCGGATTCTGCAGTTTCCTTCCACAAAAAGAAATTCATATGAATGAGGTCGGGAGAAGCTGATGGCCACTGTACTAGTCTACCCCACCCTATCCACAACATTAGGGAAACATTGTCTAAATATTCTCTGACACCAGAGGTAAAGTGTAGCGGGGCCACTTCATGCTACATCTTTAGTCGTTGCCTGATTTCTAGTACTTCTTTCTCCAACATTTCCGGTACCATTTAACAGAGCGAATTATGGTTCAGGTACAGCCCAAACTGATGGTCTGGAACAATATCAGAAATACATTGATGGTAAATTTCTATTGAATGTGGAATACACAAGTGGCCTTAGGATTTTATAACTCCCACACGTGGCTAACTGTGGGATTAAGTTCTGTTAAGTTCACGAATAAAGCATATTGAAAGTCATTTGGTATCTCCCTGCTTTGCCTGGTATAAAGTATTAAGTGTGCATCTCTCTCGCTGCGCCGTACTAATGCCGATGCTATGCGACTGAATCGTAGAGTACTTTTGTGTAATATATGTACCGTAGCAAAAATATACTCGGTGATAGCAACAAATTATCTCCATAATCACCAACAGACCGACGATCGTAGAGCTCTCGTCTAACAAACTGGTCACAGAAATGGAATCTACACACACCAGAAAAGTTTTGCATCACCTCGGTTCCGACAGTTCCGGAACCTGTACAGAAAATTGGAATAGAGATCAACATAAACATAATTTACGCCCTTTTTACTGCTCATGAAAACCACACATTGCATGTTGTACCACCATACAGCGAGACCTTCAGAGGTGGTGCTCCAGATTGCTGTACACACCGGTCCCTCTAATACCCAGTAGCACGGCCTCTTGTGTTGATGCATGCCTGTATTCGTCGTGGCATACTACCCAGAAGATCATGAAGTCACTGTTGGTCCAGATTGTCCCACTCCTCAACGGCGATTCGACGTATATCCCTCAGAGTGGTTGTTGGATCACATCGTCCATAAACAGCCCTTTTAAATCTATCCCAGAAATGTTCGATAGGGTCCATGTCTGGAGAGCATGCTGGTTACTCTAGTCGAGCGATGTCGTTATCCTGAAGGAAGTCATAACAATATGTTCACGATGGGGGCGCGAATTGTCGTCCATACAGACGAATGTATGTCCAATATGCTACCGATATGTCTGCACTATTGGTCGGAAGATGGCATTCACGTATGGTACAGCAGTTACGGCGCCTTCCATGACCACCAGAGGCATACGTCGGCCCCACATAATGTCGCTCCAAAACAGCAGGGAACCTCCACCTTGCTACACTCGCTCGACAGTGTGTCTAAGGCGTTCAGCCTGACCTGGTTGCCTCCAAACATGTCACTGACGATTGTCTCGTTGATGGCATATGGGACACTCATCGGTGAAGAGAACGTGATGCCAGTCCTATTCGGCACGTTGTTGGGCCCATCTTTAACGCGCCGTGTGGTGTCGTGGTTGCAAAAATAGACCTCGCCATGGACGTCGGGAGTGAAGTTGCGCATCATGCAGTCTATTGCGCACAGTTTGAGTCATAACACGACGTCCTGTGGCTGCAGAAAAGCACTATTCAACATGGTGGCGTTGCTGTCAGGGTTACTCCGAGCCATAATCCGTAGGTAGCAGTCGTTCACTGCATTAGTAGCCCTTGGGCGGTTTGAGCGAGTCATCTCATCGACCCTCTCTCTCTTTATCTCCTCCAAGTCCGAACAACATCGCTTTGGTTCACTCCGAGCCGCCTGGACGCTTCCCTTCTTGAGAGCCCTTCCTGGCACAAAGTAACAATGCGCACGCGATCGTACCGCGGTATTGACCGTCTAGGCATTGTTGAACTACACACAAGAAGAGCCGTGTACCTCCTTCCTGGTGGAAAGCCTGGAACTGATCGGCTGTCGGACCCCCTCCGTCTAATAGACGCTGCTCATGAATGGTTGTTTAAATATTTGGGCGTGTTTAGTGACATCTTTGAAGAGGCAAATATCCACAGTCAACGCCTGCCTTCAAGAGTTCTGGGCACCGGGTGATGCAAAACTTTTTTTCATGTGTGAAAATCTACGTCTATATCTATACTTTGGAAACCACTGTGAATTGCATGGCAAAGGTACGTCCCATCGAACCAGATATTAGGGTTCCCTTCCGTTCCATTTACGGTTCGAGAGCGGGAAGAATGATTGCTTGAATGCGTGTAGCTTGAATGTGTGTAGTAATTATTCTAACCTTATCTTCACGATCGCTATGTGAGAGACAAGTAGGGTGTTGTAGTACATTCCTAGAGTCATCATTTCAAGCCGATTCTTGAAACTTTATTAAGAGCCCTACTCGGGATAGTTAACGTCTGTCTTCAAGAGTCTTCCACTTCAGTTCCTTCGGTATCTCTGTCACACTCTCCCACAGCACAAACAAACCTGTGATCATTCGTGCTGGCTTTCTCTGTATACGATGAAATATACCCCGTTAGTCTTATGCGGTACGGGTCCCAAACAGTTTCTAGAACCGATCGCACGAGTGATTTGTAAACAGTCTGTTTTCTAGACTGACTGTACTTCCCCAATATTCTACCAATAAACTGAAGTCTACCATTTGCTTACCCATCACTGAGCCTATACGATCTTTCAATTTCGTAGCCCTAGAAATCAATATACACAGTTATTTGTATGAGTTGGCTGATTCCAAAAGTGATGATCTGATATTATAGTCACAGAATACTACGTTTCTTCGTTTTGTGAAGTGTACAAGTTTACTTTTTTGAACATTTAAACCAAGAAGCCAATGTCTGCGTAACTTTGAAAGCTTATCAAGATCCGACTGGATATTAATGCAGCTTCTTTCAGAGAGTACTTCATTATAGATATCATCTGCAAAAAGTCTGAGGTTACTATTAATATTGTCTGCAACATCATTAATATACAACATGAACAACAAGGGTCCCAACAACCTTCCCTGGGACATACCCGAAGTTACTTCTGCATCTGACTATGACTCTCCATCCAAGATACCAAGCTATGTCCTCCCAACTTAGAAGTGTGTCAGCTGCTGCGGGAGACAGCACGGACACAAACAGGAAAGGAGATGAAAGGTAACTTGTTTAGACTATTTAATTGATTGAGAATGTTGGCAAAATTTACATCTACATCTACATCTACATTTATACTCCGCAAGCCACCCAACGGTGTGTGGCAGAGGGCACTTTACGTGCCACTGTCATTACCTCCCTTTTCTGTTCCAGTCGCGTACGGTTCGCGGGAAGAACAACTGTCTGAAAGCCTCCGTGCGCGTTCGAATCTCTCTCATTTTAGATTAGTGATCTCCTCGGGAGGTGTAAGTAGGGGGAAGCAATATATTCGATACCTCATCCAGAAACGCACCCTCTCGAAACCTGGACAGCAAGCTACACCGCGATGCAGAGCGCCTCTCTTGCAGAGTCTGCCACTTCAGTTTGCTAAACATCTTCGTAACGCTATCACGGTTACCAAATAACCCTGTGACGAAACGCGCGGCTCTTCCTTGGATCTTCTCTACCTTCTCCAACAACCCGATCTGGTACGGATCCCACACTGATGACCAATACGCAAGTATAGGTCGAACGAGTGTTTTGTAAGCCACCTCCTTTGTTGATGGACTACATTTTCTTAGGACTCTCCCAATGAATCTCAACCTGTACCCGCCTTACCAACAATTAATTTTATATGATCATTCCACTTCAAATCGTTCCGCACGCATACTCCCAGATATTTTACAGAAGTAACTGCTACCAGTGTTTGTTCTGCTATCATATAATCATACAATAAAGAATCCTTCTTTCTATGTATTCGCAATACATTACATTTGTCTATGTTAAGGGTCAGTTGCCACTCCCTGCACCAAGTGCCTATCCGCTCCAGATCTTCCTCCATTTCGCTACGATTTTCTAATGCTGCAACTTCTCTGTATACTACAGCATCATCCGCGAAAAGCCGCATGGAACTTCCGACACTATCTACTAGGTCATTTATATATATTGTGAAAAGTAATGTTCCCATAACACTCCCCTATGGCACGCCAGAGGTTACTTTAACGTCTGTGGACGTCTCTCCATTGAGAACAACATGCTGTGTTCTGTTTGTTAAAAATTCTTCAATCCAGCCACACAGCTGGTCTGATATTCCATAGGCTCTTACTTTGTTTATCAGGCGACAGTGCGGAACTGTATCGAACGCCTTCCGGAAGTCAAGGAAAATAGCGTCTACCTGGGAGACTGTATCTAATATTTTCTGGGTCTCATGAAGAAATAAAGCAAGTTGGGTCTCACACGATTGCTGTTTCCGGAATCCATGTTGATTCCTACAGAGTGGATTCTGGGTTTCCAAAAACGACATGATACTCGAGCGAAAAACATGTTCTAAAATTCTACAACAGATCGACGTCAGAGATATAGGTCTATAGTTTTGCGCATCTGCTCGACGACCCTTCTTGAAGACTGGGACTACCTGTGCTCCTTTCCAGTCATTTGGAACCTTCCGCTCCTCTAGAGACTTGCGGTACACGGCTGATAGAAGGGGGGCAAGTTCTTTCGCGTACTGTGAGTAGAATCGAATTGGTACCCCGTCAGGTCCAGTGGACTTTCCTCTGTTGAGTGATTCCAGTTGCTTTTCTATTCCTTGGACACTTATTTCTATGTCAGCCATTTTTTCGTTTGTGCGAGGATTTAGAGAAGGAACTGCAGTGCGGTCTTCCTCTGTGAAACACCTTTGGAAAAAGGTGTTTAGTATTTCAGCTTTACGCGTGTCATCCTCTGTTTCAATGCCATCATCATCCCGGAGTGTCTGGACAAGCTGTTTCGAGCCACTTACTGATTTAACGTAAGACCAGAACTTCCTAGGACTTTCTGTCAAGTCGGTACATAGAATTTTACTTTCGGATTCACTGAACGCTTCACGCATAGCCCTCCTTACGCTAACTTTGACATCGTTTAGCTTCTGTTTGGCTGCGTTTAAACTTGCAGTGAAGCTCTCTTTGCTTTCGCAGTAGTTTCCTAAGTTTGTTGTTGAACCACGGTGGGTTTTTCCCGTCCCTCACAGTTTTACTCGGCACGTACCTGTCTAAAACGCATTTTACGATTGCCTTGAACTGTTTCCATAAACACTCAACATTGACAGTGTCGGAACAGAAATTTTCGTTTTGATCTGTTATGTAGCCTGAAAACTGCCTTCTATTACTCTTGCTAAACAGATAAACCTTCCTCCCTTTTTTATATTCCTATTAACTTCCATATTCAGAGATGCTGCAACGGCCTTATGAGCACTGATTCCCTGTTCTGCACTTACAGAGTCGAAAAGTTCGGGCCTGTTTGTTACCAGTAGGTCCAAGATGTTATCTCCACGAGTCGGTTCTCTGTTTAATTGCTGGAGGTAATTTTCGGATAGTGCACTCAGTATAATGTCACTCGATGCTCTGTCCCTACCACCGGTCCTAAACATCTGAGTGTCCCAGTCTATATCTGGTAAATTGAAATCTCCACCTAAGACTATAACATGCTGAGAAAATTTATGTGAAATGTATTCCAAATTTTCTCTCAGTTGTTCTGCCACTAATGCTGCTGAGTCGGGAGGTCGGTAAAAGGAGCCAATTATTAACCTAGCTCGGTTGTTGAGTGTAACCTCCACCCATAATAATTCACAGGAACTATCCACTTCTACTTCACTACAGGATAAACTACTACTAACAGCGCCAAACACGCCACCACCGGTCGCATGCAGTCTATCCTTTCTAAACACCGCCTGTGCCTTTGTAAAAATTTCGGCAGAATTTATCTCTGGCTTCAGCCAGCTTTCTGTACCTATAACGATTTCAGCTTCGGTGCTTTCTATCAGCGCTTGAAGTTCCGGTACTTTACCAATGCAGCTTCGACAGTTTACAATTACAATACCGATTGCTGCTTGGTCCCCGCTTGTCCTGACTTTGCCCCGCACCCTTTGAGGCTGTTGCCTTTTCTGTACTAGCCCGAGGCCATCTAACCTAAAAAACCGCCCAGTCCACGCCACACAACCCCTGCTACCCGTGTAGCCGCTTGCTACGTGTAGTGGACTCCTGACCTATCCAGCGGAACCCGAAACCCCACCACCCTATAGCGCAAGTCGAGGAATCTGCAGCCCATACGGTCCCAGAACCGTCTCAGTCTCTGATTCAGACCCTCCACTCGGCTCTGTACCAAAGGTCCGCAGTCAGTCCCATCGACGATGCTGCAAATGGTGAGCTTTCATCCCGTTAGCGAGACTGGCAGTCTTCACCAAATCAGATAGCCGCCGGAAGCCAGAGAGGATTTCCTCCGATCCATAGCGACACACATCATTGGTGCCGACATGAGCGACCACCTGCAGATGGGTGCACCCTGTACCCTTCATGGCATCCGAAAGGACCCTTTCCACATCTGGAATGACTCCCCCCGGTATGCACACGGAGTGCACATTGGTTTTCTTCCCCTCTCTTGCTGCTATATTCCTAAGGGGCTCCATTACGCATCTGACGTTGGAGCTCCCAACTACCAGTAAGCCCACCCTCTGCGACCGCCCGGATCTTGCAGACTGAGGGGGACAGGACAAGCAGCCATGTCTGGCCGAAGATCAGTATCAGCCTGAGACAGCGCCTGAAACCGGTTCGTCAGACAAACTAGAGAGGCCTTCCGTTCAGCCCTCTGGAATGTCTTTCGCCCCCTGCCACACCTCGAGGCGACCTCCCACTCTACCACAGGTGAGGGATCAGCCTCAATGTGGGCAGTATCCTGGGCAGCCACAGTCGTAGCCCGATCGGGGGTTGCGTGGGACGAGCTGGCCGTCCCTGACAAACCCCCATCCGGACCCCCACAGTGATGCCCATTGGCAACAGCCTCAAGCTGTGTGACCGAAGCCAACACTGCCTGAAGCTGGGAGTCAAGGGATGCCAACTCAGCCTGCATCCGAACACAGCAGTTGCAGCATGCTAAAAACTGTTGTGTAAAGAACGTCTGAACTAATGTACAGAGAGCACAAACAAATCGACACAAAATTTAAACGGTTATTAAAATACAAGATTGCCTAGTATATGCAGTAATGCTGCTACTTGCGCACTGCTGACACACTGCTCGGCGGCGGAAGGAGACTACGCGATTTTACACTATTCAGGTACTAAAACGCGATGCTACAACTCTCAAATACTATAATACGCCCTAAATTTATGAATTAAACAATGCAAGTACCAAAAACACGCAAGGAAATTAAGAATTAAACTATGTTCCAAATAAGTGAGCTAGGAGTATACGACTTTCCGCTGGCAGCTGCTCATCTAACGGTGGCAGGGAGCTAGTGTACTAGCAACATTTATTTCACCAAACAAGACATAAATTGTACTAAACAAGTTATAGATTGAATTCCCTAAACAACTAACGGAAGATTAAACACTCCATTGTATGGTGCCTGGTTGGCAAAGACAGTCTATCTAGGTGATCAGTGAGTCAAGTACTCTGGCCCTAAAATGTGGATAACACAAGCTGAATTGATTTGGCGCTGAAGAAAATTCCATTGATCAAATCTACTGAAGTTTCTGTACATAGGTGCAGCTGAGATCAAGTGGCGAATGAGATCTGTATGCAATGAAAATGCTGGAGCGGCAGTACGTTACCCCCCCCCCCTTTTTTAATACTTTATTGATACAACACAAAATAGTAATTCAATTGAAAACAAGTATTATGCTACAAGTGATTCATGAACAACAACATTATATTATACACGCTAACCCACCACCTTATTTAATTAGTGGATCCTCTTATTATACATAACAAAGTAGCTTGTACTAATTAGTTAATGGCACTTGCTATGAACAGGGTTAATCTAATTGACTACACTGGGTTATTTTAAGACTATCTACCCTGCAGCGTTACAGGTGTGCCAGATGATATACAAACCTACTATTAAAGCCTGCTCACTGAACTAATCCCAGTGAGCGTGCCCCTGGCGACTTTAAAGGCGCTGGTATGTTAGTAATGTTAGTGTTCTAATTTTACATTATTCTAGTGTAACTACTTTCTAAAGAATCTAGTGTGAAATGTCAAGTTCGGGAATGAGACACCTGCCCTCCTGGTCCTGCAGCGCGGCGGTTTACGGTCGTGAAACGGCCGGCCAGTACCGCGCTCGGCGGCATTTGCAGGTGTACCTGTGTCTTCATCGGTTTATTTTTGGTCTCTAACCATGTTGGTTTCTAATAAAATAAAATCCCTCGTAATCTTTTGGGATATTTCATTTGCCAAACTGTTCAGGTCATTAAAGGTCTTGGCAAGTCGTAGTAGTGCATATGTATCTCTGTTCGGTAATTGGTTCTTGACTTCGAGCGCCACATCGTCTTATAACGTGCCGTCATAGATGACATGTTCGGGTGTTCCGTCCGGAGCACCACAGTCGCACGCTGGCTTTGCCCGTTTTGCAAATCGACATAGATATGTTGGATATAGCCCTGTCCTGTAAGAAAGTGCGGCAGACCCCTGCTCGGCTCAATGTAGCTCATCTGAAGCCTTTCCCTAATGTTTGGCAACAGTTGGGATACCCTTCTTCCCGTTTCCTCATTTTTCCCATTGCTGCTGCCATAGCTCTTCACCCCTTCTCTTGATTGCATACTTATCCCCAACTTGCAGCCCCATGATTTCCCTAGTCTTGTCTATTTTCCCCTTCGAGACCCAATACCACGCTCCCATTACTAACATACCCAATTATTATCAGTAAGCCCCCCCCCCCCCCAGGAGTTGTTCGATATGCCCCGACAGAACGCAACAGCATGTTCCGCTGCACCCTTCTCACAGTAATGGCGGGCACCACCCTCGTGAGCCTGTGTGCCCAGACCCCGCTCGCATATCCAACTAAGAACGTCAGGATACTATTGTGGTATAGTTTGATCAAGTTGGGAGGTAGGTGGAATCTTCTATGGCCTATGTTGATGAGGTTGTTCAGAACTTCTAGTGCTCGCTGCGTTATGTTGTCTATGTGTGAATTGTAGTTCCATTTTTCGTCTATTGTGACTCCTAGGTATCTAGCCTTGAACTGGAGTTCTTTCGCTTCTAATAGTCGGATTTGTGACTAGACTGCCTTTCATTAACAGATATGTGGATTTGTGTGGTGCTATTTTCATTTTTGCCTCTTGGCACCATTCCTGAAGCACTGTCATTGCTTGCTCTACTTTGGGCTCAAGTTCCTCCCGGCTACGGCCGCCTACCAGGAGGAGGAGGTCGTCAGCGTAGGCTATCACGTCTAGCACGTCCTCACTAAGTTGTAGTTTCTCTAGGAGGGGTCCAATATTTATAACCCAAAAGAGTGGCCCCAGAACCGATCCCTGGGGGCACCCCTTCATGATGGTTTCACTTGTTCTTCCGCTAGGCGATGAAAGCCAGACCTCCCTGTTCATACAATAGCTCCTCAGACAGCCATTGATGGGCCCTGGGCACTCCTTCTCATGCAAGTGGGAGAAGAGCGTGGGGCACCACAGGTTGTCAAAGGCGCCACTGATGTCTACCATGATGCCTATCACATACTTGTGCGGGGTTGAGCTGCAGACCTCAGCTGCCAGCCGATCGCCCTGGCCTGAAGCCGAACTGCCTGTCGCTCATCCCGCACAGTATCCTGTGTGTTGTCAGTCTGTCAGCCAATAGCTTCTCCAGCAACTGCCCTAAGATGTCTAGGAGGCATATGGGCCTGTAAGATATAGGTTCTGTGGGGTCCTTCTCCTTTCCCTTTTGGATAATCACCACAGATTTTGGGGAATTTTCCAGTTCTAAGACATTCATTGAACAATCCCGTGAGAGACGCTATTAGCTGAGGAGTGAGGAACTGCACAACCTCCACTACTATGCCGCCTGGCCCTGGCGCCTTGCCCTTTTTTAATGATCTGCTTTGTGCAGCGACTTCTTCTTCTGAAAATGGGTACACCATGGTGTTGTTGGTGTATTCATTCTGATCCTCCCTGCGGATTTGTTGTTGGAGTTCATTCTCCTCATTTTCCACATCATCTGGCAGCAGAGTGCGCAGGAGAACTTCGGCAGTTTCCTGCCACGACTCTGTCATTCTGCCTCCGTCTCTGATTGTCGAGAGGACCGTGGCGGGGGGGGGGGGGGGCTGTTTTTTTCCCTAATCAATTTGTATGGTACTCCCCAAGGATCAGTGGCTAGCTGGCTCAGCACATATCTCTCCCAACTTTTCACCCTTACTTCCTTTAATTCCTTTTGGAATGTTTCCTTTTCCTCTCTATACTGCTGCAACCAATACTGCTTTTCTTGCCAGACAGCACTTCGCTGGTAGTACCTCCTCGCCCACCTCACAGACTGACGTTCAAGGTCGGCAGTCCATGGCGATTGGGAAGCCGCCACGGCCCTCCTCCTGATTGGCACAGCGGCCTTGACCGCGCTAACTATTGACCTACCAGCTCTTCGGCGTACCTATCTATGTCTAGGTCACCCTCCGGCAATGGTGGAATGTCACACTCCCGAGCCAGGTTCAAAATGGTTCAAATGGCTCTGAGCACTATGGGACTTAGCAGCTGTGGTCATCAGTCCCCTAGAACTTAGAACTACTTAAACCTAACTAACCTAAGGACATCACACACATCCATGCCCGAGGCAGGATTCGAACCTGCGACCATATCAGTTGCGCGTTTCCAGACTGCGCACCTAGAACTGCGAGACCACCGCGGCCGGCCCCGAGCCAGGCAGTCCCAATCAGTTTTATTATAGTTGAGTTTTCCATCCCAGGTCCCAGCGGCACTCTTCTTCACTGAGGCAAAATTTAATTAAATTGTGATCACTTGTAGTGGCGTGATCACTAACCTTCCAACCTTTAATGATGCTGATGGTATTAGCGGTTGCCAGGGTGACATCTACACTCCTGGAAATGGAAAAAAGAACACATTGACACCGGTGTGTCAGACCCACCATACTTGCTCCGGACACTGCGAGAGGGCTGTACAAGCAATGATCACACGCACGGCACAGCGGACACACCAGGAACCGCGGTGTTGGCCGTCGAATGGCGCTAGCTGCGCAGCATTTGTGCACCGCCGCCGTCAGTGTCAGCCAGTTTGCCGTGGCATACGGAGCTCCATCGCAGTCTTTAACACTGGTAGCATGCCGCGACAGCGTGGACGTGAACCGTATGTGCAGCTGACGGACTTTGAGCGAGGGCGTATAGTGGGCATGCGGGAGGCCGGGTGGACGTACCGCCGAATTGCTCAACACGTGGGGCGTGAGGTCTCCACAGTACATCGATGTTGTCGCCAGTGGTCGGCGGAAGGTGCACGTGCCCGTCGACCTGGGACCGGACCGCAGCGACGCACGGATGCACGCCAAGACTGTAGGATCCTACGCAGTGCCGTAGGGGACCGCACTGCCACTTCCCAGCAAATTAGGGACACTGTTGCTCCTGGGGTATCGGCGAGGACCATTCGCAACCGTCTCCATGAAGCTGGGCTACGGTCCCGCACACCATTAGGCCGTCTTCCGCTCACGCCCCAACATCGTGCAGCCCGCCTCCAGTGGTGTCGCGACAAGCGTGAATGGAGGGACGAATGGAGACGTGTCGTCTTCAGCGATGAGAGTCGCTTCTGCCTTGGTGCCAATGATGGTCGTATGCGTGTTTGGCGCCGTGCAGGTGAGCGCCACAATCAGGACTGCATACGACCGAGGCACACAGGGCCAACACCCGGCATCATGGTGTGGGGAGCGATCTCCTACACTGGCCGTACACCACTGGTGATCGTCGAGGGGACACTGAATAGTGCACGGTACATCCAAACCGTCATCGAACCTATCGTTCTACCATTCCTAGACCGGCAAGGGAACTTGCTGTTCCAACAGGACAATGCACGTCCGCATGTATCCCGTGCCACCCAACGTGCTCTAGAAGGTGTAAGTCAACTACCCTGGCCAGCAAGATCTCCGGATCTGTCCCCCATTGAGCATGTTTGGGACTGGATGAAGCGTCGTCTCACGCGGTCTGCACGTCCAACACGAACGCTGGTCCAACTGAGGCGCCAGGTGGAAATGGCATGGCAAGCCGTTCCACAGGACTACATCCAGCATCTCTACGATCGTCTCCATGGGAGAATAGCAGCCTGCATTGCTGCGAAAGGTGGATATACACTGTACTAGTGCCGACATTGTGCATGCTCTGTTGCCTGTGTCTATGTGGCTGTGGTTCTGTCAGTGTGATCATGTGATGTATCTGACCCCAGGAATGTGTCAATAAAGTTTCCCCTTCCTGGGACAATGAATTCACGGTGTTCTTATTTCAATTTCCAGGAGTGTATTATTCCTACTGGTGTTTGCAATTCTACTACATTACAGTGACTATTTGATAGCTGCTTTATTGTGGTGGCCCGTAGGGCCTTATTTGCGACTATTAAAACTGCCTTTGGCTCTTCTGCGGCGGAAATTGTTTGCCAGGTGGTAGACATGAAGGAAATCTGTCCTGCCCGAGAGTATGGCTCCTGTAGACTACATCCAGTCTCCTCTTCTCCTCTACCTTTCGAAGCTCCTGCATGACTAGCCGACTATTATGGGTGTTTATTTGTCCTATTACTATTTCAGATGTTATGGAAAGTAAGTGTGGAAATTTCAATCAGGCCATGGTCTGTTGTAATCTGATGCGATTCGGCCGTTTGCAAGGACAGTTTGTTCGTAGATCTCTTGCATACTGAATTTCTCTCCTCTTCTCTCGAAAACCTTCCTGAGCAGGTCACGCAGGGCTCAGAAATCAGTGGGAAGATTCATTGACTTTAGCTGTATCCTGTCCACCGCCTCCATTGTTGTGAAGGTGACCTTCCTTCCATATTTGTGCCCTGTACATACGACGTGCCTGAGCGCCGTAGTGAGGACAGCTGGCTGCCCCAAACGCGAAAGTTGCATTGCAAGATCCAAGTTCAGGTATATCCTTCTAGGATCCGCGTCCGGAGCTCTCGGTATTACTTGCAACTGCATCGTACTCGTGATTGTTCTGGCACTCATAATCGTGTTGACTTGTAAGACAGGTTTGAGAGATCCTTTTTGAACCGGAATGATGTTGTTACCTTCTGTTGGTTGCAGGCTGTCTTTAGTCTCCTCTTCTGGCTCCGTCTATATGCATAGATCAACCATGATTGTCTGCGGGCTTGTTTTTTCTTGCTTTGTGACAAAACTTTCAACCTCTGGGTTGAGTGTCGAGTTGACACTCGGAAGTACCAGAGTCTTAGGCTCAGACAGATTGCCTGGGTCAGCCTTGTTTTCTCCTATTTCCTATACTTCTACTTCTGGTTCAGTCTGGATACATGAGTCAACCATGATTGTCGTTTGCTCCTGAAGAGATTTCCAGAATTCTTTGAATTTGTCTGCTCTTTCAGAATCCCTTCTCTTCTTGCTAGGAGACTTTCTTTTCTTGGTTGATCTGGTTTCGTTGTCAGCTTCAGCCATAATCTGTTCTGGAGATCAGGCGCTGTTCCAGTAATTTGTAGGTTGGGCAGTTCCTCCCGGTTGTGCCACAGGTCCTTTTGCCCCTTCGTGTACATGGTATGCATACAGCGGATTTTCTACAGTCCTTTCTCACGTGGTCTTCCTCTCCGCCTTTGGAGCAAGCCGGCTTCCTACTACAGTATTTATGAATGTGGTAAATGTCCTCACAGTTGTGGCATCGGGGTACGATCAGGTAGTCTTTGACGTTTATAGCGTGAAAACCAATGTACACCCTGCCCATATCTGTCAGTTTCCTCCATAATGCCCCTGTTACCTCGGCAACATGATGGACTACGTCTCTGTCCCTAGTTCCTCTCTTCAATCTGAGTTTGAAATCTTTTAGACATGTTTCCATGCTTATGTCCGAGTCATCAGGGTTCTGTTGGTATAGGGTCTCACATAGATCTTCGTCTGTCATTGATTTAGGTACGTCATACAGGATGACAAGTGGATTTCGCTTACGAGGGGGTTCGCATTTCACTGACTTGCACAGTTTTTGATTTCCTAAGAGCTAGTTTTTGTCGTCTTCCGAGGCGACATCTACAATAACTACGTTCTTTGTTACTTTAACTTTGTTGATCTTAATCTTTTCTCTTACAGGGTTTATGGAAGTGGCAAACACTTCTTGGACCTTTTTAATATCTTGGCCAGACTTTGGTCTTAAGAAGACTGCGGTGTCTGGCCGTTTAGAGACATTTGCTATAGTTTCCTTTGTGGTTTGGGCATTTGGTGCAGCCTGTGCCGCAACGCCGGCCCATTTCTTTACTGGTTGTTTCCTAAGCAGTTCATTTTCTTTCTCCAGTTCTTCGATCCTTTCTTCTAGCTTAGCATTGGCGGGCGCCCATGCCGCTAGCTCATTTTTAATGGCCTGCACTGCGGCCTGCCTGATTTTAACGTTATTAACGTTTTGATCTAAGAACTGGGTAATTCTCATATGTCTTTCCAAGTTGCTTTCCTCCGTCGTCTGACCCAGGCCATCCTGTGGCGAGGGATCACCTAGCATCGAAGCCCTTATGGGCGCACTCAGATCGCTTGTCCCTTCGGTACCCATCATTATTAGACAAGCGAAAAAAAGGGGTTGGAAGCCCGACTCTAACCCCAGAGTGGCTCCTCTGGCATGGGGGGGGGGGGAGTAGAAAACAGCAGCTCGCCCACCAACCTCGCCCCTAGGTCAAGAGCATTCCTAAGCTGCGGGATTCAGCAGTGTACTGATCCCCTTCAGTGGCCTCGTCACCGACGATTTCTCCCAGCGCTCACCGGCAAGTGCACTCCGCACTCTGGAGAAGTGGATCCATTCGTCGTCCTTCGCCGCCTACTTGCCCAATCTCCCACCAAAAGCCCTAGGACCCGCTCCTACGCAGGTGGTGGGTGGTCACCCAGTCGTTCGACGGTCTGGACCCAGATAACCAAGCCAAGGCGATGTCACCACCTCCTGGGTTTGGCAGAACACGCCCCAGTTACCCACGGGCGCGGCGAAGCAAACTTGCCGACTCACGCCGAGGTCCCACGCCAACAAACGAGGTCGCCGGCAAGCACAGCACCTGCTGCTCTGTGCCCTGTGCCCTCAGGCACAACTCCCCATGTGCCATGCGCCCTTCGCTTTCGCCTTGGGTTGGGGGTGTTTAACCTCCTACCTTTATGGGAGTTTAACGTCCTTCCTTGACACAAAGACAACCCTTACCGTTCCACAGCCGAGAGGTGTTGTGAGTTTGATGATGTGATGATAATGAAGGTATGGCCCAGGTCTTATGTTGTGTAGTTTGACATCATCGAGACGGTGCGGCACTCAAACCCGAGTTACATTCCCCAGAGGACCTTCACACGTACTGGGGGATCATGGCTGACCATGTCTCACCCACCGCCTTTGATAATTCACGGTGGGGCAGTGCAGTTCAGTGAGGATTGCACCCAGTTAAGGGATAGCCTTTTAACGTCAGGCATGGACGGCCCTTCCTGTGTTAACTTCATCCTATCGAAGGGGGTTACTGAGCGCTGGGGCCACGTCAAGGCCACAGGATAGGACATCACAGTCCCCGCCCCACTCAGGTTCCTCTGAGCCTCAAGAGCACTTCAAAAAAATCTGAAGACTTCCGGGGATCAGAGAGTCTCCTGGCGGTTTTAACCCACTTTCGCACTTTCGGTAGGCAACACACCTCCCTCAGGTGGCCCCACGCAGACCGCTTTCCCATGCAACATTTTCCCTTGCGACATTAACCGGCTTTTTAAAAAAAAAAATGCTGTCGAGATGTGTGCGGCGGACGAGGTGAGATGTGGAGGCAGCACCTGTGAATCGATCGCGGCCGCGACAGAAATGCGAAACTCTCAACGTCTAGCAATCGTAGATGGATCGTAATTTACTCTCCACCAGAGCCCTGAAATCATAGTAGGTTTCAGTGTGTGGCACACGCATTCGCTTGTCTCTTGTCGCTTGTCGTACTAACAACCAATCTGGCTGTCTTATACAACAGAGCGCACAAGGATACCAAAAGTCAAGGCTGGTAAACCAAAAACGAATAAGTGTGCACTTGGCAAGCGAGTAGTCTGAGCTGTTTGAAGTCACACTATCTGTACAGTATGAACTTCACCACAGGATCCCGAGTCTAAACTACTCACAAGTGAAGTCAGTCTCAGGACAGGTCCCAAGTAACAACTACATATGCTAGAGCACCGACCAGAAGCCTAACAGCCCAAAGTCCCCACACCCGAGAGCTCCCCAAATATCCAGAAAAAAAATCCGTTTTCCCGCAAAGTGCATGAGTGACTCCAACTTCACACCACCTTGAGGCAATCACAAGTCTCTAGAGGCGCTAAATCTCCCCTCCCACAGTACAGCACAAACTTATGTCGATCCAGGGAAATCATTAAGAAACCTGTGTCTCTGAAACAAAAGAAACCTGTGTCTCTTAAAAAAAAGAAACCGCCAATTACTGGCTTTTTTAAATTTTCACAGGGGGGGGGGGAAGATAATTTTCTCTGAAGTCGTTTCTCTTCCCATGGCAACAAGGTAACAAATACCATCTCAAAGATCTTTATCCAAATCGCCTGTGCCTTGGAGCTTGTTAGTCCTAGCTATGAGGTGTAATAAAGAGGCTATCTTTAAACTTTTTCAGATGCCAGAGTTTTCTTATACAACAGGGGTAGCCAAGGGTAGTGGCTCACTGGCCTTCTTGTAATATTGGCAAACACAAAAACATGTGAATTTTTATTATGTATGGCTCTGCACACAATGCCCAGTTTATGACTCCACTGTGTAGACACATTCCTTTAGACCATTGCCCCTGCCCAGGCTTCTGCTGGCACCGCAGCAGGTATCACGGCATTGTTCTGCTGGAGCCCTGTCCAGATGAGTGGCTGCCCTGCCTGCCGTGTATGGCTGTGGACTTGTCCAGCAAGCTTTGCCGGCCACTGGTGGCCTAGCGGTTCTAGGCGCTTCAGTCTGGAACTGCACGACTGCTGCGGTCACAGGTTCGAATCCTGCCTTGGGTGTGGATGTGTGTGATGTCCTTAGGTTAGTTAGGTTTAAGTAGTTCTAAGTTCTAGGAGACTGATGACCTGAGATGTTAAGTCCCATAGTGCTCAGAGCCATTTGAACCTTGAACCAGCAAGCTTTACTAAGGGATGGCCTCGCCGCCAATTGCTTTCAACTCCCAACATGCTGTTTCTATGAGTTGAGAACCATAAAAATACCTCAAGCTTTTAGCGCCCTACCCCGCTCCATCAACGTCTGCAAAGGATATTAACTTTCTGCAGTCTCGCTCAAGGTGCAGCAGGTTGTAATAAAATCTTTAATAATTTTCCGTATGCGAAAAATAGGTGACAGAGTAACTTGTCCTCTCTCAGAGAGAGTTGCGATGGCCAGTGGCAGGATCCAAATTGACGTATAAATGACACTTTAATATTAATTGATCACTTTATTTGTAAGAAGAACAGGAACTTAACTTCTTGTGCCTCCTACGAGCAATTACATTTCTCCACTCCTACAACTCACTGGGCACAGGTTAAGTGTCGTCTTCCTATTACTCAGTTCTGATGCTCTCAAAGTCTGCGACCGAAATGAGATCGACTAGCTGTGGACTGCTAGGTAAGTCAAGGTAGGCAGTGGGCGATGAACTCTTTGCAGAGATATGGCGCTGTACGCTGCATACTCTTTTCAGTGGCGCTGCATTGGCCGGTGTGCAGTTGATGCTTTAGGAGTGCACACCATTCACATTGTTTACTTGGTACCCCATATGATCGTACTTGATGATAAGCGTAGATGTGGCAGTGAGTCAAATGATTTTCCAAAATCGAGAAATCCGGCATCTTGCCATGATCGAAAACTTTCAGTATGTCATGTGAGAAATGTGCAACTTTGGTTTCAAATGATCGACGTTTTCTGAATCCATGTTGGTTGGCTTGGAGGAGGTAATTTGTTCAAGATATCTCATTATGTTTGAGCTTGACATATAGTTTTCAGATTCTACAACAAATTGATGTCAGTGATAGTCAGAAGAGGGGCTAACTCAACCGCAAATTCAGTATAGAATCAGATACGAATTCCATCTGGCCCTGGACCTTTGTTCAATTGTAACGATTTCAGCTGTTTGTCAGTATCACTGACACTAGTACTAATTTCATTCAACTTGGCGGTCGTACGAGGATGAAAATGGGGTGATTCTCCAGGGTTTTCCTTCGTAAGTAAAGAAACATTTGAAAACGGAGTTAAGCATTTGGGCTTTTGCTTTGATACCGTCAATTTCAGTTCCTGTCTCATTCACTAACTTTGGTATGACCAGAATTTCTTTAGGTTTTGTGAAATATTATTTGACAATATGTTGCTATGGTAGTCACTGAAGGCATGACAAATTGCTCTCTTGTCAACCAAACGCATTTCATTCAGCATCTCTCATCCATAGCCGTACACTTTGTTTTACACATGTAGTAATCTTTGTTTCCATAGAAGTCTCTTTATACTGACTGTATACCATGGAGGTTCTCTCCCATTACGAACCGTTTCACTGGGAACATATCTGTCCAGCACATGGCCAACTATTCTTTTAAACTTGAGCCATAGTTCCTCTACATGCTTCTGCCCTATGCTGAAAGTTTCAACTTCCTCATTGAGATATGACGCTACTGATCTTTATTGAACAGATATATCTTTCTGGTTGTTTTAGTTGTGCTTTGTACATTGGTAATCATTGATGTCCTAACTGCTCCATGGTCACTGATACCATTTTCGATGTTGACATCCTCAAAAAGGTTAGGTCTATTTGTTGCCATTGGATCCAATACATCTTGATCACCAGTGGGGTTCCTAACTATTTGTTCTAGGTAGTTTTCAGAGAAGGCATTTGTTAATGTTACACAGGATGTCTTATTACATCCACCAGTAACAAAACTGTAGTTTTTCCAGTTAATTATGGGATGATTAAGGTTTCCAGCAGTGATTACAGTATGATTGTGATACATACAAATGAAAGGACGTTTTCTCTAAAGTTTTCGGTTCCATCAGGAGACAAGTCAGGTGGGTGATAAAAGGATCCAGTTATTTTATGCCCACCCCTGATACTGAGTCTGGCCCAAACAATCTCACATGGAGCTTCAATTTCTATCTTGGTGGGTTTGAGTTTGTTGTCTACTGTGATAAATACACCACCTCCGTTTCCCATTCGCCTATTCCTTCGATATACAGGCGAATTTCCTTCGAAAATCTCACTGATGTCAGTTTCAGCTTTCAACCAGCTTTCTGTACCTAGTACTATGTGAGTTTCAGTGCTTTTCAGAAGCGCTTCAAGCCTCGGCACTTTGTTGCGAATGCTTCGGCAGTTAACCATTAGGATTATAATACTCTCACCTGTGGAAGGCATGTCTTTCTATCTTAGCAGGCCGGTGTGACCGAGCGGTTTTAGGCGCTTCAGTCTGGAACCGCACGACCGCTACGGTCGCAGGTTCGAATGCTGCCTCGGGCATGGATGCGTGTGATGTCCTTAGGTTAGTTAGGTAAGTCTAGGAAGTCGGAGCCTAGCTTGTCACAAAACCTTAAAATTCTCTGGTTGAATCCCCCCACTCGACTTAGAACGGAAGGACCACGATCAATTCTGGAGACTGTGCTCTAAACTGAGCCTCGTTGAAACTCCATCAGCTAGGCTGTTCTCCTTAACTTTCTCTGCCAGTTGCTAGAATAACCCATGTATGACTTCAGAGCACAGACGACAAGCATAATTTGTTCCAACGTGCGGCACAATCTCCAGTTCGTGCGCCTGTTCCCCCAATGGCTACTGGAATAGACTCTTCAACATGTCGACTGAGACCCCCCAGGCATACACACTGCGAGCACCTGGTGTTCTTTCCTGTCGCTTGTTGCCATTTCCTGAAGGAGTAAAATCATTCGACGATTAACGGACCCCCTACAATTTTGCGTTTTCCTCGTCTTGACAGACGACGAAGCAGGTTCCCACAAAATATGTGAAGTGAGTCTCACTTGCTCAGTTTCAGTGAAAGACAGCACATCAAACTTGTTTATTAGGGATATCGGTACAACACCATGAGTCCTTCCTGGTCCCCTCGCAGTCAAGTAGACTTCCTGCAGAAGAGACAGGATCCACGCAAGAGGATAGGGCTTGATATACCTCTGGTACAGATGTCACAGGTTCACGACTCTCGGGAGCTCTTTAAATACACCGACTCGCGGCGGCTGTCAATACTTTGACAGTAGTCAGGGCGATTTCCAGCTTCTTACGAACGTCAGCCAACTCATCTGGAATTCGAGAACAGTATTCACAGTTGAGCTGCATTTTAGCTGGTACGACGTATTAAAGGACAGTGAACAAATAACTTTAAATTAATCCAGCTGATTATCTTTTAATCCGTTGAGGTAAAATGTCGCTAATTCCCTATAAGAACTGAAGCAAATACAAAAAATGAGATTTCTATTAAAGCAACACAAAAACCTGTAGTAAAAATGGTTCAAATGGCTCTGAGCACTATGGGACTCAACTGCTGTGGTCATAAGTTCCCTAGAACTTAGAACTACTTAAACCTAACTAACCTAAGGACATCACACACATCCATGCCCGAGGCAGGATTCGAACCTGCGACCGTAGCGGTCGTGCGGTTCCAGACTGTAGCGCCTTTAACCGCTCGGCCACTCCGGCCGGCCCTGTAGTAAAAACTACTGGTTTCCTAAAATGTTTTTAGGTTAATTATAGCTCTCAGCAAACTCGAAAACAGAGTTAATTTACAGTAAATATAGATCATATATGGAGCTACTCCTCTTTGAGGGAAAACTAGACGTATCACAGTATGTTATGTAGAATATCTGTTACAGTAACTAATTCACAAACACCGGTTTACTAAAACTTACTCACAGATTATGCAGAGGATAACAGCAGTTTCCGATAATTCTCATTAAGCACGTTTATTTGCGTTCATATATATGAAGAAATTCAGGGGTGATGTATTCTTTGGTAGTAACTGTGAACCACAAACCCTGATTTGCTATGAAATAAGTTACATGTCAAAAACTCTCGTACAAGTAACTTAACGAGAATATAGTTTCGTAATCGTCCGAAAATGCTACAAAAAAGGTATTTCTCACGTAATTATTTAATGAAGTTGGAGAACGATTGATTTAAAGGAGGATAGGCCTATTGTTCTCAAACATTTTAAAAGAGCACAACTAAGTTTAAACCTACAATTGACGATAACACTATGAGTTCATCGTTGCATTCGCTGATGTTAGAAATTTTACAGTGCATCACAATACAAACGCGTATTGATAATAACAATAAAAGGTTATGCAGAAACGACGCAAACAGAAAAATATGCGAACCTTGAATTTCAGATCGCCAGACAAATCTTATACACTCGGTCTCACTTAAAAGAAAATGATGAAGTCGGCTTTTATATACAAGGTGGCAGTTATTGAACCTTACGAAATAAAATCGTCATAACTTCTGAACTGTTTACGTTAGAACGTTCAAACTGTACTGTTGGCGCGGGGCGTGATGGGAATTAGTATGGTTCGATTTAGCGAAAAAGCCTACTTTCATTTGCATGGACTCGTCAATAAGCAAAGCTGGCGCATTTGGGGGACTGGGAATCAGCATTTCACGATCGAGAAATCTCATCACCCTCAACGGGTGACTGTGTGGTGTGTAATGTCCACTCACGGAATAATCGGTGCGATATTCCTTGATGCCACAGTGACGACCGAACGGTACGGGAAGGTTTTGGAAGATGATTTCATCCCTATTATCGAAAATGACCCTCATTTCTGTAATAAGTTGTTCATGCAAGAAGGAGCTCGACAACATCGAAGCAGGAAAGTGTTCGATGTCCTGGAGGAGCACTTTGGGGACAGCATTCTGGTTCTGGGGTACCCAGAGGCCACTGGCATCGGCCTCAAATAGTTCAAATGGCTCTAAGCACTATGGTACTTAATATCTGAGGACATCAGTCCGCTAGACTTAGAACTACGTAAAACAAACTAACATAAGGGCATGACAAACATTTATGCCCGAGGCAGGATTCGAACCTACGGCCGTAGCAGCAGCGGGTACCCGACTGAAGCGCCTATAACTGCTCGGCCATAGCGACCGGAGCATCGGCCTCAATTTGCCGCCATGTTCACCGGATCTGAATACATGCTACTCCTTTTTGTGTAGCTATATTAAAGACAAGTTGTACAACAATAACCCCAAAACCTTTGCTGAGCTGAAAACAGCCATTCAGGAGATCGTCGACAGCATCGATGTTCCGACACTTCAGCAGGCCATGCAGAATTCCGCTATCCGTCTGCTCCACATCATCGCCAATGATAGCAGGCATATCGAATATGTCATAACCTGAATTCGAATATCTGTAGTGACATTTACAAGGTGAATAAAGTGCATGCACACCGTAGTTTGTTACTTATTTACGTTTTTTAAATATAGTTTAATATTTGTCACCCTGTATAAATAAACGAACGAATTGCACAGATTTTTTAATTGACTGTTTCTGTGCACACTTCTAGATTAGCGTGCCGAAGAAGAACACTGCAGCGTGAGTTTATCTCGATCAGAATTGCTAAACGTGCAGCACCAAGGAAACACGTCTTATAGCTGTTGTAAACTCTTGCTTTGATCAAAAAGATCGTTGAAGTTTAATCCTTTGTCACCTCTACACACCTCTATGTTATTATATTTCCTTTCATTATCATTCTTTCTCTGATTATATAAATACACTCTACAAAATGCCACTCATTTCCTCGTCTATTACGTCGCCTTACCACGAAGTTGCACCTTTGGCCACAGCGTGCTAGTTATTCACTTTAAAATTCATCTTTTAACGAGGAAAGAAACACTTGTATCAATATGGAGGCTCATCACTGTTCACTGTTCTTACTTCTTCGTGCTGCACCGCTAGAACAGTCAAACTAAAGCCGACTTGATACATTATTCTAAGCTGTTCCCGTTAAAGTCGGTGTTTTTGAAGTTATGTCGATTCAGTTTGTTCATTACACTGCACAAAGAGTCAAATCACGAAACAGTATATCAGCAGTAAAATACGGTACTCTGACGTGTGGTACAATGTATCAGCTGTCACCGCTTCCCTACAAATCTCTGCAGTCGGAATAGCCTTGAATGTTAAACCGGAGGACACAAGGCGGCGATCTCGGTATTATAGCTCGCGATTAATCCCTAATACGCTCTTACCGTAGCTATGTTGTAGTAGTACCACTGCGATGTGACCAACGTGAAAGTGCATGATAAATAAAACTCGTCCACTCTGACGCAAGCAATTAAAATTAATGATGTATTTTGATTAATGATTTCTGTGAATGAGGTCTACTCTTGCCAGTGTTGTGATGGGTAGTCGGCATGACAATCCAAGCTCTAAGCAATGCGGCCCTTAGTACCGATATGGAAATGAGAAACAGGTCCTCTGTTCGGAATTAGTATGATATGAGGCACCTCTAAGCGCTTAGAGAGACAGAGACATGAATAGTTTCGAGTCAGTCCAAAGAGGTAAAAAATAGCGTTGCGCCGCCAAGACTGTTACTGCGACTGATGTCTAGATGGGCTAGGTGAGCCGTCGTTTTGAAATATAACTTCGCCGCATGTACGCACCCATCCCGTGTGGGGCTCGCATTTTCACAAAGCTGGTGGACGTTCCACTCACAGGTTCAAATGGCTGTGAGCACTATGGGACTTAACATCTATGGTCATCAGTCCCCTAGAACTAAGAACTACTTAAACCTAACTAACCTAAGGACATCACACAACATCCAGTCATCACGAGGCAGAGAAAATCCCTGACCCCGCCGGGAATCGAACCCAGGAACCTGGGCGCGGGAGGCGAGAACGCTACCGCGCGACCACGAGCTGCGGAGTCCACTCCCAGTATCAGGGTTCCGATTTCATACCTAGGTTCAGTTCAAGTGTGGACGTGGGCTACGGCGGACACTGGCGATTTACACCCTTATTCTTGAAAAACTGATTTATGAATCCGTTTATAACATCTCTGATCGATCGAGATTGCGGGTTGGTTTGGACACTGGGCTACTTTCAACGTTCAAATGTCTATCGAACCATCTCGGTTTACGATTTTCCATGATCTCTCTAAATTCGCTAAGTTGCCTTACGTCGGTTCAACTTGGCCTCCGTTGATTTCCTTCCTCACCTTGCCCATCTCAACCAGAAGTGGGAAGGATAGTATGGCATTATTAGTCGAGACACCCCAGGGGAAGGTTTAGCCGCCTGTTGTTACAGGATTTTCTTCCTTCGAGCACAATGGCGTCTAATGGTCTTTTCCACAAAGCGTATGAATTATGAAAGTCTGCAGGTTGAAGGTAAAATTTTGCAGGTTGTAACTTCCTCTTACGCAATCGACACCAGAAGACGCTAAAAAGATCCCCCATAAAAATCGATTGTGTTAGACGTAATCTGAAGAGAAATATGATGTGACATAACAATCTAGAAAATTTTACCTTCACGTTGTATGAGCTATTTCTTAGATGTATCTGTCGAGTGAGTGTAACGTGTTTGTGACATATTGTGCAGCGCCATGAGTTTTTTGTGATGAAAAGAGTTAGGAGAGGTTGAAACCCGCTCCCAGTACATGATCTACTCCTCTAGAATAGCATCATGGGTACCACTAGGTTTAACCGTCCACACTTCATAAGTCACAGCGCAGAGATCTGGGACTGAATGCAGGACATTGGTGCAAAGTCTACCTAACAGGGACTTCACGCCACCATCTCCATTCCCCTCCCCTTGTCGGCCAAATTGTGGTAGGGGAATTTGCTTTCAGCACATGTTTCGGACCAGTTAACTACAAGTCGAGAGATGACGCACAGGCTTGCATAGGTGGCCTTGACTATGGAGGAGCTAATATTGAGTATATATAGACATTGATGCCGACGGTGGATAATTACGGTAATTTCGGGCCTCCTTCCCATGTCCATATGTCTGTTTCAGACAGATCCTGCCAATGGTGCATCGTTGGGCACTGCACGATTCATTTCAGTCACTCACATGTTCATTCACTTATTGGAGTGAAGTATGCAGCTAGTCCAATCAGCATAATTTCTTTGAGTTCACTTCATGTGCTCCTTGACTACTTGTGTCGTTTTTTCTGAGGTCAAGAGCGATGCGCAGATTTTTCATTATGATTCTGTTGCTTCACCATATGCTTGTGGCAGTTCAGCGTGTGATCGTCGGAGTTGTGTTTCCACAATGAGCATCGCTGCATGAGTATCGAGTAGCCAGCTGCTTTTCGGTGCAGAGTCCATTAGCATTTGTCTGTGTCAAGAGTGGTGCTACACACTTTTGATTCATTTGTAGAAATACACCAATATTAAAAAAGTCTTGGACATCTAGTTCAGTTTTCTCTATGTTTCTGTTACTGCGCCATGTACCATGTTAACAGATAGAATACGATGTCAACTCAACATAAATATTTGTCTTGCCTTCTTTATAATTCTAAAGTCTATCGTTTTCAATTATTTCTTATATCAAACTTTCATACCATTTACTCACACCTCTCCAAGACATTTACGTTTCTGTTCACGGCATTTTATTACGTTTCTGTTGTGGTTTACTTAAAAACTGTTGTGTTATCGTTAAAAGTCACGATCTGTTTGGGAGATTTTCTGTTCCATAGCTCCCTTCATACCTCCAATATCTTTTCCTTTGAGCGCAACTACGCACTTTAAACAAATGCCCCTTTCCTCTTTGTCTCCGTACCGTTTATTTTACAAGATGCAGAATTTGTTCCTTAATTTAATATACCCTCATATTCGTAAATGAATATACTATAAATTTCTATCTTCCTATCTACGTCTAAACCTATCTCGCAATGAGGCAGCTCCTCAATTGCAATCACGAGGCTGAGTGCACGCTGCTCCAGTACTCTCAACCGGGAAAATTCCTTGGCACTACTGGGAATCGAATCCGGGTCTTCTGCATGGCAGCCTCCTACACCGATCATTCAAGTATGGGGGTGGACAACATGTCTAACGTGTCCACAATAATAGCTACAACTTTTAGTGGACAATCATGTCTAATAGACAGTTCAGTTTACGGCCAGAATTCCATTCCCCGCAATCTACCAAGGTTACAGCCGTCCGTCAGTCAACAAGGATATTCGTCAGGTCGCGTCTAGTTCCAGCCAGCACTGCACCAAAAGATGTCGCATTATCTCAGGACAACTTAGGCTTATAGTTAATAGGCAGATCATCTTTTAGAATCCTGTTCTGTAGAATAGCTCCCAAAACGTGAATCACCTGGAGTCTGCTGACAAATAAGCTGATGATAGTAACAGATCTCCTGGAAGGGACACCACAGCAAAGTGTGCAACATGACGTCATTAAGGCGCATTTGGAATACGAGCTGGACTTGTTGGTAGCAGGAGAACTTATGAAGAAACACCAAGAATAGCGAGGCAAGAAAACAGCTCTAGTCTTTAAAAAAAATCCTCGTGACTGTTGGAGGAAACAAAAACGCCCATCCAATAACAAAAAGCTGCCAACCTCTGCTGGGAGTACGACAGTCTGTAAGAAGTCTCATTTCGGCTGTGTTCATTGCGTGTAACTGTTGACAGATTAATCCTGTTCAAGTCGGCTTTGGCCGAAGGAGGTGGCACAGTGCGTAAAACATTTGACTCGTATTTGGAAAGATCGGGGTTCTACCACCCGCATGACTATCCAGATCAGGGATAGACATGATCTGACTAAAATTCTACGAGGCAAATGTCGGGGTCGTTACTCTGAAAAAAAAAAAAAAAACGGGTAATCCCTTTTCCCATCCCTTACCAGTTCACACATGTGATCCCCCCCCCCCCCCCTCCAAGTGTCTAGGTGACCCCGTAGTCGACGTGACAAATTTTAACCAGCCATCCTCCAGTCAGTCTGTTCGAACCAGATAAATCATCACGAAAATAAGCCACTGAAGTAGAACTGTTCGGTCCCTGAAATATAACTGTTTTTTGTACTGTTCTGCAGAAAACCTTAACTTATGCAGGCGATGTTTATACACTATATTTAATAACTTAAATTTGCGTGATCTTTTTAATGCTGAAAGGCACGTAAAATAACACGAGTATTTCAGCCATTGGTTAGGTTTAATGTAAAACTTTTCTAAATTCTGAACTCAAGACTTCAATACTTTGATGTGGCTATTGAATCTGCGCGTTCTCTTACTCACTTTTGGCTTTTGCCACTAGCTCGTTACATGCAAACTGAGTGTTAGTTCTAGAGATAGCAGCTCAAACAGTGGTAATATTGTACTAAAGTCTATGCAGAAACTCTGTTTCACTCTGTACCATTTATAGAAGATTTCGGTCAACGTTATCAAGACTTCCACGGAACAGCAAACAGCAATTAGTTTTAAGAATATTCTTATTAGGGACGATGCGTTATAGAGAAGTACTGCAAATGTCTATTAACGTGTTTAGAGGGGACCGAAGAGGTGTCTTACAGAAGCCAATAGAAGGCATCTGGTGCTCTTGGGACGATGGGTTCAGCGGTTGTATAATGCAGCCGATTAAAAAAATCCTTAATACCCGTGTGCGAGTGCCGTACAAAGTATACAAGCCAATTGCAAGATCTGTCTGTTTTTCCTAATTAAAAGAGTCCCAATAGGAGTAAAATAACTCCTTTCTCGTCCTTCAAAAAACCAAAAATCTGTTATTTATTTATTTACACGTCAAGTTCTGTAGGAACAAACTAAGGAGCAAATCTGCAAGGTCATGGAACGTGCCAGCACATGAAATTAAAACATAAAAGTAATAGCAGATAAAAATAAAATGCTTATGAACCCAAAATGTCAAGCCATAAGATTAAGTAAACGCATTCAACAATATAGCATAAGAATCAGCTTAATTGTCCAAGGAACTACTCAACAGAACAGGAGTGACCCATGAGAAGCCTCTTCAGTTTCGATTTGGAAGCGCGTGGATTACTGCTAAGATTTCTGAATTCTTGTGGTAGCTTATTGAAAATGGATGCAGCAGTATACTGCACACCTTTCTGCGCAAGTTTAACGAAGTCCGATCCAAATGCAGGTTGGATTTCTGCTGAGTATTAACCAAGTGAAAGCTGCTTATTCTTGGGAATAAGCTGATATTGTTAACAAGAAACGACAGTGAAGAATATATATATATATTGAGAGGCCAATGTCAGAATATTGAGACTAGTGAAAAGGCGTCGACAAGAGGTTCCCGAACTTACACCACTTATTGCCAGAACCGCCCGTTTCTGAGCCAAAAATTTTATTTTAGAACAGGAAGAGTTACCCAAAAATACAATACAATACGACATAAGCGAATGAAAATAAGCAAAGTAGACTAATTTTCGTGTCGAACGATCACTTACTTCAGATGCCTTTCGAATATTAAAAATGACAGTATCTAGTCTTTGAACAAAATCCTGAACGTGGGCTTTCCACTACAGTTTACTATCAATCTGAACATCTAGAAATTTGAAAGATTGTAGATTTAACCGAAATACTAGAAAGAATATCATTTATATAAATAAGGAACGGAGTGGACCAACACTGATCCCTGGGGCACACCCCATTTGACCATACCCCATAAGACCCCACATCACAGCCATTCTCAACACTGTAAATAAAGGCATTTTGTTGTCTATAGTTAAAGTAAGAGGTGAACCAGTTGTGAGCTGCTACCCGTATTCCGTAATGGTCCAACTTCTGGAGCAATATTTTGTGATCAACACAATCAACCACCTTAGTTAAATCAAAAAATATGCCTAGCACTCGAAACCTTTTGTTTAACCCATCCAGTACCTCGCATAGAAAAGGTAATATAGCTTTTTTAGTTGTTAAATGACTTTTAAAGCCAAACCGTACATTTGATAGCAAATTATGTGATATAAAATTATAAATTATCTTTACAAAAACAGCCTTTTCAATAAATTTAGCAAACACTGGTGGCATAAAAATAGGTCTAAAATTGTCTGCATTATCCCTTTCTCCCTTTTTATAAAGCGGCTTTACTACTGAGTGCTTAAATCGTTCAGGAAACTGACCATTCCCAAGAGAAAAATTACAAATATGGCTAATTAGAAGGCTAACATGTGCAGCACATATTCTGCTAGGCATTCTATCATATCCATGAGAGTACTTAGTCTTCAATGATTTAATTACTGACTCAATCTCCCCCTTGTCTGTATCACAGAGGATTATTTCAGGCATCAATCGCGGAAAGGCATTTTCAAAGAGAGTTATGTGATTCCCTGTAGAAACTAAATTTTTATTTAATTCACCTGAAATGCTCAGAAAATGATTGATAAATACTGCACTTATATATCCGATTTATCAGCAACAGAAATACTTTTACTATGAACTGACTTCATATCGCCGACCTTGTGCTGCTCACCAGACACTTCCTTCACAACTGACCATATGGTTTTAATTTTATCCTGTGAATTAGTATTGTTAGTTGCTTAAAAATGTTATTAGGAAGGCAAAGAGTATGTGGTAGGCAAATAGAATAGCTGTTTGTAATGAGCTACTGTAGCTTGATTGTGACTACTTCTAACATTTTTATATTATTCCCACTTTGTTCTGCATGATACCCTTATCCCACTAGTCAGCTATACAGGGTGCCTTTTACTGCTAGTACCCCATTTATAACTCTCTAATGGAAAGAAACTCTCAAGGAGCGAGAAAAAAGTGTTAAGGAAAGCATTATATGTACTTTGAATTAACTCCGACTTTTCTGTGATTCCAAACAATATACAATTCTTTGGATTTGTCTCCATCTAACTTCTGCAGCCCGAACGTAACACTGAAATGACAAACACTCGAAGGAAGCTGTTTTGCAACGCAGAAACCTATTTCTCGACGCTACGCCCTCTTCACCGAGGGCACCTTGACGAAAGCCTGACTGAGGGACTGCAATCAGTTGGCACATGAGTGGGCCAACTCTCGTTGACGGGAACTGTTCATAGATATCCTTGGCTTTCCTTAGCTGTTCTCCAGGAAGATACATGCAGCCACCTAGTAATTCGTGACCGAATGTAGGCGTGGTCTTGCGATGTGACCAGCGAACTCTTGCTGTTGCCTGTTGTGGTACCTGGTGCTCTGTACATCTCGGTGCGCCTGGGGACATACTGGAAAATCCACTGTGGCTGCTGCGGACCACGTGAGCGTTGCTCTCCGTGACTCTCGTGTTATTGCCGTCATGGGTTGCAGCTGATGCCCCTTGGCACCGCAGCAGTCCTCTCCACTGCCCAGGCAATGGCAGGCCTCAGAGACCTCGACAATGTTGGAGCCTTCACCTTCGTGGGGAGGGGGTTCAGAAGAATGGAGGAGGGTGGGGGGAGAAGAACCGGATCCACCACCGCTGGCTGGGATGAGAGTCGCCACGAGCCGTGTCTGGCCTTGGAATGTCCTGGGCTAGAGGAATGGCAGGTGGTATAAAGAGCATCTAATCTAGTTAGGGCGTGAGTTGGATCCAAGATGGGCCCAGACTTGAGTGATATGCGTTGACAGCGGCCTCCTTGCAGCAGCTGGACTTGTACCATCGCCTGCCCAGTCAAACAGAGGATAAAGACAGGCTGCCACCACTGATGACCTTGTTCATGTAGCCACACCCAAACCAGATCCTGGGAGAAAACCGACAGCAGCCATTAATCCGAGATGATAAGGGGCTGCTCTGGGCGTGCAACAGGTATAATTGTAACATGTGCGGACGGCCATAAAGTTTTTCTGCTGGTGAGGCACCGTTCTGAGGAGATCCCCACTACAAGTAAACGAAGAGCGTTAAGGCATCCTCAGTGGGGTGGCATCCAGTTAATTTTTCCATTTGGGTCCGGCAGTTGCATACTACACTTTTAGCCAGACAATTAAAGGCGGAACGAGTTGGGGCCATGTGGATTAACGAGACGCCGTTTGACGTATAGAAGTCCTTGAACTCTGCCAATGGAAACCGGGGGCTGTTGCATTGTCCAAGACTTCTGGGAGGCCCTTAAGAGCACACAACTCTTCCAGCACCTGTATCGTCTTTGCTGGGATAGTGAAGTGCATGTGACACATGTAGCGGAATACACTTTTCGCATCCACAACCGGGAATCACATATAGAGCAGTAATGGGCAAGCAAAATCCAAATGGAGATGGGTCCAAGGAGTCTTGATGGTGAGTCATGGAAAACATCGACAAGGGGGACCGCTTGCCCGTTTGACATGTGGGCCACTCCTTCACCATCCTGGAAATATCTGCATCGATGCCCCTCCAGCAGAAATATTGCCAGGCGAGGCGCTTTGTCAAAATGACTTCCCAAGGGCGATCACGGAGAAGCTGTAGAGTTCATTAAAAACTGAATCTTTTTGATTATTTGAATGAAAGTGTGACGTTATTTTAATATTTTCGAATGGTTGCGTGACTGAGGAATGGATCCATAACTGGAGTTATCATGCAGTGTGTTGTACCTGTAGGTGGTGTGCTTACTCTCTAATACTGTTACTTTATACAAACTGATTGGGCAATGCAACTCCCAAGACCAATAAAGAAATACAGTCAATGTAAAATACATTCAGCCCCTTACGCACTGAATCCTCTGGCCCTGTTCAAAACTAACAACTTTTTTCCCTGTGCACATAACAAATAAATAAAATTGTCTTATCTCTAAAGCAGCAACGGAGGATCGCGATATACTCGGGTCTCTTATGAAAAAAAACAATCGCTAGTTACAGGCTCAGCGGAGTGCAATGCTGACCATAATATTTTGAAATGTACAAAAAAATTCTTATGGCTGATAAATGAAAACATTTAAGAACAATTCAGTAACTTTGAAAAATATGTGATCTGAAATGGGAGGCTGTACAGATTTGGGTGAATTACTAACATTGACTTATTCAATAGTGAAATTGTATTCAAAGTTGACTTTGACTTTCCAAAAATCTGACAACTGAAAATACATTGGTCAGAAAAATTAAATCCTTTTTAGTAAATGGGTCACAACAATGTGATTTACACAGCAAGTGTTATCTAACCTTACTAAAAAGCATAAACACAAATCATCAGATTACGTTGTTGTTGTTGTGGTCTTCAGTCCAGAGACTGGTTTGATGTAGCTCTCCATGCTACTCTATCCTGTGCAAGCTTCTTCATCTCCAAGTACCTACTGCAACCTACATCCTTCTGAATCTGTTTAGTGTATTCATCTCTTGGTCTCCCTCTACGATTTTTACCCTCCACGCTGCCCTCCAATACTAAATTGGTGATCCCTTGATGCCTCAGAATATGCCCTACCAGCCGATCCCTTCTTCTAGTCAAGTTGTGCCGCAAATTTTTCTCCTCTCCAATTCTATTCAATACCTCCTCATTAGTTATGTGATCTACCCATCTAATCTTCAACATTCTTCTGTAGCAACACATTTCGAAAGCTTCTATTCTCTTCTTGTCTAAACTATTTATCGTCCACGTTTCACTTCCATACATGGCTACACTCCATACAAATACTTTCAGAAACGACTTCCTGACACTTAAATCTATACTCGATGTTAACAAATTACTCTTCTTCAGAAACGCTTTCCTTTCCATTGCCAGTCTACATTTTATATCCTCTCTACTTCGACCATCATCAGTTATTTTGCTCTCCAAATAGCAAAACTCCTTTACTACTTTGAGTGTCTCATTTCCTAATCTAATTCCGGCAGCATCACCCGATTTAATTCGACTTCATTCCATTATCCTCGTTTTGCTTTTGTTGGTGTTCATCTTATATCCTCCTTTCAAGACACGGTCCATCCCGTTCATCTGCCCCCCCCCCCGCCCCCCCCCCCCCCCATGAACTATGGACCTTGCCGTTGGTGGGGAGGCTTGCGCGCCTCAGCGATACAGATAGCCGTACTGTAGGTGCAACCACAATAGAGGCCAGACAAACGTGTGGTTCCTGAAGAGGGGCAGCAGCCTTTTCAGTGATTGCAGGTGCAACAGTCTGGATGATTTACTGATCTGGCCTTGTAACACTAACCAAAACGGCCTTGTTGTGCTGGTACTGCGAACGGCTGAAAGCAAGGGGAAACTACGGCCGTAATTTTTCCTGAGGGCATGCAGATTTACTGTATGGATACTACAAATTACGTATATCTGTGGTAATAAATCTTAGGAACATTATAAAAGGGAAATATGTAACTAGCCTTTACATCTAATCTGCTTATGTACATTCTGGGGACACTAAACAATTGAAAATTATCAGCGAACTACACTAACGCGCTTGCAAAAAGTAATTCATAAATATTTAACGTCCTTACGTTGCTTGCGAGAAGATAACTGATTCCACATTGGTATTTCCAATACTACATATACTCGTAATTCCTTCTTCATAATCTAGCACTTGGTGCCTTCACAGGGCACACCACAAAAACTGCCTACTCCATCCTCTTCCGCTCACAGACAGCTACCCACTACTGTGCGCCAAGTGCTCTCTTACTAAAACACTACAATTTCAGACTAGAAGCAGTATCTGTGACTCTGCGGTCATGCACAGTCAGCGATCCGCTTTATAAAGCCTATCAGAGACGAACATCGTTCATAATATAGTACTTCCACTTAAGTTTACATTAGTATTAATATCAATTTCGGCTGCTACATACAAGTGTACCCCAGTAGACTCCTTTCAAAGCCAAAGAACCTTATTACAGAGGATGCTGGGAATTAGCACATGAGTATGACCCTTGACACCTTGTAGCAACACAACACAAGGATGAAAACTCGTGCCACCTCGTCCAGAAGGCATCGAGGTCTGGGTGTGTGAGATGTTTCTTCTCCACAGGTCTTCCTTGTGTTGTACAATGAAGAACCTCGTGGAGGACATGGCCGTTCACTGTATGTTGTCCCATGAGGTACACATCAAACAGGAGATGGCCCATGAAATCGGTAGCCTCACCATCCATGTGAAAACAGACTTCTAGATCCTCATCAAATTCTGTGGCATGACCGACAGCAATCGCAACAGGAATTCAGCATTGCCAAGTGCGGGGTTAGGGCGATATTGGATAGTGTAGGCATATCCCGAGAGACACAGAGCCCTGTGATGCAGCCAGCGCGCCGAGCAGGTCGGCATTTTCCTGAAGACTTGACGAGATCTAGTAGAGATTTATGACCCATCATGAGCGTGAAACGCCGGTCATAGATGTAATCATGGGTGCGTTTGACATCAAAGATGATGGCCAAAGATTCCCTTGGGGAATGAATCCTCGATAGCAGCTCAGCTGACCTAAGACAGACTTGAGGTAGGACGTTTCTGTGGTGCGAGTAGTTCTTGGATGGCAGACACATGCTGCAGTGTAGGCCATACGCCTGATGCACTGAAGATGTGTCCTAAATACTCGACCTGGAGGAAAAAGAATATCTGTCAAGATTACATCGAATGTTCACCTCAATTAATATGGAGAAGAGTGTGTCGATGTTCGGGGCAACATCAGCCGAGAGTCTTAAAAAATTTTTGGGACTGCAATGGGTAAAAGTGGGATATGCGCTTGGAATCCCAAAACCCTCACCAACACCTTCTGATAAGATATTCCAAATTTATCCAATCGGTCAATGGCGTAGGGACAGAGGCCCAGGGCACAGACCACTTCAGTCTTGTCATGAACCTCGAGGCCCAAAGCATGGAATAAGTCTAGGCAAAGCAGGTTAGATCCACCAGCAACCATAGTGACCAGAATTCTACCTGGGGCTATTGTGACCCATGGCAGAGCCGGGTCCGAAAGCAACCTGCCATGGTAATGAAGTCGTTACTAAAATAACGTAACTTTGTCATGAAGGGGTGCAGTGGAGGGGATCCATCGGTCTGGTATGTAGGTAGCCCAGTCGATTATCGTAGCTGATGACCCTGTGTCAATCTGGGAGGAGATTGCTTTCCAACTCGACTTGTATAGACGGCAGCTGAGTGGACTACGGGAGGATAGCCTGTATCAGTACCACATCTGTGCCCAGTCAATAGATATGGAAGCGGAGGAACGACAGACTTCAGCTCTGTCACCAGACTTACTGCAGGCAGTACACTTCGCCTTGCGGAAATGGTACTTGTGTCATGAATGGGTAACAAAACATTGTTTACTAGATGGTAGTCGTTTGATATGATGCATCAAAGGAATATCTTTTTCGGGCTTTGGCACCAACCATTGTTGCAAAAATGTGGGTTTTGTCGTATGTGTGTTCATGGGGTGTGTGTGAGAGTTATGGATGCGTGTGCAGTGTAGTGTTACGTTTGTGTTTAATGGTGTGGATGATGAGAGAAGGGAGAGGGTGAAAACCAGTGCTGGCACAGGGCTTATTCCTCTCTTATAATACCAAAAGGCCCTGCCAACTTAACCTTCCCATCCAACAGACAAAGCACCACCACCGTCCGACCCAAGTTAACGACCAAATTCATCTGGATTCATTCTCGTAGCCACCAGAAACATTTCAATTTACCTGCTGGCACATTTAGTTACTTACTGGTGCATGAAAACTCGCAAGAAGTGTAAAACAATAACGCCAGTGACACAGTTTCCCACTTCAGGTAAACTTCAAATGCCAAGTACGCCATGGAGTTTACTCTGAATGCTCCTAAACAAATACACGTTGAAAATTGTCAGTTGAATCCGTTTAATAAACGTTACGCGCTTCTGGCTCCTTAGCATGCTAGCAGAGTTTAGTTTGCACAACATTTCGCTCAGCCGCTGCTACACGTAGCCTCTGGAAAGAAAAGGTGTAGCTTAGAAACGAAAGCTTTCACGACCGGAAACAAATACATGTTGAAAAGGATCAGTTGGATCCATTTAATGAACGTTACGCGCTTCTGGCTCATTAACGTAGTAGCAGGATTTAGTCAGCATGACATTTCGCTCAGCTGCAGCTACACGTAGCCTCTGGAAAGAAAAGGTGTAGCTTTAGAAACGAAGGCTTTCAGCCGGCCGGAGTGGCCGAGCGGTTCTAGGCGCTACAGTACGGAACCGCGCGACCGCTACGGTCGCAGGTTCGAAACCTGCCTCGGGCATAAATGTTTGTGATGTCCTTAGGTTAGTTAGGTTTAAGTAGTTCTAAGTTCTAGGGGACTGATGACCTCAGAAGTTAAGTCCCATAGTGCTCAGAGCCATTTGAACCATTTGAAGGCTTTCACGATCGGAAACCCTTTCGGGGTATAAGAACTCCGCTGAACGTCTTTGACAAGACGACAATCGATAGTTAAGTTTTATCTTTGACAAAGATAATCTCTACTTATCGCGTGTAACTCAGGCCACGGCCATTTTCTGCGGTATACAGGGTGTACATAAAGTCCGGGAAGACTTTCAATTATTTATTGCACAAGAACCAAACATTGTAGAGATATCATACATATATCATTTTGAAGAGAAACCCTGAATTTTTTTTTCATGTATATCGCCACAGTGTAGTTTGGTAATTTGCCGATAGTCAGCGCTAGTTGCAAACATGGCGAGTTTAGGTATGTAGTGAGCTTTCTGTGTGTTGGAGTTCGACAAAAACAATGGGGATACAGCTATTCAACAAGTACGGAAAGAATCCATCAACAAGGAAGGCCATTTACCACTGGTACAACAAATTTGTTACGATGGGTTGCTTGTGCTCGGCAAAGAGAAGTGGACGTCCCAGTGTGAGTGAAGTGAATGTGGCCGGCCGCAGTGGCCGAGCGGTTCTAGGCGCTACAGTCTGGAACCGTGCGACCGCTACGGTCGCAGGTTCGAATCCTGCCTCGGGCATGGATGCGTGTGATGCCCTTAGCTTAGTTGGGTTTAAGTACACTCCTGGAAATTGAAATAAGAACACCGTGAATTCATTGTCCCAGGAAGGGGAAACTTTATTGACACATTCCTGGGGTCAGATACATCACATGATCACACTGACAGAACCACAGGCACATAGACACAGGCAACAGAGAATGCACAATGTCGGCACTAGTACAGTGTATATCCACCTTTCGCAGCAATGCAGGCTGCTATTCTCCCATGGAGACGATCGTAGAGATGCTGGATGTAGTCCTGTGGAACGGCTTGCCATGCCATTTCCACCTGGCGCCTCAGACGACGCTTCATCCAGTCCCAAACATGCTCAATGGGGGACAGATCCGGAGATCTTGCTGGCCAGGGTAGTTGACTTACACCTTCTAGAGCACGTTGGGTGGCACGGGATACATGCGGACGTGCATTGTCCTGTTGGAACAGCAAGTTCCCTTGCCGGTCTAGGAATGGTAGAACGATGGGTTCGATGACGGTTTGGATGTACCGTGCACTATTCAGTGTCCCCTCGACGATCACCAGTGGTGTACCGCCAGTGTAGGAGATCGCTCCCCACACCATGATGCCGGGTGTTGGCCCTGTGTGCCTCGGTCGTATGCAGTCCTGATTGTGGCGCTCACCTGCACGGCGCCAAACACGCATACGACCATCATTGGCACCAAGGCAGAAGCGACTCTCATCGCTGAAGACGACACGTCTCCATTCGTCCCTCCATTCACGCCTGTCGCGACACCACTGGAGGCGGGCTGCACGATGTTGGGGCGTGAGCGGAACACGGCCTAACGGTGTGCGGGACCGTAGCCCAGCTTCATGAAGACGGTTGCGAATGGTCCTCGCCGATACCCCAGGATCAACAGTGTCCCTAATTTGCTGAGAAGTGGCGGTGCGGTCCCCTACGGCACTGCGTAGGATCCTACGGTCTTGGCGTGCATCCGTGCGTCGCTGCGGTCCGGTCCCAGGTCGACGGGCACATGCACCTTCCGCCGACCACTGGCGACAACATTGATGTACTGTGGAGACCTCACGCCCCACGTGTTGAGCAATTCGGCGGTACGTCCACCCGGCCTCCCGCATGCCCACTATACGCCCTCGCTCAAAGTCCGTCAACTGCACATACGGTTCACGTCCACGCTGTCGCGGCATGCTACCAGTGTTAAAGACTGCGATGGAGCTCCGTATGCCACGGCAAACTGGCTGACACTGACGGCGGCGGTGCACAAATGCTGCGCAGCTAGCGCCATTCGACGGCCAACACCGCGGTTCCTGGTGTGTCCGCTGTGCCGTGCGTGTGATCATTGCTTGTACAGCCCTCTCGCAGTGTCCGGAGCAAGTATGGTGCGTCTGACACACCGGTGTCAATGTGTTCTTTTTTCCATTTACAGGAGTGTAGTTCTAAGTTCTAGGGGACTGATGACCTGAGAAGTTAAGTCCCATAGTGCTCAGAGCCATTTGAACCATTTTTGAAGTGAATGTGGAGTGTGTACGAGAGACCTTCATAACGAGTCCAAAGAAATCTGTGAACTCGAAATCGCTCCAATGACAGTGCGGAAAGTCATGCAGCAGAAGCTGTCTATGAAACCATTCAAATTGGAGCTATTGCAGAACCTCAATGACTACGACAAAGACTTGCGTTTTCAGTACTGTTCGTAGTTGCAACAACTGAATGAGGACTGGGATGGCATTGTTGATCGCTTAATTGTTAGTGACGAAGCCACTTTTCACACTAATAGGAGAGTGAACAGGCATAATTGTCGAATCTGGGATTCAAAGCATCCACAGGAATGCACTGAATTTGAGCGTGATTCCCCAAAGGTAAATGTTTTTTGTGCCTTGTCACGTCGAAAACTGTACAGGCCATTCTTCTTCGCCGAAAGCATTGTCACTGGATATTCCTGCTTGGACATGTTGCAGCAGTGGCTGATGCCTCAAATACAGTCGGACTCTCCATTCATCTTTCAGCAGGTTAGGGCTCCATCCCATTTTCATCGTGAAGTTCGTGGGTACCTGACAGAGAGCTGCCACATCGATGGATCGGCCGTGCTACAGAAGGGGGACAGCTGTTTCATGAAATGGCCTCCCCGATCACCAAATCTCACTCTGTGTGACTTTTTTCTGTGGGCACACATTAAGATCTGGTGTATGTACCGCCTCTACCATGTGACGTAGCAGAGCTGCGGAAGAGAATACGGGAAGCGACTTCCACAGTCGACGATGCCATGAATATGGCAAGAATTCTATTACCGCATTGACGTCTGCCGGGTCACTCATGGTTCGCATAGCGAATGTTCTTAAAAATAAAAAAAACTTTCAGAGTTTCTCTTCAAAATGCAATATGTATGACAACTGTACAATGTTCAGTTCGTGTGCAATAAATGACTGAAAGCGTTCCTGGACTTTATGTACACGCTGTATATGAAACTCCCACAAGTCAGACCCGTTAGTCGGCAAGACTCAATGGAAGAGCAACGCCTTTGAAGATGTCCAGCGCAGTTCTGGACGAAATATTAGGAACGACCTTATATCCCTAAAGGTTTACCAGCAAGGTGCAGCTTTGTTTGATTATTTACCACCGCACAGCGCGCTTTGTTCGGATTCTTCTCTGTAAATGTGCATCTGTGTGAGTGAAAACGAGCGTGAGAGTACTTGGAAGATGCCTCCAGTAAGGCCATAGTTCACAGATATGTGGGATTGGCAAGTAGAAGACGTAGAAACCTGAGAATTAAAAGTTCGATGAAAGTACCGTCGACTGCAATTGGGTTCTAAAACTATTCACTAGCGAAGGTTGAAAATTTTTGCCGGACCGAGATACGAACTCTGATTTCCCGATTTACGAGAGCGGTGGCTTCAGTTGAATGGTTCAAATGGCTCTGAGCACTATGGGACTTAACATCTTAGGTCATCAGTCCCCTAGAACTTAGAACTACTTAAACCTAACTAACCTAAGGACATCACTCAACACCCAGCCATCATGAAGCAGAGAAAATCCATGACCCCGCCGGGAATCGAACCCGGGAACCCGGGCGTGGGAAGCGAGAACGCTACCGCACGACCACGAGATGCGGGCGGCTTCAGTCGTTTCAGCTATCCGAGCACACGTTCCGTCCGACCCAAATTCTAAACTTATCGCATACTATGACGTAGCGTCCATTACCCTCATTTTGCTCACAGAGCTTCTTGTATACCAGCAAGAGGTACGGGACCTACTGTGCATCCACGCTGAGGATATCAGTACACAAGCTGACATAAATGCTATATATAATTAGTGTCTGCGTTCTCTCTCATGGAGCTCGTGACATACACGTTGTTAACATAGTTGACACAGCAGGGAATGTCCTCAATTGACTGCTCCAAAATCTTTGACAGTTTCCTGGGGCAGACGAAATTCCCAAGGGCGAAAGATAAAATTGGTAAAGCCCAAAGAGGGTGCTGAGCACTAAGAAATGCTGAGAAGCGACATCGAATGGTAACTGTATGTCTAGCAAGTTGATGGAAAATACTGCGCCTCTGACACATTCACCAACAATTTCCCGAGACGTGAAATGAGATATGTATCAACTATAAATTGCATATTGATTGTCTCTTTAAAATAGCGCAAATGCATACGGTGCCATTTCGCTTCTGAATTATTACCAATGGATGGCTCACTGACTAGACGAAATAAGGGAAATGACACCGAGTTCTTGTGAACGCCGCAAGTTGTCCTTGACCTTTTCACACATGACGAAGGGAATGTGGTGAGGGCGATAAATGTATATATTTCTGATGGCTTAAGGGAGACATGAGCTTCGAAATTTTCTGTCCGATGCCAGGTATTCTCAAACATCTGATCGTATGACCGTAGCAACGCGTGCAAAACTTTGAAGGAGGCCGATTGGGACACTAAATGGACTTCTTCAATGATCTGGAAACCAACAACACATAAGACAACTAGCCCAAAAATATTCTCCGCCAGTGATGAATTAACCACTAACAAGCAAGAGGTACGGGACCTACTGTGCATCCACACTGAGGATATCAGTACACAAGCTAACATAAATGCTATATGTAATTAGTGACTGTGTTCTCTCTCATGGAGCTCGTGACATACACGTTGTTAACATAGATGACACAGCAGGGAATGTCCTTAACTGAATGCTCCAAAATCTTTGACAGTTTCCTGGGGCAGACGAAATTTCCAAGGGCAAAAGATAAAATTGGTAAAGCCCAAAGAGGGCTGACCAAAGAGGGCCTGCACATTCTTCTAATGTTCCAAGACAGACGATTGCCCACATAATGGAAAAATGGTTCAAATGGCTCTGAGCGCTATGGGACTTAACATCTGACGTCATCAGCCCCATAGAACTTAGAACTACTTAAACCTAACTAACCTAAGGACATCACACACATCCATGCCCGAGGCAGGATTCGAACGCGCGACTGTTGCGGTCGCGCGGTTCCAGACTGAAGCGCCTAGAACCGCTCTGCCACACGCCCGCATAATGGAATGCACTGTTTAATGTAAGAAAGAAGTTGACGTAACGGCCGTTGCAACGCAAGGCAGCTCAAGTTCCTATACATGTCTACATTAGTTAGGCTACCATTACCCACCACGTCCACGCAAAGCTCTACGATAGCAGAACACGTTGGGGCGGTGTTTGTGGAGCGTCAGAGACAGCCTCTGAGTCCTGGGAAAATAATGGGGCCTCTGACTATCGTCCGGTGGCTTGTCGATTGCCGCCAGTCGATATCAGATAGTTAGTTTATGGTATACCCCAAACGTGGGATCTACATACTGACAGTCTTGAGTAACAGGCACCAAAAGGCAATCAGAGCAGTACCACTTTCCCATTGATTGGAATCAGGGGCGGAAGGGGAAGAATGCGGAGGCCCAGAAAAACGGTCGCGACTGGGCATCACGATGTTTCAACTTTACTCGTTCCCGCCGACCTCGACACAAGTGAAGACGGGCAGGGTTGTGACGACACCGCACTCAGGTCGTGACAGTCGTCAACACATTGCAGCTCAGTGGAAGACAAGGTCAGCTGGACAACCCATTGGTGCACCGAGAGCTGTGTACCACATGTACTTAACTTCGTCACCTACCAGTTGTCGGAAAGTACATCCCTTGTCGCTTTCATACGTTCATATGATTCAGCAATCTGAATAACTTCGGCTAAAGAGGAGTCGGACACAGCCAATGCTCAAGCTTGGACCTCGGGGTTGGGTGCTAATCGGTTGATCATGTCCCTACTCAGCGAGTCCGTGTACGAGGTAGCACACTGGGGGCACCCAAACCAACACATGTGTCAGAGGCCTTGCAAATCTTCAGGCCGCATGTGACTGCCGGGATCCTTGTGGTACTGCTTAAACTTCCACTGTGTCGTTACCACATGGGTCTGATGTCCAAAAAACTGCGTGGACAACCGACGGAGTTCCTCAAGTTGAATTTCTCGGCCTCAGAAGAGAGCTTCAAATTTTGCATTATTTTATAGAACCCCAGGTCGATGCAACCTTATCAGCTGGGTCGATGATACACCATACCTGACAGTGCAGTAAGAGCTGGTGTAGATAATCCAGACCCTGAATATTCATGGATCATTACCCTAGCAATCCCTTCTATCTGGAGAATGCAATGTATATTATCAAAAAACTGAACACATTTATACATTGCGCTTGGAACACTTAGTAACAGGCCACTAAAGAAGATAGTTTTATACGCTGAATAGCTTTTCTACTTAAGCAAATGAGAACACTCACTTAAAGAGTAATGGGGAGAGACTAAAAAGTTTCTATGGCCCATGATCAGTAGTACAAAGTGATTCAGCCACCCCTGTCGAGCGATTTTATGGAACACGTAACACCTTCAATAACGGTGCCTGAGATTTTCATATCCCCATGATCACTACCTGTAAACTGTATATCCTACACCAGAAAACTAACTGCAGCTTTTTCTATGAAGTTCAATGTAGCAAAACTTATTTTCAGTAATTCGAAAACACTGTGCGGCTGGTCCCGGCGGAGGTTCGAGTCCTCCCTCGGGCATGGGTGTGCGTGTTTGTCCTTAGGATAATTTAAGTTAATCAGTGTGAAAGCTTAGGGACTGATGGCCTTAGCAGTTAAGTCCCATAAGATTTCACACACATTTGAACATTTTTTGAATTGGAAAACGACAGCCTCTATCAAATATGTATCCCAGTACAACATTTAAATTTCCTACAAAGAGGTCGTGTCTATTTATTCTGTAAGACTAGTAAACTGGACGTGCCAAGCGAAAGAATATGAAAATCTAGCACATGGTATCTGAAGGCGTTGTGGGCTGCATGAGACCTAGAGGTAGAGAGAGCTGAATCAGCCTGTACTGTACATGGGCCTGCACGTCAGCCATAGTTTTAACACTAGCATAAAAAAACGCATATACTGAAAACAGTGTGAAATTCCACAGATAAGCAGATACGTCAGTATTCCTGTGTTTCGTATTTCAGACTTTGAAACACGACTGTCCCTTTCTTCCGCTATGCTTTATCGACGGAATATTTCACAGGCGACTTCCTTTTTTACGGGCTGGAACACGAGGCTACACGTCGCTAAGCACACATCTCGCAGGATCGCGCCGAGAACATTTCATTAGCAATTTCGCTCTCGCGGCTAATTGAGCGAGCTGCCGCTTTTCGGAGGAAATGACGCGTGGCCCGGCGCGGCGCACGGCGCGTGAATATTAATGCGACGTCGGTTAGCGCCTTTGAAGCGCGCCGGCTGACAGTCGGCAGTCGCCGTACGTCACGCGCCGGCGCGCGGCCACCAATCATGCCCGCCCGACGGTTTGCAGGATTTACTGTGCGCACCTGAGGACGTGCGCGTGTACAGAAACGCAGCGCGACGATCCGCCTCGCCGCAATATCACGTTCCTCGCGTCAGCGCGCGCCGACTCGTCTTGTCCGCTCTCTCCTCTAAGTACTCGGCGTACAGCTATCAAGTCGAGCCCTAGTGGAGGACCTAGCTGGATAGAACACGTCAGGTGGATTTGCGAGACAGTGGCACTGCAGTGCTTGACAGACCGCTAGGTGCAGCGCCGCCGCCATGTTCGTTGTTAATTAGCTCTGAAGCAGAGTGCAATGGCCCTTACATTCCCCAGTGTTATCTGTGTATGTGGCTCGTAAAGCGGAGAGCCAAGGCCATTCAGCGCCACGTACGTGTCTTTGATGCTATTCCCGTCGTTAGAATTTCGTTCCATCTCATGAAAGTCCGCAGAAATTTATCCAAGAAGGAACAAAATTATAAATCAGCCGGTTTTATACAACTTTTCGTCCCCTAAGAACTAAATTTGATGGTAAGTTCGAGAATAATCTTAAACTATTTACATGTAGCCAGACAAAATTATTTAGATGACTGGTAAGATGACTGGTAAGAATATTTATTTAGTACATGCTCACTTCACCTTTTTATATAATAACGAAGGGGATTCAATAAGAAATGCAACACTTTTTTTCTTAAAACAGGTTGCTTTTCTTCAGGATTCCTATACACCATATTATTCTCCACTCTTTTGGCTACAATCTCAGTCCAATTCGACGGCCTAACGCCAACTTACTGGGAGGTCCTGTATGCCTGCATAGTACCACTTTACTGGTCGACGTCGGAGCCAACGTCTTGCTGCATCTAAATCTACATCTATACTCCGGAAGCCACCTGACGGTGTGTGGCGGAGGGTACTTTCAGTACCTCTATCGGTTCTTCCTTCTATTCCACTCTCGTATCGTTCGTGGAAAGAAACATTGTCGGTATGCCTCTGTGTGGGCTCTAATCTCTCTGATTGTATCCTCATGGTCTCTTCCCGAGATATACGTAGGAGGGAGCAATATTCTGCTTGACTCCTCGGTGAAGGTATGTTATCGAAACTTCAAAGAAAGCCCGTACTGAGTGTCTCTTCTGCAGTCTTCCACTGGAGTTTATCTATCATCTCCGTAATGCTTTCGCGATTACTAAATGATCCTGTAACGAAGCGCGCTGCTCTCCGTCGGATCTTCTCTCTCTCTTCTATCAACCCTATCTGGTACGGATGCCACACTGGTGAGCAGTATTCAGGCAGTGGGCGAACAAGTGTACTGTAACCTACTTCCTTTCTTTTCGGATTGCATTTCCTTAGGATTCTTCCAATTAATCTCAATCTGGCATCTGCTTTACCGACGATCAACTTTATATGATCATTCCATTTTAAATCACTCCTAATGCGTACTCCCAGATAATTTACGGAATTAACTGCTTCCAGTTGCTGACCTGATATATTGTAGCTAAATGATAAGGGATCTTTCTTTCTATGTATCCGCAGCACATTATACTTGTCTACATTGAGATTCAATTACCATTCCCTGGAACATGCGTCACTTCGTTGCAGATCCTCCTGCATTTCAGTACAGTTTTCCTTTGTTACAACCTCTCGATGTACTGCAACATCATCCACAAAAAGCCACGGTGAACTTCCGATGTTATCCACAAGGCCATTTAAGTATATTGTGAATAGCAACGGTCCTACGACACTCCCCTGCGGTACACCTGAAATCATTCTTACTTCGGAAGACTTCTCTCCATTGCGAATGACGTGCTGCGTCCTGTTATCTACGAACTCTTCAATCCAATCACACAATTGGTCTGATTATATACGCTTACATTGTTCATTAAACGACTGTGGGGAACTGTATCGAACGCCTTGCCGAAGTCAAGAAACACGGCATCTACCTGGGAACCCGTGTCCATGGCCCTCTGTGTCTCGTGGACGAATAGAGCGAGCTGGGTTTCACGCGATCGTCTTTTTCGAAACCCATGCTGATTCCTACAGAATATATTTCTAGTCTCCAGAAAAGTCATTATACTGGAACATAATATGTGTTCCAAAATTATACAACTGATCGACGTTAGAGATATAGGTCTATAGTTCTGCACATCTGTTCGACGTCCCTTCTTGAAAACGGGGATGACCTGTGCCTTTTTCCAATCTTTGGGAACGCTATGCTCTTCTAGAGACCTATGGTACACTGCTGCAAGAAGGGGGGAAAGTTCCTTCGCGTATTATGTATAAAAACGAACTGATATCCCATCAGGTCCAGCGGCCTTTCCTCTTTTGAGCGATTTTGTTTTTCTATCCCTCTGTCATCTATTTCGATATCTACAATTTTGTCATGTGTGCGACAATCTAGAGAAGGAACTACAGTGCAGTCTTCTTCTGTGAAACAACTTTGGAAAAAGACATTTAGTATTTCGGCCTTTAGTCTGTCATCCACTGTTTCAGTACCATTTTGGTCACAGAGTGTCTGGACATTTTGTTTTAATCCACCTACCGCTTTGACGTAAGACCAAAATTTCTTACGATTGCCTGCCAAGTCAGTACTTCGAACTTTGCTTTCGAATTCATTGAACGCCTCTCGCATAGTTCTCCTCACACTACATTTCGTTTCGTGTAATTTTTGTTTGTCTGCAAGGCTTTGGCTATGTTTATGTTTCCTATTAAGTTCCCTTTGCTTCCGTAGCAGTTTTCTTACTTGGTTGTCGTACCACGGTGGGTCTTTTCCATCTCTTACGATCTTGCTTGTCACATACTCATCTAATGCGTATTGTACGATGGATTTGAACTTTGTCCACTGATCCTCAACACTAACGTTCCCATCATCCACGAACAACTTCCCTCGCAGTGCATCCTTAATTGGACGAAACAGATGAAAGTCGGAAGATAGGAGATCCGGGCTATAGAGTGGATGAGGGAGAACGGTCCAATGAAGTTTCGTGGGTTCCTCTTGGGTGCGCTGACTTGTGTGGCGCCTTCCGCCACCGCGGAGAATTTCATTTGCGTTTTTGTGGCAACGAACACATTGAAGTCGTTTCTTCTGTTTCCTGAGAGAAGCACAGTAAACATCACAGTTGTTCACTGCACCATGAGGGAGGAAATCAGACAGAATTCCAGAAGACCGTCGCAATGACTTGGTGGCTGAGGGTGGGGCTTTGAGCTTCTTCGCCGGAAGAAAGGTGGTGTGGGGCCAGTCAATGGATTGCTGTTTTGTTTATGATACAAAGTGATGAACCCACGTTTCATAACCTGCGACGATGTTAGAAAAAAGTTGACGCAATCAGCGTCGTAACGCACAAGCAATTCAGCACGGATGGTCCTTCGTTGCTCTTTATGGTCTTATATTAGGCGGCAAGGGATCCAGCGGGCTCACACCTTTGAGTACCCCATCTGGTGGATGACTTTCTCAGGACTAACAACAGAGACTTCCAGTTGTGTTTGATTGAGATCCGTCGATCACCTCAAATGAGAGTGTCTGCACGTTCCAACAATGCAGAAGTCACAGCGGTATGTGGCCGGCCAACTCGCGCGAGATCACATAGGTTTGCGCGACCTTGCTGCGGTGATGACAGACGCCTCGCCCAACGAGTCACCGTGCTTTTGTTCACACGCAAGTCACTGTAGACAATTTCCGCCCAAAGAAACTCATTGACAGCTCTCTGCCTGGTACGCACCTCCATTACAGATGTCTTTCTGAAGGCAACATGTAGCGTCGCAACCTACTGACTTTGTAAAACTATAGGGTCTGAAATGGGAATATTCTACCAACAAATACTGTATTATTTGAAACTAAAAGTGCCAACAAAAAACGGGTTGCTATACTTATTAAACGCCCCTCGTAATTTTTGAAATTCGTACTATATTTTTGATTTGAAATTATGTGCTTCTCACGATAAAATCCAGTGTATTCGACGAGCGATACAAACAGATTTTTTATTCATCTACTAATACTGTTAGGGGTTACACTGAAAATAAAAAATCCGAACCAGAAACAAAACACATAATAACCGAAAAGATCCTACGGGTCAAGAACAAAGGTGCAGACAGAAACTGTTACAAAAATAGATAAATACGGGAAAAAACTTTTAAAAAGCTCTTATTCTGAACTGATTACAACTGTTTGCTTGTAAAACTTCAAATATGACTATGTTAATGGATTCCTTACATTATTTTCGTACTTTCTGTTAATTAGAGCAGACTACCGTGATTGAATTTGAATTTTTTTTCGAAACTAACTTTTTTCTCTGGGTAATGTGCGACCGAGAGCGAACATTCCAATAGCCAAACGTCGGATCTCCCAAAACCGCTCAGAGATGGGTTGGTAGATCCGACTTTTAATAGCCTAGGGTTGTATCGAGGCTTTCCTCGCCTCCCCAGTTTGACACGTTATCGAGCACCTATGCCAAATTCGCAACACAGGGACAGCCTGTTGCGGCTGCATTGCACAACCAGAGGGTTTAAGAGTTCCTGGGGAGGCATCTTTCAGACCTTCCTTTCTTTCTTCCCGACTGCATCAGCACTGAATCTGTAGACTGAGTGTAGATGTACCCACCTACATTATAGCATGGTTGTATTCTCTATTTCAGAACCTTTCCGTGTGAAACTGGATTTAGACTCAACAAGCCGCCATGGGTTATAACAAAATATTAGCATTTTCTTGTTTTTCCTGTGCTATCAAAATTACCTTTTGCTAAATATACTGAAGAGCTAAACAAACTGGTACACCTGCCTAATATCATGTAGGGCCCCTGTGAAGACGCAAAAGTGCCGCAACACGACGTGTAGGGCTGGAGGGAAATGACACCATGAATCCTGCAGAGCTGTCCATAAATCCGTAAGAGTACGAGGAGGTGGAGATCTCTTCTGAACAGCACGTTGCAAGGCATCCCAGATATGCTCAATAATGTTCATGTCTGGGGAGTTTGGTGGCCAGCAGAAGTGTTTAAACTCAGCAGCATATTCCTGAAGGCACTCTGTAACAATTCGGATCGTATGGGGTGTCGCACTGTCCTGCTGGCATTGCCCAAGTCCTTCGGTATGCACAACTGGCATGAATGGATGCAGGTGCTCATACAGGATGCTTACGTTTGTGTCACCTGTCAGAGTCGTATCTAGATGTATAAGGGGTTCCCATACCACTCCAATTGCACACGCCCGACACCATTACAGAGCCTCCACCAGCTTGAACAGTCCCCTGCTGACATGCAGGTTCCATGGTATGTCTACATACCCGTTCACGTCTATGATACGATACGAAACGAGACTCATGCGACCAGACTACATGTTTCCTGTCATCAACAGTCCAATATCGCTGTTGACGGGCCCAGGCGACGCGTAAAGAATTGTGTCGTGCAGTCATTATGGTTACACAAGTGGGCCTTAGGCTGCGAAGGCCGATATCGATGATGTTTCGTTGAATGGTTCACACGGTGACATTTGTTGATGGCCCAGCATTAAAATCTGCAGCAGTTTGCAGAAGGGTTGCGCTTCTGTCACGTTGAACGATTCTCTGCAGTCGTCATTGCTCCCATTGTTGCAGGGTCTTTTTTCGGCCCCAGCGATGTCGGAGATTTGATGTTTTACGAGATTCCTGATATTCACGGTACACTCGTGAAATGGTCGTTCGGGAAAATTCCCACTTCCTCGCTACCTCGGAGATTATGTGACCCATCGCTTGTGCGCCAACTGCAATACCACGTTTATACTCACTTAAATCTTGATAATCTGACATTGTAGCGGTAGTAACCGATCTAACAACTGCGCCAGACACTTGTCTTATAAAGGTGTTGCCGACCGCAGCACCGTTTCTACCTTTTTACATATCTCCATATTTGAATACGCACGCCTATACCAGTTTCTTTGACACTTTGGTGTATAATGAGCTAATTGGGCACTTTGGCATTGATGACAAGGAACAGGGTTTTATATGTAAAACATGAATCCATAGTTTAAAATATGGAAGACTAAGTCGAAATTACGATATCTTCGTGATGTAATCCCTGGCATTGTCTGATTTCCCCCTATTTTTTTATTTAGCCGGCCGTTGTGGCAGAGCGGTTCTAGGCGCTACAGTCTGGAACCGCGCGACCGTCACGGTAGCAGGTTCGAATCCTGCCTCGGGCATGGATGTGTGTGTAATGTCCTTAGGTTAGTTAGGTTTAAGTAGTTCTATGTTCTAGGGGACTGAAGATGTTAAGCCCCATAGTGCTGAGAGCCATTTGAACCATTTTTTCTTATTTCCCTCCTGACCTTTTCTCCTTCTGCCCTTGGTCGTGTTGCATGAAGGAGAGTAAAAAGCTTGAACGATGTCTATTTACGCAGCATTACAGTTGTCTCACTGAAATCGCTACGAACTAGTAATCATTGAGGAGCTGCTTGCTATTTAGTTTTAGTAAGTCCTATTTGTTAGTGCGAACATGAAATATTCATAGCTGATATGGTTGCCAAAAATAAGAAACCAAGCTAGTTATTCCAGAAAGCATTGACGATTTTCAATTCACTGTCACTCTCTCCAGTAGAGTTAAGCTGGTGACCGCTCGTAGGACTATCAAAATAGATCATTAATGTGCGATGTACGTAATTTTATTTTAAAACATGTACGTTTCATGACAGTTTGTTTCTTTTTCATGTAAACCATCAAGACATACATATTAATACTGATAAACTCATAAAAATTAAAATGGAACCAAATTTATTGGAAGCATCAATGAAATTAAAGGAAGGAAAATAAAATAAGGAAATAATACAGTTAATAAACTCTTGCGAAGACATCAATGCTAGCAGTTACAACACGAGGTAAGACAATACACGACTCATTCTACATAGTTCTGCTTTCTGTAGCTGTAACATTAATTTATTTGAGGCTTAGTCAGTTGAAAATTTTGTGTTTATTGTGTAATTATTGTACGTTTTGTATAAGATCCACAGTATGTAGGAAATGCGTAGGCGTGTAGCTTGATGTACTGATCGGCAGTTGTTTTAAAACGAAAATAAGGTCGTTTATCTGTGATGATGCACTGCCTGTAAATACCTTCTGTGAAATGGTTACATGTTAGCTGTATTCAGTAAGGTAAGTGATAGATTCAACCAACTGTGTTGTACGTTGGTATGGTGATATCCCGACGGCGATTCAGAATAATGGCTTTTTGACATCCAGTGGCTGAATCTAATCAGGTACGGGAAGGAGATTTCGCCACTGAAAACCTAAATAACATGGCGGCCGCGACAAGTCAAATTATGTTGTCAGTGACAATCGAGATCATTGGTGAACCTGTTACAGCCGCTCGATATGTAGTTCTGTTAGTGTCACAAGAATTAAAAAGTGCAATAGGTACTATGAATCAAAGGCAAAAAAGTATTTATAGTAATGTAATCTATCTGAATCAGACACATGAAAGTATGAAGCAACAACGAGACAATTTGTCTACTCAGGTCGCATAAATTAACTAACGGGTACAAAAATCAGACTGGCCAGTTAAAAACCGTGGTTGGTAGTCGCGTAACCAACAAGTTCATAATTGATTTAGAAACGATAACTAATTAGATCCCAGACCTGAAAACTACCATAAGCGGTATTCTTGCATTTATAGAACAACAGACTAAAAATCTTGCAACTAGAGCAAGAAACATTTAAATCCATACTTCAACAGGCAGTAATCCAAGTGGAGAATCTTGAACCGTGGATTTACTTTCTAATTCTTTTCTTAATGAATTTACTTTATTTACTAGCGATTCATAAAGAACATTAACACACTTAATCACACTATGTGAGCGTGGAAGTAGTTTCCAGTGGGTAATTGATGAAAACAAATTTCTTTCAAAAACTGGAAATTTTATTCCTAAAAACCCTTTCTTTTTTTAAACAGATTTAAAAATTATGATCAGAAAGCACCCTCTAAATATCAAGTTACAATTTATTCAGAGGCAGAAATAACTTTTTTTTTTTTTTTTTTTTTTTTTTGACGGTATGAGCCTTCGGGCTGAGAAACTTGCCGCTCCCTTTTAACACGGTCGTAGTCACGACCGCTGACGCTGAAGACAACCTCTGAAAGACTACACTGGTGCAAATCTGCAACACACCAGATTACTTTAAACTAAAAATTTTACAACTCACACAAACACATAAACTATGCACTCATAGGAGGGATGGAAATGGTACAAAACACATTAAAAAAATTACATGCCACCGAAAATGCAACTCGTTTTTAAAAGAAAACTCTTATGGTGGAAGGGTGGCAATTTTATATACTAAAATGACCATTTAAACAAAAACCCATGAAGTGCAATCTTACATAAAATGTACAAAAATGCTCTACATTACACATATACCGCCTCTCGATAAGCAAGATAAAACATATTTCAGGAATTCGTCCTTTACATCTTAAGCAATAAATGCGTTAACACCGAATCCGACAAGCATAACAGAGGCAGCTATTAACGTATGCCAGATTGACAGGGGGATTACTGAACAACCCAAACCGCAGATTGCTCTAACCCGCCCCTACTCCACAAGGGAAAATCGGACCACCCAATTCATAAATGACCACCTTCCCGCGGGTGGGCAAACGGAGAAGAATGGTGGGACGACCCCAGAACAAAGCGGCTGGTGACCTCACCAAGAAAACAGGTAGAATTTAACAAGTAACAACATATCTCCAATCACTTAACTGCGATTTCTGGCGAAGACCAGGCGCAGCACCCCCAACGCTCTCCCGAGCCGTCCGCTGCCAGCCGCTTCAACGGACGCAGGAAGGCGCACCGATCTCCCGTCTCACGGCGTCGCAGCTCGCACCGGCCAGCCCGATGTCGTGGTTTCGCTCCTGTTGCTCTCGTGTCGACCGCGAAGCCACTACCCCTTTCTAGACGGCGCGGCCCACTGGACTCACGTAAGGACCTCACATGCGCTGACGCTCGAGGCGGACAAGTCATCATGTGCCTCTGTGCGCGACCGACCAACCGATCGATCCAACCGCCAATGACCGTTGCCCGAGCAACTCGTGCAGACTGGCGGACTAACGCGCAAAACTCAGATGCAGGAACTCAGCCCCGACCGAGCGACCACTAGCTGAGTTCTGTTACTGGCCGAGTGGGAAGACTCTCATTTTCTGGCTTTAAAGTTTGATCCAAACGACAGACATACTAGCACTCCGACGACAGACAGACACCAACTGCCGCACAAATGCGAACAAGAGAGACCAGCAACCTGTGACGCGAGACTGACCTAGCCTCACTCCGACTGACCAACTGCCACTGGCGAGGGGGGACATGTTGAAAATGTGTGCTCCGACCGGGACTCGAACCCGGGATCTCCTGCTTACATGGCAGAGGTGCTATCCATCTGAGCCAGCGAAGGCACCCACTGGCGAGCTCATAGCGCCCCTTAAATGCACGTGAACAGGCAACCTTTCCCCTTTCCCACCAGAGGGAGACATCAAAGCTGCAATTGCCACAGCGGCGCCACCGCCAGGAACAAGAATTGCAATGAATGAGTAAGTGAGATTGTTTTTCTGTGTACAGTTGACGTGGACGCTTTATGTACTAAACTATGTTCCCGTCTGAGCGGAACTGAAGCACGAAGTGTTAATACTCCGACCCCTCGGATGATCTGCCTGCACAGAGGAAGAAAGATGAAAATACTCGTATATAATTTTTTTAACATAATGTAAGGCGTCAGACGAGTTCTTGGTTAAATAGAAGTTAACTCCCTAGCGACGCCTAACCGTGTGTAAAATGTTCTGCGAGTAAGGCGAGGCGGAAATAAATTTGATTCAGTCTTGGCAACTAATTGGGTCATGTGTTTCTAAGACTGTTTGTGATGGATAAAAAGTGAAGTAACTGTGTCGCACTCTGAATAAATTATGTGAGTATAAAAGTACATTTCACTTACCGGTGGTGGAACGTTGCGGAAGCGAGCCGCAATTACAGTCACGCACACAAGAATATTGTGCGTGCAATTAATCTAATTCAGGCCCAAATGTCCTTTTATGTAATACACCGAACGTAGACGTCGTCATAATCTCCATAGAACCCTGTCTTAAACAGCCTCGAGATATCCTTTGCACTAATTCCGAATAACTTTCCTGGATGTTCCTGGCTTCGAAACCGGGTCAAGGGACATCACGCCATCGAGTCTGCAAACCTACGCACCTGGCCCGTCACCTGCAATACCTACGTCACCGGTCGTATCCACCGAAACTCGTAATTAAAATTTTGATAAGTAATGTGACTAATGAAATTCAGTCGAAATCTCTTAAAGAAAGACTACAAACAGAGTTGAATTATTTGTGTTTTGAACCTTTTCGGAAGGTGACAACTAACAACCGTCATGTAATGTATAAAATGCATGTTTGACCACCAGCTGCTTTTTTATTTAAAACCCAAATATCGAATGGTTTCAGCAACAGATCACCTTCACAGATTAAGATTAAAATAGTTTAGGCCACAACATAACATCTGTCATTACTTAAATAACGGCCACGTCTCATACGTAGAGCATGCCATAATTCCCAGTATAACACAAAGGAGTTTTAAAGGCAAACATACTATTTTGAGAAAAGGTAGATTTGCTAGCGCAGGAAAAGCTAGAAAAATAGTAATATATTGTTACACAGTCACCTTTGATTGAGGCAATGAACTAATATTTACTTGATGACATCGAACTTAAACATCTTTCAGTAATTTCAAATGTCAATAAAGAATGAACATGTAGTATCTTAGAAAGATTAAAAGTTCAAATAATCTTTGCTAAGTAATCTCTATCATTTTTCTGACATTCTTGTTGTTACTTCCCTCTTCACGTTTTCTCCTGCTGCCCTAGGGCTGTTAAGATGTGTGTGTCATTGTGAGCTCACATAAGTGAGAATAATTATTTACTTTCAAATATTTACGCATGTCTTACTATTTTTTACCATTAATCTTTTTGATATGTTACTGACAGGTTCCCAAATGGAAATGTGGATGAGTCTTGTTGAACGAACGCGTATAACAGACATGGGCGATGTCTATTTAGCAGCCATTACCGTTATCTCACTGACATAGCTACGAGTAGTAGTAATTATTCAGGACCTGTTCGTTATTTAATTTTATGATGTACGATATGCTGGCGCACTTGAGATATTCGTAGTTGACATGGTTGCGAAAAATAAGAAAGCAGGCCAGTTCTTCCCGAAACCTATAATATTTCGTGCGAATTCAGCATTTTCAAAAATGGCTCTGAGCACTATGGGACTTAACTGCTGAGTTCATCAGTCCGCTAGAACTTAGAACTACTTAAACCTAACTAACCTAAGGACATCACACATATCCATGCCCGAGGTAGGATTCGAATCTGCGACCGTAGCGGTCGCGCGGTTCCAGACTATAGTGCCTAGAACCGCTCGGCCACTCCGGCCGGCTCAACATGTTCAATTCGTCGTCAGTCTGATTCTCCAGTTTAGTTAAAGGGTGTTGTTCGTCGAAAGGCAAATGGTAAACTACTGTTGTGATTACACTGCTCAGCCGGAACATTATGACCACCGCCCTACTATCGAATAAATCCGTAAAGACGATGGCAGCGTCGCCTGGCGAGGGGACGTTGGCGCAGTTGTAGAGCGTTGCATTGTCTGATGAATCCCAATACCTTCTTCACTATGCTGATGGGAGAACACGAATCCGTTGTCCTCTAGGGCAACAGCTCCTTAACACCTGTACTGCGGGATGGAGACAAGCTTGTGGCGGCTCCATTACGCTCTGGGGAGCATTCACGTGGGCATACACAGGTCCAGTGGAGCTCGTGCTAGACACCGTGATGGCCAGTGACTATCGTACACTGGTTGCAGACCTCGTACACTCCTTCGTGAAGATCATCCTGCGTAAAATTTTAAGACTCTGCATAACCATTGAAACCTACATCTGTTAGAAGCTGCATACTGAATTCAGGCTTTAGTCTACCTATATAATTTACATCTCCCGAGTTCACCTCTCTTATGAAACTGAAGATTCCTTAATGCTTATCCCTTGTTTTGGTCAAACTGTAGGACGAAGCTCTTTTCTCTACGATTCTGTTCAGTTCGTCTTCAGTGGTTGCCTAATCTATCCATCCAAGCTTCTTTTCTGTTCTTTCCTGCACTGTTGATCGTATTACTTCTTAATTTACATGATGTATTGCACCCGTTTGATCGCTTGTTCTGGTGGTATAATTTCCAGTATTTCATTAATATGATGTCCCTTACTTGACTGTAATAATTAAACATCGCAAAATTTTACCATACATTTAAGTAATAAAAACAACTGTTGTGTACCCCGTAAGTTAATAAGTCCTGTTGTCAAAATTGTATGGGTTTAATTCATGAGCACTAGTGAAATGTGGACCTCAACCAGAGCACCACTTTACGGAACTCTCGTTTTGCACACGCAATGGACAGTGGCTGTTCTCTACGGAATACATAAGCAGTGACGAGAATTCAAACCCCGTGTGCTAAAACATGACAGAATGAATCAATAGCTCTTGAAGTTGTGGCCCCAGCAAAAGGCATTTTAACATGGCAGCAACAATAACAACAATAACAGCTGCTGCAGTTTGTCACTGAACGGTAAAAAGTTCCAGTAACAAGATCACAACATCACCACCACCTCCTTCATTAATATAACCATTCTCAAATATCGACGAGTCGAAGGAGATTTACAAACATTACATCCGGCAAAGTGATTCTGAAGATCCTATCCGGCAAAGGGAATTACTGCTCTCCTCTAGTAAGAAGTTGTACGAGATGGGGCTAAGGCTACAGTCCCTCTTAGACAGTAGTATATCGTTTTCGGATATCAGCAATTCGCTGTGCAAACTTGGACGTGTTCTAGCTTAAGTCAGTTCGTGTCATTTTTGTTGCGTCTAAATTCATCATTTAGAGTTGTCTGCTGCATGTTGCTTACGTTGATAAAATTATTGAATCTTAATAACAAAACGTATCGTCTAGTGTAATTAATGTTTATGAAAGGTTACCCTCCATTCAAAGGCTGTTGCACGTAGCGACCATTATTTTGATTTGTAAATAAGAGATTTCAGCTATCAGTCGTCCTTTGGAATTTTTATTGGCAGATCTAGACTTCAGCTAGAAACTAGCCATTCTCAATGCACTAACATTTTTGGTCAATACATGTAATGCCTGTTGCTCGGGCTTTGTAAACTGTTCATTGAATACTAATAAAGCCCGACCAACAGGCATTACATGTATTGACCAAAAATGATAGTGCATTGAGAATGGCTAGTTTATAGATGAAATCTAGATCTGCCAATAAAAATTCCAAAGGACGACTGATAGCTCAAATCTATTATTTACAAATAATGTTGATGTGATTTCTGCATCACAGTGTAGAATACTTGTAAATGTAAAATTTGCTCCAAACATACGTCGCTATTACCTTATCGCATATCTTGAATCCGGTCCTAGATCGCATCTAATAAGAGTTAAGATTATTTCTTCGTAGTAATTCAGTGTTCTTCCGACCTCTGACGTCACACACCTTGGACATTACAACTATGTGCGCAGCTGCCGATGGTGTAGATATGGTGCCTTCTTCTTGGCAGGCACGACCGCCGTTGAGACAGAAGACTCCACGAACACGCTTACGCAACATGTAAGTGTAACACAGAAGTAATGTTTGTGGCAGTAACCTCGTTGCGACCTGCCAATATCGTTTGCTAGACAAAATGCAAATGTATCGGCTCACTCACCCTAGGGTGGCGTTGAACGCTACGCAGTGGAACTTAATGCGATGAATCTGTTGTCCTAGATGAATTAGAATATTTAACACCATACAGGGCGTCCCAGGAGAAATGGTCAATATTTAGGGATATGAAAAGGAAGATCATTTCTAACCACAAAATTCTAATAAACGTCGGTTCTAAAATGTATATATTGAAGAGTTATGAGCACTACTTCATCCTCGATACTGTAAAAGTTACCTCTTCTACTGCAAGCTCTTTACTTTACATGTTTTGGGAGGAGGTAGTAAGACCAAAACAAACAAAAATGTATAGTAAACATTGCTCTATAACTCATATCTTAAGAGCTATGAGCACTCGTTCAGAAGAAGAAATGCATTTCGCAGTAGCGAAGGTGAACAAGTGCTCATAGCTATTGAGGTAAGCACTTTAGAACCCATGTTTTTGACTTTTTTGCTTCGAATGATTGTCCTCGCCACATCCTTGAATACTAACCACTCCTCCTGAGACAGCCTGTGTATTTAAGTTCTAAAGACACTAAACAAGTCAGATGCAACTGTCAGTGGTGTTCTAAAAAAAAAAAAAACACTCTCATTCTTTTGATATATATTCGGCTTCGGAAAGAGCACGTGCGTGAGATAATAGAGGAGCAGGAGCGTAAGATCTGTGCCCTTCAGGTGCAGTTGAAAAACGCACAGGAGGAGCTAGATAGGATGAGGAGGGAGAAGGGGGTTGGGGAATGGGAGCTGGCTGTTAGCAAGAGATCTGCTAGGAGAAGAAGATTTTCAGATAGTTTTACTACTGGTGTTTACAATAGATATGGCCAACTGTCAGAGTCTAGTGGAGAGGAATCTCTAGTAGCTGTAGATGTAGGAAGTATGCAGCAGACCTCAGTAGTTACGGTGGCTAGAACAGTTGCAAAGTCGAAGAGGAAGAAGAAGGTTTTTCTGTTAGGTAGTTCTCATGGCAGAGGTGTAGGCCAGCAGTTGCAGGAAGTGCTGGGGAGTGAGTACCAGGTCGCCAGCATTGTGAAGCCTAATGCAGGATTGGCTCAGGTGACTGTTAACATAGGGGGGATTATGTAGGGATTTTACTAAAGAGGATCAGGTAGTGATTGTGGGTGGGGCTGGTAATAGTATAGATAGGGATGGGGAGTATGACATAGATGGTGACCTGGAAAAGATAGCCATTCAGACTGGCAACACGAATGCGCATATCGTGGAACTGTTTCAGCGTCACGATCGGCCTCATCTTAATACAGCCGTCAGGCGTAATAACATGAGACTTGGGGGTGCATGACAGAAAGCATTGGTCACATTTCAGTGGTGTCGGTGGAGTCTATCAGGACAGGTTTCACTAGGCATGGCCTGCACCTCAACAGGTATGGGAAGAGGAGGTTGGCAAAGCTTATAGGTGACAGAATAGGTGGAGTTGGTGGGATCACTCATGGGAAAATTCCTGCAGTAGTGGGTGTTAGAGCTGCACCTTTTTTAGATTGAAGTCAGCTGATAGGTATTCCTGCTTAAGGGAAGTCTCTAACAAAGGAACCACTTTTGACAAAGCTTACGTATCCGGGTAATGAGGGAATTAGTATATTTCATCAAAATATACAAGGTATTAGAGATAAAGTTAGTGAACTGCTTATAGATGTTGACTCTGAAATTATTGGTATATCTGAACACTTCTTAAATAAGGAGATAATTCAGAGGCTTCCTTTACCAGGATACAGGTTGGCTGGCAGCTTTTCGAGGAGCTCTTTGCGGTGTGGGGGAGTAGCCATGTATGTGAAAAACGGCATCCCATTTGAGTCAATTGATGTTTAAAGTACTGCACTGAAAAGGTGTTTGAATGTTGTGCAGATGTGGGTAAATTTAACGGAGCTAAACTTCTAACTGTTGTTATTTATTGATCCCTAGACTCCGATTTCACAACATTTTTGCTAAAGCTAGAGGAGGTTCTTGGTTCACTTTATAGGAAATACAAAAAGTTAGTTATATGTGGTGACTTCAATATTAATTGTATAAGTGATTGTGCAAGGAAGAGGATGCTGGTAGACCTCCTTAATTCATATAATCTGATGCAAACCGTATTCTTTCCAACGAGAGTGCAAGTGAACAGTAGAACAACCTTAGACAACATTTTTGTTCATTCCTCATTACTAGAAGGGCATTCTGTTAGCAAAAAGGTGAATGGCCTTTCAGATCATGATGCACAAATTTAAACTCTAAAAGATTTTTGTGCCGCAACACGTGTTAAATATAGTCATCAGCTGTTTAGGAAAGCTGATCCAGTTGCTGTAGAGACCTTTGTAAACCTTATCAAGGAACAAGAGTGGCAAGATGTTTATAGCGCTGATACAGTAGACGATAAATATAATGCTGTTTCTCAAGACTTTTCTCGTGCTCTTTGAAAGTTGCTTTCCATTAGAACGTTCAAAACAGGGTACTAGCACAAACAGGCAGCCTGAGTGGCTGACTAGAGGGATAAGAACATCTTGTAGAACAAAGTGGCAATTATATCAAAACGTTAGAAACAGTCAAAATCTAAATGCAGCAGCCCATTACAAACAGTATTGTAAGGTGCTTAAAAATGTTATTAGGAAGGCTAAAAGTATGTGGTATGCAGATAGAATAGCTAAGTCTCAGGATAAAATTAAAAGTCGTAAAGGAAGTGGCAGGTCTGCAGAGGCAGGTCGAGGATAAACACTCCTGGAAATGGAAAAAAGAACACATTGACACCGATGTGTCAGACCCACCATACTTGCTCCGGACACTGCGAGAGGGCTGTACAAGCAATGATCACACGCACGGCACAGCGGACACACCAGGAACCGCGGTGTTGGCCGTCGAATGGCGCTAGCTGCGCAGCATTTGTGCACCGCCGCCGTCAGTGTCAGCCAGTTTGCCTTGGCATACGGAGCTCCATCGCAGTCTTTAACACTGGTAGCATGCCGCGACAGCGCGGACGTGAACCGTATGTGCAGTTGACGGACTTTGAGCGAGGGCGTATAGTGGGCATGCGGGAGGCCGGGTGGACGTACCGCCGAATTGCTCAACACGTGGGGCGTGAGGTCTCCACAGTACATCGATGTTGTCGCCAGTGGTCGGCGGAAGGTGCACGTGCCCGTCGACCTGGGACCGGACCGCAGCGACGCACGGATGCACGCCAAGACCGTAGGATCCTACGCAGTGCCGTAGGGGACCGCACCGCCACTTCCCAGCAAATTAGGCACACTGTTGCTCCTGGGGTATCGGCGAGGACCATTCGCAACCGTCTCCATGAAGCTGGGCTACAGTCCCGCACACCGTTAGGCCGTCTTCCGCTCACGCCCCAACATCGTGCAGCCCGCCTCCAGAGGTGTCGCGACAGGCGTGAATGGAGGGACGAATGGAGACGTGTCGTCTTCAGCGATGAGAGTCGCTTCTGCCTTGGTGCCAATGATGGTCGTATGCGTGTTTAGTGCCGTGCTGGTGAGCGCCACAATCAGGACTGCATACGACCGAGGCACACAGGGCCAACACCCGGCATCATGGTGTGGGGAGCGATCTCCTACACTGGCCGTACACCACTGGTGATCGTCGAGGGGACACTGAATAGTGCACGGTACATCCATCGAACCCATCGTTCTACCATTCCTAGACCGGCAAGGGAACTTGCTGTTCCAACAGGACAATGCACGTCCGCATGTATCCCGTGCCACCCAACGTGCTCTAGAAGGTGTAAGTCAACTGCCCTGGCCAGCAAGATCTCCGGATCTGTCCCCCATTGAGCATGTTTGGGACTGGATGAAGCGTCGTCTCACGCGGTCTGCACGTCCAGCACGAACGCTGGTCCAACTGAGGCACCAGGTGGAAATGGCATGGCAAGCCGTTCCACAGGACTACATCCAGCATCTCTACGATCGTCTCCATGGGAGAATAGCAGCCTGCATTGCTGCGAAAGGTGGATATACACTGTACTAGTGCCGACATTGTGCATGCTCTGTTGCCTGTGTCTATGTGCCTGTGGTTCTGTCAGTGTGATCATGTGATGTATCTGACCCCAGGAATGTGTCAATAAAGTTTCCCCTTCCTGGGACAATGAATTCACGGTGTTCTTATTTCAATTTCCAGGAGTGTAGAATCTGCGCGCAGTGGGAATGTCCGTGTTACTGATAAGTCGCATATATGTACAGTATTTAATAATCAGTTTCTGAATACAGCAGGTGAACTAAATAGAAACCTAGTCCCAACAGGGAATCATATAGCGCTCGTAGAAAAAAGTGTTCCGAGACTGTTACCTGAAATGCTCCTCCATGATACTGACAAGAGGGAGATTGAGTTAATAATTAAATCACTAAAGACCAAGAACTTTCATGGATATGACGGGGTATCTAGCAGAATACTGAAGTATTGTTCTATGTATGTTAGCCCAGTACTTAGCCATATCTGTAACTTTTCCTTTAGGAGTGGTCGGTGTCCTGACCGATTAAAGTACTCAGTAGTGAAGCCACTTTATAAAAAGGGAGACAGGGATAATGTTGATAATTATAGACCTATTTCTATGCCATCGGTGTTTGCTAAAGTTATCGAGAGGGTTGTACAGGGTGATTCAAAAAGAGTACCACAACTTTAGGAATTTAATACTCTGCAACGACAAAAGGCAGAGCTAATCACTATCTGTCGGCGAATTAAGGGAGCTATAAAGTTTCATTTAGTTGTACATTTGTTCGCTTGAGGCGCTGTTGACTAGGCGTCAGCGTCAGTTGATGCTAAGATGGCGACCGCTCAACAGAAAGCTTTTTGTGTTATTGAGTACGGTAGAAGTGAATCGACGACAGTTGTTCAGCGTGCACTGAGAATCCGCGGGAAACAACTCAGTATGAACGTGACTCGCCTAAGGTGAACGTTTTCTGTGCCATTTCAGCCAATAAAGTTTTTGGTCCCTTTTTCTTCGAAGGTGCTACTGTAACTGTACTACAGTATCTGGAGATGTTAGAGAATAGGCTGTTCCCTCAGCTCGAACAAGAAGCGCAACAATTCATATTTCAGCAGGATGGAGCGCCACCACATTGGCACTTATCTGTCCATAACTACCTGAACGTCAACTACCCGAGGCGATGGATCGGCCGCCAGGCAGCCCGTGACAGAGCACTTCATCACTGGCCTCCAAGAAGCCCTAATCGTACCCCCCTGCGATTTTTTCTTATGGGGGTTTGTTAAGGATATGGTGTTTCGGCCACCTCTCCCAGCCACCATTGATGATTTGAAACTAGAAATAACAGCAGCTATCCAAACTGTTACGCCTGATATGCTACAGAGAGTGTGGAACGAGTTGGAGTATCGGGTTGATATTGCTCGAGTGTCTGGAGGGGGCCATATTGAACATCTCTGAACTTGTTTTTGAGTGAAAAAAAACCTTTTTAAATACTCTTTGTAATGATGTATAACAGAAGGTTATATTATGTTTCTTTCATTAAATACACATTTTTAAAGTTGTGGTATTCTTCTTGAATCACCCTGTATATACAAGGTTACTGGAGCATTTAAATTCACAAAATTTGCTGTCAAATGTATGGTTTGGTTTTAGATATGGTTTAACAACTGAAAATGCTATGTTCTCTTTTCTCTGTGAGGTTTTGGACGTATTAAATAAAAAGTTGCAAACGCTAGGTGTTTTCTTTGATTTAACGAAGGCTTTTGACTGTGTTGACCACAAAAAATTAATGCAGAAGTTGGACCATTATGGAGTAAGGGGAGTAGCTTACAATTGGTTCGCCTCTTACTTTAAGGACAGAAAGCAGAAGGTAATTCTCCGCAATATTAAGAGTGGTAGTGATGTTCAGTCCCAATAGGGCACCGTTAAGTGGGGCGTTCCCCAAGGGTCAGTGCTGGGGCCACTGCTGTTTCTTATTTATATAAATGATATGCCTTCTAGTATTACAGATGATTCAAAAATATTTCTGTTTGCTGATGACACCAGCTTCGTAGTGAAGGATCTTGTGTGTAATATTGAAACAGTATCAAATAATGTAGTTCATGAAATAAGTTTGTGGCTTGTGGAAAATAATTTGATGTTAACTCACAGTAAGACTCAGGTTTTACAGTTTCTAACTCACAATTCAACAAGAACCGATATTTTGATCACACAGAATGGGCATATTCTAAGCGAGACGGATAGATAGTAAGCTGTTGTGGAAAGCGCATGTCCAGGATCTTGTTCAGAAACTAAATACTGCTTTATTTACCATTAGAACAGTATCTGAAATAAGTGATACTTCAACACGAAAGGTAGTCTACTTCGCATATTTTCATACGCTTATGTCATATGGTATTATTTTTTGGGGTAATTCTTCTGATTCAAAAAGGGTATTTTTGGCTCAAAAACGGGCTGTTCGAGCTAATGTGGTGTACGTTCGAGAACCTCTTGTCGACCCTATTCAATAGTCCGGGAATTCTGACATTGCCCTCACAGTATATATTTTCTTTAATGTCGTTTGTTGTTAGCAATATTAGCCTATTCCCAAGAGTTAGCAGCTTTCACTCAGCTAATACTGGGCAGAAATCCAATCTGCATGTTGAATGCACTTCCTTGACTCTTGTGCAGAAAGGAGTGCAGTATTCTGCTGCATCCATTTTCAATAAGCTACCACAAGAACTCAAAAATCTTAGCAGTAGCCCAAACTCTTTTAAGTCTAAACTGAAGAGTTTCCTCATGGCTCACTCCTTCTATTCTGTCGAGCTCATGCAAGAGCTAAAAAATTAAGCAAATTCCAGTGTTACATTGTTGATTTTCTTTATTTAAACTTGTCACCTGAATATGTTTTTCTATATTTCATTTTATCTGTTTCTAATATCGTGTTATAATTTCATGTATTGACTCGTTCCATGACCATGGAAGCTTCTCCTTAATTTGGTCCCACGGAACAACAAATAAATAAATAAATAAATAGATGGTTGACGACACTGTAGAAGCTAGTATTCAACGGCATTGTCTTCGGCAGTCAACGGATATCGTCAGCTCTTGTTCCAATGTAGACACAGTATGATAAAACAATCATGAGAGGACATATAAAATAATTAATGGCGAAGTGGTTAGCATAAAAAATCCTTCCAGTTCCGTAGGTGCTCACGATAAGCAACGCGTAGTATTCCGTTGATTCTGCTCGGCAGATGCAGCTTCAATTAAGTGACGATCCTCGACGATCTTGAAAACAGACTTAGTTCGGAGTAGAAAACGCAGTTCGACGTCACGCAATTTTGAACTGTCATGACAAGCATGGCCACATACACAGACCACACCGAAACGCAGCCGTTACACCACTGTGTGCGGATGTCACATGCAAGCTTACAGCACCAGACCAGTGTCCAACAGCGTCTATGAGCCGTAGTGTCTTCTCTTTATCTCTGGCGCCAGCCGTGTGCCGGCTCTTCGCCTTAGCTTACTCTGCCTTGGAGTGACTGGCCACGTGAAGTTCGAAAGGGAGCTGGCTAAGACGGGCTGAAAAATTGGTTTCCAGCGGGGTAGGAGGGAGCCACGATCTCGTTCGCGAGATTATATTTCTTGGGCTAATAGCCGATGGCTCCGAACTATAAACTGAATATATTGTTTCAATTTTTCATTTTATTGTTATATTTTATTTAAATAAAGCTAACCCGCTAAGAACCGTTTATTGTAGTCTGAATACCTATACTGATACCAGTGTGATGATGATGATGATGTTTAGTTTGTGGGGCGCTCAACTGCGTGGTTATCAGCGCCCGTACAATTACCCAATCTTTGCTCAGTCCAATTTCGCCACTTTCCTGGATGATGATGAAATGATGAGGACAACACAAACACCCAGTCATCTCGAGGCAGGTGAAAATCCCTGACCCCGCTGGGAATCGAACCCGGGACCCCGTGCTCGGGAAGCGAGAACGCTACCGCGAGACCACGAGCGGCGGACTGATACCAGTGTGCCATGATATTATGCTACAGGGTGTTTCAAAAATGACCGGTATATTTAAACGGCAATAAAAACTAAACGAGCAGCGATAGAAATACACCGTTTGTTGCAATATGCTTGGGACAACAGTACATTTTCAGGCGGACAAACTTTCGAAATGACAGTAGTTACAATTTTCAACAACAGATGGCGCTGCAAGTGATGTGAAAGATATAGAAGACAACGCAGTCTGTGGGTGCGCCATTCTGTACGTCGTCTTTCTGCTGTAAGCGTGTGCTGTTCACAACGTGCAAGTGTACTGTGGACAACATGGTTTATTCCTTAGAACAGAGGATTTTTCTGGTGTTGGAATTCCACCGCCTAGAACACAGTGTTGTTGCAACAAGACGAAGTTTTCAACGGAGGTTTAATGTAACCAAAGGACCGAAAAGCGATACAATAAAGGATCTGTATGAAAAATTTCAACGGACTGGGAACGTGACAGATGAACGTGCTGGAAAGGTAGGGCGACCGCGTACGGCAACCACAGAGGGCAACACGCAGCTAGTGCAGCAGGTGATCCGACAGCGGCCTCGGGTTTCCGTTCGCCGTGTTGCAGCTGTGGTCCAAATGACGCCAATGTCCACGTATCGTCTCATGCGCCAGACTTTACACCTCTATCCATACAAAATTCAAACGCGGCAACCCCTCAGCGCCGCTACCATTGCTGCGCGAGAGACATTCGCTAACGATATAGTGCACAGGATTGATGACGGCGATATCCATGTGGGCAGCATTTGGTTTACTGACGAAGCTTGTTTTACCTGGAAGGCTTCGTCAATAAACAGAACTGGCGCATATGGCGAACCGAAAAGCCCCATGTTGCAGTCCCATCGTCCCTGCATCCTCAAAAAGTACTGGTCTGGGCCGCCATTTCTTCCAAAGGAATCATTGGCCCATTTTTCAGATCAGAAACGATTACTGCATCACGCTATCTGGACATTCTTCGTGAATTTGTGGCGGTACAAACTGCCTTAGACGACACTGCGAACACCTCGTGGTTTATGCAAGATGGTGCCCGGCCACATCGCACGGCCGACGTCTTTAATTTCCTGAATGAATATTTCGATGATCGTGTGATTGCTTTGGGCTATCCGAAACATACAGGAGGCGGCGTGGATTGGCCTTCGTATTCGCCAGACATGAACCCCTGTGACTTCTTTCTGTGGGGACACTTGGAAGACCAGGTGTACCGCCAGAATCCAGAAACAATTGAACAGCTGAAGCAGTACATCTCATCTGCATGTGAAGCCATTCCGCCAGACACGTTGTCAAAGGTTTCGGGTAATTTCATTCAGAGACTACGCCATATTATTGCTACGCATGGTGGATATGTGGAAAATATCGTACTATAGAGTTTCCCAGACCGCAGCGCCATCTGTTGTTGACAATTGTAACTACTGTAATTTCGAAAGTTTGTCTGCCTGAAAATGTACTGTTGTCCCAAGCATATTGCAACAAACGGTGTATTTCTATCGCTGCTCGTTTAGTTTTTATTGCCGTTTCAAATATACCGGTCATTTTTGAAACACCCTGTATCATGTTGCGGTAAATAAAGGAAGTAAAAAGAGTATTGTCATATTTTATCCTCAAATGGGCCTGGTCCTTCTTCGCCCTCAAACATGTGCTCTGTAATCACCTGTCAGTACCCAGAACTCCCAGACAGCCAACCATTTCGCTCATTATCAATGCCAACAATGCGGAGCTCAAAGCATACAGAAGTGCTACTACGTCGCTTGTCAATAATCTACATCTACATTTATACTCCGCAAGCCACCGAACGGTCTGTGGCGGAGGGCCCTTTACGAGCCATGTCATTACCTCCCTTTTCTGTTCCAGTCGCGTATGGTTCGCGGAAAGAACGAATGTCGGAAAGCCTCCATGCGCGCTGGAATCTCTCTAATTTTACATTCGTGATCTCATCGGGAGGTATAAGTAGGGGGAAGCAATATATTCGATACCTCAACCAGAAACGCACCCTCTCGAAACCTGGACAGCAAGCTACATCCCGGTGCAGAGCGACTCCCTTGCAGATTCTGCCACTTGAGTTTGCTAAACATCTCCGTAACGCTATCACGCTTACCAAATAACCCTGTGACGAAACGCGCCGCTCTTCCTTGGATCTTCTCTACCTCCTCCATCAACCCGATCTGGTACGGATCCCACACTGATGAACAATACACAGGTATAGGTCGAACGTTTTGTAAGCCACCTCCTTTGTTGATGGACTACATTTTCTAAGGACTCTCCCAATGAATCTCAACCTGGTACCCGCCTTACCAACAATTAATTTTATATGATCATTCCACTTCAAATCGTTCCGCACGCATACTCCCAGATATTTTACAGAAGTAACTGCTACCAGTGTTTGTTCCGCAATCATATAATCATACAATAAAGAATCCTTCTTTCTATGTATTCGCAATACATTACATTTGTCTATGTTAAGAGTCAGTTGCCACTCCCTGCACCAAGTGCCTATCCGCTCCAGATCTTCCTCCATTTCGTTACAATTTTCTAATGCTGCAACTTCTCTGTATACTACAGCATCATCCGCGAAAAGCCGCATGGAACTTCCGACACTATATACTAGGCCATTTATACATTTCAACGTCTGTAGACGTCTCTCCATTGATAACAACATGCTGTGTTCTGTTTGCTAAAAACTCTTCAATCCAGCCACACAGCTGATCTGATATTCCGTACGCTCTTACATTGTTTGTCAGGTGACAGTGCGGAACTGTATCGGACGCCTCCCGGAAGTCAGGGAAAATGGCATCTACCTGGGAGCCTTTATCTAATATTTTTTGGGCCTCATGAACAAATAAAGCGAGTTGGGTCTCACAAGATCGCTGTTTCCGGAATCCATGTTGAGGATTCTGGGTTTCCAGAAATGACATGATACACGAGCAAAAAACGTGTTCTAAAATTCTACAACAGGTCTATGTCAGAGATATAGGCCTATAGTTTTGCGCATCTGCTCGACGACCCTTCTTGAAAACTGGGAATACCTGTGCCCTTTTCCAATCATTTGGAAACTTCCGTTCCTCTAGAGACTTGCGGTACACTGCTCTTAGAAGCGGGGTAAGTCCTTTCGCGTACTCTGTGTAGAATCGAATTGGTATCCCGTCAGGTCCAGTGGACTTTCCTCTGTTGAGTGATTCCAGTTGCTTTTCTATTCCTTGGACACTTATTTCGATGTCAGCTATTTTTTCGTTTGTGCGAGGATTTAAAGAAGGAACTGCAGTGCGGTCTTTCTCTGTGAAACAGCTTTGGAAAAAGGTGTTTAGTATTTCAGTTTTACGCGTGTCGTACTCTGTTTCAATGCCATCATCATCCCGGAGTGTCTGGATATGCTGTTTCGATCCACTTACTGATTTAACGTAAGACCAGAACTTCCTAGGATCTTCTGTCAAGTCAGTACACAGCATTTTACTTTCGAATTCACTGAACGCTTCACGCATAGCCCTCCTTACGCTAACTTTGACATCGTTTAGCTTCTGTTTGTCTGAGAGGTTTTGGCTACGTTTAAACCTGCAGTGAAGCTCTCTTTGCTTTCGCAGTAGTTTCCTAACTTTGTTGTTGAACCACGGTGGATTTTTCCCGTCTCTCACAGTTTTACTCGGCACGTACCTGTCTAAAACGCATTTTACGATTGCCTTGAACTTTTTACATAAACACTCAACATTGACAGTGTCGGAACAGAAATTTTCGTTTTGATCTGTTAGGTAGTCTGAAATCTGCCTTCTATTACTCTTGCTAAATAGACAAAACCTTCCTGCCTTTTTTTAAATATTGCTATTAACTTTCATATTCAGGGATGCTGGAACGGCCTTATGATCACTGATTCCCTGTTCGGGTTTGTTATCAGTAGGTCCAAGATGTTATCTCCACGAGCCGCTTCTCCGTTCAATTGCTGGAGGTAATTTTCGGATAGTGCACTCAGTATAATGTCACTCGATGCTCTGTCCCTACCACCCGTCCTAAACATCTGAGTGTCCCAGTCTATATCTGGTAAATTGAAATCTCCACCTAAGATTATAACATGCTGAGGAAATTTATGTGAAATGTATTCCAAATTCCAAATTTTCTCTCAGTTTTTCTGCCACTAATACTGCTGAGTCGGGAGGTCGGTAAAAGCAGCCAATTATTAGCCTAGCTCGGTTGTTGGGTGTAACCTCCACCCATAATAATTCACAGGAACTATCCACTTCTACTTCACTACAGGATAAACTACTACTAACAGCGACAAACACGCCACCACTGGTCGCATGCAATCTATCCTTTCTAAACACCGCCTGTGCCTTTGTAGAAATTTCGGCAGAATTTATCTCTGGCTTCAGCCAGCTTTCTGTACCTATAACGATTTCTGCTTCGGTGCTTTCTATCAGCGCTTGAAGTTTCGGTAGTTTACCAACGCAGCTTCGACAGTTTACAATTACAATACCGATTGCTGCTTGGTCCCCGCATGTCCTGACTTTGCCCCGCACCCTTTGAGGCTGTTGCCCTTTCTGTACTTGCCCGAGGCCATCTAACCCAAAAAACTGCCCAGTCCACGCCACACAACCCCTGCTACGCGTGTAGCCGCGTGCTGTGTGTAGTGGACTCCTGACCTATCCAGCGGAACCCGAAACCCTACCACCCTATGGAGCAAGTCGAGGAATCTGTAGCCCACACGGTCCAAGAACCGTCTCAGCCTCATATATGAAGGTAGTATTTGTTCCCGAAAAACATTACCGACCGTGCAGATTCTCTAGAATGAAATGATAATTAAATCGACACAGTAGCTGCAAACAGTCGTTGATATACATCATTGGGGACATGTTGAAAATGTGTGCTCCGACCGGGACTCGAATCCGCGGTCTCCTGCTTACATGACAGAGGTGCTATCCATCTGAGCCAGCGAAGGCACAGAGTATAGTGCGCCTGCAGCGACTTATCCCTTGTACCTTCCCCGTGAGACCCACATTCCCAACATGTCCACGCTACTACATTCGTAGTGCGCCAATGATTTATATCAATGCCTGTTTGCAGCTAGGGTGTCGATTTAGTTATCATTTCATTCTAGAGAAGCTGCACGGTCATTAATGGTATCTGTTCTTTCGGGAACAAATACTACCTTCATATATAGTTAAAGTGTGGCTTCCCGGCCATTGCCCTTCTTGTGCGGACTTGGTAGACTAATCAGCCACGAGTAATGAGTGTGATAGGCAAACATCTATTACGCGCACTACTGATGTAGTGGTGTGGACACGTTGAGAATGTGGGTCTCACGGAAAGCGTGCTTGGGATAAGTCGCTGTAGGCACATTATCCTCTGTGCCCTCGGTGGCGGAGATGGACAGAGCGTCTGCCATGTGGGCAGGAGATCCCGGGTTCGAGTCCCGCTCACGACACAGATTTTTCAACATGTCCGCAATGGTGTATATCAACGCCTGTTCGCAGCTAGGGTGTCGATTTAATTTTCATTACATGATAATGACACACACTGACGTCTGGGCACCACTCCAACCGGCACAGTGAGTGGCGTTTCACACTGTGCACAATGAATAGTAATCAAAGGCCAAGTTGAGGTGCAAGCTAAGTATAAAAACGTATATAGGTTACTAATATTTTTACTGTTGACTTAACCTATGCCACCTGCGTTTTTGGTTCTGATTGTTTTTCGTTGTTCACCTTTCACAGTCATGTGAGTGTAAATCTCATCTCTCTTACGGTATGGTTTAACCAGCTGCAAACACTGTGTCAACAGTACATTCAATTGTTTGACCCTGAGCTGGGTTGTGCAAAAAAAAAAATTGTAGAGATAACGTATCGCCCAAAACTTTGGCTTAGCTGTGCTTCCTTAGATTTCGTCCGATTCTTTCGCAATGCACGAGCTGATTAGGGTGGATGTGGGCAGATTATAGGGAACAGGTTTATTACCCCCATTAAGTGTCGCCACTGTGCATCGTCCGTGATACTCACCTAGGAACATATGAGGTTCATAAGTATCTATATCGATTTTAAGGCCACTCTCAAGGTCCAGAGGAATATTAACCTCCACCCTATTCTCGGGTCAGAAGAGTTGTCTACACAGTATGTGGACGAAAACGTTTCCAAAACCGATTTATCAGTTGCATACAGTAAGGACTAGCTGCGGAAACACATAAACTGTTATGGTTACGGACTGTAATCATACAACAGATTACCTTTTGGCGTCACGAATGCCATCCACAGCATTCCTCAGTGTGTAAATTACCTGATGATATTGTCATCGGAAGGGCCCCTAGAGAACACCATTTTCAGAATGTAGACGCATTCTCTGACAGACCCGCCTTGAATGACTTACAGTGCTGTCTGCATAAACAGTTTTTTGCAACCTAGTGTCACATATTTAGGGCATACGCTGATTAGCCAGAACATTACGACCACCAACCTACTATCCATATAAATCGGCCCAGGCGATAGCAGCATCACCTAGCGAGGAATGACTGCTAGTCAGATGCGCGCAAGACGCATGTAGTATCACTAAGTGTGCTGTCTGTGTGTAGAAAAATGAAGGCACGCGATTTATCTGAGTTTGACCGAGAGCAGATTGTGATGGCCCAGAGGCTCAGCATGACATTTCGGAAACTGCACGACTCTTAGCGTGTACAAGGAATGTTGTGGCGAGTGTCTTCAACATGTGGCGAAACTAAGGTGTAACCACTTCCAAATGACGTGGGGTTAGGCGGCCACACCTCATTACAGATGTCAGACGTCGTAGGCTGGACAGACCGATAAAACAGGATAGGCGGCGAACTGTGGCGAAACTAACATCAGACTTTAATCCTGGGCAGAGTACAAGTGCGTCTCAACATACACAGTGTCCCCTAACACTCCTAACGATGGTAATCCATAGCAGACGACCCATGCATGTGCCAATGTCAACACCACGACATCGGCCGCTACGACTGAAATGAACATGTGACCATAGGCACTGGACGACGGTGCAACGGCAGAATGTTGTATGGCTTGACGAATCCTGTTAACATTTGTAAAACTCTCATTCCTCTCTCTCAAACCGCATCCTACGAGTCAACATTTCTAAAACTCTAATTCCTCTCTCTCAAACCCCACCCTATGACTGAATTATAAACCTTTTGATCTGTATATATTTCCACTATTCAGATCTACTGTTAGAAACTGACGCTGCAACTGCAGAAAACCAAGATATGTATTACTTTTACTATTTGATATTACCGAAGTTAGGCGCTGTCGGGCGTGGTAGGCACTTGTATGGGTGACCATCCAGGCCGCCATGTGCTGTTGCCATTTTTCGGGGTGCACTCAGCCTCGTGATGCCACTTGAGGAGCTACTCGACCGAATAGTAGCTACCGGGAGAGCGGTGTGCTGACCCCACGCCCGTCCTACCCGCATCCTCCACTGAGGATGACACGGCGGTCGGATGGTCCCGGTAGGCCACTCGTGGCCTGAAGACGGAGTGATTTTTACTATTTGATACTGAATGTAGAATGATTTAATAACTGAATTACCTGTCTACGAACTGCACCTCTTCCTTGCTGCTGTATGTACTAAAGAACCACAAAGCGTGCAAAGCAAGTTACAACAGCTTTCCCTCAGTAGTAATATACTAAGAATTTATATGCAGATCATTTATAAGGGGAGTCCAGTAAGTAATGCAACATTTTTTTCTGTAAGCAGGCTGGTGTTATTCAGGGTTCGAATACACTGTATTCTTACTGACTCTTTTGGCTACGAAACCCTATTTTTCAATATAATCGCCGTTCAGTGTGATGGCCTTACGCTACGTTACTGCGAAGGCCTGTACGTCAGCGTAGTACCACTCCACTGGTCGACGTCGGAGGCAACGTACCGCTACATCAACAACCTCGCCATCACTCATGTACTGCTTCCCGCGTAGAGCAGCCTTCATTGGGCCAAACGTATAGAAGTCGGCAGGTGAGAGACCCGCGCTGCAGGATGACTGAGGAAGAACAGTCCAGCGAAGTTTCGAGAGCTCCTCTCGGGCGGGCAGATTTGTGTGAGGCAATGCGTTGTCATGCTGAAGTCGTTTCTCCACTTTCTTCAGGGTAGCAAAATACACTTCAGCGTTGATCGTTGCACCATGATAATAGGATAACACATAGAAAACCCCCTTCAGAGTCGCAGGAGATCGTTGCCCTTTTATCAGCTGAGAGTGAAGCTTTGAATTTTTTTTGCTCGGGGGAGAAATGGAGTGGCGCCACTGACTGGATTGCAGTTTTGTTTCCAGTTCGAAGTGATGAACCACTGCTTCATCGACTGTGACGATATTCGACAAAAAAAAAATCGCCATAATCAGCTTCGTAACTCGCAAACAACCTCGCACTGATGGTCCCTCGTTGTTCTTTATAGTCTTCTGCCGGACACACACCTTTGAATACACCAACTGGTGGACGAGTCTGCCAACACTACCAACGGGGACATCCAGTTGTGCAACGAGGTAGTTGATTATGATCCGTCGCTCCCTCCAAATGAGAGTGTCCACACGTTCCAACTCGACAAGAGTCACAGCTGTGTGCGACCGGCGGGCAAGGGGGAGATCCGACAGGTTTGCGCGAACTTGTAGCGACGGTGACAGACGCGTCGCCCAACTACTCACCATGCTTTTTTTCACTGCCACCTCTCCATAGACATTCTGCAAGCGCCTACGAATATCTGCGATGCTCTGGTTTTCCGTCAAAAGCATGCAGCTTTTAAAAAATTCAAAACACACGAATTTCTGCTAAAAATAAGAATACTATTTAACTTTTTGTAATTTATAAGAAAATTTTGAAATTCTAAAACATAGGACATTGACTTACAGTATTTGCCTCTTAATAATCTAAAATGACTCTTGGGTGTAGAATAAACTAGATGTCCTTACACATAAATGTTTATGTTTGAGGTGATTCTGGTTACAAGAGAATGGTCCTAGCGTTATTTGGATGACAATTGCAGCTTATAAAAAACGGAAAACACACGAATTTCCACTAAAAATAAAAATATTATTTAACTTTTTTAATTTATAAGAAAATTTTGGAATTCTAAAACATAGGGCATTCTTTAAAAATAGGTGATTTTATTAATTTGGCCATTGGCTGTAGACAGAAAAGTACACAACCTGTGGGGCCGAATACTGATTGTCACTTTTTTACATGATTTTATTTTGAACAAAAAATCCACGACATTTTAGGTATGTAGAAATAAAGGACAAATTTAGTAACGCATTGTTCCAATTAAACGCACAATTCAGTGTCTACGTTAGTGATTTTAAATTTTGTTGTGTAATCTGTAATATCATAGGAGAAGATGTGTCAATTACCTAAATTTTCTCTAATACTGCAAGAGAAATTGTTCATTACATACAGAAAATGGTTAATTACAGGGAATGTGGAAAGAATCTGTGCAGTAGTTTTTAACAAAGATTTAATGGTGATTATAGTTTCACATCTGCTTTGTTTCCTCCTTGTTGCATCTTTTCATTTTACCTAGATTTCATTTCCAGAATTATGGAGATTGGTTCATCTACTGGTTAGGTACCTGCCATAACAGTCAACTCATTTAAGTCACCTAATTATCAAATGTTACCGTTAATTAATAGAGGACTATTATTAAAAGCTGTAGTTAGGAAAAAAGCATTAGAAATAGAAAATGATCATTCGAGTATACACTCCTGGAAATTGAAATAAGAACACCGTGAATTCATTGTCCCAGGAAGGGCAAACTTTATTGACACATTCCTGGGGTCAGATACATCACATGATCACACTGACAGAACCACAGGCACATAGACACAGGCAACAGAGCATGCACAATGTCGGCACTAGTACAGTGTATATCCACCTTTCGCAGCAATGCAGGCTGCTATTCTCCCATGGAGACGATCGTAGAGATGATGGATGTAGTCCTGTGGAACGGCTTGCCATGCCATTTCCACCTGGCGCCTCAGTTGGACCAGCGTTCGTGCTGGACGTGCAGACCGCGTGAGACGACGCTTCATCCAGTCCCAAACATGCTCAATGGGGAACAGATCCGGAGACCTTCCTGGCCAGGGTAGTTGACTTACACCTTCTAGAGCACGTTGGGTGGCACGGGATACATGCGGACGTGCATTGTCCTGTTGGAACAGCAAGTTCCCTTGCCGGTCTAGGAATGGTAGAACGATGGGTTCGATGACGGTTTGGATGTACCGTGCACTATTCAGTGTCCCCTCGACGATCACCAGTGGTGTACGGCCAGTGTAGGAGATCGCTCCCCACACCATGATGCCGGGTGTTGGCCCTGTGTGCCTCGGTCGTATGCAGTCCTGATTGTGGCGCTCCCTGCACGGTGCCAAACACGCATACGACCATCATTGGCACCAAGGCAGAAGCGACTCTCATCGCTGAAGACGACACGTCTCCATTCGTCCCTCCATTCACGCCTGTCGCGACACCACTGGAGGCGGGCTGCACGATGTTGGGGCGTGAGCGGAAGACGGCCTAACGGTGTGCGGGACCGTAGCCCAGCTTCATGGAGACGTTTGCGAATGGTCCTCGCCGATACCCCAGGAGCAACAGTGTCCCCAATTTGCTGGGAAGTGGCGGTGCGGTCCCCTACGGCACTGCATAGGATCCTACGGTCTTGGCGTGCATCCGTGCGTCGCTGGGGTCCGGTCCCAGGTCGACGGGCACATGCACCTTCCGCCGACCACTGGCGACAACATCGAGGTACTGTGGAGACCTCACGCCCCACGTGTTGAGCAATTCGGCGGTACGTCCACCCGGCCTCCTGCATGTCCACTATACGCCCTCGCTCAAAGTCCGTCAACTGCACATACGGTTCACGTCCACGCTGCCGCGGCATGCTACCAGTGTTAAAGACTGCGATGGAGCTCCGTATGCCACGGCAAACTGGCTGACACTGACGGCGGCGGTGCACAAATGCTGCGCAGCTAGCGCCATTCGACGGCCAACACCGCGGTTACTGGTGTGTCCGCTGTGCCGTGCGTGTGATCATTGCTTGTACAGCCCTCTCGCAGTGTCCGGAGCAAGTATGGTGGGTCTGACACACCGGTGTCAATGTGTTCTTTTTTCCATTTCCAGGAGTGTATTTTTAAGGTTATCTGGTTGTAACTTTGAACTCGAGTACTACAACAAATCCACATACTGTAGAGGCTGAAGCGAGAATATTCCTCGATGCCCCACAACAAATCCGTAATTTTTTTCAATCGTAATTGGCTGAGAAGAAGAAGAGTTGTATTACTTATGGAACTCCCCTCATGTAAGTGATAACCATAAAACTAACATGTATTGTTTATTTAATTTCGAGAAATAAATAATTTAAGCACTTAAGAGTATTCTATAAATAACAACTTCTTTCCGCAGATTTGACACTTTGTGTCTGTGTACTTTAAATACAATTTTTATTACCATTTTGAATGTGTATGTGTGTGTGCGTGAGAGAGAGAGAGAGAGTGGGGGGCGGAGTGAAGAGAGACTGTGTATGTATGTGCGTGCGTGTGCATCTGTATGTGTGTGTGTGTGTGTGTGTGTATGTGTGTGTGTGTATTTGTGTGCGCGTGCGCGCGTGTTTGTATGAGAGAGAGAGACAGAAACAGAAACGTTCTACCTTTCTTTCCCAGTTTTTCGAAAGTTACAAGCGATTCACGGGGAAGCTATAGGGTTGAGCCTCTTCCGCTGCCACTGATTGCCGGTTTACAGTCTGGAACCGCGCGACCGCTACGGTCGCAGGTTCGAATCCTGCCTCGGGCATGGATGTGTGTGATGTCCTTAGGTTAGTTAGGTTTAAGTAGTTCTAAGTTCTAGGGGACTGATGACCTTAGAAGTTAAGTCCCATAGTGCTCAGAACCATTTGAACCATTTTTTGATTGCCGGTTTGACATGTAGTGGTAACCCAATTCAGAGAGGAAAACAGACGCTCCAGTGGCTTCTCCGCCTCGCAGCTGGAGAGAGGCCTACCAGGCGCTGACGCTGGAATGCAGATGGGATCAGCCGGCAGGCCTAAGTGGCGGCCCTGCATGTAATTTTTTGGTCGTACACGTGCTAAATTGCCTGTAACATCGCAGTTCGTGTTCCGCTGGCCAATTACGTCCGAGTGCCGAGTATCGGAAACGGTAATACTAGGTTGGTGCCTGATCTGCATACGGACACGGCCTCCAAGAACCGCAGACGCGGACCTCGGTCCACACCGTACGGCCACGCGTTCTCGGTAGCTGTGCCTCTCGTGCCTCGCTGGTGCCTGAGGTTGCTATTTGTTTACTTCTGTAACTGCAACGCCTTCGTTCTGTGTCTTATGTTTAAGGGTGACTTTTTAAAAGTCCGATTAACTACACACAATCAATAAAGTTGGATGGAGTCCACTTGTCACATCTCTTGCTTATACTGGCTTGAATGTGGGACCTTAGTAAAACGTTGTAGTTATTAAATAAGAAAGAAACATTTTTGTCTATTGTTCACAGCTTTATTTAATTGCAAAATAAAACCTTGTGAACGATAGAAAAATACAATATATTGTTATTTAATAACTATGTTTTCACTGCTAACTGATTTTGAGTGAAAATTCAGCTAATATAAAAGTAAACACATAATCAAGTACGATGTCTTTAGAACACAATTTTAAAAGCTGCGATACTAGTTTCTGTTTTCACTTGTGCCAAAAAGAAATCTGTAACTGTATGGTCACCATTTCTTTGTCGACACAGACGTAACGAGCGTTCAGATTCTACAAGACGACGATACTACACGCGTTTCTCGCGTGCATTTCTTTCGTATGTGGATTTGTTGTAGTACTCGGTTCTAAATTTACAACCAGATAACCTTAAAAATATGTTCGAAAGATCTTTTATATTTCTGATGTTTTTTTTCTAACTACTGCTTTTAATAATCGTCCCGTATTAATTAACGGTACCATTTGATAATAAGATGGATTAAACTGTTTGAGTATTATATAGTAGGTACCTACCCAGTAGATGAAACAATCTCCGTAATTCTGGAAATGAAATCTAGGTAAAATGAAAAGATGCAACTAGGAGGAAAAAAATAAGAAGTGAAACTATAATCACCATTAAATCTTTGTTAAAAACTACTGCACAGATTCTTTCCACATTCCCTGTAATTAACATTTTTCTGGATGTAATGAACAATTTCTCTTACAGTATTAGGGAAAATTTAGGTAATAGAAACATCTTCTCCTATGATGTTACCGATTACACAACAAAATTTATAATCACTAACGAAGACACTGAATTGCGCGTTTCATTGAAACAATCCGTTACTAAATTTGTCCTTTATTTCTACATACCTAAAATATCTTACACTTTTTGTTCAAAATAAAATTCTGTAAAAAACAGACAATCAGTACTCTGCCCCACAGGTTGTGTACTTTTCTGTCTTCATGCAATGACCAAATTAACAAAATCACCTATTTTTAAAGAATGCTCTATGTTTTAGAATTCCAAAATTTTCTTATAAATTACAAAAAGTTAAAATATTTTTATTTTTAGTGGAAATTCTTGAGTTTTCCGTTTTTTATAAGCTGCAAATTGTCATCCAAGTAACACTAGGACCATTTTCTTGTAACCAGAATCACCTCAAAGATAAACATTTATGTGAAAGGACATCTAGTTTATTCTACGACCAAGAGTCATTTTAGATTATTATGAGGCAAATACTGTAAGTTTTTAAAGGTTTTGTGTAGTCTCTTGTTTCCTTAATAGATTCGTGACGTCTCTATTCAGTTTAATATACACGATGGGTTAGAGACTGCTATCTTTTGGATGAGTCACTACCATGATCCCAGCACATGGAATTTTTTATTCCCTTTTTTTAAGATGCGTATTGTTACTTACAATAAAATGACTAATGATATTAACATAATTAATGTAATAACTTCTGTGCCACAGGAGGTAGACTAGTCTTCGCGTCGCTCTTAGTTCTTAAGGTAGTTGTAGGTTTCTAATAATATTTCAATAATTATTTGTGGTAATATTTGCTCTAACAGTAGTTTCTTAGTGGAAGTGATGACGTCATTGAACATCCAGAGACATCTTGGTCCTCTACTATAGTCCTTGTGAAAAAGAATGACGTCACATGACGTTCCTGTGTCGACTATCGAAGACCAAACAAAATCACGAACTAAGATGTCTGTCCAATCCGCGTATTGATGACACTGTATAGTGCTGGAAAGTAACAAAGCATATCTGGATGGCGAGGCTGACCAAGAGAAGACTGCCTTCACACCTCCTGATGGCCTCTATGAGTGCCGTGTTACGCCGTTTGGACTGTGTAACACTCCAACCCCCTTCGAACGTATGATGAACCACCTGCTTCGACAACTTCAGTAGACGACGTGTTTTTGTTATCTGGATGACTGCCGTGTTTTATAAGGCATTTGAAGAATATATAAGCCGAATGACAATTATTATTTTCCCTGTTCAGCGGCAATGTCATTTAATGTAGCGACAAAACTACAGTCGATACACTGCTCCCATATCAAGCATATGGTACTGAGAATGACCATATGAAACACATTATCACCAGAACCGAAGAAGCAAGGCACCTGGTTCGCAACCGATCCCTGCACGCCCAGAGGAAAGACCGAAAGTGCTATAATCCCAATCCCTGGTCACTGTGGTACACCCCGGGAGACGTGGTACCGATTCTTACACCTTTACGCATACAGCCTAGGAGACATGGTATGGATTTTTACACCTGTGCGGTAAATGGAAATATCTAAAACGTTACCAAATCATTACTTTTGACCGTTTCGTATCCTTTGTCGCTTGTCGGACGTAACCTTTGAATTCGAGAATCATGGTCGAAAGCCCAGAGTCGTCGTCCATGTCCCCCACATGAAGCGCTACTACAGTCCAGAGGCACAGAAAGACGATAGGAAGTTTAAATTAATAATTGGTAACCAATGCTGTACAATCCCAATAAAGTCCTGACATGTTCAATTGACTTTTTTATTAGAACACGTTACGCGTTTCGGGATTACACCCAACTTCAGACATCACAAACATCAACCAGGCGTACAGCCTTGACAACTCAAAGGTGTCGAATAAAAAATGACTATAACTGCGACACAAGCAGTCTTGAAGCAGAGCGTATATTCTGATCGAATCAAAGGCCTTTCCAAACTCTATAAAAGCAAGGCAAAGGGGTAGGTGGTACTTGTTTGTTCTACTATTTCCCGTAGCGTGAAGATATGGTCAATTGTGCTAAATCCTGATCGGAAACCGGCTTGCTCAATGGGCTGAACCTGGTCGAGTGTAGTGCTCAATCTTGTAGTCAAGATCCTAGTTAAAACTTTGTACACTATGGAGAATAAGCTGATAGGGCGATAGTTCTTTATATCTTTGGTACTACCTTTCTTATGTATTTGAATTATTTTGGCTTTATTCCAGTCTCTTGGTAATGTTCCACAGTGCAAACAACCTGAAAATATCTTAGCGAAATGCTTTATGGACTCTTCAACCATCAGCTTTATAACATCGACTGGGAGTTATAAAATAAATAAATAAAAAAAATAAAAAAAATATTAATTATTAATTATTAATTATGTATGATAGTGATAGGTTGTAATTAATATTTGCTTATCTGGAACGTGGACGTATAATTATTTGGTATCAGACGCTTTACAATGGCTTTTTCGTAAATGCAATGTTATTCGTAGTTGGCCGTGAAATAAGACTCAAATAATCGGACTTCGTATTTAAATCGTTTCCAAAGACTGCTGCGGTAGGTGCGGACTCAAAATCTCAATCTCAATATTAGAATAATTTGCCAGCCATGTCAATACGTCGTACAGAGGTGACTGTCAACTAAACATAAAAAGTTTACAGTTAGTTAAATCAGATATATTCAACGAATAAGCCTACAGTTAAATAATTCTACTTACTTTCATAAATATAAATTCTTTACAGAATCGAGTGCCTACTGGGCGCTGATGACCTCGATGTTGAGCGCCCACAAACCCCAACACACACACACACACACTCGAGTGCCTAGTAAGATTGCAACTCGCAGTGTTCTTATATAACATCAATTATGGCAGTGTACCAGTTAATAAAATATACGTGCTTCCCGCACCAACTATTCTACTCGACCTACTTCTTGTTAATGAAACATAAGAGTGTCATAATTATATTTTGTTTTATCAGCGGCATAGCGCTGCAGTTCTGTGCCATAGGCTTCATTTATTTGTCAGAGATTAATTATTCAATTAAGATTTCGCGTTTCCGAGGAAACTCACGCACGGCATGCAAATGTGCCTTTATAGAGTGCATCCCTACCTGGAGCGGTCCCTTTTTTCGTACTGTCTGTTGCATGTTTGACTTCTGATGGGAGTATTTCTGGAATTTGGGAGACAGAAGCATCCAGTTGTCTAGGATCAAGGTACCATCATTGATTTTGCTGTATAGTTCAGTACAGAAATTTCCAATATATTCAAGAATTTTTTACTTGTCTGTAATTCGGCCTTGATCTGTGTCTAATGCTATTAGCTGATTCCTTCCAATCATAAGCGTTCGCTTGGCTTTCTTTAAACTAGATTTATTCTCAAGACTGGCTTTTAGCATGTCTTCTTCATACTTCTTGAAGTCGTCTTTCATGCTCTTTCTCAGAGCTTTGCACAGCTCTGCATAGTCTATCTTTGTCTGTACCAACTTTCATTCTTCTCCTCTCGCCTATCTAACCCATGAGTGATGAGTGATGCGTTATGCATTATGCGTTATTAACTGCTACTTAATGGTGAGGTCGACGTGTTTGTGACACATTTTCAATGCCCCATTGCCTTGACGCGGAATTCTGCAAGTTATGACACTAAACAGCTGAAAATGGCAGAATGAATATGGCGCCTGCCGCATCGATTATCGATACTGCGTGTGACGTCAAAATGACGTCACATTTGCAAGTATTCTTGTGAGATGAATGTTACCCATTCTCGGTGTGATGCATTTGGAGTCCGCAATGATGTGGAGCATCGGGAACATGCTATCGGCCTATTGTTACCTTTGATGCCGTGTACCGAATACCGCGGTCTTGGACGCCGCAGATTCACCAGCATCGTGCGTAAACTGTCGACTTGCCATTTTCTCTCTGCAGTATGGCTGACGTGTGGCGCCCCGGCGCATTGAAATAGCGCTCAGCTGGGACTGCTACAAGGCGATGATGTGTATGAACGACGTTATCCTGTACCGCGTTCTGTTTTCTTAGAGTTCTAGCTATCTTCGTCATGGAGCTGTGCTGGCGTTAGTCTTGTTAAACTGTGTGTGTCAGTTCGTTGGTCTCTCGTACAAGTCGAGGAGTCTTTTATGAGGTGTCATGTTTCGTTCTCATTTGATTTTGTTTGTTGAAATTAGTGTTCAGTGTGGGTTGTCGTGTCTTTCTCTGTAAACATGTGTTTAAGTGCTGCAATGAAGTGTCATGATTTTTCTAAACGCAAAGGTTTTCACGTGTCTGAAGTTAACTGGTGAACGTGCCATCTACCTTCTTCTGTAGAGTTGTCTGCGAACAAATAAGGTTCAGTGCGCCGAAGTACGCAAGCATTTCTATGTGACTCACGTGCACTTATCCATACGCCATGTGTGGTGTCACCGCCAGACACCACACTTGCTAGGTGGTAGCCTTTAAATCGGCCGCGGTCCGCTAGTATACGACGGACCCGCGTGTCGCCACTGTCAGTAATTGCAGACCGAGCGCCGCCACACGGCAGGTCTAGAGAAAGATCCTAGCACTCAGCCCAGTTGTACAGCCGACTTTGCAAGGAACGGTTCACTGACAACTACGCTCTCATTTGCCGAGACGATAGTTAGCATAGCCTTCAACTACATTTGCTACGACCTAGCAAGGCGCCGTATTCAATTTATATTGAGATTCTATTAATGTATCATCAAGAGCGATGTTCTACAAATGTGGATTAAAGTTAAGTATTCCAGAAGCTACGTACTTTTCTTTATAGCATTCATTACGTATCCTGTTTCAGACCTCACGCCAGCCTGCGTGAGTTTAAGCGCGTGCCTTTCGGCTTCCTCTCATTGTGTCTAGGCTGTCTTGTCTAGACACAACACCATGTATGTTCTTGTCTAAAGATTTCTAGGTACATGCAATTTAAAGTATTTACTGAAATATTTATCTCAATATTTTGTGTTTTAATAATGGCAATTAGTACTCAGTTTATCGTCTTTCCTGTGCCAATGGTCTTTGATAATACCCGTATGCCCGAGTTTATTTGTTGTTTTAATGTGTGCCGGTGAGAATACAGCCGTAGTTTTGTAACAGTTGTAAGTTTAAAGATTTGTTGTCTTACAACCAAATGTAATAAGTAACTTCTACATCTATCTGTTGTGATCGGGCACTGTGAATTCACTCTTCGGTGATTTGTAAAGAACAATTTGGGTTTCTATTATGAAATTAAGCTAAATTTGTTCAGTAAATCCACTACCATCTTCCACCCCCACCCTCTCCCAACTCCCACGCTCCAATACACCGTGGCCATATCAGTTGTACGTAAAGTACGACGCAAACTGATTTATCCGCTATTTAATGTAATGCCATGGGTTAGATACCCACATTAGTACCTGTAGAATTTTACTATAGGGTCCTAAACACGTACAAATTTATCGGCTGGCCGACCAAGAGATTGTACGTGCGTTAGCTTGTAGGCCAACCGATGGCGTGATCTCCTTTGTCTGGCTGGCGGTTTGGTATGAGCACCCAACATTGAACGCTCTACCACAGGGCTTCCCAACGTGTGGTCCGCGGACCCGTTAGGGGTCCGCCGGCTCTTTCTAGGGGGTCCGCGGCCACCTTTCACCAAATCGTGCAATTATTGAATAAAAATGTGAAAATCCAATTCATCGCTTTTTTTCATGCAAAAAACTTGTGTACTTTTACTTCAGGTCGTATTCCCAAGCAGCCTTTGCAGTTCCTAAGTGAGAACGCATACACATAGTTTAATGCCGGAGAATGCGGCTTCTCTGATCGACTGCTTAGCAACAATACGAGGGTCGGTTTTGCCCCGCCCACGGCGCTAGATGCGCTGAAACCTTTTACGCATGCGCGGAGCGAGTTTTGTCGACCAATCACAGCGCTCGCTGGCACGTATTCGGCCCCAGGCATCGTTAAATGTTAATCTTGCTTTGTCAGTGCACTACCTATTTCATAAGTCAATTTTTGACCAGTTTATTACTTCTAACATGGATCCGTGGCTGAAGTCGGAATCATTGAAGAAGGGTGCGGTTTCTCCATCGCCTTCACAACAACGGAAGTTTCGAGTTGAAGGCGGAGGGAGGACTACCAAAGGAAGAACAATCACAAGAAGCTCCAAAGACTATTGATACTTCAGGGGGGGGGGGTCATTGGGAACATGGCACTTGCATTAAGAAGGTTTCAGTTCCCATGGGTTTCGCTCTGAAATTTAAAGTTACTGTGCTCTTGACTGACTAGGGGGTCCGCCATGGATTTTCAACTGTAGAAGGGGTCCGCCAGCTGAAAAGGTTGGGAAGCCCCGCTCTACCACATCGTCCAACAGGTTGTGCCGTATGTAGCGCTTTCGTGCCAACTGCCTGACAAAAGTTTGTCTTCTGTTCAAATAGTTCAAATGGCTCTGAGCACTATGGGACTTAACATCTGTGGTCATCAGTCCCCTAGAACTTAGAACTACTTAAACCTAGCTAACCTAAGGACATCACACACATCCATGCACGAGGCAGGAGTCGAACCTGCGACCGTAGCGGTCACGCGGTTCCAGACTGAGGCGCCTAGAACCGCACGGTCACACCGACCGGCTTCGTATTCTGTCCCTGTGCGCGTTCCTGAATATGTAATACGACACAGTGCGAGATAAACGATACAGTGATGAGAGAGTTCCTGCAAAAGTTTAAAATGCTATTGACGTCTATGGGACACGTCGAGCGAGGAGTATAGATATAGAGATGCAAGAAACGAAGCACGTCTATCGGTTTTTAACGAATCGATAAAGGTCTTAAGTGGTACAGAGAGACAGTAAAAGATACATATATTATGAATAAAAGGCCGGCGACTTGTATTCTGTCTTTTTACATCCGATACGTATCGGAAATGAAATACGAACACGGAAATAGAAAGATTAAATTTATCGAAATTGAAATCTATAAACCATAATACAGATAGTTTAGATTTCAGATTCTATTTCCCATGCTAACCAGAAATATAATCTAAAAAACGAAATATGGACGTTCTATGGACATTCTTTTAATGAATATTCTTACTTATTTGTTGGAAGCGTTAAAAAATTCATTCCATTGCCATGCCTTCTGCTATGAAGACAACCTCTCCTTCTTTTCTACAGTTTCAACAGTTACAAAATGCTTTTTTTTTTCCTTATGTGCCTACTGCTATTTTTATTACATGATGTGCTCCTCCATAGTTTGTAACCCTCCTACTTCTAATTTGAAATTAGATTCCTAAACTTACAGAGGACATTTTTTATGCTACATACATAAATAAAGTCGTAATGTTTACATGAACATCATTTGTTTTTCTTAACAGTGATGTATTTCGTTAAGGACCTGTAAATAACTTTAATCGTTTCAGAAATAATTTTACACAACAAATGTGGAGCTGCAGCTGTATTAAATTAGGGCGGCTTGATTCCTGTTGGTAACTGGAAACCTTAACACACCTAAGTATCTATCCTCACAGCTTCTCGCATCACAGCACCTGTATAATTTTTCATCGGACCTGCCTTGACAAGCTTTAACAGCCCACAAAAGCATTTCTTGTCTTTCCTTAAATGATTTCGAAAATTTTAGGATCGCAGCTCCTTCACTAATGATACATGAGGGAATAACTTCCCCACAGCCTTCTCCTGCCCTACCAGGCCTTATCAGTTCTTAAACAGTCAACGAAAATGCAAATTTTTGAGTCTTTTTATACCAAGTGGCAACTCGAGCAACGTAGCCGCAGCGAACCTAAGATAAACAACAAGCGGCCAGTGACAGGACGTGCAGTTAATCTGGTTGCCACCAAGTTCGTCCGTTGGTCGGACTGTCGAGAAATCGGTGCAGCTTCACATACTGAAAATTTAAACACTAAATCTTTATTTGTTGCGGCGTTACAGAGAAATTAATATATGCTGGTGCGCTGCTGACATTGAATAAACATTTCATTCATTAGTTCCTGACTGTTACTTTTCCGACTGTCGGTTTGACTTTGACATGTTGTCCTACATTTCTGTGTCGCCGAACGAAACCGTACATTGCTCATACATACTAGACAGTGTTTTCCAAAAAAATTTATGTTGCTTGAATTGTGCTCTGCTACTGAGTGTGCAAACTATTTTCTGCGACTGTTTTACGGCGATTTCTGAGGTGATGCCTTTCAGTTTAACAAGGAGAAAGCTCAAATCATCTTGAAAAAACGCAAGAGGTATACTTCCGCGAAAACACAAAGTAACATGCGTCGAACGCTACTAATTGTAAGCACGCACCAAGTTGCACAACGAAAAAAGTGAGAACCAATTTCAGCCCTACGTAATCTACGACAAATAGTGCAGATGTGTTTTTAAAATAGATTTAATTTTAAGGAACTGAAAAGGTTTGTGGATGGATTCACTAACAATGTTAATGAATCTTCAAAAATTTGGAAGATATGACCAAAAACTGCCATCTAGAAAAAAGAATAAGGTAGTTAAGGACTTGTGAAGCTGTGGTTACTTTTAATGACGGAATAGAGTGTAGCTTAAAAGTTACAGGGAGGCTTAACATACTTGGGGGATAAATATGATAAAATATATGAACAATGAAGACATGAGAAAATAAACTCCTTCGAAAAAAAAATTGGGAACAGAATAATCCACCAAAGGAGGCAGCAGGAGAGACGCTGAAATTACGAAATGAAGCCGTTTTAGTTCACAGATGTCAAACTAAGCCACTGTAAATCATTTTTCAGATATCGAAGCGGATTTTTTCATCTCATATGTTTAAAAAATTGTTTTCCTTTGAAAGTTTCTGCCTAATGCATGCAACATCACACAACTTTAAGAGGATACTTTACTTATGGTGATCTACAACATAACTAGAATTTATGCTGCTGATTGAAGACTTTTAAGCTGGGTGTTTGTAATTGTTATAAAATTAGTATAAAGTTCTTAAGGAACTTACTTCATTTAAAACAATTTGGACAAGGAATGGCTTGATGATACTAGGGTATACTCTACTTTTGTATTAATGTTATTAAATACCGGGTAACCAAATGTTATTAAATGCAGGATAACCAAATGCAATATTTATTACTTTTTTTAAACCTTGAAGATCAATATTGTTGTAAAGTTAAATTTTAATTTTTAATGGAGACATTTGAATTCTAGATATTTATCCCAATCTCATCTTTCTCGTTGCCCGTATGTATACTTCTTCACACAATAAATTACGTCTTATTGTTTGCTGTATTATTTGGGGCACAACTTTATCCGCCACCCTCAGAGTGATTCATGATTTTGTTTAAAATAAGAGTCTGTGGGTGGCCGTACTGGCCTGTGAAGGCAGAAATAAAACGATGTGGGTCAATTTGGGAAATTTTAATCCTATTGCGCGGGCATCATAAAAGTAGATTTGAATAATATCAGCCGGGAAACATTTTAAAGAACATCGAAGAGAAAAGCTCTGAAGTGTTCCGTTGAATAGAGACGATTTGGAGACTGTGGGAAGGCGATTCAGTGTCATGTGTCGTTCAACTAATGGCGAACTCGTCCGTTTGTAAAAGAGACTAACATTGGTAATTTAGATTCCGGATCTGGACTGTGTGGGAGAAAGGACGTCCAGTTAATAGAAGGACCAGGTGGGAAGGGTGGACTGTGATATATATGTGTTAATCGGTGTTCAACTGTAAATTGTGACATTCGTAACTGATATAGAATAGCGCAAGACGCAAACAATTAAATATTATGAGTGCGATAACAGCGGACTCACATTGCAAATAATATTACCATGGCCATTCGCAATTTTTGGTTGCGACGAATTACTAAACAAACATGCTCGTCCCTTAAAAATTAACAGGGCACAAGCATGTACATTTTCGTTACAGATAAATCGTATTTCGAGCTGAAAATTTGCATCTCGGTCCTGTTGCAGAAATCTGCGGCGTCACGCAAGAAAGAAACTAACATCCCTAGAGTGTGGAAGGTAAAAACCTGGATTTCGCATGCTATTAACCACAATACAGTAAGAACAAATATGGCCGACCGCCATCTTTCATGGTTGGGCAGAGATTACTGCAGCCATCAGAGAATTGACGCGCAACGCAGACGCAGGATGAAGCATATGCTATCAGTCAATCTATTCTTTTAGTCAGGTTGTGCCATGATTTTCTTTTCTCCAAATGGTTCAAATGGCTCTGAGAACTATGGGACTTCTGAGGTCATCAGTCCCCTAGAACTTAGAATTACTTAAACCTAACTAACCTAAGGACATCAGACACGTTCATGCCCGAGGCGGGATTCGAACCTGCGACCGTAGCGGTCGCGCGGTTCCAGACTGAAGCGCGTAGAACCGCTCGGCCACACCGGCCGGCCTCACCTAATCGATTCAGTACCTCCTCATTAATTGTTGGGTCTACCAATCCTATTTTTGAATGTTCTTCTGCAGCTTCAGGTCTTTTCTTCGCTGAACTGCATATCGCCCGAATTTCACTTACGCAGAAGGCCACATCCCAGACAGGTACCTAAAGGAAAGATTTTCTAAGACTTAAATTTATATTAGACGTTAACACTGTAACATTATGTGATTGTCTTATCATTTTAAATCATTCACTAATCGAGCAGTCGCTCGGCAACAGCTACAGTTAGCAAATAATGTTGCGAGAATGTAAAAGGTGAACGACCTGTGACGTAACTTGTTTATTGTCGAAGCGCCGTCAGAGATGCAGTGAGTTATTGACTTTGAAAACCGCGGCGCGAAAAACAGACAGAAGAAGAACACTTTTACACATTTTTTTTTTTTTTTTTGAGGTACGAGATATTCTCGATGAACAGTTACTCATTCTTCTCTTGTCTCTTGTGTCGGACGCGCATGTCTTGCCGCCGTATTATTATCGTTAAAAATAATATTGTTTTTGTGAAAAGTGAATGTGTAATACTAAAAGTGCCTAGCAGTAGATTTATTGTGCGACGTGTATGTGAAAACGTCGAAGGAATTGTTTTCATTAAGAGAAGTTCCAGTCAAAACGACATCCATGTTAAATCCTTCATTGCAGTGTAAGTTCGTCTATTAATTGCCATAAATTCAGAGTTAAATGGAAATGGTGTATGGACTACTCATTTACTATAGAATCTATGTCTCACTTCTTCATGAAATTATTTAATTTTCTATATGTTTCTGCCAAATAGAGAGTTCACAGTCACGAATTCTTTCGTCGAGTTCGGACGGAAGTTGCATGCGGCGAAATACTTTCTCCGCGCCATATTCTACTGGTAAATGCATGATAAACTACGGTCCCTTAGGAAATTCATGTTGAGCTATCCAAAATAATTATATTTTGAATAGGCATTTACTCTCCTATGTAATGCAACTTCCGACTGATCAGACGATCCAATAATAAATAGTCGCACACGGTCGGCGTTCGCAAATATGTTTCCACCGCTGATAATAGCTATATGTTACAGCACAAAAGTAACATATTGTTATAATTAGAGACTACGAACGGGGACATTTATAACTGTATGTTTATGTATACACATTACGTAAACATATCGTTATAACACATTTCTCCTGCTTAGAAACGTTTCGCGTTATCTACCTAGTTTGCATTTTACATCCTCTCTTATCCAAATAGCAAAACTCCCGTAAGAATTTTAGTGCCCCATTTTTTAATCTAATTCCTTCAGAATGATCTGATTCAATTAGAATACATTCCGTTTCCCTTGTTTTACTTTTCTTCATGTTCAGCTTAGAACATCCTTTCAAGACACCTTCAGTTATATACAATTGCTGTTCCACATCTTTTTTTGTCTCTGACAAATCTCAACGCTTTTATATCATTATCCGGAATTTTAATTAATTCTCCAATTTGTGTTTGCTTTTCTTGACAACTATACATGTTGTTCAGTGAACACACTGAATAACGTCGCGGATGGGCTACTGCACTGACTCACTCACTTTTGAATCACTGCTTCCCATTCTTCGAGTTCTTAATTTACATCTGCAGTCTACTACCTTCCTAAGCCAGTGCAAAGACCTAAAGAATAATTGGAGGAAAGACTGAAAATTCAGTTTAGCTCAAGCGTTCGATTTTTGGAATCAAATTCTGAGAGAAGCGAGTAGTGCCCAAGATGGCACGCGCTTTGTTATTGAAACTATGAGATTTTAGCGATCTGATAACTGAAGACATCTTCCTGTGGTCGCCTTCCCAGTTCTCAGCGAAATAACCAATATTTGGAACAGGATAAAAGGTTAGGTCAGTGTTTATTTGCACGCATTACACCCTACGTAAACGGAAGTTCGTTACCTCAGTAACAGGAGATTCATATTATCATTACCTCAGTAACAGGAGATTAATATTTACCATTAACAATCTTTTAACTAAACATTACTACAAATAAACCGATAAATTACACATTTCACTGAGACGCTCTTAAGCTTGTCGCCCTTTGTGCCCTCTACAGTCACAGTATCTGAGAGCATTTATTGTTATCAAGCTATGAATCAGGTAGCCATCCATTACGTTTTTAATAACTGTTAATAGATACGTACCTCTCACAGTTTCTCTCCGCTGTCAGAACATCGTAATTTTGTGAAGTAGGTAGTTCCACCTCAAGTCGATTTACAGTATATATATCACAACTGTAAATTATACTCTAGAACGAAATGATTATGCTAAAAGCAGTTTAACTATTTTTCAATCTTTTCGAAGAGGAAATGTATGTATTAGTTGCAGCTGGATAATTTGAAGCTGCCAGTTCGGTGGAGACTAAACACGTACCCTTAGTAAACAAATAACCGGGTAAGAAGCCATGTGCTGTGTGTTCCCATGTCAACCATTCGTAATAAAGCACTGGGCCTAGAAGCGAGAGTCACATCGTAAATTAGCGGTTAGCTGCTGTCATTATTAAAGTCTATTTGCTGGGCGTTAATTTCCGTACAGATATTATTCAGCTAACGTAAATAACTGTACGAATGTAGCTAACATGCTAGAATTAGTTTGACAACAGTTATTATTGGTCGTAAGATGAACGAGTCAGTATCCACTGCCCCAAGTTGTTTCCTGTGGCGTCTCACTTAGAAACGTCGCCCTTGTAACTGGTCGAACCGGACGAGGGTCGCAAATTACCTTGGCCAGAACGTAAAGTTACGTTTTCATCCACATGAAAATACTGTAGAGATCTTCAGATGCCTTCCTACTATCTAAAGCAGGGGAGTCGACATTTTTTACGTACCGTGCACTCTTGTATATCTGTTGGTAGCAAAATTATGTAAGTGCTCATCAGTTGTACAGTAATGGTAACTTATAAAGTAGTAAAGTAACTTTATGTCATAAGCAGCAAGTTAAAGCATAAAATAATAATTACTTATCAAATACTTTATGTCAAAATTTTATGAAAACACAATGAAAATATCTCTGAGCACCAACCGGCTACCGCCCACCATGAAATGTGGAACGCCCAGTAGTGGACCAACTACTGACTTGAAATATAAGTTTGTGCCGAAGAGAACTGGAGAAACTTAGGGCTTTTTCCCGATTTCATAAACAAAAAGTGCAGACTGTTCAGTAGTTATTGCAGCCTTGTGTAATCTATTGTGCTACCCATTGTTTGTTCATTGAAGACATGGACGGTTCTCTTCACACAGAATTAAACAACTTTCTTTTGTACTTTATCCATTGGTTCCTATATTAACACGTGCTTCTGTGTTTGACCCTCCATCCCGACACAAGGCAGGTCGAACTTAGGTCATCGTCACGATTTTGCTGCCAACGGCACGGCAGACTATGGCGTCGACTACCTGATTAAGATTGTGAACCAGTACTCTGAGTTACACCTCCAAAACTTCGCAGTGACTGTTGCAATGACAAGTAACGCTTTCGATGGTAATCTATTTTTCGAATGTGTATGTTGAGATAAACACGGTACGATGGATATCCAAGAGGAGTGCACTCTGAGCTGGCTACTGCTTACACCTTCTCTGTGTGTGTTTTAAAACACAAACTCAACAGTATGTGCTACAGGTGCTCACCTCAGCCATCATCACAAGCCAGGCCAGCTGATCAGAAATAGAATTAGAGATAAATTCTCCAAATAAACATGCTGAGCAATTTTCAGAAAGGTATTGTATTGTTAGACGCCACCACAAACTACTAAACAATTTTATTTTTATGATAATGGAATTAGTTTCCACCATGCGGTCGTCATCCGACAAGATCTGGAGTATGACACGACATCGGGTAGTTGGGACACAAATGAATTAAAGAGACCTGCTGTGTTTTAGGGACGGTAACCTCCTGTATCCACTGTGAACGGAATACTTCCACGTAAGACGCCACTGGGATGTAGTAGACATTGTACCGTCACTGAATTTATACGACTATTTGGCTGCAATAAACTTAATTACCGCACTACTAGTAGTGCCGATCATGGTTTCTCCGCTGCGCTTCGGTGCAAACTGCAGAGTTTCGCGTAATCCGAGCAACTCTAAGACTTTTTTTTATGTTTTAGCCTTTCAGGCAATAGAAGCTGATTGGAGGTGGTTTCAGTCCACGGACATTTTCATTGGCTTTCCCTTGCTGTTACTTTCAACTCTATTAGGTAGACAAACATCTATGAGGTAAAGGGTAATACTCTGATTAGATAAGGAAGCGATGAAAGGCCTTGAAGGAGTACTATGTTACAACTGGAGACATTCACTTTTATAAAAGGAAATCCATGCCCTTCTCCAATGAGTGCACACAATGGAAGTCATCCCCTAGGTGAAACCCTATTTGCCACATCCACTGCAGAAAATTTATCGAAGTGCTTGCCACTTGTCTTGCTGATAAGAAAAAAATGACCTTCCAATGAAGACAGCTTGACGCACCGCGCTTTATGTACGTTAAACAAATCTGAATAAAAATACTGAATGAACGATTTAATATCAAGAAAATGAGTTGGTGCAGTTTAGTAAATGGTATGCTACTCACAGTGTAAGCAGAAGTATCGGAACAGCCTCTACAGTGTGTTACAAAAAGATACGGCCAAACTTTCAGGAAACATTCCTCACACACAAAGAAAGAAAATATTTTATGTGGACATGTGCCTGGAAACGCTTACTTTCCAAGTTAGAGCACAATTAATTACTTCTCTTCAAATCACATTAATCATGGAATGGAAACACACAGCAACAGAACGTACCAGCTTGACTTCAAACACTTTGTTACAGGAAATGTTCAAAATATTCTCCGTTAGCGAGGATGCATGCATCCACCCTGCGTCGCATGGAATCCCTGATGCGCTGATGCAGCCCTGGAGAATGGCGTATTGTATCACAGACGTCCACAATACGATCACGAAGAGTCCCTACATTTGGTACCGGGGTTGCGCAGACAAGAGCTTTCAAATGCCCCCATAAGTGAAAGTCAAGAGGGTTGAGGTCAGGAGAGCGTGGAGGCCATGGAATTGGTCTGCCTCTACCAATCCATCGGTCACCGAATGTGTTGTTGAGAAGCGTACGAACACTTCGACTGAAATGTGCAGGAGCTCCATCGTGCATGAACCACATGTTGTGTCGTACTTGTAAAGGCACATGTTCTAGCAGCACAGGTAGAGTATCCCGTATGAAATCATGATAACGTGCTCCATTGAGCGTAGGTGGAAGAAACTAAAATGAGCTCTAACATGGAAATTAAGCGTGTCCGGACACATGTCCACATAACATCTTTTCTTTATTTGTGTGTGAGGAATGTTTCCTGATAGTTTGGCCGTACCTTTTCGTAACACCCCTGTATAAACAGCGAATGAAACGAATTGTCTGGATCTGTCTGGTGTAGCAGTACGAGACACTTGCCCCCTCCAGGTTTCTCTTGTTTCATTCCTGTCGTTGAGTTGTAGCTACACTGGTGGTTATGTGATAAAAAGTTTGCTTTCGAGTGGAAGTCGATTACATCTACATCTACATCCACATACATACTCCGCAATCCACCATACGGTGCGTGGTGGAGGGTACCTCGTGCCACAACTAGCATCTTCTCTCCCTGTTCCACTCCAAAACAGAACGAGGGAAAAATGACTGCCTATATACCTCTGTACGAGCCCTAATCTCTCTTATCTTATCTTTGTGGTCTTTTCGCGAAATATAAGTTGACGGCAGTAAAATTGTCTGCAGTCATAATCAAATGGCCGGCCGAAGTGGCCGTGCGGTTAAAGGCGCTGCAGTCTGGAACCGCAAGACCGCTACGGTCGCAGGTTCGAATCCTGCCTCGGGCATGGATGTTTGTGATGTCCTTAGGTTAGTTAGGTTTAACTAGTTCTAAGTTCTAGGGGACTAATGACCTCAGCAGTTGAGTCCCATAGTGCTCAGAGCCATTTGAACCATTTTTGAACCATAATCAAATGCTGGTTCTCTAAATTTCCTCACAAGGGAACCTCCCCATCGCACCCCCCTCAGATTTAGTTATAAGTTGGCACAGTGGATAGGCCTTGAAAAACTGAACACAGTTCTATCGAGAAAATAGGAAGAAGTTGTGTGGAACTATGAAAAAAATAAGCAAAATATACAAACTGAGTATCCATGTGCAAGATAGGCAACATCAAGGAGAACGTGAGCTTAGAAGCTCCGTGGTCCCGTGGTCTGCGTGAGCACCTGCGAAATGAGAGGTCCTTGGTTCAAGTCTTCCCTCGAGTGATAATTTTAATTTCTTTATTTTCGCAAAGTTATGATCTGTCCGTTCGTTCATTGACGTCTCTGTTCACTGTAGTAAGTTTAGTGTCTGTGTTTTGCGACCGCACCGCAAAACGGTGCGATTAGTAGACGAAAGGACGTGCCTCTCCAATGGGAACCGAAAACATTTGATCGCAAGGTCATAGGTCAACCGATTCCTCCACAGGAAAACACGTCTGATATATTCTATACGAAACTGGTGACAGATAATAATTGTCTGAAAATAAAAAATTAAATTCTTCGCTTAAGGGTGGACTTGAACCCAGCTGCTCACGCTAACCACGGGACCACGGCGTTCCTGATCTCGCGCTCTCCTTGATGTTGCCTATCTTCCACATGCACTACTCAGTTTGTTTATTTTGCTTATTTTTTTCATAGTTCCACACAACTTCTTTCTGTTTTCTCGATAGATCCGTGTTCAGTTTTTCAAGGCCTATCCACTGTGCCAACTTATAACTAAATCTGAGGGGGGTGCGATGGGAAGGTTCCCTTGTCAGTAGCGATTCACAAAAAGAACGCCTCCTTTTCTCCAGAGACTCCCACCCGAGTTCCTGAAGCATTTCCGTAACACTCGCGTGATGATGAAACCAGTAACAATTCTAGCAGCCAGCCTCTGAATTGCTTCTATGTCCTCCCTCAATCCTACCTGATACGGATCCCAAACGCTCGATTACTGTCAGTCATCTACCGTACACGGTGTCCAGCCTAGAGGTATAGAAAAACATTTTATATTGCAGTACCTATTAAGATTTGTAGCTTTATCGGATCAACATTGTACACAGGATGTCAAAAATGTTTGTGCATATTGGTACTGTTCGGTGTGGCACTGTTTGTACCTCGACGAATACGTAACGGTACTCCACTTCTCGCAACATGGTTATAAGCATGAGAAGCGTAATGGCCTCTACTGCGGCGTACATCCGTTGTCTCACGTTTACTAGATCTAGGATCAGGACGCTCGCTCCGTAATCAACGTTCCTGGGATAGCCCCATGCACTGAAATCCGCCGAAATCAGACCGCGAGACAGGGGCCAGGCAATGCCCCCCCCCGTCCTCCTTCCGAATAAACGCTCAGGATACGTCTCACGGACAAATCGCCATGACAGTTGGGGGAAACGCCACCCTGCAGGAAAATGATGGAACGCATTTGCGAATCTGCGTAGTTCACCAAACATGTCGAGATAGCGTCGCCTATCACTGGGACGCATGCACCATGCGGCTCAGCGCTGTTCATGGAAGGGTGAGGATCACATCTTGGAGAATGTCTCTGTCGATTGCGTATTTACCCAACAACATAAAACGTCAAGTTCTTTTGTTATAAGCATTTATTTATGTACTCCTCTAGCCAGGATACCATGTATACGTCGGTATACGTGAAGCTCGTCGTGGGTGAACGTGTCTTGGGTACTGAAACATTGTGTAAATTCCGAATATGGTCCGAGTCCGGGTTCTAACGATCTTGGCTTCGAAAACGTACGTTACTGTTGTGGAGCCACTCCTCGGAAAATAGTCTATTATATAGAAATGTGCAGCGCTAACTCTGTAACTCGATTTTCGGTGTAAGGCCATAATTAAACTTGTGGATTTAGATTGTACGTGGCGAGTTTGATCTGTGTGCCGGGTCGAACCTGGGAATCAGGTATCTATTTACTTCCCGTGGTGTTCAACCAATTAAGCTACCAGAGCACGCTTCAGCGACCATTAGAGCTACAGTTAGCTGCCTGCTCTTTTATATTCCATGGAGCGCTGCATTGGAAAGGCAAGTAGTCAGGTTCGTTTTCCAGTCCGCCGCTCAGTTACAACTGGTGACGTACAGTCACATTTGTTACTGACAAGCCAAAGCGTGCTTGTCGAATCACGAAGGCCTGTTATGAATGTGGGATCGGTAGAACTGGTACCAAAAAAGTAAAATAAAATCAGCTCCGAAAAACTCAAGGATTGCCGTCAGGAGAAGATCTGATCACGAGCGACATGCTTAAAACTGAAGAAACTTTCCTAATTTTATTAAATAAATGTCTCGAGTGATCGAAAATCCCAGAGTCATGGAAAAATGCAAAAGTTATTTTCTTCAAAATAGATGGCAACACAGACATCTAGAGTTACAAGTCTATTAGTCTTTTTTCTCTCTTTCACAAGCTGCTAACAAATATCACTACGGACCACCTGGTTTAGGAATCTGACCTCTATCAGCCACACGAAGAGGCAGGATTCAGTAGGTACCCTGATAGAGGAATAGTCTTTATAAAGTGTCAGAAGGCATTCGACATAATCGGAATCAGTGATGAATAGAGCAGTTACTGGTTGCTAATATATCAACTTAATCCCCTGCATGTACGTACTTCACACTCTAAACATGAAAATAAAGGAAGACTGGATCGCTGGAAAGGTTCCCTTAATGAGAGACGACAGACCAACAGACGCAATCTCACCTAAGTAATCCACTTTGCCTCTGGAGAATGCGTTTATGTGCTTAGCCTACGGACAGAAATATATCAGTATAGATGGAAAACGTTGCAACCATCTTCGATTCGCAGATGAAATAATTCAGCAGCGACGGAAACGGACGGTCAACAATGACCCGAGAACTCACAAATACTCCCCAAGCTGTAGGCCTCAAAATCCACCTTCAAAAGACCAAAGTAATGATCCATGTCAACGCTATAGACTTCATCGAAAACCATGCATTGAAAATGGTAAACGAATGCATTTCGATAGGACATTAAATCGACGTTGGAAAGGATTGCCGGGGATCAGTGCCACCCGGCGTTCGTGAAACATTAGGGAAACTTGGTTAGATTCTCAGCAGATGCACTATCCCTGTATATTTAAAGAGGAAAGTTCACGATACATCCATCATGCAGACTTGAAACAATGACACTTAGAACAAGCAGCGCAAATCGTCTCCGAGTCTTCTAAAGGGCAATAGAGAGAGGGACAGTTGGAGTGATTCTGAGGGACTGGTTCAGGAAAGAAGAGATAAAGTGGAGAACGGTGTTTGTGCCGTTGTCGAACAGATAGCGCGACTGAAGTTGCGTTTGGAAGGACACGTGATCTGCGACAACTTCAAATGGACCACAACATTGGAGCACTGGCATCTGAGGCAAAGACAATTGTCAGATATCCTCTGGAGAGAATTATCGACATGGAAATCTGTGGAAGAGCCCTATGTCCATGAGTGGACGTCTAGAGGCTAAAGAAGAAGAAGACATATAATGAACGCTGCGCTCTCTTTCCAAAAATTTAAAGAATTTCTGTCACAAAGTGAATGTCTGTGAATGTTTCTGCACCAATATTGCAACAAGAACGCAATCTTTTCCTGTGGATTTAATCCTCATCTCACTGCAGACATTTAGCAGTACAGTGACCATCGGTCAGCAGACACTCTCGACATCTTTACGGTACCAGTGGTGCATTACACGGTACGCAGAGAGCTACAAAAATAAACGGGAGGAGGGTTTGCAGAAAGAGCTGTTTGAAACAAAAATGTTCACGTGAACATGTGCTTAATTGCATTTAGTTCCAGAACTACATGCTTCTGAATGTTAAGCAACAAAAATTGTTTGGTCCTAATTCATTTGTGTTTCAATGGCTGAATTTAACTTGAGTATATTATGCAGTAGTCCAACATGACGCTCTCGTGGGTTAGCAATATCTTCCGCCGATCTCTTTAATAGCTTTACTGTTTACTTTCACATGTAAGATTTACCAGGTTACAAATTTACAACCGTTCATAATATTTTTGGTAGTCAACAACAAACTGGCAACAACTCACAATCAGTTATAAATAGATCATTATAAATTTTCAGAAATTCCACCATCATTACATTTCTTTACACGTTGCTTTTATTAGGTCATCTCTGTGTCTCATTATGTTGACATCGTAATTCCCTGTTCCTCGTTATGGCCACATAAAGTGATTATTCACGCAAACCAATATACCAAGCTTCCATGATGATACTTTCTCAAATACCGACCACTCAGTCGTTTACTCGATTGTTTAGACTTACATAGCACTTGTTGAAACGAACCTTTCTGATAGATTTCTGTTGTATCCTAGGGCAGTTTGTTCACTATGGACGCTTGCTTTTAAGATATAGTAGGTATCCAGACAAAACACCTAATACTCACTTCTCAGCCACTTTATTTATTTTGTTTGAATTCAACACATTGCAATGCACTTCGAATTAGTTTTGGTTCATAAAAAACCTTTTATACCTGTGACATCAAAAGTTACTAAACTAATCCAACACAAGCGATGTGATAATTTATAATCTTCACGGAAATGTAAATGTTGTAGCTACTTGTGGGGAAATATGGTTTGGTGGGAAGGGTGGGAAAAGAGAGAGGGCAGAAAGGGAGAGCTGTAGAGGTTCCATGTGTTTAAGATCCTCCAAAAGACTCACCAATTTCTATAAGTACTGAAGCTGCTTCACTAACGGCAAAGTAGCTACATTGCCACTGGCCGTTAATTCTTTTTCGTCGTAAGTGCTATTAAGGTTCCTTGTAGAGTAATTATGCCAACTTAACTTTGGCCGATGTTACCGCTAAACTGATCTTCGCGGTCGAGGTATCATGTCTATCAACGAAATGCATATATAAAATTGTATTATTTTAAATGGCTTCGCTGTGGTAGATGTTTATCGTTGGGGCTTGAGACGTTTACGCAGTTTATAAGATTTTTTTTTATTTATGTATGATTTTAACTTTGCCATCGAAGACACTTATCATTGTGCCCTAACACCTTTGCCCAGTTACTAACAATAATTTTTTGATAGGTGTTGACCAATAAACCTATGTTAATCACCTATATTGCTACTGCTTAAAACTTATATTATTTTGGCTTCGCCTTGAAAGATACGTCATTTAGGCAGTTGCTAGGTATAGTCAGTTGATGCTCTTGAATTTCCTGTTGACGAGACCAATGTAGGGCAACTTCCATTGTTTTTTATTGTCTTCTTACTTTTATGCATCGCAAGGATTGTATTTAATTAAGTTTTTTCTCATTGTAAAAGGTTTAATAATTTTCTTAATAATTACTGTTCTGTTACACTTTATCTTTGCAGTCCCCTATCAGCTCTCTACCGCTTCAATTCTCTATCTTTTTGTTATGTCACCTGATTTCCTTTCCATTTAAAATTACGAGTTGCATCCAAGTTAGTGGCATCTGGAATGTCCACTATTTTGGTAATATAGCCTCACAGGTTTTCCCACTTTCCCAATTTTAAATTTCTGTCCTTTCACCTTTTTTAGAAGGGTAGTTCCACAACTATAGTCCATCCTTCATTATGGGTGAATATTTCCATTTCTCCATGACATCCATATTTTTATTCTTTAGTTTTTCTGTAGAGTTTCCTGGATGTCATGAACTTTCAAAGAGCGGCGTGTGTCTTTAATATGTGCTGCTATAGCTGATTTGTTATATTTCTTCACCTTGCAGCAGTTGGTATGCTTCTTAAACCTTTAATGTTTATTTTTGACATTCTGTATTAGGTACGCTTACTGCGTTCTTCCTGTGCGCTACTTAACCACTGACGACCTGACCCTAAGCAGAAAGTGCTACGTTGCTATTTGACATATGAAATACTTTGAAATCTGCCCACCTGCTCCTTGGCACATGGTCTTTTCGATTCAAGTGTGTGCATATGTCAGTAAGGACTGACTGTATACAAGTCAGCCAAATAGTTAAAAACCATTGCGAAATACAGACGACATGTATTTGGTCAGTGCTATGAGCAAGTGTGCCGATTTTCAAGCATTCTCTTGCAGTTCACCACCAGAAACCGCCTCAATAAAATAGCAAAGGTCTCAATGAGGGCCCATTGTCACAAAGGTTTGTTCATCAATGAAAGTGGGCTATATTTTTGCATCATCAGTGGTCATTTGACAAGGCTATGTCTACCAGAATACTCACACTCACTGAACTGTATCACTTTGACCAACAAAGGGCATCATGATGTGGCGATTCTTACTGTGCAACGGGCTCATCTCTCTGCTGCTTGTTAAAAACTCAGAACAGGGTACCATACATCCTGATGTGTTGGCATTCATAAGTGCCATGTAAATGTTTTTAACATTCGCTTGTGACCATGATAACCAGACCTACAGTTCATGGTGTGTGTTTGGCAATGGGTAGGTTGGCATGTGGTACAGTCTTAATTAACAACAACATTCTTTGACCTTTAACAGCAACAGGTTGGAAGTAAAGCAGAACACCGACAAGCAAAATGGAATCCAAAACACGTATGACCATTGTGCTGGTGTAAACTGGCGCCAGCACACTATGCAGCATAGAGGTTGCGAGAAGATCGATAGAGGCCAATGACGGACTCACAGGAAACATGCCGCCAGCGCCCTCTCGGCAGCCAGTATTTAGATCGCCGCCGCAGACCAGAGGGCCAGTCTGTCGCACTGGATGAGTTCCAGACTGTCATCCGTCGCAGCCCAGTCGGAGTTACAGTCACAGCCGTTAGCTCAGAGACACACAGCGATCAGAATACTGTACATAGGGGACTTGCACTTCAACAGAAGTGAGGCTAACGTGGACTATTACAGAGAGCTTGTACCACAACGACTATCGTAAGTAGATTTCTTATTCTTAGGAGTAAAGAACCCATTTAATACACTCCTGGAAATGGAAAAAAGAACACATTGACACCGGTGTGTCAGACCCACCATACTTGCTCCGGACACTGCGAGAGGGCTGTACAAGCAATGATCACACGCACGGCACAGCGGACACACCAGGAACCGCGGTGTTGGCCGTCGAATGGCGCTAGCTGCGCAGCATTTGTGCACCGCCGCCGTCAGTGTCAGCCAGTTTGCCGTGGCATACGGAGCTCCATCGCAGTCTTTAACACTGGTAGCATGCCGCGACAGCGTGGACGTGAACCGTATGTGCAGTTGACGGACTTTGAGCGAGGGCGTATAGTGGGCATGCGGGAGGCCGGGTGGACGTACCGCCGAATTGCTCAACACGTGGGGCGTGAGGTCTCCACAGTACATCGATGTTGTCGCCAGTGGTCGGCGGAAGGTGCACGTGCCCGTCGACCTGGGACCGGACCGCAGCGACGCACGGATGCACGCCAAGACCGTAGGATCCTACGCAGTGCCGTAGGGGACCGCACCGCCACTTCCCAGCAAATTAGGGACACTGTTGCTCCTGGGGTATCGGCGAGGACCATTCGCAACCGTCTCCATGAAGCTGGGCTACGGTCCCGCACACCGTTAGGCCGTGTTCCGCTCACGCCCCAACATCGTGCAGCCCGCCTCCAGTGGTGTCGCGACAGGCGTGAATGGAGGGACGAATGGAGACGTGTTGTCTTCAGCGATGAGAGTCGCTTCTGCCTTGGTGCCAATGATGGTCGTATGCGTGTTTGGCGCCGTGCAGGTGAGCGCCACAATCAGGACTGCATACGACCGAGGCACATAGGGCCAACACCCTGCATCATGGTGTGGGGAGCGATCTCCTACACTGGCCGTACACCACTGGTGATCATCGAGGGGACACTGAATCGTGCACAGTACATCCAAACCGTCATCGAACCCATCGTTCTACCATTCCTAGACCGGCAAGGGAACTTGCTGTTCCAACAGGACAATGCACGTCCGCATGTATCCCGTGCCACCCAACGTGGTCTAGAAGGTGTAAGTCAACTACCCTGGCCAGCAAGATCTCCGGATCTGTTCCCCATTGAGCTTGTTTGGGACTGGATGAAGCGTCGTCTCACGCGGTCTGCACGTCCAGCACGAACGCTGGTCCAACTGAGGCGCCAGGTGGAAATGGCATGGCAAGCCGTTCCACAGGACTACATCCAGCATCTCTACGATCGTCTCCATGGGAGAATAGCAGCCTGCATTGCTGCGAAAGGTGGATATACACTGTACTAGTGCCGACATTGTGCATGCTCTGTTGCCTGTGTCTATGTGCCTGTGGTTCTGTCAGTGTGGTCATGTGATGTATCTGACCCCAGGAATGTGTAAATAAAGTTTCCCCTTCCTGGGACAATGAATTCACGGTGTTCTTATTTCAATTTCCAGGAGTGTATATGCGTGCAGTTTGTGTTATAGAAAGAGGATACCAGCCACCAAACAACATCCTCTCTTTGCTTCCCATGGACAGCGAGATGACACAAAAACTATCTCCATTTACGGCTTCGTAAATGCAGCACAGCAGTAGCAATAAATGCTAAAATCTGAAATAGTTGTCAGAGATAAAGTGACCATAGATGTATACTTCGATGATAATGATCATATGCAGTGTGGAACCTGTATGAAATGCCAATAAAACTTGCTTCATTGCGCTGATTTTTATTTTTCCGCTGGTGAAATTTAAATCTTCCCTTAAGATGATATAACACTACGTATTCTTGATCTAGGGGACGACAAGTGCTGATGGAAGCACTGTAATTTGCTTGTTGTCTGCGGGATCGTTTGCTTCAGATGGACGCCTCCTCTGCTGTCACGTTGCCGACAGATTCTCCTGTCCCCCATTCCGTAATGTAACTTACACTGCTGATTATTTCGATATGTAGTACAGCTACTGAAAACTGATAAAATACAAAAATACCACAACGTTTACCGTTCAGGAATTCGTTCAGAAATACCAAGAATATTTATTGTACGAATCATTTGGCTCGGAGTTTTTGTTTACTGAGTTCGTTACCTCCCATTTCGGAAGAAATTGTAGCAGTTACTCAATCAGGAAATGACTGAACAACATCGTACGAGAATTACACTGTTTCAGATACATTGTACAATCTGAAATAAATTTTACTCAATGTTTTATTTCCAAATTTATCTCATATTATATGAAGAGAAAAAAATATCCTGGAGGGATGTGTTCAGTCTTCATCTTATTAGTGAATGCGCAATATCTTTTCAGTGAAAGTGACATTCAGTTGAAACACAACCGTACTAAAACATATGTTCTGTAGATCTGTTCTATTAGACTTGTCATACAGTTTGTAACGCTGACGAGCTTGACCTTGGGGAACAATTCTCGACCCATTGTGAACACAGAAACTTCGTCTCAATTTCATAACCGTAGACGCCTCATCACCATTTATGATTCTCTTAAGCAACATCTCGTTCTCATTTGCGTGATCCAAAAGCTCTTCGTATACTGTGAGGCGGAGGTCTTTCTGGTCTTGACTCATGAGCCGTGGAACAAACTTGACGACAACACGATGCATTCCAAGATGCTGCGTCAGGATTCCATGACTTGATCCATCTGAAATGTTACATTCTTCTACAATTTTTCGAACAGTCAGTCTTCGACTGGCATTCACAGTTTCGTTGACGTTCCTGACATAGGCGTCGTCGGTATACGTCGAAAGCGTCCTGAACGACGAAAATCTTTAACCTCCGTCAGGCCATTTTTAAACCCTGTAAAATATTCGTAACACCGACTACGGCTTAAGCACTCGTCACTGTAGGCTTCTTGCATTATTTCCTATGTCTCTGTAAAGTATTTCTTGGGTTTCACGCAAATTTAACGCCGACGCGTTGCTCCTCTAACTGTGCTATCCGGAAATTCAAAGACTCTACGACACAACGTACAAGTAAACAGAGCACTGAACAAATAACTAATAGACACACAACAATTATACTTCTGGCAGTTACGTGCTAAACAGAGGCGTGAGCACGGATGCCAACCGCATTTCGCTCTAACACACCATTGGCGCTAAACTACGAATATTCCGGATTTTTTTGAGCAGACTTAGAATTAATTCTGTAGGTCACACTGCTTCGTTTGTGGTTGTACGGTACAGGTTTTTCTAACTACCTGTTGGACGTGGTCCCGCTATAAGTACACGACAGACGTACGATTCTTCTTTGTCTCTGATCTAGGGGGACGATAAGTGCTGGGGGAAGCACTGTAATTTGCATGTTGTCCGCGCGGCCGTTTGCTTTAGATGGACGCCTGTACTGCTGTCATGTCGCCGATAGGTTCCTCGTGCTCCCTCATTCTGTACCGTAACTCCACGGTGCAGGTCTGTGTCAGCGCGGTATCTTAATAGAATCACCACTGCGGAGCTTTGTCATGTCAGCACACGGTGTAGATGCATACAGGTTGATGCTGCCTTTAAAATGTCGTTGTGCTAATCATCTGGCAGAAATATGATTCATGCTGCAATTGTCGTACGCGGTTTAAGCTTAAGTTGCAAGAGCGGTATTTGACTCTTTGTTTAGCATTGTGAACCGAGTTGGCTGACGTCTAGATAATATGAAAAGCAAAGACGTACCCGTAGAAATACGTGAGCGAGTCGTTAATCAACGACTCTGATCTACGACAAGATCTTGGGTAGTTTCACCGTTTAACATTCAGACATACACGACGTCCAAAAGAGAACAAACAACATTAATTTGATAAAAAAACTCTGTCAGTTCTCTAGCACAGTTAATATAAGGCAATATGCGTTATATGGTTCTTCATCATCCAGGACAGTATTTCATGATAACATTTCCACAAAGTTCACTCACCCAAGAACATGAAAAACATTTTCTTCCATAATGCAAAACATGAAATCTCAATGTAAGGGAAATTAAGAGGTGTGATTGTTCACATTCTACTCACATTTAAATGTAAGCCATTACACAGTTATAGTCCACCCTACAAGATTTTTTAAAATTGCATGTCAACCATGAAATGTGAGCGAGAAAAAAAAATTGAATAATCTGAGGATTTATGTAGCAAATCTACAGCATATGGCACACTTCACTTGTAATATTGATTCATTTTAATCACTGAGGCAGAGAATTCGCCATCACGCTACTGAAATTGGTCTGAGAGGCCATGCACAATTGAAAGGACGAGAAAATATCATCCCTCCATTAAACCATAGGAAAAGATCGTATTTATTGAAGTTTTTGTAAATGAGTGGCCCTAAGAGTGGCGTCATGAAGACCAGTGGGCGTATTGTAGTTTAGTTCAGGTTTCAGGACTTACGAATCGCATATGACGTGAGGTAACCATATCCTGCGACACCACAGATGTCACCTAACATTTTTAAATGCACATTTTGTCTGTAAATGAATATCTAAATTCGCCCCTCATTTTATTTGTAAATGAATATCTAAATTCACTGCTGAATTCAGTGCTCTTTTGATGCAGCTGTTTGATTATGAAAGCACAATAAAGAAAAAGAAGGAGTTCCGATGGGTATTGCACTATAATGATCAGGTGAAAGGCGCATGTTTTGTTGCAGCCAATTCCTGTGTGCTATTCACGTGATCGCAGCGGGAGACGCAAGTAGACGCACTTTGCCGTAAAGAAGCTAAAAGTCGTGAGTCGCACCGTAGCAGCGAAAGGGGAAACAGTGGATAGCGTGAGTGAGCGATCAAACTATTGACAAAACTAACATTTGGCATAAAATGTGGAGGTGTAAGATAATCGTGGGTGTTACAAGCAAAATAATGAAACAGGTACCGAAATGATGTCAACATTCAGCAAAACGCCTAACATGATCAATCAAGTTTGTGCAGCCCCTAACAGTTTTGTATATTAACAGTTGGTGCCGAAAAACCAAAGTGAACGATGATAATTTACAACCCAAAATGAATAACTGTTGGTTTCCTTTTTAATTTAGTTATCTTACCATAAAACCTCACATGAAAGCAGCGACACACTCAACTAGGGTTTAAATATGGTTCAATTGGCTCAGAGCACTATGAGACTTAATTTCGGAGGTCATCAGTCCCATAGAACTTAGAACTACTTAAACCATACCAACCAAAGGACATCACACACATCCATGCCCGAGGCAGAATTCGAACCTGCGACCGTAGCAGTCGCGTGGTTCCAGACTGTAGCGCCTAGAACCGCTCGGCCACACCGGCTGGCGTCGAGTTTACGATCCTACCTCCAAGGATAATTAGTTCCGTAGTAAGCAAGGTATTTCTTCTACCACAAAGTGGGAAACATGTCCACAACCCTATTCCACTAGAGCGACAACACAAAACACAGTTTACAGTTTGTGCTTTGTTTGCTGCTGCCATCAGCAGTTTAGTTAACACTGTGAAAACCATCTTCACATATTCTCTACGAGGAGTTAATTTCTCTACTTTCTACTCCTCGGCCAATCTTATAATAGCTAACCAACAACTAGAGCTGTTTGTTCGGAGCAAACTGTGTGGGTGGAAAGTCAAGACCGTATTTACATTTGAAATACTTAGGGCACGAATATGAATCTCTAATTTGCTGATTTCCGTTTGTATTGAAACACATATGCTGTTCTCATGTTAGTTCGCTATGCTTTAGAGGCGTCTTCTCACCTCAACGGTAAGATGTGTCTTCATCAGTCGCTTATCCTTACTCACTGAGGTGTCTTCAACAGGTGAAGAGGTTTTCCCTCAGTTTGTAAGTCACCTGTAAGACAAGGAGGCCTCTTCTCTGCTTGGATAAGCCATTAAAGGCACGATGGGAGAGGATGGAATGGGCTAATAATGGAGAACGGAGGAGTTGGAGAAAGGAATCATCGTGGAAATCACATGGGGACCAGAAATTTACGCGGAGTGACAAACAGGTTGACTGAGCGTCAACGGATGTCGTATGGTATTAACAAATGTTGTCTTCGTTTAGTCCGAAACTGATTTTTGTGTAAGTGTTTTAGAGCACATTTATATCACTAAATAACTATAAATCGTAATACAGCAGTAACTGAGTAACAGAAACACTTAGGAAAAAGGTAAGAGAAGAGAAGGTGAATGTAAGTATGATGACGGGAATATCAGCGAGTGCCAAGTACGTGAAAACATCCATAATCCATATAATACAGTAGACAATGGGTACAGAAAATAAAGGGAACACAGTCAAATAAGGATTGATCTCAGTGCTTATGAAGCTTTAGGTAACCAGAAAGACTGAAGGACAGATGAACTGATTGACATGGTTAATCGTAGACGAGAACTGAATAATGAAGTGCCAGAGAAAGATGGAAAGATTTAAGGAAGTAAGAAATTTGATTAACGCGAAATCAAAACAATAAAATCAGAAACTATTTCAAGAAAGAAATGAAATGAAATTGTGGCACCATCAGTCACGACTTGTTATATAAAATCCTTCTGCACCAACAGATCTAGGAGAATTATATTGTCAGAGCAGCTACTGATCGGTTTGTAAACAAATGGACATGGTGTATCTATTATGTTGAACAGACCTGGTGACAGACACCATATATCAATATAGAGGACGGTTCTTGGTATCTTCAGTGCGGATGCACCATATCTTCGAAACCCCTGCGGAACGTAGCAAGTGCTACCAGCAATGGAGCTAATGGATGTGGGCGCTACTTCCACATAACTGGTTGAGAATTCCGTTGGAAGAGAAGAGTGTCCATATGGCCGAGGCGGTTGAAGCAACTATTCTAGGGAAGCAGAGCATCCGGGTTCTATTCCCGATCCGGCACAAATTTTCTAGCTTCGCCATAGGTTTATTTCAATGCCTGTAGGCGGATGAGGTCCTTATTTCTCGTAGTATAGTCTGTAGACACCGTAAAAGATAACAGGGCGCTAGTTGTTGACGAGTCCGCCTCCATAGCTGAGTGGTCAGCACAGGTGATTGCCATGAAGCGGACCTGGGTTCGATTCTCGGTACTGGCGTAGATTTTTCCGTAGTGGAAGGACTGGAACGGCATGCGTTCAGCTTCGTGATGGAAGCTGAGGAGGTGCTTGAATGAGAAGTGGCGGCTCCAGGTCTGTTAACCTGATAATGGTGAGAGTTGGCGATACTCTCTTACGTTTTAAAGGTTGGCTACAGCGCGCATACACAAACTCTGGAATCTAAGATATTGTTGTCGCGCTTCGCAGCGCACGGATAAACTAGTGGTAGTTTTGAAGCCAGTGTAGGGGCCCGCCTGCTGTTTGGTGCGCACGTGTGTTGGGCGAGGGGTCGTCGCCGAGCTGCCGTACTGGTGTGTCCGCCAGCAGCGACACAGGATTTGCTAGTGAGTAGATATTTTTTATAATTTGCAACGCGCTTATTAATTTAAAGAAAAGGGTTTGTGTATGTGCGCAGCAGCAGACGGTAATTTTGATAATGATAGGAGTTGAATCCTTAACGGAAACCATTGTTAGGCGAATTGATTAAGTATTGATTTTTGTCATTGATTTCTTTTGTAATTGTCAGGGAATTGTTTCACTATGCATTTAACTGAGAAGTATTTCAGTCTGTCTCAAGAGTTTGATTAATTTGTAATATTGCTTTAATGCCACTGGAGGCAGATTTACATACGAAGCGATTGTTCAAAGAGCTTCTAGCGTTTTGTTAATTGAATGAGAAAGAATCGCTTTCAGAATATAGCTTTTTTTTTAAAAAAAAAAAGGGAATTAGATTTTACCAAACCCTTTCTCTTGAATTATATGTAGTTGTAGTAAGCAGCAGCAGCCGCAGCAACAGCAGGAGCCGCCATACAGAACATGCATTGCACTCAGCATGAATAATAGTTTTTTTTATGTTATTGTTAAATAATGGAATGCAACAGATCAAGCAGTGGCAGCATAAAGACCAAGTAAGTTATTTGTTGCGCCAGGACCAATTAAAAAAAATTAAGTTTAGGCGATCTCTGTAATAGTAAAGTTAACAAGAGTACAAGCACGAGATTTTCAGTAGAAAACCCGATATAAGAAGATATAGAACTCGCGACTTTCAATGGCCGGGAGTGAGGTGTTCTGAATTCAATCCCGTCCACGCTGCATTTCGATTACACCGTAGGACGATGATGACAAAGCTGTAGGACTGGCCTGTGTGTGGCCTTAACGGCGGCACTACAGTTATAAACTGTTTGAACCTGTGTGTACAATGTGTGAACATGTACACTTCAGAAGTGCATAATCGTATCCCAATGAAAAATATCATCATTACAGAAGAGTAGGCAACATTTAATGTTTGTGTCATACATCTTAAAGCTTAATAAAAGTAATCTTTAAAACTGATGGAATGAAAACAAAAAAAAGTAACTAAAAATCATTACGGCATCAGAGAGAAAAGGGGAGAAGTACTCAGGATGCAATGTTGGATCGTAGAAAAACGGCAGAAAAACGATGGAGAAAATAAGAGAGTAGCACTTATATCGGAACCTGACAAGCTTTGTTTACATATTTGATGTCACTTGCACAGGTCAGTGCCTTGCCCATGATGTTACAATCCACACATCCTTTTTAGACGTCATCAACATGACATAGCAAGCCCTGTCCCCTTTTTGTACCATGTAATAATCATGATGTCGCAAGCCATGCCCCTTTTTGTACCATATAATAATCACGATGTCGCAAGCTATGTCCCTTTTCTATGACGTCACGTAGGAGGGAAACAAAATAACTGTCACGGAACAGTTGTCCGAATGTTCAAATAACTATTCGAATGATAAGTGTTCTTTTTTCCATGTGAAAAATGTATGGGAACGATTTCTACTATTTATTAAAATAGGTGAGCTTCACCTATGGAGCATAAATTGTTATCATGATCAAAAAAAGTGACCAAACTACCTACTTTTCCACACATGTCTTGTTCAAAAGTATCCGTACGACCCGTATTATTTGTATGCAAATCTCCCTGCTCCCCAACCACACACACACACAAACACACATTGCATAACGTTCAACCTCTGTGTTATTTATCAAAAACGTTTCTGTCAAATACTGTACTGTCTCGTCGTATATTTCATTTAACATGCGTACATGTATCATCCAAAATTATATAACGGGTCTAACAGCAGTTCCTCATCTGCACTAGTTAACAAAAATACGTAAGCATTGAAAGGAGTATACTGGGGCGCACTTGTATGTGGCACCAGAATAAAATAAGAACGTTCATAAATTAACATAAAACTAGTATACTATACACGATCAATGTCTCCGATAGGCTCGATAATGCGGATCGTTGACTGTGAGCGAGCGCACAGCCAAAGATAGTGCCGGTGTTGGTGTAAGAGGGCGCTTGACGCATAGTTGTAGGTAGCTCTCTGTGAGGGAAAGACGATGGAGTAGGCAGTCCTTTGGGTGTGCTGTGTGAAGCAACCAAGAGTTAGATTAATGTAGATATGTCAATACTGCTGAACATGGAAGCAGATGTTTTCATTTAAATAAAGTAAAGATATTCAATAATTATGATTTCTGTTTTTGACAGCGCTTTAGTATAGATGAGTTGGCTGATTATTTGTAATTTTGAGTAACCCCAGAATGTACGTAACAGTTTTGATAAAAAGGCGTGTTAGATATTTCATTTTTGTAATGCTTTTAAGATTTGTTAACAGAGCTATGTGTAATTTGATGATTTACTTTTATGTTGGATTAATGAAGTTAGATAATACTTGCTGTTTAAATCTCATTGTTTGTGAATCAGTTGTGAGTAACTTCAATTGTCAGATGATTTTGAAAAGACAAACTTAAATTGCAATATAATTTTGGTAAACAAAACTGAGTGTTAGTAATTCACCATAATCAGTACCGCTCCCCGTCCAGGTCATATATTTTTCAAAGAAGTTGTATTTCGTTAAATGCTCTCGTTTATCAGCCAAATGAATTTCATATGCTGAGCCTGTAGATAGCATATTTATATTTTTGTGAAAGACCTGAATATATAGCTTTCCACCGTTGCTGCTCTAGAGGTAAGACAATTTAATTTATTTGTTATGTGCTTGGGGACCAAAGTTAATAGTTTTGAACAGGGCCGGAGGATTCGGTGCTTAAGGGGCTGAATGTATTTTGCAGTGACTGTATTTCTTTATTGGTACTGCAGGGAGCTGCATTGCCCAATCAATTCGTGTAGAGTCATGCTAACAATAACCTTTAGTAAGCACACCACATGTGCTTACAACACGCAACACGATAACTCTAGTTCAGTAGTCATCAGTAAATTACATCTCTTTCTCTCTGTTTTATACTTCAATAAAAACAATGTTTGTATGAAATGCTGTACTGCCTCATTAGTAAGTTGCATCTTTATCTATTATGATTATTTTCTATAATAGTGAAAAGCACATGCTGTTGAAAATAAAAGATAATCAGGTAGCTAACATTTTATTTTAGGCTTAAAAGATGCTATCTACAAAAATGAATTTTTCGCAATAGCTGCGGCATTTACCGATCGAAGCTCTCGTACCAAGACTCTCGAAAATATTTGTTGATTCTATTTATTTTCCTTTCTATAATCAACTACTAAATAATGCCAAGGTCAAAACGTTATGTGCAAACAGAAAAATGTAGACACACAAAATGCTCAATGAAAGGCTTCCACGTAGATAAGAAAGTTCGTACCATCTCTATGTAGTTAGTAATATTTATCAAAATGCATGAAGATATCGGCATTTCGATCTTAGGCTGTGTTACTGGTGGTATAATGATGAGACTATGATCACCCGATGTTTTAGAAGTTTTTGAGCAACACTTCATCACACAAAGCACCACTCTAGGGGGGAAGAAGATAATACATAATTCTCTATCCTACAATAACATAATCGGTGTTATTTAGTAACTAATATAGCTTTTTTATTACTTCCACTGTGGGTCTATTTAAGGTACCTGCACTGGTGCTACAAAAACGAACATTCAAGGAAGTCTACAACATTTACCTATCGGAACTATGGCGCCAGGCCGCTCTAAAATGGTTCCCGCAGGTGTTACTACTGTTCCTTTCCGAAGTCAGCTATTACATTATACCAATATCAAATCGGAATGTACCAAATGCGGAATGTAAACACACAGGATGGATAAATAAAATGATAAACAGGCTTCCACACATAGAGAGAAAGTTCGTTCCATGCCTAAATTAAGTGTAATATGTAAGGAAATCTTTGAGGAGATTTAATGTCTATCTTAGGCCTACCAGAGGCTATGCTACTGGTGGTACAAAGATCGAACTGTCGCCACCTGACATTTTTAAATGTGTTTCAATAATGCTTCATCTCAACAAGCACAGTTTGAGGAGGGAACAAGATAACACATCATGTCTGCACAGGAACAGTATAATCGACTCCAGAATGTGATTGTCACTCTGAAGCGGAGTCTGTGCTGTTTTGAAACTTCCTGGCAGAAAAACTGTGAACCGGACCGAGACTCGATCTCAAGACCTTTGCCTTTAGCAGGCAAGTGCTCTACCGACTTGTCCGTGAAAGGCAAAGGTCCCTAATTCGATTCCCGGTCCGGCACACAGTTTTAATCTGCCAGGAAGTTTCAGTATAATCGATATTATTGACTGGATAATACTGATTTTATTATTACGTATGATATGGATGGTACCTGTGCAAACATGATTATCCACTAACATCTCATTTTTCTAACAACCTAAACCAAAAATGACGTCTTATAATGAGATATTAAGTGCATTGTACAATCTACACTACGTATTTTCGTAATACGCTAGTAAAACTTCATAATTGATGAATCACAAAACGTAAACACACAACACGGCCAGAGACCATTCCACACAGAGAGGAATGCTTGAGATCTCGAAAGTACGAACTTTGCATCAAACTAACATTATTCATTAAATATTCAAATAATTTGAGTTTAAAAGACACATGGTACTATCGTACAATATTGTTCTGTAATAATAAAGAAATTATGTTTTAACTATCAAAAACGTAAAAAATTGTTCTGTAACAATAGAGAATATACTCAGCACTAGTGCTGATCTAACTTACAGCTTGATGATCACTTATCAATCAGTAAAGTTTGATATTTGTATTAAAATAAACCAGGTTATTCCTACATCTAAGCTGTCATTATTTGTCATAAGCTTGTCTTAGTTCAAATAAAAACAAAAAGAAAGGCAGTCAAACATTTACCCTCTATGATGGGTAAAATGCATATCATCCAATATAAAGTCGTCTTTTGATGACAATCCTAAGTTATCTATCACGCAATGGAGACAGCAAGACATTTCGATGAAAAAGCATAACGAACAGGTAATGATAATATTACCTTACGCTATAAAACAGTGGAGACTAACTGTCACTTTATCTCCATAAATGACGTTACGTGAAATTGTAACAACTTACCCCATACAACATCATTGTTGCATGAAATATTGACCAATTATACCTGTTGTAACAAAATTGTTACAAAAAGCCACATATACACACATCAAAAAAAGTTTAGCATCACTTCAGTTCTCAGTACTCCTGAAGATAGAGGATGACTGTGCGTACTGTACCACACACACAGCCCCTTTGACTGTTCACAGATGTCACTAAACCCGCCCAAAGATGTAAACAATCATGCGTGAGCGGCGCCTATTAGACGGAGGGGGTCCGACAACCGATCAGTTCCAGTCATTCCACCAAGAAGGTGGTACACAGCTCGTGTTGTCTGTAGTTCAACGATGCCTAGACGGTCAATGCCGCGGTTCGGTCGCATTCGTATTGTTACTTTGTGCCAGAAAGGACTCTCAACACGGGAAGTGTCCAAGCGTCTCAGAGTGATCCAAAGCGATGTTTTTCGGACATGGAGGAGATACAGAGAGACAGGAACTGTCGATGACATGCCTCTCTCAGGCCGCCCAAGGGCTACTACTGCAGTGGATGACGGCTGCCTACGGATCATGGCTTGGAGGAACCCTGACAGCAACGCCTCCGTGTCAAATAATGCTTTTCGTGCAGCCACAGGACGTCGTGTTATGACTCTTAACTGTGTGAAGTAGGCTCAATGTTACGCATCTTCACTCCCGACGTCCATGGCGAGGTCCATCTTTGCAACCACGACACCATGCAGCGCGGTACACACGGGCACAACAACATGCCAACTGGACCGCTCAGGATTAGCATCACGTACCCTTCACTGATGAGTGTCGTATATGCCTTCAGCCAGACAATCGTCGGAGGCGTGTTTCGAGACAAGCCGGTCCGGCTGAACGCCTTAGACACAGTGTCCAGAGAGTGGAGCAAGGTGGAGATTACCTGATGTTTTGGTGTGGCATTATGTGGGGCTGACTCACGCCTCTGGTGATCATGGAAGGCGCCGTAACGCCTGTACGATACCTGAATACCGTCCTCCGACCGATAGTGCAACCGTATCGGCATTCGCCCCCCTATCGTGCACATCTTGTGAATGATTTCCTTCAGGATAACATCACTCGACTGGAGTGGCCAGCATGCTCTCCAGACATTAACATGTCTGGGATAGATTGAAAAGGGCTGTTTATGGACTGCGTGATCCCCCAACTACTCTGAGGGATCTACACCGAATCGCCATTGAGTACAACCTGGACCAACAGTGCGTTGATGAACTTGTGGGTAGTATACCACGACGAATACAGACATGCATCAATGAAAGAGGAAATGCGATTGGGTATTAGAAGTACCGGTGTCTACAGCAATCTGGACCACGACCTCTGAAGATCTCTCGCTGTATGGTGGGACAAAATGCAATGTGTGGTTTTCATGAGCAATAAAAAGGGCGCAAATGATATTTATGTTGATCTCTATTCCAATTTTCTGTACAGGTTCCGGAACTCTCGGAACCGGGGTGACGCAAAACTTCTTTTCGATGTGTGTATAATCATATAACAGTAAAATTGTAACACGTTGGCCTAGACTTTATCATGTTCCAGAAATATTGTAGCAAATTGCCCTATACATCACCCTATTACAGTAAAAAAATTACAACAAAATTGTAACAAATTATTCCACGTATCACCATTTTTACATGAAACTGTAACGAATCACTCCATTTGTTGCGAATGCATCGTCGATAATTTTGGGAAAATGATTGTTACATTATTTGTCTAAAACTGTCTGCTGACAGAATGATTGCCATTATCCTTCGGACAGGTAATTACTATTATCTCCAGATACTATTTGGTAAGGCAGTGTTGGTCACTTCGCTGTGTGTCTGAGAATGTGCATGTGCATATTTATAATTGTAACAGAGTGAGAAGGGAGTAGAATGGTTGGTTGATTAACTGAATGGGCTATTCTTAAAAACTTTATTAAAACGAAGCACAAAATTATTTGCCTCCATCGGTATCAGTTAAACAACACAACTAACGTACTTAGGTACAGCAGCCACTTTCAGAAAACAACGAGCTGTCCCCAATTACCACAATATAACAAAATTTTAGACATTAAGCACAATGGTTTGAAATTTGAAACACACATAAAAACTGCCATTGGCACGAATATAAACAAGGAAACAACTTAACATCCAAACTTGATTGATCAGTTTACACTTCTACAGATAAGAGGTAGCCTTTAGCACCAAATTTAAGAAGAAGTCTACTCAAAGCTGCTCATGAATAGCTGGCAGTTGTATCAGGATTCCTGTCGACATGGCTATGTAAGATGTCTCTCCCACTCTCAGCAAGACTTCGAAGTGTCTGCTGAGGTAAAGCCAATTGCTCAGTCTCAGGAGCTATCACCTGCCCAATGTTAATCATCTCAGCTCAGCCCCAAGAATCATACTGCCAACTAGCTCCTTGCCCACACTCGCTGGATGCCCTTTGTAGTTCAGCCAGCATTCAACTCAGCTGTCACAAAATTGAGACTAGGCCATTGGTCACCAACAGAACATTGCCCAGTCCATCATGGCATCTCCTCCTGCTCCCAAAACATCTCCTTGAGTAACACCGTCCTGGGTCAGGGAACTGATGAAAATAATATTAGTATCGCCGCTCAATAGGGGCCTTGTGGAGGCCTTTTTACGGTGATTCTGACAATAAGGGTCATCCAGAAGGTTAAAATAATAGAAAACGTTGTTTGTATTTAGACACTGAAGGGCATATGTAGCTACCACACATTCCCTAAGAATTTAAAACGTAATGTACTTTAAAACTAAAAACAACCTATGTTAGTACAAATCTGCGTCAGTTCAACTAAGCATAACAATTGCAGACCTGAGTCGAAACAAGGCCCCGGGAGTAGACAACATTCCATTTGAACTACTGATGGCCTCGGGAGAGCCAGTCATGACAAAACTCTACCATCTGGTGAGCACGATGTATGAGACAGGCGAAATACCCTCAGACTTCGAGAAGAATATAATAATTCTAATCCCAAAGAAAGCAGGTGTTGACAGATGTGAAAATTACCGAACTATCAGTTTAATAAGTCACAGCTGCAAAATACTAACGCGAATTCGCCGATGACATTGTAATTCTGTCAGAGGCAGCAAAGGACTTGGAAGAGCAGTTGAAAGGAATGGACAGTGTCTTGAAAGGAGGATATAAGATGAACATCAACAAAAGCAAAACGAGGATAATGGAATGAAGTCAAATTAAGTCGGGTGATGCTGAGGGAATTAGATTAGGAAATGAGACACTTAAAGTAGTAAAGGAGTTTTGCTATTTAGGGAGTAAAATAACCGATGATGGTCGAAGTAGAGAGGATATAAAATGTAGACTGGCAATGGCAAGGAAAGCGTTTCTCAAGAAGAGGAATTTGTTAACATCCAGTATAGATTTAAGTGTCAGGAAAACGTTTCTGAAAGTATTTGTATGGAGTGTAGCCATGTATGGAAGTGAAACATGGACGATAACTAGTTTGGACAAGAAGAGAATAGAAGCTTTCGAAATGTGGTGCTACAGAAGAATGCTGAAGATAAGGTGGGTAGATCACGTAACTAATGAGGAGGTATTGAATAGGATTGGGGAGAAGAGAAGTTTGTGGCACAACTTGACTAGAAGAAGGGATCGGTTGGTAGGACATGTTTTGAGGCATCAAGGGATCACAAATTTAGCATTGGAGGGCAGTGTGGAGGGTAAAAATCGTAGAGGGAGACCAAGAGATGAATACACTAAGCAGATTCAGAAGGATGTAGGTTGCAGTAGATACTGGGAGATGAAGAAGCTTGCACAGGATAGAGTAGCATGGAGAGCTGCATCAAACCAGTCCCAGGACTGAAGACCACAACAACAACAACATACTTTTTTTGATACAGGCACACAGTAAACACAAATTACCTCATGATTCTTTCGTATCACTAATACCAGGTTTAATTTGGGATAAACGATCACAAAAAATTCTGTTCTGCAGGTTTTAGACCAGTAAGGAACTTCAGTTAAAAATGAGAGAATTTTTTCCAGGTCAAGTTCAGCATTGTGTTATCTTTCCCTCTACGCACTACCTGGTAGTTCCACACTCAAGACATGTCACCTGGTTTGATGTCAGTCATCCATCTCCCTGTGTTATATCGCTGAGCTTCACTGTCATGACAGTGTTTCAGATTAACCCTTGCCCACATCCAGTTGTTGAAATTTGCGGCTGCATCAACAGTCTCGGGCAATGGATGGTTGATCGCTAGTGGCGAGTTGCGCTCATATGCAAACATAATGCTTGAAGGACTTTGCTTGTGAGAATCATTCACTGCAGCATTAAAGCCCAAAGCCAGCCAAAGTATTGACCTGGAACAACCTTATGGGTGAGAGGCAACGAGGGCAGAACTCAAATTGCGGCTAACCCACTCTATGAATGAAGGGTTAAAACAAAATTGGGTTGTAGAGACGTGCTCAATCCTCCTGAAATAGTCTCGATGTGAAAAGTGTCGCCTTATTAGACTAAATACTGACATTCCCGCCGGCCGGGGAGGCCGAGCGGTTCTAGGCGCTACAAACTGGAACCGCGCGACCGCTACGGTCACAGTAAGTAGTTCTAAGTTCTAGGGGGCTGATGACCTCAGAAGTTTATTAAGTCCCATAGTGCTCAGAGCCATTTGAACCATTTTGAACTAACATTCCCCGAAGGTGCCGATGAAGACTACAGACAATTAACGCGCCATTGCGTCACATGGCAGAAACAACCAAAAATAGAAGGGTAGAGGTATACACGCAATCCAGTATACACTTACTTCCGGCTCTCGATCACTGACGTGGCACTACATAATTTATGGACTGGCTTTCCATGGGTTATGTCACAACTTCAGAAGCCAGGTACTTGGCACTGGTTCGCTTATTACACAGATTTTACAAGACTGGACCCACTCCTTGATTTCCTTCTTCACGCCATGCCAGATAAAATTCTCCTGAATCTTCACAGGTATTAAGTAACACCCAAAGACCACCAACGGGTGACTCAAACTAATATTTCCATATACACTACTGGCCATTAAAATTGCTACACCAAGAAGAAATGCAGATAACAAACACGTATTCATTGGACAAATACATTATACTGGAACCTACATGTGGTTACATTTTCACGCAATTTGAATGCATAGATCCTGATAAATCAGTACCCCGAACAACCATCTCCGGTCGTAATAACGGCCTTAATACGCCCGGGCATTGAGTCAAACAGAACGTGGATGGCGTGTGCAGGTACAGCCACCCATGCAGCTTCAACACGATATCACAATTCATCAAGAGAGGTGACTGGCGTATTGTGATGAACCAGTTGCGCGGCCACCATTGACCAGAGATTTTCAGTTGGTGAGAGATCTGGAGAATATGCTGGCCAGGGCAGCAGTCCAACATTTTCTGTATCCAGAAAGGCCCGCACAGGACCTCCAACATGCGGTCGTGCATTATCCTGCTGAAATGTAGGGTTTCGCAGAGATCGAATGAAGGGTAGAGCCACGGGTCGTAACACATCTGAAATGTAACGTCCACTCTTCAAATAGCCCTCAATGCGAACAAGAGGTGACCGTGACGTGTAACTAAATGGCACCCCATACCATCACGCTGGGTGAAACGCCAGTACGGCGATGACGAATACACGCTACCAAGGTGCGTTCACCGCGATGTCGCCAAACACGGATGCGACCACCATGATGCTTTAAACAGAACCTGGATTTATCCGAAAAAATGACGTTTTGCCATTTGTGCACCCAGGTTCGTCGTTGAGTACACCATCGCAGGTACTCCTGTCTGTGATGCAGTGTCAGGGGTGACCGCAGCCATGGTCTCCGAGCTGATAGCCCATGCTGCTGCAAACGTCGTCGTACTGTTCGTGCAGATGGTTGTTGTCTTGCAAACGTCCCCATGTGTTGACTCAGGGATCGAGACGTGGCTGCACGATCCGTTACAGCCGTGCGGATAAGATGTCTGTCATCTCGACTGCTAGCGATACGAGGCCGTTGGGATCCACAACGGCGTTCTGTCTTACTCTCCTGAACCCACAGATTCCAAATTCTGCTAACAGTCATTGGATCTCGACCAACGCGAGCAGCAATGTCGCGATACGATAAACCGCAATCGCGACAGGCTACAATCCGACCTTTATCAAAGTCGGAAACGTGATGGTACGCATTTGTCCTCCTTACACGAGGCATCACAACAACGTTTCACCAGGCGACGCCGGTCAACTGCTGTTTGTGTATGAGAAATCGGTTGAAAACTTATGTCAGCACGTTGTAGGTGTCGCCACCGGCGCCACCGTTGTGCGAATGCTCTGGAAAGCTAATAGTTTGCATATCACAGCATCTTCTTACTGTCGGTTAAATTTCGCGTCTGTAGCACGTCATCTTCGTGGTGTAGCAATTTTAACGGCCAGTAGTGTATATGCAGGAAGACAATTTAACATACAAACTTGATGAATCTATTTACGTTTGTACAACTCGTAAGTTGAAAAAATGGCTCTGAGCACTATGTGACTTAACTTCTAAGGTCATCAGTCGCCTAGAACTTAGAACTACTTAAACCTAAGTAACCGAAGGATATCACACACATCCATGCCCGAGGCAGGATTCGAACCTGCGACCGTAGCAGTCACGCGGTTCCGGACTGAAGTGCCTAGAACCACTAGACCACCGCGGCCGGCACTCATAAGTTGACTTCAGCATAAAATTTAAATATGAGTCTTCTCAAGGCCCCTTACGAATAGCTAGCTGACAGTTGCATCAAGGCTCCTATTGACATGGTCACCATACTCAGCAACACTTCCAAGTGTCTGATGTGGTAAAGGCGTTAATTGTTGTCAGCAGTAATCACCAACTAGACCCCCTGTCCAATGTTGACTTTCTCAGTGCAGCCGCAGGATGCGTATTGCTAGCCAGTGCCTCGCTGCTCCATGGGCTGCACTCATGGCACATTGTCTACAGCTCAGCCTGCACTTGACGCAGCTGCCACGAAATTCAGACTTGCGTAGCAGACACTGTCCATCACGCCACATTATCGATTAAGGGAAATGTGACATGCTCAGGGATTGTGTCAATGTGCATGTGTAGATGTCAACAAATCTAATAATGGCATCACTTCTACTTATAGCTGCTAATTTCGAAGATGACTCATTTTAGAGCTTAATGATTATTCCTACATACACATCTCAGAACAGTCCTTTCCTACATCACACACACACACACACACACACAGATGTAGTCCATGACCCAAGCTTCCCCATCTCTCCTCACAGTATGTGAATGACGTCATGGGCGAACCGTGCTTAGATGTGTACCTGTGCTTACTCAGCAAGTTCTGAGATGAGTTAAGACTTGTTCTGAATTTAGGAGGTATAATCATAAGTGACGTCATGCTTAGACTTGCTATCATCTGCACAGTCAAGACATTCAACTGACATAGTCTCTAAACAGGTCATATTTCACTGACTCAACATAAATGCACATTTCTTTTCTGAGACAACCATGATGGAAGGACAGCTACCTTCTCAGTGGATAATCTTTGCCCCAACCAATAGTGTCTAGGGTAGTAATAATCACCACAACACCTGATCATCATTGCCCTGGGACTATCCAGGGAGTGGTAGTGAACTTCTAAACTGGCCATCAGTGCCTCACCCAGAAGTATCTAGGGTAACTGGAGTCGTCATACCAACTGACCATCATTTCCCCACGATATTAAACAGGATAATAATAGTATCAGAATGGAGGCTGTGATCACTACATATGCTGTACCCAAATTACTGTATTCTGGCAAGGGTAGTATCATTTTTGATTGAACCAGTATACGTTTTGATAAATGATCTGACTATCATTGCCAGAATAGTATCCATCAAATTTGTTACAATTTCTTGTAACAGTGGTGATGTACAGAGCCATTTGTTACAATTTTGCAATAACATATGAATGTACTGTGCTATTTGTTGCAATTCTGCTATACCAGATACAATTTGTTACACTTTCATGAAATAGTGGAGACTTATGGGGTAGTCTGATATACTTTTACTATAATATATCACCATGTGGAGCAGTTTGTTACAGTTCTGCTATAGCAGTGGCAATGTGTTATAATTTTATGTAGCAGTGTTGATGTATGAGGTAGTGTGTTAAAATTTTGCTGTAATGTAACTATGTGTAGTGCAATTTGTCAAAAGTCTGGTGTAACATGACAATGTATGGGGTAGTTTGTGACTATTTTCCTGTAGAATAGTAATGAATAGGGTGAAGAGCCACATAGTCTCTACTGTGTGATAGTGTGAGTAAGCATTAACAGCAGGAGATGGTAAACGATTTGTACATTAGGAATTTGTTATAAGTTTACTGTATCATAACGATGTATTTGTTATAGTTCTGGTGTAGTATGACGATGTATGGAGCAACCTGTAAAATTTGGAAGTAAAATAGGGATGTATAGGGTGAAGAATGATGCAGTCCCTAGTATGTGATAGAAGAAGTTAGCATTAACAGCATAATATGACAAACTATTTGTACATGATGTATTTGTTCAGTTTTATTGTATAATGTCTGGATGAGTTTGTTACAATTTACCAACTGTATATTGATGTATTAAGGAAAGGCAAACCTACGTTTCTAGCATTTATAGACTTAGAGAAAGCTTTTGACAATGTTGACTGGAATACTGTCTTTCAAATTCTCAAGGTGGCCGAGGTAAAATACAGGGAGCGAAAGGCTATTTACAATTTGTACAGAAGCCAGATGGCAGTTATAAGAGTCGAGGGGCATGAAAGGGAAGGAGTGGTTGGGAAGGGAGTGAGACAGGGTTGTAGCCTCTCCCCGATGTTATTCAATCTGTACATTGAGCGAGCAGTAAAGGAAACAAAAGAAAAATTCGGAGTAGGTATTAAAATCCAGGGAGATGAAATAAAAAGTTTGAGGTTCGCTGATGACATTGTAATTCTGTCAGAGACAGCAAAGGACTTGGAAGAGTTGTTGAACGGAATGGACAGTGTCTTGAAAGGAGGATATAAGATGAACATCAACAAAAGCAAAACGAGGATAATGGAGTGTAGTCGAATTAAGTCGGTAGATGCTGAAGGAATTAGATTAGGAAATGAGACACTTAAAGTAGTAAAGGAGTTTTGCTATTTAGGGAGCAAAATAACTGATGATGGTCGAAGTAGAGAGGATATAAAATGTAGACTGGCAATGGCAAGGAAAGCGTTTCTGAAGAAGAGAAATTTGTTAACATCGAGCATAGATTTAAGTATCAGGAAGTCGTTTCTGAAAGTATTTGTATGGAGTGTAGCCATGTATGGAAGTGAAACGTGGACAATAAATAGTTTGGACAAGAAGAGAATAGAAGCTTTCGAAATGTGGTGCTACAGAAGAATGTTGAAGATTAGGTGGATAGATCATGTAACTAATGAGGAGGTATTGAATAGGATTGGGGAGAAGAGAAGTTTGTGGCACAACTTGACTAGAAGAAGAGATCGATTGGTAGGACATGTCCTGAGGCATCAGGGGATCACAAATTTAGCATTGGAGGGCAGCGTGGAGGGTAAAAATCGTAGAGGGAGACCAAGAGATGAATACACTTAGCAGATTCAGAAGGATGTAGGTTGTAGTAGGTACTGGGAGATGAAGGAGCTTGCACAGGATAGATTAGTATGGAGAGCTGCATCAAACCAGTCTCAGGACTGAAGACCACAACAACAACATGTTGATGTATGTGGTAATTTGTTACAATTTTGCAATAACTTGTTGATCTATGGGACAATTTGTAAGAAATCAGCTTTTACAGGAGCCTTTGGTCACAATTTTGCTTTAACTTGAAGATGTAGGTATAGTTCGTTACAATTTTTACTGTAACTTGTCGATATATTGGACAATTCGATGCATGGAGAAAAAATATTACATAGTCTCCCCTGTCACGACAGCATAAGTGTGTATTATCAGCGGATGGTATCACATCGTTTGTACTGCAAGACAATGTTAAAAACGTAGCATGGCATCTGTATAAAGTTCGCTCAGTTCACCCCCACACTAATATATATTACTGCTGTTCAGTATGCTGTTTCATCAGAGTTTCGTCTGTCTAATCTCCGCTGTTTGGTAACGAAGTTAGCATTATTACCAAAATATAAGAAACATTTTTTATTGTGAGATAAAGCTTTACCCTAGAATGGCAGGCACTATAATGTATGTGTGACACTGATTTCGGTTTGAGCCAAAATGAGGAATTTTTGACAAGTTATGCAGACAGTTTAGATGAGGGAATAACCTTGCTTACTTTGGTACAAATATCAAACTTTTCTCATTGATACATGAACTATAAACTGTAAGTTAGATGTGAAGTAATGTCATGAGATTTTTTATAAAATTATAGGACAAATTTTCACATATTTTGATAAACTATACGGATAATTTCTTGTTCACAGTTATAGAACATTATTTTGTAACAGTTCCACCATGTGTGATTTGTAGTCAGTACATCTGTGTTTTTCGAAAAATAACGTTATTTTGGTGCTAAGACGGTTTTTCATTTACCGTAAGACATCTGTATTTATATTTGTATATTATGATATGGAATCTTCATATATTCTTTATATATTTGATAAGTAATTTTGTTTTGTTGCAGATATAGTATTTTCGAGCCTCAAACATTCCTCTCTGTGTGGAAGATATTTCTATCATTTTCCTTAGTAATGTTGCGCATTTATATTTTGAACTTCCTGCATCATTAAGTCTTAATTGGCTGTTAAGAAAATATGAAGTTGAGATTGTACAACAGATAAATTACATTCTCTAAACGCATCATTTTAAGTGCAGTTTGTTATGCTAAAGTGTCAGAGAAGTATAAACATACTATCACAAGTATGCCCCAGGCAGAATGTAATAAAAATCAGTGTTAATCAGTCAGTACCATCGATTATATTTCTCTAGTGTAGGACACGATATGTCATTCTTTTAGCCCCTAGAACGGTACTTTGTGAGGTGATGATAGCTAAGTCTTTGTGCCATCAGTGACAAGTAACCTGTCAAAATCTTATTGACTCATAAAGTTCTTTGCATATCAGTGATATGCTCTGCAGCAGAAAAATGTTCCTATCTGAGCACAAAACAGGCGAATATGCTCCTGTTTAGAAGGCCCTAAAAATTCGTGTACCAGCTGTCTCATTCTAATTCCCCAGCACCTTTACAATGTTTCCCAAAAATTTTGGCTTGTGAACATATCTGTCCTTTTTATGCACAGACGGTTGGTGTGGCCGATCGATTCCAGGCGCTTCAGTCTGGAACCGCGGGACCGCTACGGTCGCAGGCTCGAATCCTGACTCGGGCATGGATGTGTGTGATGTCCTTAGGTTAGTTAGGTTTAAGTAGTTCTAAGTCCCATAGTGCTCAGAGCGATTTGAACCAATTTTTTTAATGCTGAAAGCGAGGCAGTGGCAGTGGTAAAGAGACAGAAAAGTAATAAGTACTGAAAGACAGATATTTATTACTGTGATATAGACAGAATGAAGGAAACAATGGCAGTGAAGGAAAGAGAGGGACACAGTAACAGGGGAACATAGTTAACAGTGACATAACAGTCCGAGGAAAGAAGTGGAGACAGTACCAGTGGGAGAGGAATAAAGAGGAGAAAGTGGCAGTATGTGAGAGCCAATGATAATGAGAGACAAAGGACAATAACAAGGAGGAAGGGAGAGTGAGAAGAGACAGCAGCAGCTGGAAGGAAAGAATGAGATAGTGTGGTGTCACCGCCAGACACCACACTTGCTTGGTGGTAGCTTTAAATCGGCCGCGGTCCATTAGTACATGTCGGACCAGCGTGTCGCCACAGTCAGTATTTGCAGACCGAGCGCCACCACACGGCAGGTCTAGAAAGACGGACTAGCACTCGCCCCAGTTGTACGACGACTTTGCTAGCGACTACACTGACGAAGCCTTTCTGTCATTTGCCGAGAGACAGTTAGAATAGCCTTCAGCTAAGTCCATGGCTACGACCTAGCAAGGCGCCATTAACCATATCTGGAGAGAGTCTCATTTGTATAGTCACGAGCGATGTACCACAAGGATGAATTAAAGTTAAGTAAACAGACGATACGTACTTTTCTTTATAACATTAATTACATATCCTGTTCCAGAATTCACGCCAGTCGGCGTGAGTTGACGCGTGCCCTTTCGGTATCTCCGCCTTGTGTCTAGACTGTCTTGTCTAGACACAACAGATAGTAGCTATAAGAGTGTGCAAAATGGAGGCTGTGATAGTGAGAGGAGACAATAGTAGTAACCCAGAAAGGAGACTGTGGCTGTAAGGCAGGAGACAGTGACAGAGAGACACAGAAAGATAATGGCAGTGGGTTGGGTGAATGAGTGAGTGGATATGAGCAAGTGAGAGTGGATGGGTATGAGCGACTTATAGTAGTGGACTACTGAGTGTGGGCGAGTTACAGTTATGGAAGCTTGTGGAAGTGAGAGGTGAGATGCGCGTTAAAAAGAGGACGAATATGTTCACATGCCATACTTTTTGGGAAAAATTTTAAAGATACTGAGGAGGGTGAATGAGACAGCTTGTGCTCCACTTTTCAGTCAGTCCTTCACTAAACAGGAGTATATTATCCTTTTTTGTGCTCAGGCAGGAATATTTTTCCGCTGTTGTCTGTATTCACCTCATTAGACAAAAAAATTGTGTTGCACAGCATTGGTCGTATATTTTTTACTATCGCAAAATCGATTTTCTGTCACTGAGTGACCATCTTCAGTGCTATATTGTATAACTTAAATTAGGATGCACTGTTGTCAATAAGCTTACGGCAATCACATAGACTGTCATGTGATTGCCGTAAGCTTATTGACAACAGTGCATCCTAATTTAAGTTATACAATATAGCACTGAAGATGGTCACTCAGTGACAGAAAATCGATTTTGCGATAGTAAAAAATATACGACCAATGCTGTCTCTTTTTTCAAGTACACAACTTTTCTTCCCCACGCCACTTGGAGGGCAGCGGGCCCATTGCCCCAGTCGCCTTTCATCCCTGCAAGGAGTCCACGGTCTCATCTGATAGCAGGATGAGTGGATGTGGAGCCTGCCTGAGGCACTGTAACGGAGAAAAACCCGTGAACCTGTCCAGGATTGGACCTGGGGCGTCCAGGGCCGGAGTCTCTCTACACATTACACAGCCATGGCCACTTTCACTTCATCAGATATTAATAAAATTCTTACGTGAAATCCACTGCCACTTCTGTCGTTCAGTTTCTGCGTTTTCCTTTAAAAATTTAATATTCAGGTAATATCTTCCTCTCGTTTTAGTCAGCTTTTCAGGCCAGGCATCACTTGCGCTGTACTATGGTTAATGTGTGTCATTATTTCTAGGACCTCACTGTGAAGGCTTCTACATGTGACTAGTATTACCTTTACAAGCTCCTTGTGTGATGGCGTCAATCATACGACCACACCGCCGCCTGAGAGATCGATCCACCAGATGCGATTCTCTCGATAAATGGAACAGAAGAAAGGCTGTGCTAGCCAAGAAATACACAGCCAGTCGTAGTACTTATGCTCGCCGCGAGGCGCCGCTAGGCCACTTCACGTGCAACAGGAGAGTAGTGCAGTTTTGCCAGTCTACTGTTCGTATCCGCGCTCAGTGGTCAGCCAGCACCGATGTTAGTTATCGTCTGCAGCTCAGTCATTGCTGTCATCAAGTCTTTGTAGCTCCGTTCCAAGTTAGTCTTTAAATTCACCGGATTCGATATTCAAGATTACGAGAGATTAATTTGTCAGTGCAAGATTTGTGACTTGTAAATTATGTCATTCTACAGTCAGTCTAGTCGCGTCTTCTGTAATTGTCAACCAACTGATCATGGACTACAGCAAAGTTAAGTAATAAATACTTTCTTATTTTGTACTTCTACTAATTACTTCTGTTTTTCTGTTGTAGCTACCAAGCAATCTTGGCATAGTAGAACCCACGTTTCCATCTCCTTGGCTACCTCATATTTACCACCTCATGTTGATGGACTCGATTATGGTGGAAGATCGAGAGGCACCACCTTGCCCGTCGTAAAAGTAAGTGCACGTCGCTGGCAGTATGCTGACCGAGCGGTTGGTTTCTGATGTCAGCCACCATATGAGCATTTCAAGTGCTCATTAGAAACGCAGTCCATGTTCTTTTGGGAGAAGACTGAGACATCGACCGTTCCTATTTTAAAGGATGCATCCCAGCGGAAAGAAGTTAAGAATGCCTCAGAGCCCACGCAACGGACGTTATTTACGCCAATAGCTACTGCTGACTGGACACAGAAAGCTCAATACCAGATGGCGACGCCTTCTCCACATAGACGAGGTGACAGCCAGGCAGACGTACCCAGACCACTCCGAGCTTCCATCCTGATATAACTGGAATTTCTTTCACACCACAGTCAGACAGGAAGTGCCGCTAGACCCCTGCAGCGGCCTTATCAGTCCCGATTGCGCAACCGCAACTTGATTTTCCAGCAACACGGGCCTAGTAATACTAGGGCCCGTGTCGCGCGGCTGCCTCGCTCAGCGGCTAAGTCCCACTCAAGGTCATGCGCCTTACACAGCGACACGTAGTCAAAACACACAGCCATGCAATAACACCCACCCACCTCCCCAGGGGTCGGAACCCCTGCAACCCACAGAATCTTATTATGAATAAATAGATCTAAAAGATAAGATTTTTAAATAGAAGTAGTTATATACTTTTTTTAAAAAAATGTGTCGACATAGATAGAATCCTTCGCAAGTTTAAATTAAGAAATGAAATGAAGACTAAATTTGAAATTATTAAGAATTAAATAAAAGATCATTATATGAGATTCACTTATTGTGAAACTAAGAGAAGAACATCCCAGAGTGCCCAGAGAGAATCCAAGAGTGCCCCAGAGAGCATCCCAGAGTTTCACCTGGGGCACTCTTGGATCATAAAATACAAAAACTCGGAACTCTCAAAATCCGGAAATCCCTTTGTATTTGGAAATAGATGCCTTGGCAGTAGAGAGAGCCTCCAGCAATAATGAACAATGTTCTATTTTTATGAAGCTCTTTCGCCAAGAAAACACGGAAACCGCACATTTGTATTTCATCAACGAGAAAGTGTTGAAAACAGTCCTAAATCCGAAGGATGAAAATAACAGTACTCTCAACAGGTGAAAGTGTAGGAGGTATTTAAAAAAATGTAAGGACCTGGAAACAATGGAAAAGTTAAGACTTTATACTTAAGAGTATTACTGATGTGTATACGGACAACCGTACGGCCACCATATACACTCGGCTTTCCCTCAGAGACTTGCAACCATCAGGCTGTCTACCATGCACCAAACGTTCATGGTAAACCGGCATCAGCAGGCAGAGGCACTCATAACCATGCCAGATGCACTTGAAGTGCCGTGGTCATCACAACGGAGCACTGACGTCTGCCGTCTCCTATTCTTGACAGTAAGTGCTAGATTTTGAAGGCTGGACCGCACTTATTCTCGACTAATTTTTTTAAAAAAAGACACACAAACAAATTCCTAGTAAATTCTGGATCTTCTATTACGTTAAAGTACTGATGTTCAGTTACGTGTAGCCGGAATAAATAACTGTTACCCAAACATAAAAGGAAGGTAAGGCTGTCATCAAACCAAATGTTTGCTCTAATAGACATGATTCCATTTGTACTGCTTTGCCTTTCTCCGATTTTTGAACTAACTCATCCACTCAAAGTCTGAATGTAGATTTCTGGTTAGGGAACAGCTCAACGTTTTTCACAAAATAAACATTGCAAGAGGTGGGAAATATGTTAAATGGCAGATGACAGTCCTAGGAGTGAATCAAATCGAACAAGAAACCTTCGGTTACGTACTGTGCTACTTTATCATTTTTTTTTTCTTTTTTTCGCCTTCTTACCTGTCCCTATAGCGATTACACTTACTCAGCTTTAGTTGCGCACTTCGGAAATTCTAAAGACTAACGGAGCTGTGTAATAGACGTTGTGCTCGACGTCACGACTCACAGAACGCGGAACACCCAAATCAACATCCACATCACTGACCACGATGACCACTGAGCCAGCGAGCCGCAAGCGGTATGTCATACAAGTTTAAAAATTATGTCCACTTAGAGCTATGACCGAATTGTAAGAAAAATATCGAAGCTGACAACCTCGTCGGGTTTCCTGCCGAATTCTAACGTGAACTTGGTGTAATATTTCAGAGGTCAGCCAGGCCAGCATCTACAGACGAGACGCTGAGTCTCGTCGAACTTACGGGGTTAGCAGATCTTCACAGAGAGGATGGGGGGACAGGATGGTGTGTTCCTCGTCTCTGTTGCATAGTCGGCTACAAATTCTGCGCTTCTTCCTTCATTCTCTTTCATAGTCATCGTGTGTAGATCTGTTCTTCCTGATTGTCGGATTTGATCGTGATGCCGACGCCAGAGGTAGCTGCAGGGAATTCGTCGGGAGTCGGTGCGGTCCCATGCTGCCCCACTATGTAACTTATACAGGGTGTTTCAAAAATGACCGGTATATTTGAAACGGCAATAAAAACTAAACGAGCAGCGATAGAAATACACCGTTTGTTGCAATATGCTTGGGACAACAGTACATTTTCAGGCGGACAAACTTTAGAAATTACAGTAGTTACAATTTTCAACAACAGATGGCGCTGCAAGTGATGTGAAAGATATAGAAGACAACGCAGTCTGTGGGTGCGCCATTCTGTACGTCGTCTTTCTGCTGAAAGCGTGTTCTGTTCACAACGTGCAAGTGTGCTGTAGACAACATGGTTTATTCCTTAGAACAGAGGATTTTTCTGGTGTTGGAATTCCACTGCCTAGAACACAGTGTTGTTGCAACAAGACGAAGTTTTCAACGGAGGTTTAATGTAACAAAAGGACCGAAAAGCGATACAATAAAGGATCTGTTTGAAAAATTTCAACGGACTGGGAACGTGACGGATGAACGTGCTGGAAAGATAGGGCGACTGTGTACGGCAACCACAGAGGACAACGCGCAGCTAGTGCAGCAGGTGATCCAACAGCGGCCTCGGGTTTCCGTTTGCCGTGTTGCAGCTGCGGTCCAAATGACGCCAACGTCCACGTATCGTCTCATGCGCCAGAGTTTACACCTCTATCCATACAAAATTCAAACGCAGCAACCCCTCAGCGCCGCTACCATTGCTGCACGAGAGACATTCGCTAACGATATAGTGCACAGGATTGATGACGGCGATATGCATGTGGGCAGCATTTGGTTTACTGACGAAGCTTATTTTTACCTGGACGGCTTCGTCAATAAACAGAACTGGCGCATATGGGGAACCGAAAAGCCCCATGTTGCAGTCCCATCGTCCCTGCATCCTCAAAAAGTACTGGTCTGGGCCGCCATTTCTTCCAAAGGAATCATTGGCCCATTTTTCAGATCCGAAACGATTACTGCATCACGCTATCTGGACATTCTTCCTGAATTTGTGGCGGTACAAACTGCCTTAGACGACACTGCGAACACCTCGTGGTTTATGCAAGATGGTGCCCGGCCACATCGCACGGCCGACGTCTTTAATTTCCTGAATGAATATTTCGATGATCGTGTGATTGCTTTGGGCTATCCGAAACATACAGGAGGCGGCGTGGATTGGCCTCCCTATTCGCCAGACATGAACCCCTGTGACTTCTTTCTGTGGTGACACTTGAAAGACCAGATGTACCGCCAGAATCCAGAAACAATTGAACAGCTGAAGCAGTACATCTCATGTGCATGTGAAGCCATTCCGCCAGACACGTTGTCAAAGGTTTCGGGTAATTTCATTCAGAGACTACGCCATATTATTGCCACGCATGGTGGATATGTGGAAAATATCGTACTATAGAGTTTCCCAGACCGCAGCGCCATCTGTTGTTGAAAATTGTAACTACTGTAATTTCGAAAGTTTGTCTGCCTGAAAATGTACTGTTGTCCCAAGCATATTGCAACAAACGGTGTATTTCTATCGCTGCTCGTTTAGTTTTTATTGCCGTTTCAAATATACCGGTCATTATTGAAACACCCTGTACGTACAATACTACCACGTGGTAATTACCAGGAAGAATCAGTTATCGTTGTCGTAAACCACCATCAGAACCTCCAGACGCCCGTGCCAAAGCGCACGGTGCTGATGCAGATTGGTGCAAGCCTCCATATCAAGCTAAAGTTAGGAAGTATTTGTATATATTAATAAGACTGCAACCGACCAACCTAATTTTAATTGCATCATTATTGTAATACAATCCCAATAACGGGACGCAGCATCAACTATGTGTTCAAATGCTTCAAATGGCTCTGAGCACTATGGGACCTAACATCTGAGGTCATCAGTCCCTTAGACTTAGAACCACTTAAACCTGACTAACCTAAGGACATCACACACATCCATGCCCGAGGCAGGATTTGAACCTGCGACCGGACTGAAGTGCATACAACCGCTCGGCAACAACGGTCGGCGCAACTATGTGTCTCTTGATATCTTATAATGTGACTGTCGCTCACGAAGTGCTCTGCCATTCCGTATTTCTTACCATGTTGTAAACCAATGCCGCGGCAATATTTCTTACAACTGCCCTGCAGGCAGGATAAACTTTAAAGTTAATACTGACTTCGGAAAATTTAGAATAAACGAAAGATTATTATTCACTCTGACAGAAATTGCTTTTTCAGGATAATTTCGTGCATGATGTACGAGTTGATATGTACGAGTTGATATTAATATCATAATTTTAATGCAGGCAATTTATCGGCGTTGCTCTCTTTCTGTGTTCGACAGTACTTACGAATATGAAGCATTTTATCAGGTATACGATCTTTAATTACCGACTGTTAGCTGTTCTCGCAGGTCAGTTAAACCGATAACCTTCTTAGAGATTCATTTCATCATCACTGCCAGTTTCTGTTGGTAAGTTTTTACTGTTTCGCGGTGAAATTTTCTCATATTACCAATTTAGTAGATACCATATTTTTCGCAAATAATTTTTGTGTCAATTTCTGAGATACCTTCCCACTGTATATTCAAGCTTCGGCTGTGGTAGTAAATATAATATTAGTCTTTTCGCTGTGCAGGTGGAAATTCACGCACTTCGTAGTTGCTTACTGTAAATACAACATCCCACAGTGAATCATAAAATCTTTCGAACCGTTGTATCTCAAAAGTTTACGTATAACTCGAGTGCGTGGCGTAGTGTAAGAGAATATACAGATGAGAAACGGCTGCGAAATATTCCTCCGATTGACGATTACAGAAGAAGACTCCGTATCCTTAACCTAAGTGATGTCTCTATGAGAGTTATATCTTTCTCTCTTAATGATAAGATATTTAATTATTTTTATTCACTCCTTCGGCATTTACAAAGGTGCGCGTAGTGAGTTTCACCTGCAGTGAGGAATCAAGAAGTCATACCGCACAGCCTCTGAGAACAGTTTTACTTTAGAGATTTGTGCCTCAGGAGGGGAAATTTGAGACTTGGTATGTCCAACCTGTTGAATATGTTCGAGCCTCAAATGTGATCCCGATCGTATTATGGGCTTTCTGTGCACATATCTACAAGATCATCATAATGTAATTTGACATCTGCTACTGGATAAAATCCAGATTTTGTCATGCATTACAGTCTTCGCCGATACCCATGTATGCTGCTCCTACATCAACATTAAGTAGTCGCCCATTTTGTTAGTGGTAGGATTAATTTGGTCATAAGAGCGTAACTAAACAGAACTGTACCTCTCTTTTGTGTTAAAGGGAGGGAGCTACCTGTGGTTCGACACGTGTATCCATCTAACCGATATTATATCTCCTGTAATCACAAATCATATTGATAAATGGGTTAACGTACCTTTTTCGGGGTTCTGTGGCGGGTTGCCTCCATGTTTGCCGAAAGCACATAATTTCAATTTCAAATATAATAACGATGGAATAAGCTTGTATAAAAATCGTGAGAATGGTCCATATGTTTTGAAAGAAACCTTACTTATGAGCTGTCTGATAAAGCGGCATTGTTTTTTGAAATAGTGTAATCTATAGCGCGTTTAAAATTAGTTGCGAATTCTGACGTTTGGCTCACCGGAGGGCACATGAGGCCGTTGTGCAGGGAACACCAATGGCGAGCTGGCTTTCCCTACCGCGCCGCCAGCAGTTCGGTTGGTAAAGCGCCCCTGAGGCCACGCTTTGTATAAACACTACCCCGTCGCGCCGCGCAGTAGATGCACCTACGTTCATTGGCTTTCGTTGTAAAGAGATATATTCTGGTGCTGAAATGTTCTGCAGTAATCACGTATTGAACAAGTGTTTTCTGTTGGCGTCGCACGTCCGAACACGACATTCGCAATAAAAGTGGTCGTACAAGAACAAGTTCACCAGGTGTGTAAATAATGTGCTGCGTAATATTCGTCCAAATTCGACAATAGTAATGGACAATGAGCCATACCACTCCGATGTTATGGATAAAACTTCAACAACACAAGGAGGGAAAAAAATGGTTCAAATGGCTCTGAGCACTATGGGACTTAACTTCTGAGGTCATCAGTTCCCTAGAACGTAGAACTGTCTTAACCTAACTAAGGACATCACACACATCCATGCGCGAGGCAGGATTCGAACCTGCGACCGTAGCGGTTGCGAGGCTCCAGACTGTAGCGCCTAGAACCGCTCGGTCACTCCGGCCGGCCAATGGAGGAAAGCGAATGTTCTGCTCTGGCACAAAAAAATGTTCCGATGAATAAAGGTGAACATAACTTGTGTACGGCGGAGTTAACGGAACTTTTGTACAAGCCAAAAACTCCACCCTGCTAGATTGACGAACTGGCTGACGCTAAAGGGCATAGTTTTCCTCCATATCATGCTCATTTAAATCCCACTGAGAATATATGAATCGAAGTGAAAAGTAAGTGACGAGACATGAATTATTGAAGGATTATGACAAGTTTTGAATAATACGTAACTTCTCTTGTGCCATGTATGAACACAGCAGAGTTTACAAATATTGATCTCACTGCCATTCTAATGCAGTTGAAATTGTGTCAGAATCCTAAAACTTAACAACTGTGAGCAAGACAGGTCAATAAATATCAGAAAGCCCATTCTCAGTATTAAAATAAATTTGTAATTTCTTCACTTATATTGTTGTAAAACCCACAGCAAATCTCATTCACCAGCTATTGATGGTCCTTAAATGTTACATTATTTCATCTAAAAAAACTGTAGTTGCTTGAATATCGCGTTGGATATGGAAGTTTCATATATCACTCATATGACAAAATACTCTCCACTTTGTGTGATAACATTTGCCAAAAACTTGTTTCGGTATCTGAGACCGTCTATGAGATATGAGGGATTTATTAATATTTTATTCTGGCTTTTTTACTGGCGTGTGCGTTCGTGACAGAGCTCTTTACATACATTCCATTTTATAGATATTGGATACAGATAGTGATATCCTTCCACGTTTAAAGAATGATTCAATAGATTATCTAAATGACGTACGCAGCTACATATAATCTGACATGGACCAAACGCAAATTCATGGCTACCCATGTTTTTCACTACAAACTCTAAGAATTTCGCGCAGTAGTTACGCCAATGTCAAAATATCTAATCAACTATGACCATTAACGAAATGACAGGTAGTTCATCATGAATGTGCGGTTAATGAACAAAGTAAGAGCATATGGACTACCAGACCAATTGTGTGATTGGATTGAGGAGTTCCTAGATAACAGGACGCAGCATGTTATTCTCAATGGAGAGAAGTCTTCCGAAGTAAGAGTGATTTCAGGTGTGCCGCAGGGGAGTGTCATAGGACCGTTGCTATTCACAATATACATAAATGACCTGGTGGATGACATCGGAAGTTCACTGAGGCTTTTTGCAGATGATGCTGTGGTGTATCGAGAGGTTGTAACAATGGAAAATTGTACTGAAATGCAGGAGGATCTGCAGCGAATTGACGCATGGTGCAGGGAATGGCAACTGAATCTCAATGTAGACAAGTGTAATGTGCTGCGAATACACAGAAAGATAGATCCTTTATCATTTAGCTATAAAATAGCAGGTCAGCAACTGGAAGCAGTTAATACCATAAATTATCTGGGAGTACGCATTAGGAGTGATTTAAAATGGAATGATCATATAATGTTGATCGTCGGTAAAGCAGATGCCAGACTGAGATTCATTGGAAGAATTCTAAGGAAATGGAATCCGAAAACAAAGGAAGTAGGTTACAGTACGCTTGTTCGACCACTGCTTGAATACTGCTCAGCAGTGTGGGATCCGTACCAGATAGGGTTGATAGAAGAGATAGAGAAGATCCAACGGAGAGCAGCGCGCTTCGTTACAGGATCATTTAGTAATCGCGAAAGCGTTACGGAGATGATAGATAAACTCCAGTGGAAGACTCTGCAGGAGAGACGCTCAGTAGCTCGGTACGGGCTTTTATTGAAGTTTCGAGAACATACCTTCACCGAAGAGTCAATCAGTATATTGCTCCCTCCTACGTATATCTCGCGAAGAGACCATGAGGATAAAATCAGAGAGATTAGAGCCCACACGGAGGCATACCGACAATCCTTCTTTCCACGAACAATACGAGACTGGAATAGAAGGGAGAACCGATAGAGGTACTGAAGGTACCCTCCGCCACACACCGTCAGGTGGCTTGCGGAGTATGGATGTAGATGTAGATGTAGATGTAGATGTAGAATGTGGTGAATAAAGCTATAAGATGTGCGAGAATTAGAGTTCATTGCCGAATAGTTTCTTAAATATAGTTTGTGCCGCGTTCTTCATCATACGCTGCCAGCTACGCTACCTATCAGCCGCTGCGTACTGAACTGTCAAAAGTCGCAACTAATTTTAAGCGCACTGTATTGTGTTATATTGTCACTGCACAGAATAGAACCAAGAAATAATACTGCTCACAATGTAACGGCGTATTGCTGAAATTAATGTAAAATAAGTTGTCAAGAAGACGAGAACGTACCACCTGCCATTATCCGTGTTGCGATGATGTCAGGTATCGCTCTCAAAATGTAACACAAAGACTGCGGAATGGAACAGAGACAAAGCCACGTAAGGCATACCACAGAATAACGTGAACATAACAATTAAAGGAATAACAGTTTTCAATAAACTATCCTCGCTCTTGTCTTCTATCTCTGTAAAACAACTAAAAAGGCGTGTCTCGGTGGCGTTTTGTTACACTGTAAATCATGTAGTGAGGCCTATTAATATGCCAGGAAAATTACTAGCACATTGTCAGTAATACCCAACATTTTTATCGTGTTTTATCGAAACTGCATACAGTCGTCATGACATCGGAGCAGATTATGTACTATAATGGTCCAGTGCCACAAATTCCAATTTATTTTTGGCTTCATTTCCATTTTTATTCCTCTACTACCCAATAAACACTCGATTCATAATATAATGTCACTCTAAAATATTGTACGAGAGCCAGCTTTCCTCAGTAAGTGCAAGACAGAGGAAACGGAAATTTTTATACATAGAAACCAACAGGTATTTGATTAATGAAGACGCAAGAGACTGGTACTGGGAAAAGTGTGTACTGAACTTTATTCTTTCAGAATACAAATTCCACCTCTTTTCTTGGTGTGTAGTAATAAAAATTGTTCATTAAATTGGGTAACGTGTTTTATTATGCTTGATTTTCTTTACTGCTTGGTTCCTGCGATAGTTCTACGGAAGAAGTGTATTACTCTGGGCACAGTGGTTGTTCTTTCTTCCAGTATCAGTGTATGTCAGCAACCCTGACCCTTTATTTCTTTACTGCTCGGAGAATGATCTCGTACAATTTGCATGCTCTAATCGCATATTCATACACAGTCAGTAAAAAAATAGGGTGCCTGGGAAATAACGTGATACCTAATGTCAGAACCCCGTTAGTATTTCCATATAAACGCTACACTGCACGTATGTCAGCTGCGACACACGGCTGCTAAGACAACAGGACCGGGCAACGCGCATAAAGAAGCGGCATGGCGTCACATGTCCGATGAACACGGTTCGAAATATCACGGTGACACCTAACGGCCAGCTTATGGTTCTGACATCTCATTAATTGCACTGGTTTGTGTCTCCGTCTGCATCACATCTCATTTACTGCATTATTTATTACGCTGTCTTACGATATCACGTTGGTAGGAGAAACGTGCAGGTGGCCCACACATACAACACTGCAGAGATTGAAAGACAATTAAGGCACATCTGATCCCAATTTGTCAATGTGCTCTTGCGGGAGATGCCACATTTAATAACAGTTAATGGTTGCCGAAGCCCAGCATCTCATTTCACTTCCTTTTACTGAGTTTAGAAACGCATCCGTCGGTTTTTTCTATAACACGTCAATAAAGTAATAAATAACAAACTATTCTGCTATTCTAATTATAAAATAAATTTACAGTATTTCGAAGACAAACTTTTGAAATCATAATGAAATTGGTCAATGTTGCACTCTCATTCTATACTGAAGTACACGATACACTACACTATTACACAACACGACCATATAAAATTAGATATCCAACATTTACAAAAATTAGATAATGTTCCATATCATCTGCGAAACTACTGTCAGGTAACAAACGCTGTGGGGGAAGGAACCACCTACCAATCATAGTTCAGCTGTCGGCCGCTGTGGCCGAACCATTCTAGGCGCATTAGTCCGGAACCACGCGGCTGCTGCGGTCGCTGGCTCGAATCCTGCCTCGGGCATGGATGTGTGTGATGTCCTTAGGTTGGTTAGGTTTAAGTAGTTCTAAGTCTACGGGACTGATGATCTCAGATGTTAAGTCCCATAGTGCCTAGAGCATTTGAACCATAGTTCAGGTGATACACCGTCATAAACAATGAGATGCGTGAAAAACTGCGGCATCATATGTGATGCTTAAATTTATTTCTTTCGTGCTTTTAATTTTATTCATAATAAATTTCGCAAACAATATCTTCACATGCCGCCAAATGCATCTACAACATTATGTCATGTGCACGACGTTTAAATTTTTTACTGCTTTGCCACTATCTTTATTCGCAACATGTTTTGTAGCCAGTATCCATATTCTGTTGATTGTACCTACAAAATTATATCACTGTGTGACACATAGACCAGGAGATCCAACGTCATGAACACTGAGATGCGTGAAACATTGCCACTTCACGCATGACGTTTAAATATATTGTTTTCTACTAAGTCTATTCGGAATATATTTCTCAGACACGCTGCTATATGTAACAACTATATTATGTCATTTTATGACTCATAGATCAGGAGATTTGGTGTCATGAACACTGAAATGCGTGAAAAATGTCGCATTATGCATGATATTTGAATTTATTATTCCTTTACTACTAGTTCTATTCACAACATATTTCGCAGACATTATCCACATAGGCTGCTTTAAAATTATATCATTGCATGACTGATAGATAAGGAGATATAACGTCATAAACATTACGATGCGTGGAAAACTGCCGCATCATGCATATCGTTAAAATTTACTACTTCTTTGCTACTAACTTTATTCGCAACATGTTTCGCAGACAGTATTCGCATACGCCGCTGAATGTACCTACACTATTATATCATTGCAAGACACAATAATTCAAGACATACGACGTCATTACCATTGAGATTCGTGAAACAATACCTCTTTAAGTTTAAATACATTTATTCTTTACTGCTGTGACATTCGTACAGCCGGTTAACTTGAAGAAATCTCTGATATCTGGCAACGCGTTTGACGATTTTCAACTGCGAAGCGCAAACAGCTGTATGCGAAGACAGTAGCCATCTAAAGAGCTATGAAGACACGTTGCCATATAGACATTTACAAAATCGCGTTGTAGGCAGGCGAAGCAGCTGCGCCAATCGCACTACAAATATTATTTGTAATCAAGTTCTGAGTTAAATAAACGTCGCAGAGAATTTGTATTTTGCATGCTATGTTTCTTAAATTCGATGCCGTGCCTACATATTTGCAAATTATGCGTATTTGTTCGTACGACAGTCTCATAATTTCAAAGCGTTAACATGAATACACGGAAATGAATTTTCTTCGGTATTATACTACCAACACAGTTCTTTTTTGTTTTCGTTTCTAGTAGAAAATTGGCAAAATGAATAACCAGGCAATGCTGGGTTTGTCACCTAGCACAATAATATTTCTGACATCTCTATTTGTAACTTACAGACATTTACTTAACATTCACGTTTTTCTCAATACAAAATACATGTACAAATTGTTTTTGCATTTAGGTGGTGATGTAAATATATTGTGTTTGTTTATGCAGCTGGTTACATTTCCAAACGTTATTATTATTGTCTATTTAAATATTTATGAGTCGTAATCGCAAAATAAATATAGCAAAACGAAATTCATGCGTCTTTGTTAGAAAAAAGACTTTGTCTTTCGAAATATTAACATATTTGTTGTGCACTATCTTTGAAGTAAAGTTTTCGCTAGATGTATTTTCGTGATGTATGATGTCGGTTCATGTAATATGGTAATATTACGCACCTTGTGTTCCTGGATTGAATTGGCTGAAAAAGTTGTTAATAAAATGGGAAACGTAAACGAAAAGCATCTTACATTTCATTTATTAACGAGTATGGATGTATATGAAAACCAGGAACTAATTTCCTAAGGGTCAACACCATTTCTTTAGACAAAATTGTCATCAAGGAGAACGAATAGTAAAGGACAAAGATCGGTAGATAAACAAGATAAAATTATAAATATTCCGATTTAAATTTAGTAAAGATACGTACTCAATCTCTTATTCCTTCTCTATGTACCGAGAAAAATTGGCCAGGTGCGAGGGTTCCGTACAGACTTAATTATGTATACATATAGTTCATCCATCCCGAGAACCGAGAATCTAAATGATTTTTGTTTGTTATTGCTAGAGATACTAGCAAGATATTGGACCCAAGAATTCCAAGACTATATCAGAATCTTTATGGTAGTTCCTCAGAGCAGTCCGTATACAAAAAGGAAGAGACCACAGGACTTCAGTTTATATACGTAGAGAGAGAACATATAACAATTTTTATTACTAACTAAAAATGACTACAACTTACATTTTATGTTTCCATGCAACAGTGTTCGTCCATTGTGCTTTCGGTGGACTATGAATGCAATGTATGTTCAGATGCTAAAAAGATATTTTTATGTGATATAATTACAGGTAACAAGTTTCAGAATTTTTACTTTACTTATATTGTGAAACCTTGCCTCTTGTCGGTTTTCATGATCCGGGGTCAACGGGAAGTACGCTATAGGTTTTGATGAGTAAGTTCTGCGAATATCAGAATATGCGACGTAAATGACCAAATTTTTGATTATATTGACTTAGACGCTCCACTTTTTACACTGTCATGGAACCATAATTTAAGTATTTGATACAAATTTGAACTTCATACTGCAAATGTTCTAGAGAAAGAAAGGACTTACTACAGGGAAAGACAGACAGACAGATAAAAAATGAAAAAAAGTATTCTTTCGAATAACATTAACAATTTTTTGATTTTTTCCTTTACTTGTACTCCGAGACGTTGCTTATTGCCAAATAAGAGATAAGTTTGAACATGATACTCCGGAGGGTCTTAACAAACTACCAGACAAACAGACACAAGGAAAAAAGACAAACAAAATATTTTTTCATGTTATATAATTAAGAATTCAAAGTTTTCAGATATTTTCTTTTACTTGTATTGTGAAATATCGCTGCTTGCCAAGTTTCGTATACTAGGTCAACTTTTTCATACTTTATTTTTCGAGTATCGAAACATGTTACATATAGGACGTGTCTTTTAACTGAAGTGATTCAGGAGCTTAAAATGTTTACCCTTTCAAGGGACGATAGTCCTTAATATGTGAAATATATTCGAAGATGATACGTCCAACCGTTACTGAGAAACAGGGTTCTTAACAATTGGACAGACAGACAACAAAGCTAACCTACAATGGTTACGTTTTAACAGACCAAGGCACGGAACCCTAAAAGTCAACGCAAACCAGATCGCAATACCAGTTAGTGACGTTTAATAAGTATTAGTATTGTAATTATTGTAGTCTAGTGAAAATAAGAGGCTCGAAAGGGAAGCTTGAACATTTGCCCATTATAAGGTTGTTCACTACCTTTCACCTCCAGGAGATATCTCTCGTCTAGCACCACCTTGATAACGACCACAGTTCGTCTACATCCACATCACACTTCGCAAGCTACCTAATGGTGTATGGCGGAAGGCACTTTTTTTACTGCTAATTGAGCTGATCAGCCCTGTTCCACTCACAAATAGCGCGTGGGAAAAATGATTGTCGGTAAGTCTCTGTTATTTCCTCCTCGTGGTCATTACGCGGGCCATATGTGGGGGGGAAGTAATATGTTGTCTGACTCTTCCCGGAAAGTGGTCTCTCGAAATTTCAATAGTAAATCTCTCCGTGATGCACAACGCCTCTCTTGTAATGTCTTCCAGTGGAGTTTGTTGAATTTCTCCATAACGCTCTTGCGCCAACTAAACGATCCCGTGAAGGAGACGCGCCGCTCTTCGTTGGATCTTCACTATCTCTTCTATCAGTCGTACCTGTTAGGAACGCCAGAAAGATGAAGAATACTCAAGAATCGGTCGAACGAGCACCTCATAGGCCACTTCCTTCGTGGATGAGCTACATTTCCTTAAGATTCTTCCTATGAATCTGAGTCTGGTATCTGCATTTCCCAATATTTATTTTGTTGATATTTTACGGAAGATACTGTTTCCAGCGGCGTGTCATCAATAGTGTAGTTGTATAGCAGCGAATTCTCTTTCATGTCTAGGGACAATACGTTACATTTAATTATTTTCTGGGTCAACCGCCAGAGCCTGCACCATTCATCATATCTCTGGAGGTGATTCTGCAAATCGTTGCTTTCTTCTGGCGTTATTACTTTGTTACAGATAACTGCATCATCTGCGAACAGCCTTAAAGAGCACCCGTCGCTTTCGACTGTATCGTTCATATACAGTGACGGATCTATCACACTTCCTTGCGGTACTCCAGAAATTACCTGTACATCTGTCAATTTTATTGCGTTAAGAGCGATTTGTTGAGTTCTGTCTGAAAGGAAGTCTTGAGTCCAGTCGCAGATCTGCTCTGATACTTCATAAGCTCGTATTTTTTTTTCAATAAACGACAGTGCGAGTTGATGTTAAATGCCTTCCTGAAATTAAGGAACACGGCATCAACCTGAGCGCTGTTGTCTACGGCGCTGTGGAGCTCATGGGGGAACAGAGCGAGCTGAGTTTCGTAGGATTTCTGTTTGCTGAATCCACGTTGATTGTTGTAGAGGAGAGATAACAAGTTTCTTCTGACACACTGTATCCATCTGAAACCATTCACCACGACGAGATGCGATAGTGCAACGAAATTTCGGTGATACTGGTCGCTAAAGTTCACCCACTGTTCGAAATACTGTCAGACACACTGTCTATTGGAGTAAGATCGGGTGATTCTGCTCAACATTGGAGGTGCTGTATGATGTCTGAATGTTCGTCAAAACAGGAAGGTGCGGGTGCAGTCCTATGATGTCGTCTCACAAGGAAACATCCCCAACTCGACCTCGTATGTTAAGCGGAAAAAAATCAGATTTGCAGGGTATCGGCCCCAACAACCAACCACGAGCAAAAATTTTAGCCTTGATTCTGACATTACGCACTTGTGACCTTAGGAATGTTCAGCTTTTAAATTTCGTGTGCACCGGTTGTTGGTCACTCGCTCCGCCCCACTGCAGCCGCTTAATGTGCGAGCTGTAAGTATTGGACAGTGGAGTGAGTAAGAGGTTCATGAAATACTTCTGTGACACTTGCAATATGTTTCCAGAATGAGATTTTCACTCTGCAGCGGAGTGTGCGCTGATATGAAACTTCCTGGCAGATTAAAACTGTGTGCCTGACCGAGACTCGAACTCGGGACCTTTGCCTTTCGCGGGCAAGTGCTCTTTCATCTGAGCTACCGAAGCACGACTCACGCCCGGTCCTCACAGCTTTACTTCTGCCAGTATCTCGTCTCCTACCTTCCAAACTTTACAGAAGCTCTCCTGCGAATCTTGCAGAACTAGCACTCCTGAAAGAAAGGATATTGCGGAGACATGGCTTAGCCACAGCCTGGGGGATGTTTCCAGAATGAGATTTTCACTCTGCAGCGGAGTGTGCGCTGATATGAAACTTCCTGGCAGATTAAAACTGTGTGCCCGACCGAGACTCGAACTTGGGACCTTTGCCTTTCGCGGGCAAGTGCTCTATCATCTGAGCTACCGAAGCACGACTCACGCCCGGTCCTCACAGCTTTACTTCTGCCAGTATCTCGTCTCCTACCTTCCAAACAAAGTTCTTTCAGGAGTGCTAGTTCTGCAAGGTTCGCAGGAGAGCTTCTGTAAAGTTTGGAAGGTAGGAGACGAGATACTGGCAGAAGTAAAGCTGTGAGGACCGGACGTGTGTCGTGCTTCGGTAGCTCAGATGATAGAGCACTTGCCCGCGAACGGCAAAGGTCCCGAGTTCGAGTCTCGGTCGGGCACACAGTTTTAATCTGCCAGGAAGTTTCACTTGCAATATGCTTTGTTCATTATGTCAAAGTGTGTAGCAACATTGATGATGCTGAGACGTGTAATCTAGTATAAGACACATGGGGCCGCAGATGTCGGGAAGTACTCCAGAATTGGATGACAAATGTTGAACATGTGACGTCACGTCCAGAATACCGTGGCCCACGACAAAGACAGGCGTCAGTGCTTACGTCACAGCACGTGACACTGCAGGTCTTACGAGTGCCAGCAGTCGTCTCCGGTGGGGAGCGAGTAACTATTTCAGGCGAGTTTAGTAATTTTTGATGGCGTATTTAAAGGCGTGGAGGCTATCGATAGAACACGACAAAATTAAGACATTTAATGGGTACCTTTTCAATTAAATATCGATTTCTTGTAGGCCCTGCACGGAGCCCAGTGTTCGTGAAGTGTGGCCGACAAGCCGACTAGTGTGACGTCACAAGTTCGTTGCACAGTTCGTGTATCTCGTTTGTCCCACAAAATACGGAAGGTGTTTTCTAGCACATGTGTGAAGGGATCATTGAACGATGCAATAGTTGCGTTCAAGCAGACGGTAGAAAATTTCGAACACCTTAGCAAATGTAGTAAACGCAGAAGTTACAGAATTATTGTCCTCGCTGTAGCGAAGTAAAGACTGTTATAATTTTGTGCTTCTTTCCTTCCCCCTCTCCCCGCGTTTTTGTTAACAGACATTATGTAGTAAGGCAAACGTCTTTCATTTATTGCTAATGACGCAGTTCGGAAGCTTATACTTATTTAATTGTGACGTAATACGGTAGGTTTTTGTTATGAGGTACTTTGCAATAAACCAGCGGAGACCACGACACTTGTAAATAAATTAATACCTGAGAGTAAATGCGTACCTGTCTCACGCAATGGAAATAATGCTGCCTGCTAGACACATGACTCGAACCTGAGCCGCTCGGAGCAAACTGTCGTGAATACTTGACTTTGGTTGGGCTGATCAGGTGCAACAGGTCGATAGGCTCAAGCGTTGCACGTGCGGCGAGGTAAGTCATCTGGTGACGTTACATGTTCAACATGTGTCATCCACTTTTGGGTATTAGCAACATTTACAGGCCCATTTGTCTTACGTTAAATTACTTGTCTCAGCGTCATCTAAGTCGCTTCTGCGGTTTTTAAACATTAATATAAATCACCCTACACACTGACCAGCGAGAATGTTATCACCACCGACCCACTATCGATACAAACCGTCCAGGCGATAGCAGCCTCACCTGGCGAAGAATGACTGCTTGTCAGACACACGCTCGGTGTATGTAGTATGAGTGAGCGTACTGCTCGTGTGTAGAATGGGGAAGGCGAGACTTTCTATTTGATTTTGACAGAGAGCAGATTGTGATGGCCCGGAGGTACGGTAGGAGAATTTCGAAACTGCACGACGTGTCTAGTGTTCGAGTAGTACTGTGATGAATGTCGTCAACACGTCCAGACGTCGTGGGATTGGGCGGTCACCCCTCATTGCAGATGTCGGACGTCGTACGCTGGGCACACTGGTAAAACAGGACAGGTGACGAACTGTGGCGGAATGAACATCTACTGTCGGGCAGGGCACAAGTATTTCTCAACACACAGTGCACCTGACTGTCCCACCTGACTCGCTTATGCTGTGTTACATGGTTGCGACTGGTGTACCATTCCTTGAAGAGATGTTGCAGAAATCGTGTTGATAGCAACAGATCAACCTGGCAGTTTCACTTACGGTGCGGCCGCGGGCATGTCCAAAGCAGTATCTCCTTCCCGCACTCTGCCACTTTTCCACGGCGACTCACCTTACTACGCTGATACCACATAACCGATTGTGACGTACACACGGTTTCACTTTCATGACTTGAGCCTCCGGTGTCGACTCGAATGATCGTCTACACTGTTTATAGTGTTCCACAGCAAACCACCTGCTCTTTTTAAGGAGGCTGACCGGCTAATATGTCCGTTGTTCAAATATGGATGACAGCAACACTTACGAACCGTCGCAAGCACTGAAGAAATATGAGCCGTAGTTTCTGTCAGCTGGTGTGGCGCTTAGTTTATTAAAGAGAAAGAAATCCCTATATTGTATGAAACTCTTGTTCGCATTCACCAACACTTCACCCGTCAGCGGGGCTCGAAGCATTCAGGGTCACAAAAAAAAAAAAAATGTTCAAATGTGTGTGAAGTCTTATGGGACTTAACTGCTAAGGTCATCAGTCCCTAAGCTTACACACTACTTAACCTAAATTATCCTAAGGACAAACACGCACACCCATGCTCGAGGGAGGACTCGAACCTCCGCTGGGACCAGCCGCACAGTCAGGGTCACAATGGGACTTTTCCTTCGCTGTAGTATTCTTGTAATAAGTGTCTTCACTGTCTAGGTACCCAGCTTTAACATATGCCTAAGTTTGTAGCAACTGCTTCCAGTGTATTCGCAAATGTCACAAATCTATGTGCGAACGATTTTCTGCTGTGTAAGAGGTCCGTTTCAATCGATTATTTCCCGAAAATGTGCTGTTTGCATTTAGTTTGCATTTGTAGACAACTCCTATGGTCTGTTTTACTTTCATAAATTGAATAATTCAGGAAATACAATTTTCGCTACCTTCTAGGGGCGTTCAATGGTTATACATCTAAGAATGTTTGGCAAATTGCTCCTCGGTCACTGTCGAGCGCCGACAGAATAAGTGTTTTCCAGTAGGATGCTGTGCCAGTTTGCTCCGTGAGGATGCAAAAAAAAGTAACACATTAATCCGATAGCAAGTAAGCCTGTGTAACTGGTTTAATTCTTCGATAATACTGTTCATTCATTAACAGATGACATAAATCTTAATTTCCAAGGTGAGCAATCTGTCAAATAGCTCATTATGAGTCAATGTCGAAGGCTTACGGCGAGCAGAGTGCGAAGTAGCTCCGCCCAGCCGCTGCCCCGCTAGTTACGCCTATTTATGTTGAGGCAACTTAGGCGGAGTGCTTGCGTTTTACTTGACTCTACTGTTTCAGTACAGCTAGTCGGACCAAAATATTTCTAAGAATAAGAAAAACACGCTATTTAGCAAATAATGTATACTGGCGTTAATGCAATCTAACAGAAATGGGCACAAAGACCTTACCAATAGAGCTGCCTTCGTCGTAATATTGCACTCGCCATTACTCTGCGGTGATAATGCATCCCGAAGTTATCGAGGTAATGCTATTTTGTCTGAAACTGACACGGCGAGACCGTGGCTGTGTACATTTAATGTAGGTTAATTCTTACAAAATAGAAAACAACAACCAGCCACTATTAATACTGCTACTTATTTAGGTAAATAGCGCCGTTACCGGTTTCGATCTGGCAAGTTCATCATTAGACGGCTGTTCACATGATTTTCAAGATACACTTTACATTATCGTCCGTTTTCGATTTTTGTTATTCCACTGTGGCGAAGTATTTTTGATGTGTTGTTGTCCTACGGTACAAAACAGTGTCAGAAGCGCCCTATGTGAAAATAAATAACCTCCAAACGATGAAATACAGCGTAAATAAATATGTGGTTATGTGGGTATGTGGTTTTCGACGTAAGTACCATAACCACTTAACCTCACATTTATTTACGCTGTATTTCATCGTTTGGAGGTTAGTTATTTTCACATAGGGTGCTTCTAACACTGCTTTGTACCGTAGGGCAACAACACGCCAAAAACACTTCGCCACAGAGGAATAATAAAAATCAAAAACGGACAATAATGTAAAGTGTATCCTGAAAATCATGTGAACAGCCGTCTGATGATGAACTTGCCAGTTCGAAACCGGTAACGGTGCTATATACCTAAATAAATAGCAGCATTAATAGTGGCTGGTTGGTGTTTTCTTCTTTGTAAGAATTAACGTACATTTATAGAGGTAAGTCGTAAGATGTCCATGAACTGATTCGTCAAGGCTTAGGGCTTTATTTTCAGGACGGTAACAGTTTTATCCTTAAAAGTGTTTTGTTTTGGGGCGGAATGTGTTTTTTTAATCGGGGTGAGGGCATTAACTTGAGCTCAGTGAAAGTGAAACTAATTCGAGCTTCATGCGCAACGATGCCAACTGCTTTGTCCAAACCTGCTCATGGAATGCCAATATCGGCCAACTAAACGTCGTCGCTATGTTCTCTAAATGGCGTCCAAGATCTCGTAGGAAGGTAATATTTTGTTTTCCGCATGATGGTGTTAATCAGTCTCTCGTCTATTATTCTTTTCCCACCAGCGAAAACAGTCACGTGGAATGGCCGAGAGAAATAACACAGTGATCATACAATATGTTAACAGACTAGGAACGTTTCTGGACAGGTGTATGGAATATTTTGAGGAGTTGCTGAATGCTCAAAATCCAGAGAGTTTCCAGAGGGAAGAATTGCAGAGGGTATAGGGGAATAAATAATTTGATGTGACTCAACAGGACGTAGGAACAGTAATTAAATTTTTGCTGCAAATATTGCTGGAGAGAAGCAGACCAGGAAAAAAATTTTTACCATGAGACACATCTATGAGAAATGCTGGGAACTCGGCCATCGATTTCTGCTGTGTGGATGGTTACCCAAAAGACATATGTCCAGATCTTTACCAATATATATATATATATATATATATATATATATATATATATATATATGTTACTATTTGAGCACATTGTTGTCACTTTTAACGTAACCACAGCTCACACTGCTACATAAATGAGATTGTAGAAGCCCAGATTGTAATTTTTATCCCGTCATTTTACGATTTATAAAATTCTTCAAAACGGTTCAAAATATTTTAATGGATTTGCTCATGTCTCTGATTTTTGTAAATTGTTAAATCCCGTGTTACGTAATCTACTGTATACCAGTCTGTGGTAACAGTAGGAAAAATAAATTCAGCTTCTACGTAGGATATTACGCTATTAACGCTATAAGAATAGTTTTTCAGCCTGCCTTAATTATTAATTGTTAATAATTTTGTAAACATGTTTTTTAGATTTGTTTTAGTCCACGCTTTAGCTAGGACAGTGTAAGGTAGTCATATAAATGATTTTAAGTGAGAAATACCCGTTGTATCAGTGAAACTCGTGGGTCCAATTGTCAACGCTTACTCTTTATTGGTCACCGCCTGCTGGACTAGCGGCAGCGTGGCTACAGTGACGTGCTCTGTTCTGAGTGACATGAGACAGATGTATGTGGAGAATAACTGTGTATATAGTTCTAATTTTGACATGCCGATGCGTCAACCTTCTAGTCTATTAGGTACATGCAAGTTCATCGGAAAGAGCAATTTCAATGCTGTTTTAAGATATATATCTGTCGCGTTTTGCTGCTTTTCTGTTTACCTTCTTTTTGTATCTGAGACTGTATATTACCTTTTTTTGTATATAATGACACTGTATAGAAGCTTCCCAGATCTGAAGACGGTAATTTTAAAACCAGTTATCAAGAATGAAGGTTATTATTAGCGATTTTGACAAAGAATTTTATCTTCAGTAACGAAATAATCATCCACATAACCCGGAAGATAGCTAGGAAAGACAAATGCGAGAACTATCCAACCACTACCTAAACAGCTCGTGCATTAAAGCCGCTGACAGGAATAATATACAGAAGATATTTTCCTTTCTTTTTTTAGCACAGCCATCTGGCTATATAGTGGCCAATCTTGACCGACCTACGGCCGTCTCGTCCTCAGCCAATGGTGTCATTTGGATGCGTTGTGGAGAGGCGTGGGATCAGCACAGCGCTCCCACAGCCGTTGCCGGCCTTGCAGACTTGGTGCCGCTCTCAATCAAGCAGCTCATCAGCTGTCCTTATGTAGATGAGTCCATCCCGTACAGTCTTCGCTGCAAGGAAAACTCCCAATCATTACTGGGAGTCAAACCCGGGTCTTGTGCTTATCAGTCAGCCACGCTTATAGCTCGGCTACGGAGGCGAATACACTGAATAAAAGAGAGAAAATTCAGGGTCTGTTATACGACGATCAGTTTGGCTGTAGGAAAAGTAAAGGCACCATAGAAGCAGTTCTGTTGTTGCTCTTGATAATGGACGCAAGGCTGGGAATACGATCTTGACCCCCAGATCATGCCATACTGGTTTCCCGTGTTACGTGCTTGCGAAATGGCGTGACGTCATTAGGAAGACGGGAAGCGAGAAGCGGGATGGGGGAACACTAAAATTTCGAGTTTCTGCTTCAGGTTTAGCGTAACGCGTTTCCTTTTACAAGGCATGATTCCGGACTGTAGAGAAAGCTACAGTTTCAAATACAGTATATAAAGCATTGTTTAACTAAGCATTGCTGCGCACGATAATTCTTAGTGCGAGTGTTTTCGGATGTGCGCTGGATTACTGTGAGGCCGGACTATTGAGGGGCAGATTAGCGAGAGTCTAATGTACGATAGCAGGGCATTTAAACCATTAGACATACGGTTTCTTCCATATACACTCCTGGAAATGGAAAAAAGAACACATTGACACCGGTGTGTCAGACCCACCATACTTGCTCCGGACACTGCGAGAGGGCTGTACAAGCAATGATCACACGCACGGCACAGCGGACACACCAGGAACCGCGGTGTTGGCCGTTGAATGGCGCTAGCTGCGCAGCATTTGTGCACCGCCGCCGTCAGTGTCAGCCAGTTTGCCGTGGCATACGGAGCTCCATCGCAGTCTTTAACACTGGTAGCATGCCGCGACAGCGTGGACGTGAACCGTATGTGCAGTTGACGGACTTTGAGCGAGGGCGTATAGTGGGCATGCGGGAGGCCGGGTGGACGTACCGCCGAACTGCTCAACACGTGGGGCGTGAGGTCTCCACAGTACATCGATGTTGTCGCCAGTGGTCGGCGGAAGGTGCACGTGCCCGTCGACCTGGGACCGGACCGCAGCGACGCACGGATGCACGCCAAGACCGTAGGATCCTACGCAGTGCCGTAGGGGACCGCACCCGCCACTTCCCAGCAAATTAGGGACACTGTTGCTCCTGGGGTATCGGCGAGGACCATTCGCAACCGTCTCCATGAAGCTGGGCTACGGTCCCGCACACCGTTAGGCCGTCTTCCGCTCACGCCCCAACATCGTGCAGCCCGCCTCCAGTGGTGTCGCGACAGGCGTGAATGGAGGGACGAATGGAGACGTGTCGTCTTCAGCGATGAGAGTCGCTTCTGCCTTGGTGCCAATGATGGTCGTATGCGTGTTTGGCGCCGTGCAGGTGAGCACCACAATCAGGACTGCATACGACCGAGGCACACAGGGCCAACACCCGGCATCATGGTGTGGGGAGCGATCTCCTACACTGGCCGTACACCACTGGTGATCGTCGAGGGGACACTGAATAGTGCACGGTACATCCAAACCGTCATCGAACCCATCGTTCTACCATTCCTAGACCGGCAAGGGAACTTGCTGTTCCAACAGGACAATGCACGTCCGCATGTATCCCGTGCCACCCAACGTGCTCTAGAAGGTGTAAGTCAACTACCCTGGCCAGCAAGATCTCCGGATCTGTCCCCCATTGAGCATGTTTGGGACTGGATGAAGCGTCATCTCACGCGGTCTGCACGTCCAGCACGAACGCTGGTCCAACTGAGGCGCCAGGTGGAAATGGCATGGCAAGCCGTTCCACAGGACTACATCCAGCATCTCTACGATCGTCTCCATGGGAGAATAGCAGCCTGCATTGCTGCGAAAGGTGGATATACTCTGTACTAGTGCCGACATTGTGCATGCTCTGTTGCCTGTGTCTATGTGCCTGTGGTTCTGTCAGTGTGATCATGTGATGTATCTGACTCCAGGAATGTGTCAATAAAGTTTCCCCTTCCTGGGACAATGAATTCACGGTGTTCTTATTTCAATTTCCAGGAGTGTATGAGGGGCGTTTAAAAAGAAACGAGCCGGAGGCATAATTACAGAAACCAGTACCTGTAGGTTAGAATTTGAGACACTTGTCCCACTGTGACACAAGGCGGTGAATGGCTGTCTCATAAAATTCCTGGGGATGCGATGTTAACCAGTTCCGCACGTACAGCTGGCTGTCGTCGTCCGAGGTGAATCGTTTCCCCCTCAGTGCCTTTTTAAGGCAACCAAAAATGGCGTAACCACAGGGAGAGAGGTCCGGACTGTACGGAGGGTGGCCGAGAGCGTCCCATTTGAATTTCTGCAGGAGTGCTGCGACTGTGTTGGCCGTATGAGGCTTTGCATTGTCGTGGAGCAGAATGACCCAACAGGTGAGATTGCCTGGTCGTTTTGATTTGATCACTTGGCGAAGGGTGGTGAAGGTTAGCCAGTAACACTGGGCATTCACTTTTGTCCTGTGCTGCAGGAAGTGAATCAGAAGGGGGCCATCTTGGTCAAAGAAGAACGTCAGCATAACCTTTCAAGCGCTCGTGTGGAGGACGATGTCCAGCTGTATGTGTGGAACTGCTTAACATCGCAGCCCCGGGAAATTTATGAGACAGCCATTCACCGCCCTGTGTCACAGTGGGACAAGTGTCTCAATAGCCAGGTTCAATAATGGTTCAAATGGCTCTGAGCACTATGGGACTAAACTTCTGAGGTCATCAGTCCCCTGGAACTTCGAAATACTTAAACCTAATTAACCTAAGGACATCACACACATCCATGCCCGAGGCAGGATTGGAACCTGCGACCGTAGAGGTCGCGCAGTTTCAGACTGTAGCGCCTAGAACCGCTCGGCCACTTCGGCCGGCTCAATAGCCAGGGTCAATACTTCTAACATACAGGTACGGGTTTCTGTAATTATGCCTCCATCTCGTTTCTTTCTGAACGTCCCATATATATTATTTTTTCTCATTGCATATCTCTATAAACATGATCTGTACACACAGCAATGTGCTGTTTCGTTTTCTTCCTCACAGGCGGTTTTCAAAGAATACGGGAAAGTTGTATTTGTGACTATTGGCTTACTATTAGAATATTACTACAGAATCTGAATTTGCAGTAACAGTAGACATAGCTGAAGGTCAGAGAGAGGGGGAAGAGGAGATGGACAGGGTGAGGGGGTAGTAGGACTTGGAGACAGAGTGGGAGGGAGGAGGCGATGGAGAGAGAGGAGGAGCCGATGGACAAATAGAGGGGACGGGGGAGGTGATGGACGAATCACCCGGGGGTGGGGTGGGGGGGGGGACATTAGGATGTATATCCAATTCCTATACACATTTGAAACATGTGTTTTTCCTTTTCTTTCTTTTCCATTTAACCAGGCTGAGCCACAGCAACGTGAGGATCGGTACAGTTAGTACTTTCATCAAATAGTGTTCGGATGAAAGTCATTAAAGCAAAGACGTTTTTCGTCGCGGCGAGATGTATTTACGAAATTTCAGTCACCAGCTTTCTCTTCCGAATGCGAAAATATTTTGTTGAGCCCAACCTACATAGGAAGGAATGATCATCAAAATAAAATAAGAGAAATCAGATCTCGAACAGAAAGGTTTAGGTGTTCGTTTTTTCCGCGCGCTGTCCGGGAGTGGAATGGTAGAGAGATAGTATGATTGTGGTTCGATGAACCCTCTGCTAAGCACTTAAATGTGAATTGCAGAGTAGTCATGTAGATGTAGATGTAGATGTATCTAGAAACAGTAGTGGTGAACCAGTCTACAGAGGGCAGAGAAGCTAGAACCGTTGTAAACTGAGTGGAAGAGGGGAGAGAGTGATAGGACATCAGTAAATTAATTCTGAGGCATAAGAGAGAGAGGCGTAGAAGGCATAAACTCAAGGGAGAGACATCAGAATACATTCCACAAGAATTCAGAATGTTGGATCGCTGACATCCTATCACTGCTTCCAAAATAGATCGTATGTAGTTTCTCTCCGTTTTTATCAGTGCCGTAAGGAGCTTATTACCGAATAACCTCCTCCTCTTTCTCAAGCACTGGGAACGTCAGCACACAGTTCCCCATCGTAAAGCATCGTCTGAAGGCATTGCAGAGCAGTCGACCCACAGCGCCAGTAGAGGCTTAGGTGGGAAGCCCGGCAGACACGTCACGCCGTCGCCAGAGGACGTGTCGGCGTCGGAGGCCGGCCTTTACGGCGGTGGTAGGCAGGCGGAGTGCCCCGGCGGCTGCCCGCTGCCCGGTGTCCATATTCATGAGTGGTGGGCGGAGCACGCCGCGAGAGCAGCGACGGCCGCTCATTAACATGTCCGCCGCCGACACTGACGACCGTAGATTTCAGCCAGACAACAGTCCGCGTGTGAGTCGCGGGCACGACCGGACCCGGTAACGATCCTAGCGCTCGACCTCAACGGCAACTCCGTCCGCTAAACGTATAATAACGTGGAGACGACCCCAGCCGTACCTTCTCGCACTCTTGACTCTGTTTCAAATCGCAAGACATAAGCACTGGGCAACCGCAGGAGATGGCGAACTGAAACACCCCCTCCAGAGTTGATAATCGCCTCGATTTCGCAAGAAAGAGAGTCCAAAGTTTCTTCAATTATGCTGCACACAGCCACTCACTAATGATTAGACACTGCTGAACCACCAAAAGGCGGGGATGATGACAGATACACTCTGAGACAAAAATAACGACGCACCACTATTTTCCGAATGGAACCAAAATTAGTACATGTGATGTACCGGGTGATCAAAAATTCAGTATAAATCTGAAAACTTAATAAACCACGGAATAATGTAGATAGAGAGGTAAAAATTGACACACATGCTTGGAATGACATGGGATTGTATTAGAACCAAAAAAAAGTGTTGTTAGACGCGGGAAAGATCTCTTGCGCGCGTCGTTTGGTCATGATCGTGTGCTCAAAAATGATTCAAATGGCTCTGAGCACTATGGGACTCAACATCGGAGGTCATCAGTCCTCTAGAACTTAGAACTACTTAAACCTAACTAACCTAAGGACATCACACACATCCATGCCCGAGGCAGGATTCGAACCTGCGACCGTAGCAGTCAAACGGCTCCGGACTGAAGCGCCTAGAACCGCTCGACCACCGCGGCCGGCTCGTGTGCTCAGCCGCCACTTTCTTCATGCTTGGCCTCCCAGGTCCCCAGAACTCAGTCCGTGCGATTATTGGCTTCGGTGTTACTTGAAGTCGCAAGTGTATCGTGATCGACCGACATCTCAAGGGATGCTGAAAGACAACATATGACGCCAATGCCTCGCCATAATTCCGGACATGCTTTACAGTGCTGTTCACAACATTATTCCTCGACTACAGCTATTGTTGAGGGATGATGGTGGACATATTGAGCATTTCCTGTAAAGAACATCATCTTTGCTTTGTCTTACTTTGTTATGCTAATTATTGCTATTCTGATCAGATGAAGTGCCATCTGTTGGACATTTTTGGAACTTTTGCATTTTTATGGTTCTAATAAAACCCCATGTCATTCCAAGCATGTGTGTCAATTTGTACCTCTCTATCTACATTATTCCGTGATTTATTCAGTTTTCAAATTTATATCGACTTTTTGATTACGCGGTACATACAGGGCTATTACAAATGACTGAAGCGATTTCATAAATTCACTGTAGCTCCATTCATCGACATATGGTCACGACACACTACAGATACGTAGAAAAACTCATAAAGTTTTGTTCGACTGAAGCCGCACTTCAGGTTTCTGCCGCCAGAGCGCTCGAGAGCGCAGTGAGACAAAATGGCGACAGGAGCCGAGAAAGCGTATGTCGTGCTTGAAATGCACTCACATCAGTCAGTCATAACAGTGCAACGACACTTCAGGACGAAGTTCAACAAAGATCCACCAACTGCTAACTCCATTCGGCGATGGTATGCGATGGATGCCTCTGTAAGGGGAAATCAACGGGTCGGCCTGCAGTGAGCGAAGAAACGGTTGAACGCGTGCGGGCAAGTTTCACGCATAGTGATGTGAAAGATTCAGTGTTTAAACCTCCTCTACCAAGAAACGTGCCAGAACTGCGAGCTCGCATCAACAATGCTTTCGAACTCATTGATGGGGACATGCTGCGCCGAGTGTGAGGGGAACTTGATTATCGGCTTGATCTCTGCCGAATCACTAAAGGGGCACATATCGAACATTTGTGAATGAATAAAAAAACTTTTTGAGTTTTTGTATATGTGCAAAGCATTGTGAAAATATCTCAAATAATAGTTATTGTAGAGCTGTGAAATCGCTTCAATCATTTGTAATAACCCTGTACATGGGCTTCACCAATTTAGCAACTCAGTAACACGTTGGTTCACCTGTGGCACTTATGGAAGCAGCTATTCGGCTTAGCACTGATTGACTTAAGTTGTTACATGTCCTCCTGAGCCCGCACCTCGTGGTCGTGCGGTAGCGTTCTCGCTTCCCACGCCCGGGTTCCCGGGTTCGATTCCCGGCGGGGTCAGGGATTTTCTCTGCCTCGCGATGGCTGGGTGTTGAGTGCTGTCCTTAGGTTAGTTAGGTTTAAGTAGTTCTAGGGGACTCATGACCATAGCTGTTAAGTCCCATAGGGCTCAGAGCCATTTGAACCATGTCCTCCTGAGGGACATCGCAAAAAATACTGTCCAAATGGCGCGTTCGGTCCTCAAATTAACGACATGGTTGGAGAGCCCTGCCTTGCAGGCGAAGGTAGGGCTTGGCAAGCACGAGGATAAGCAGTAGGAACTCTCACCGTGTGTGGCCGGGCACGATCTTGCTGAAATGTAACCTAAGGATTGCTTGCTCCGAAGCCCAACAGAACCGCATGTAGAATATCGTTGACCTTTGTACTGTAAGAGTGTCATACGAATGACAAACCAAGAGGTCCTGCTGTGAAATGAAATGACACCCCAGACCATCACTCCCGGTTGTCGGGCTGTATGGCGGGCGACATTATGGATGATATCCCGCCGCTGACCAGGGCGTCTTCAGACATGTCTTCCGCGTCGGCTCGAGTGGCCGAGCGGTTAAAGGCGCTCCAGTCTGGAACCGCACGACCGCTATGGTCGCAGGTTCGAATCCTGCCTCGGGCATGGATGTGTGTGATGTCCTTAGGATAGTTAGGTTTAAGTAGTTCTAAGTTCTAGGGGACTTATGACCACAGCAGTTGAGACCCATAGTGCTCAGAGCCATTTTCTTCCGCCTGGACGTTCATTGGCTGAGTAGAACTATGTTCAGTGATGAGACCCGCTTGGAACTGTGCCTCGGTGACCGGCTTTGACGGACCAGTTAGTTTGACAAGTTCATTCGTGGTGTGGTCGTTGGCATCTCCAAACACGATACCACCTTTCGGCCATTCTCTCGAGTTTCCACGTCGGCCCGTCTTACTGCACTGTTTCAATACAATCGAATGAGACACACACATCACTTTCGCTTACACTACGCAGGGTAGCGGGATAGCGTCCGTAATCACATGACTGACTGGTACCAGTTCTATACCATCACCAGCGCTCCAAGGCGACCATCGTGTCTTTTAAGACATGGCTCGTATTTTGTCTGGTCATCTAATTAACACTGCAGTTAATAGGTTTGTTTATAAATAAATAAATCTTCTGCTACCAGTCACGATTTTTCTTTATTTTACTATTCGCACGACGCGTTTCTAGAAATAATTCCTATTTTCAAGTGCGTTTTTTTATGTGTGTTAAGCCATTTCTTTTGATGTTGTCAGTGTGTGTGAGTCTGCTTCATTTTGTTGACTTTTACTGTAATACACTCCTGGAAATGGAAAAAAGAACACATTGACACCGGTGTGTCAGACCCGCCATACTTGCTCCGGACACTGCGAGAGGGCTGTACAAGCAATGATCACACGCACGGCACAGCGGACACACCAGGAACCGCGGTGTTGGCCGTCGAATGGCGCTAGCTGCACAGCATTTGTGCACAGCCGCCGTCAGTGTCAGCCAGTTTGCCGTGGCATACGGAGCTCCATCGTAGTCTTTAACACTGGTAGCATGCCGCGACAGCGTGGACGTGAACCGTATGTGCAGTTGACGGACTTTGAGCGAGGGCGTATAGTGGGCATGCGGGAGGCCGGGTGGACGTACCGCCGAATTGCTCAACACGTGGGGCGTGAGGTCTCCACAGTACATCGATGTTGTCCCCAGTGGTCGGTGGAAGGTGCACGTGCCCGTCGACCTGGGACCGGACCGCAGCGACGCACGGATGCATGCCAAGACCGTAGGATCCTACACAGTGCCGTAGGGGACCGCACCGCCACTTCCCAGCAAATTAGGGACACTGTTGATCCTGGGGTATCGGCGAGGACCATTCGCAACCGTCTCCATGAAGCTGGGCTACGGTCCCGCACACCGTTAGGCCGTCTTCCGCTCACGCCCCAACATCGTGCAGCCCGCCTCCAGTGGTGTCGTGACAGGCGTGAATGGAGGGACGAATGGAGACGTGTTGTCTTCAGCGATGCGAGTCGCTTCTACCATGGTGCCAATGATGGTCGTATGCGTGTTTGGCGCCGTGCAGGTGAGCGCCACAATCAGGACTGCATACGACCGAGGCACACAGGGCCAACACCCGGCATCATGGTGTGGGGAGCGATCTCCTACACTGGCCGTACACCACTGGTGATCGTCGATGGGACACTGAATAGTGCACGGTACATCCAAACCGTCATCGAACCCATCGTTCTACCATTCCTAGACCGGCAAGGGAACTTGCTGTTCCAACAGGACAATGCACGTCCGCATGTATCCCGTGCCACCCAACGTGCTCTAGAAGGTGTAAGTCAACTACCCTGGCCAACAAGATCTCCGGATCTGTCCCCCATTGAGCATGTTTGGGACTGGATGAAGCGTCGTCTCACGCGGTCTGCACGTCCAGCACGAACGCTGGTCCAACTGAGGCGCCAGGTGGAAATGGCATGGCAAGCCGTTCCTCAGGACTACATCCAGCATTTCTACGATCGTCTCCATGGGAGAATAGCAGCCTGCATTGCTGCGAAAGGTGGATATACACTGTACTAGTGCCGACATTGTGCATGCTCTGTTGCCTGTGTCTATGTGCCTGTGGTTCTGTCAGTGTGATCATGTGATGTATCTGACCCCAGGAATGTGTCAATAAAGTTTTCCCTTCCTGGGACAATGAATTCACGGTGTTCTTATTTCAATTTCCAGGAGTGTACATAAGAAACGCGATTTTTAGTTGGGTATCAATTCTTTCTGTGTGGTTAGTGGCTAAAGTTTGAGAACAATTTGTACTTACAGTTTTCTAATGGTCCATTTGTGTAGAGTCTCACACACACTTAACCTATTATATCTACAGTCGCAGGCTTTCAAAAACCATTTATAATGGATCAAATCAGAACACTGCAGTTATTCATCCTTCATAATCGCTTTTACATCCTCATCTGCATCTATATCTACATAAATACTCCGCAAGCTACCGTACGGTTCGTGCTGTAGTGTACTACTAGTATCACTACTAGTCATTTCCTTTCCTGTTCCATTCGCAACAGAGCAAGGGCAAGAGGCTATATGCCTCCATATAAGCCCTAATTTCTCGTACCCTATCTTAGTGGTCCGTATGCGAAATGTACGTTGGCGGCAGTATAATCGTTCAGCAGTTAGCTTCAAATGCCGGTTCCCTAAATTTTCTCAATAGTGTTCCTCGAAAACATTGTCGCCTTCCGTCGAAGGATTCCCTTTTGAATTCACGAAGCATCTCTGTAATATTTGCCTACTGTTCGAAACGACCAGCAACAAATCTAGCAGTCCGCTTCTGAATTGCTTCGATGTCTTCTTTTAATCCGACCTGGAGAGGACCCCAACACTCTAGGAGTACTCAAGAATAGGTAATATTAGAGTCGTGTATGTGGTCTCCTTTACAGATGCACCACACTTTGCTAAAAGTCTCCCAACAAACGGAAGTCGACCATTCGCCTCCCCTACTACAATCTTCACAGGCTTTTTCCTTAATATGAGCTGAGTTGCAATTTTCCTAAAATTGTTACCAAAAAAGCTCAATAAACCTACTGTAAGTTTATCCTGAATTAAGGGAAGAAGGCTAGCAATCGAAATTCGATCCTTACAGGAAAAAGATTAAAAAAACATAATTTCTCCAAAAACCGGAGTAATGTTAGCTGTGTTGAACTTTATCAGTTTTACCTCGCGTATGGTTGTGATTTAAAGATAAAGAAGTGCATCCCAGACATCACATATGATTCCGAACGCTGTTCTGGAGGTTGGAATCGTCAGCGAACTTTTCAGTTGGTCAGACACTGCCACCAGTCTCAGCAGTGTTGAATGTGTCACAAAATGTTTGAGACCTTCGTACACTATTTCGAGAGACGAGGAAGGTACGTTGTAGGTTAATACAAATCGACCTAGGGTAGTCACTCCACAACAGGTCCAATACTTGGCCCTTACTGTACTGACTGTGAATCATAAATGAGAAATGTACTTTGGATATATTTGAGTGTAGGATCCTATATATTTTCTGTTTTATACATTCGGGAATCTGCTGCTCGCAAGAACCTTTATTTTTGTTGCCACAATTGTCGGGATCGGCTGAATAGGTTTTATTTAAAACGTATTACGCCCGAGTTGTATCTGGCCACATGCCTATCTACACTCTTGCTGTATCATTGTGTTCGATGCAACGTCTTCAAGACATGTTCTAAGTACAGTATGTGAATGGCAGTAAAAGCTTCATATTGTTAAAGAAAGCAGCGAGAAATTGCATAAATGTCCACTGAATAATGGAGTCGACAGATATTAAGGCAAAAGGATCACAACACATCGATTCCAGTATTTAGTTCCCCTTTACAAGGATTACTACCGCAGCCTTCACATAAAGAGGAAGAACAAAACGGCTGTATAAACCTTTCTTTTCAATTTATTAATTGTTTTGGCATCGACCATACAGCCAGCCCCAGAATTAGTTTTTGACATTTAAGTCTATAACAGCCTGAACCGTTAAAAAACAACAATTATTCGTCACATTCCTTAAGTCAATGATCCAAGAAAGGAGGGTTAATGCCGTGTGTGCACATGTGAGATGAAACTTATTAGCGAAACAACACAGCAACACAGCTTTTGACAGATATTTTAATAAAGTATAAAACGGAGAGGGAGAAAGAGAGATGAAATCCGTAAGTGCAACGTTAGACAATGTGTGTATGTGGGGGGGGGGGGGAAGGGGGAGGGGGGTAGGTGGGTAGGTGTGTGGCTGGGTGGGTGCGCGAGCGCGCTTTCTCGTGCTCACTTTTTTTTTTTCCTTGGAAATACAGCAAGTTACACCATTTACATAGCCTTTCGATAAATAATACAGGTCTTTCAGACACGCTTCAATATGTTGTAAAATTGAGACCGTTTGGATAATTTTGAACATGTGCAGAATTCAGATCGTTCGGATACTTTTGTATATGGTGGCTACATACTGACTGGCTGTCTCGTTTCACTGCCCGGTAAAACACTGCGCTCTTGTGTTTTAAGGAGCGGTACTCTGAATTTCCCCTTCAGTGTGATGTCTTGTAAAAAGGGGGAGGGCTTGGGACGTAATGACTATGATGTCTTCGAAAGGGATTGTGGCTTATAATGTCATTGGTGAGCCAGTGACTTTCACAAGTAAAATCATATATATAAAGAAAATGCGCCCAGGTTTCTGTAGGAATTCTACCAGAAAGGAAGACTCCTCTGGCCTCATTTATTCTGCGGGCGGTCGTGTAGATGGCCACGGTTTGTTTATAACAACATTAAACTTGTAGTGGCACTTGTAGTGGCACTTGTAGTGTACAGGAGATCGTTTGGAGCACATAAAAGATTCCTCACGCGTCATACCAATACAGACTGTGTGGCAATGAAGATGTGCATGTGACATGATAATGGTCTGTCTCTAAACTTCTGACGTGCTGCCATCCGGCTATGATTATCTGAAGATGCTCTCATCGACAGCGCAAAACTAATAATAAGAAGGTCATATAACACGCGGCCTATGCTGGTCTGTCTTCACATAACTTTCTGATGGTAGACGCGTCACCTGCAGGCGGCATCTGCTTTCGCTAATTTTCTCTCATTAATTTCTGTTGCATTAGAGGGTGCTCACAGTAACGTCTCCCTTAAAACTTATGTCCCCCGCTTTACTAGGGGGTGGAGCTATCGCCCACACTAGTAATGGCGGTAGTCTTCTCGTCCTGTGATGAAGAGGGCGTACACTTATGGACGGGAAGAGGTACCGACATTTCTTGGCATGGAATACTTCCATCTCGGTACTTTTTTCCGATACTCTTGGTCAGATCAGTACTTTATAGGAGGTGATGATCTATTACATCTTCATTATTTCCATGATAACTTTTTGGCAGCATGACACTTTCAACAACGGAACACGCAATCGCCAACAGATTAACAGTTAAACAAGCGATATTCGTGCGGGCGAGTGAATTGTGTAGGAATGCATATTGGCGAAGTGACGTAACAAAAAATGGTTCAAATGGCTCTGAGCACTATGGGACTTAACATCCATGGTCATCAGTCCCCTATAACTTAGAACTACTTAAACCATAATTAACGTAAGGACAGCACACAACACCCAGTCATCACGAGTGACGTAACACATTATCAGCGAAACGTGTAGATAATATATTGTTTTTGAGTGACTGCATTTAGAACAGTGGGAAGTTTAGGTAAGCTTTAATTTACTTACTTTTGGGTACTGCTATTCAGCTGTTTTTCTTTAATCTGTTCTTTATTTTTATATCTCCTGTTCGAATTTTTTGTAAATTGTGATCTATGATGAAAATAAAAACATTTGTTGATTTAAGGCTTCTATTATTCAGTTCTGAAACTTGTGAAAACTGACTATCTCTCTCTCTCTCTCTCTCTCTCTCTCTCTCTCTCTCTCTCTCTCATTCTCTCTCTTTCTCTCTCTCTTTTAATAATACATGGCCTCACAAAAGCAAGTGAAGCACCTAGCACCTAGAAAACATCGTCGAACTTCTAACTTCGTACACCACATACCAGTGGCGGGTATGTAATGACTGTAGGTGTAATTCTCTGTGACAGATAGCGTTCACGAGAGTGCATTGGTGCTATCAGTGGTTGGCTTTGTTTCAAGGATTGGCACAGTACACAAAGGTCATCAACACCGTAAGATCTTGAGTGATCACTGTGATCACGTAGATGCCGCGTAGGCATGTGAGACAGCGTTATCAGCACCTGACAGAGTTTGAAAGGGGCCACACTGTCGCTCTCCATTTGGCCGGCTACTAGAATTCTGCGACATCAACATTTGTGGGGCATTCGGATGCGACACTGGCTCGACGCATGGGAACGTCAGGGCAGACATACGAGGTGCATTCAAGTTCTAAGACCTCCGATTTTTTTTCTCCGGACTGGAAAGAGATAGAAACATGCGCATTGTTTTAAAATGAGGCCGCGTTCATTGTCAATACGTCCCAGAGATGGCAGCACCGTACGGCAGATGGAATTTTACCGCCAGCGGCGAGAATGAGAACTGTTTTAAATACTTAAAATGGCTTCGTTTTCCTTACTTGAACAGCGTGAAATCATTCGTTTTCTGAATTTGCGTGGTGTGAAACCAATTGAAATTCATCGACAGTTGAAGGAGACGTGGTGATGGGAGTTATGGATGTGTCGAAAGTGCGTTCGTGGGTGCGACAGTTAATGAAGGCAGAACATCTTGTGACAACAAACCGAAACAACCTCAGGCTCGCACAAGCCGGTCTGACGACATCATCGAGAAAGTGGAGAGAATTGTTTTGGGGGATCGCCGAATGACTGTTGAACAGATCGCCTCCAGAGTTGGCATTTCTGTGGGTTCTATGCACACAATCCTGCATGACGACCTGAAAATGCGAAAAGTGTCATCCAGATGGGTGCCACGAATGCTGATGGACGACCACATGGCTGGCTGCCCGTGTGGCATGTTGCCAAGCAATGTTGACGCGCAACGACAGCATGAATGGGACTTTCTTTTCGTCGGTTGTGACAATGGATGAGACGTGGATGCCATTTTTCAATCCAGAAACAAAGCGCCAGTCAGCTCAATGGAAGCACACAGATTCACCACCACCAAAAAAATTTCGGGTAACCGCCAGTGCTGAAAAAATGATGGTGTCCATGTTCTGGGACAGAGAGGGCGTAATCCTTATGCATTGCGTTCCAAAGGGCACTACGGTAACAGGTGCATCCTACGAAAATGTTTTGAAGAACAAATTCCTTCCTGCACTGCAACAAAAACGTCCGGGAAGGGCTGCGCGTGTGCTGTTTCACCAAGACAACGCACCCGCACATCGAGCTAACGTTACGCAACAGTTTCTTCGTGATAACAACTTTGAAGTGATTCCTCATGCTCCCTACTCACCTGACCTGGCTCCTAGTGACTTTTGGCTTTTGCCAACAGTGAAAGACGCTCTCCGTGGCCGCACATTCACCAGCCCTGCTGCTATTGCCTCAGCGATTTTCCAGTGGCCAGAACAGACTCCTAAAGAAGCCTTCGCCGCTGCCATGGAATCATGGTGTCAGCGTTGTGAAAAATGTGTACGTCTGCAGGGCGATTACGTCGTGAAGTAACGCCAGTTTCATCGATTTCGAGTAAGTAGTTAATTAGAAAAAAAATCGGAGGCCTTAGAACTTGAATGCACCTCGTACAAGTGTGGCCGCCACGAGCGCGAATGGCCGCCTAATGCACCGAGCATGTCGTAGCTCGCTCACATATGCGCATGCCATCCGAAAACAAGTAATGGGGTTCCTGCAACGTTCTGTGTTATCCCGCACTACTGGCCGGAGACTAGCATTACCCAGATTAGGTAGTTGCACACCACGTGCGGACTGCTGTTAACGCCACAACACAACCAGCTGCATTTTAAATGCCGCCGTAACCAGGAAGCATGGGCTGCTGGTGACTGGCATCGCATTATGTTAGCGATGAACTGCAGTTGTGCGCTACTCCAGACAGCAATCGCCGATGAATATACCGGCGGCCAGAGGAGGAGTCCCTTTCATTTTGTGGCGAGCCATCGTGAGTGCCTTCAGTCACGGCTGGAAGTGACATAGAGAAGTCTGCTGGCACAGCGGTCCCTCGCGGACATTCTGCGTCCTCGTGTGATGCCATTTTTTAACAGAACAATCACACATCACACGCCTCTCTATGATCTGCGTGATGTTCAGGTATTCCCGTGTCCTCCGGAATCCCCTAATATGTTCCAGATACATCATTTCCCAATTAAACACTGTAATTGACCAAAAAAAATTCCCTGTTTACATGTGTGACAGTGAAGTTATATTGCCACATACGGGGTGTTCAAAAACTCTCTCCGCAGTGCCGTATGATTGTTAGCAGCGCGTGCCGTATTCCGCAGTGAATATACCGAAATGAAACTCAGTGAAATACAAGTTATTAATTTATTGAACATTCATTTTTACTTACAAATTTTCACATTAAATGTTGAGAGTGTCCCCCCTGTTGTTGGCCGGCCGCGGTGGCCAAGCGGTTCTAGGCGCTTCAGTCCGGACCCGCGCTACTGCTACGGTCGCAGGTTCGGATCCTGCCTCGGGCATGGATGTGTGTGTTGTCCTTAGGTTAGTTAGGTTTAAATAGTACTAAGTTCTAGGGGACTGATGACCTCAGATGTTAAGTCCCATGGTGCTCAGAGCCATTTGAACCATTTTTCCACGTTCACCCGACCTAACGCCATGCGATTTTTTCCTTTTGGGCTTCAGCAAAGATCGTGTGTACGTGCCTCCGCTACCAACAGATCTCCATGAATTAATAAACCGGGCTGAAGCAGCTGTTGCTACCATCACTGAGGATGGCCTCCACGTTCACCGCCGGCCGCGGTGGCCGAGCGGTTCTAGGCGCTTCAGTCCGGATTCGCGCTACTGCTATGGTCGCAGGTTCGGATCCTGCCTCGGGCATGGTGTGGTGATGTCCTTAGGTTACTTAGGTTTAAGTAGTTCTAAGGTCTAGGGGAGTGATGACCTCAGATGTTAAGTCCCATAGTGCTCAGAGCTATTTTTTGAACCCTGTTGTTGAATACACACTTCAATTCGTCTAATCATGTTTCCAAACAGAAGCTGTTTCATTTCTTCTGTAACAGAAGCAGTGAAAGTGGATATTGCACTTTTTAATTCATCGATGGATTTTGGACGGTTTTTATAGACAATTGCTTTCGCTGCACCCCAGAAGAACAGGTCAGGTGGTGTTAGGTCAAGCGATCGTGGGGCCTAAAGTCCGTGTGAAATAATGTGATCAGCAAAAACATCAGTAAGCAGTGAGATTTAAACGCAAGCTGTATGCGCGGTTGCACCATCTTGTTGGAAATCACTGTTCAGTATTACACTTAACCCAAGTTCTCTTATGAATGGGTACAGAATGTCACTGCAGTATCGTTGTGCGTTTATTGTTTCGTTGAAAAATATGGGACCCACAATCCGACGTCTAGAAATTGCAATCCTAATTCCTATTTTCACAGAATGATGTGGTTCCTCATGAATACACAATGTATTTGCAGTATTCCACATACGAGAATTTTGCGAGTTCATGTACCCGCATAAATGAAACTACGCCTCATCAGTGAAAAACGTTTCATTAAGAATATCCCTAACATTCAGTTGAACGAAATTTTTGAACCATTGACAATAATGCAGTCTCTTGCCAAGACATTTAATAGCGAGCTGTATGCGCGGTTGCACCATCTTGTTGAAAATAACTGTTCAGTATTTCACTTAACCCGAGTTCTCCTATGAATGGGTACAGAATATCACTGCAGTATCGTTGTGCGTTTATTGTTTCGTTGTCCGCAGTTCGTGGTCGTGCGGTAGCGTTCTCGCTTCCCACTCCCGGGTTCCCGGGTTCCATTCCCTGCGGGGTAAGGGATTTTCTCTGCCTCGTGATGACTGGGTGTTGTGTGATGTCCTTAGGTCAGTTAGGTTTAAGTAGTTCTAAGTTCTAGGCGACTGATGACCATAGATGTTAAGTCACATAGTGCTCAGAGCCATTTGAACCATTATTGTTTCGTTGAAAAATATGGGACCTTCAATCCTATGTCTAGAAATTGCAGTCCTAATTCCTATTTTCACAGAATGAAGTGGTTCCTCATGAACACACAAAGGATTTGCAGTATTCCGCATACGAGAATTTTGCGATTTCATGTAAACGGATAAATGAAACTACGCCTCATCAGTGAAAAACGTTTCATTAAGAATATCCCTATCATTCAGTTGAACGAAATTTTTGAACCATTGACAATAATGCATTCTCTTGCCATGATCATTATTTTTCAGTTCTTGCACGACTGTCACTTTGTATGGGAAAAGCTCTAATTTTTTTTTCTTGCAGCTCTGTGGGCCGTTCCGACAATAACATCGATTTCCTGGGCGAGTTTTCTTACTCACTTGTTCGTACTGATGGACGTTTTATCGGAAATATCGAGTAGTTTATCATCAGACAAAACGCTAGGACCACCACTTCTCGGTGCATCTCTCACTGAACCCGTACTTCGAAATTTGTTAATCAAATCTCGCACCTTATCGCGGTGTGTCGAGTCTGGGAAAACTGAATTAAACGTTTGACGAACTGAAACTGTGTGTTTACCGCCAGCTCTGAACGCTTCTTCGACTAAAAACACACGTTCTTGGACGGTTAGCATTTTAACAGTGGCAAAAACGAAACAAACGTAAACAGTCACTTTAATACGTAACGACACACGCCAACGATACTACTGACGCTGGCTGAGATAAACGAAACAATGGAATGTTGGGATAGTCCACTTGAAGGGAAGTAACCCAGGTAGGCGAACAATTATACGGCACGCGCGGCTAACAATCATACGGCACTGCGGACAGACTTTTTGAACACCCCGCATAACAGGTGTAGGTGAAACGAAGTTAACTGTTGAATGTTTCTACTCTCCAATTTCTCTGTGAAAGTTCTATAATCATATGGATTCATTGCATAGGGTGAAGACAGTCAGTCATGCGAAATACTTTTGAACATATTTTCTGAAAACTGTCTTGAGCAGCAAGCTCGGCAGCCCACACGAAATGGAAACATCTTAAACCTTGTAGTTACAAATTGGTGGACCTATTTGGTAAAGTCAGTATAGAAACACCAATTAGCGACCATGACGTCATTATAGCAACTATGGTTACGAAAGTTAATAAATCAGTCAGGAAGGCTAGGAGAGTGTTTCTGCTAGATAGAGCAGGTAAGCAGTTGTTCGCATCTGACTTAGACAATGAATTGACAGCACTTAGTTACAGTAACATGGATGTAGAGGAATTATAGACAAACTTCATGCACTTTGTAAATCGTCGTCTGGACGGTTACATGGCTAGTAAGTGGATGAAGGATGGAAAAGACCCACTATGGTTTAACAGTGAAATTCGGAGGATGCAGAGTAAGAAAAGGCTGTCGCACTCTCGGTTCAAAATGGAAAGCACAAATGACGACCAGCGAAGGTTAGTAGAGATTGTTACGTCTGTGAAAAGATCTGTGCGAGAAGCATGCAACAAGTACCACCGCCACACCTTAGCAAAGATCTGGGACAGAACCAGAAAACATTCTGGTCTTATGCAAAGTCACTAAGCGGGTCTAAGGCTTCCAATCAGTCCCTTGTTGATCAGTCTGGTGCGGCACTGAAGATAGCAAAACGAAAGCTGAAGTTTTAAATTATACGTTCAAGAACTCGTTCACAGAGCAGAATCGTACAAACATAGCGTCATTCGACCATCGGACACACTCCCGTATGGACGACATAGTAGTAAGCATCCCTGGCATACAGAAACGACTGAAATATTTAAAAGAAAACAAATCACCTGGTCTGTATCGAATCCCATTTCGATTTTACAAAGAGTAGTCTACGGCACTGGCCCCTTACCTTCCCTACATTTATCGTAAATCTCTCACCCAGGATAAAGACCTAAGCGACTAGAAAAAAGCGCAGGTGACTTCAGTATATAGGAAGAGTACAAGAGCGGACCAGAAAAATTACAGACCAATATCCCTACCTTCGGTTTCCTGCAGAATCCTTGAACGTATTCTCAATTCGAATATAATAATCTTTCTTGCGAATGAGAAGCTTATCGCCACACAATAAAACACCTATAGCCGTCCTTATGATTTTATTTTGTTGGTACTAGTTTCAACGCTTCAGTGCGTCATCTTCAGGCTTGTTTTGATGCGGTACAGGTTGATATGAGCCCCATACATAACACACCAGTTGCCAGCATTACTGGTGTGTTACGTATGGAGCTCATATCAACCAGTACCGCATCAAAGATAAAGATGACGCACTGAAGCGTTGAAACTGGTAGCAACAAAATAAAATCAAATCATAAGGACGGCTGTAGATGTTTTATTTTGTCACAATAGTAAATGGCCGTCGTCCCAGAGACCTCCTGCCAAGAGGATGGACATTTAAAAGCGTGAGAAGCTTGTGTTCACAAATCAGCATGGTTTTCGAAAGCATCGCACGCACGCTTGTCCTTTTCTTACATGCTGTACTGCGAATCCTTTTCTGACATGCTGTACTGCGAAGGCAAAACGCAGATGAAGGGCAACAGGCAGCTTTTATTTTTCTATTCTCGTCAGAGGTTCGAGTCCTCCCTTGGACATGGGTATGTGTGTTATTCTTAGCACACATTAGTTAAAGTAGTGTGTAAGTCTAGGGACCGATTACCTCAGCAGTTTGGTCCCATAGAAATTCACACACAACAACAACACATTTCTAGATTTCCTGAAAACATTTGACACGGTGCCCTATTGCAGGTAATTAACTAAGGTACGAGCATATGGAATAAGTTCATAGGTGTGTGTGAGTGGCTCGAAGATTTCTTAAAAAAGTAACACCCAGTATGTTGTCCTCGACGACGAGAGTTCATAAGAGACAAGGTTATCTTCAGGAGTGCTCCAGGGAAGTGTGATAGGACCGCCATTGTTTTCTATTTGGCGGACAGTGTGGGTAGCAATCTGCAGTTATTTGCTGAAGATGCTTTGGTGTACGGTAAGGTGTCGAAGTTGAGTGCCTGTAGGAAGATACAAGATGACTTCCAGTTGGTGTGATGTATGGCAGCTATGTGGAAAAATGTAACTTAATGCTGATGAGTAGGAAGAAAAAACCTGTTATGTTCGGATACAGTATTGCTAGAGTCCTGCTGGACTCAGTCCCTTAAATATCTGGGCGTAACACTACAATTCGATATGAAATGGAACGAGCATGGGAGAACTGTGTCAGGGAAGACGAATAGTCGACTTCGGTTTATTGGGAGAATTTTAGGAAAGACTGGTTCACCTGTAAAGGCGAATGTATAACAGACGTCTGCGCAACCTATTCTTGAGTACTGCTCGAGTGTTTGGGATCCGTACCAGGTGGTATTGAAGGAAGACATAGAAGCATTTCAGAGGCGGGCTACTAGACTTGCTCTCAGTAGGTTTGAACAACACGTAAGTGTTACGGAGATCCTTCTGGAACTCAAATGGTAATCACTGGAGGGAAGGCGACATTCTTTTCGAGAAACACTATTGAGAAAATTTAGAGAACCGACATTTGAAGCTGACTGCCAAACGATTATACTGCCGCCAACATACATTGTGCGTAAGGACCACGAAGATAAATCACGAGAAATTAGGGCTCACACGGAGGTATATAGATAGCCGTTTTTCCCTAGGTCTGTTAGCGAGTGGAACAGGAAAGGAAATAACTCTTAGTGGTCAGGGTACCCTCCGCCACGCACCGTGTAGTGGCTTGCGGAGTATCTGTGTAGATGCAGATGTAGACGTATGCGACCAGCTCTGACGTCAATTCTGTTCCAGCGCCAGTATCTAGGATATTAAGCGTCAGATGCAAAAGTTATGGGCCAGCTTGCTTCTGCATAGGATACAACGCCTTTACACTGAGGCGACAGAAGTCATGGGAGATAGCGGTATGCACATATACACATGGCGGTAGTATCGGATAGCCGGCCGGTGTGGCCAGCGGTTCTAGGCGCTTCAGTCTGTAACCGCGCGACCGCTACGGTCGCAGGTTCAAATCCTGCCTCGGGCATGAATGTGTGTGATGTCCTTAGGTTAGTTAGGTTTAAGTAGTTCTAAGTTCTAGGGGACTGATGTCCTCAGATGTTAAGTCCCATAGTGCTCAGAGCCATTTGAACCAATTCTGAAGTACCGCATACACAAGGTACAACCGGGCGATGCACTGACGGAACTGTCATTTGTCCTGACGTGATTCGTGGGAAAAATTGTCCGACGTGATTACTGTCGCGCGACAGGAATCAACAGACTTTGGACGCGGAATGGGACTTTCCATTTCGGAAATCGTTAGGGAATTCAATACTCCGAGATCCACATTGTCAAGAATGTGGCGAGAATGCCAGATCTGAGGCATTACTTCTCACCACGGACAACGCAATGGCCGACGGCCTTCACTTAACGACCGAGAGTAGTGGCCTTTACGTAGAATTGCCAGTGCTAACAGATAATAACACTCCGTGAAATAAGGGGAGACATCAACGAACAACGAACATGGCCGTGAGGACAGTGAGACGAAATTTGGCTATAGCAGCAGACGACCGACGCGAGTGCCTTTGCCATAACCCGATATCGCCTGCAGCGCCTCTCCTCGGCTCGAGATGCCATCGGTTGGATCCTAGATGACAGGAAAACCGTAGCCCGGTCAGATGAGGTCCGATAAATAAATGTGGTGTGACTAGGGCCTCCCGTCGGTTAGACCGTTCGCCGGGTGCAAGTCTATCGATTTGACTACAATTCGGCGACTTGCGCGTCGATGAGGATGATCAGGACAACACAACAGTCCCTCAGCGGAGAAAATCTGTGACCCAGCCGGGAATCGAACCCGGGCCCTTGGGATTGACATTGTGACTCGCTGACCACTTTTTTTATCCCATTTTGTTCTATATTGTTCGCTGAATTTGTTCGCGGCGGACGTCCGGTGACACCAGTTCAGGTTCTTTGTTGATCTGTCCACTCAGTTTTTTTATCACAGAGGGTGGCTAACCCTCTGACCGAGCACGCTGAGCTACCGTGCCGGCATCCACTCAGCTACCGGGGGCGGACAGGTTCGATTTCAGTTGGTAAGAGCTGATTGTAGGGTTCGAGTGTGTCGCAAACCCCACGACGCCATGGACCCAGGTTGTAAACAACGCACTGTGCAAGGTGGTGGTGGCTCCATAATGGTGTGGGCTGTGTTTACATGGAATGAACTACGTCCTCTGGTGAAACTGAACAGACCATTAACTGGAAGTGGTTATGTTCGATTACATGGAGATCATTTGCAGCCATTAATAGACTTCACGTTTCCAAACATGTCAGCGGCTCACATTTGTTCACAATTGCTTTGAAGAACATTCAGGACAGTTCAAGCGAATTATTTAGCCACCCAATTCACCCGACGTGGATGCCATCGAACATATAGCTCTTAACAAGTGAATCAGTCCTTGCGTCCAAGCCAGTGTGGGTGCAACATGAAACTGAAAAATGGGCTCATATAAAAAAGTTATTCGTTAATATGATTCGATTTTGATGCACCGAAATGACATCACAGATCCTCTCGACCCGGGAAGTTTCATTTCGTTTCCTCTTTCTCTTCTAGGTACTTTGAACTTTTGTCAGACAGTGAAGACAGATTTTGAAAATATACAGCGTGATCAAAAAGCCAGTATAAATTTGAAAACTGAATAAATCACGGAATAATGTAGATAGAGAGGTACAAATTGACAAACATGCTTGGAATGACATGGGGTTTTATTAGAACCAAAAAATACAAAAAAATGTCCGAAAGATGGCCCTTCATCTGATCACAATAGCAATAATTAGCATAACAAAGTAAGACAAAGCAAAGATGATGTTCTTTACAGGAAATGCTCAAATATCCACCATAATTTCTCAACAATAGCTGTATTCGAGGAATAATGTCGTGTACAGTAGTGTAAAGCATGTGCGGAGTTATGGTGAGGCATTGGCGTCGGATGTTGTCTTTCAGCATCCTTAGAGATGTCGGTCGATCACGATACACTTGCGACTTCAGGTAGCCCCAAAGTCAATAATCGCACGGACTGAGGACTGGGGACCTGGGAGGCTGAGTACACGATCATCACCAACCGGCGCACATCTGTCGGACATTTTGTGAACTTTTTTTTGTTGTAATAAAACCCCATGTTATTCCAAGTATGTGTGTCAATTTTTACCTCTCTATCTACATTATTCCGTGGTTTATTAAGCTTTCATATTTATACTGACTTTTTGATCACCCGGTATGTGGAGAGATTGGAGATGATAGAGAGTATCTACTCTGAAATTTTTATCGAAGACAAGCGTCGAAACCGCGAGGTACACGACCTTTCTGTTGATACTGTTATGAACAGGATACGTTTCTTACGATAATATCCAAGGGAAAATCATCGCTCGATACCTTGTCCCTACGTACACTTGCACGAACTTCGTAGACACCATACGAACTAAACCGGCTAGAATCCTCGATGTTATTATTGTATAGACACGTCTCTAAAACCTTCAACTGCAAATTAGATATTTAAGATATTTAAATATATATTCATTCACCGAAATATCTGAGAGCATCCACAGAAACGTTGTCCATGCTATTAAAAAAAAATTACGGGGAAGTTACAAACGAAGTTTAGGCTCCCCAGTGGCGCGGAATCCTCTGCGAGCAGGCATTAAAACAGATAGGGGTCCGCCGCTTTACTTAGCGATCCCCTCCCATAGAGTTCGAGGAAGGTCCCCCCGCCGTGGTAAGCATTGCTTGTTCTGGCAACCTGCCGTCCGCCGGCCTGCGATACCGCCGGCGCAGACAGGCACGAACCTGCGCAGGCGTGGTCGCTGTGTACCGTGCGTGTCGTTTTTCCTCGCCAATATGTGAACGCGGCGCCGTGTTTAACCTCGCCGCGACGACAATATACGGCGTTGCGAGTCACGCGCGCAGTTTACTTTATTACTTCGGGGTTCTGAAAATGAGAGGAAAAAGAAGGGGACTCGTCCGCGGACATTATTAAGAAATCGCTTATTTCTAACTCTGGTGAAGATCTCGCACGGCCTTAAAAGTCACGGGCGGAGCGTTTACCCGTTGCCGGGCGACTAATTTACGCGTCGGCGCCAAGCAGAAACACAAACAGACGTTCCGATTCGCCGAGCAGCGAGCGCTACGCCGGCCGGGGTATTTACCTACGGCGACACGCAGGCGCGCACCAGTTTACTGGCGTCTCTGCGGGCTGCCCGATCCACTTTATGGCGGGCCGGAACACCGCGCCTGCGCCACGGCTGGAGGCTCGTAAGGCTCGTAAGGTCTGGCTGGCACTAAAGCCTCCGCAGCATCCACTCGCGACGGCTGCGGGCGCACACGTTCTGTGAGTTCAAGTCCGTCACGGCACTCAATTATTCTTCCGAGCCCGTTTTCCACACACTGGACGAGAGGAAACGAGAATTTCTCGTACTTCGCTATCTTTTATAGGTAATAAACACGCTGGCTTATCAGATGTGGAACTGAACGCAGTGCTTTTGTGAGGTCGTAATCCTGATCTTTCCTGTTCTCCGTCTGTCCTTTTAGTGGTCGCAAAGATCCGTTTTCCACAAGATACCAGTTCGGAGAGGGAATGTAGAGACAGCTGTTCAGCAGACAATAACAACCTCTTTCGCCCTGACGACTGCGACGTCGCGAAGTTGCGAACAAAGCCATTCCTGTACGATTACAGATTGTAAACAGTAACTACCATAAAATACATATGAGCGACCTAAAATACAGGGAGTTTATAAATGAATATTGCAGTTTTACCGCTTTATACCATTTATAGCATTAAACTTACAGTTATAAATGATATGTCAAATGAAAGAGCAACTCAAACAATTTTACCAAGAACCTTATAAATGTTCAGTGTGACCTTCACTGTACCCAAGCGCTGGATAGGCCGCAAGGGGCGCAATGACAGGGCTTGCTTTGCATGGCCTCCACGTTCACCGCCGGCCGGGGTGACCGAGGGGTTCTAGGCGCTTCAGTGCGGAACCGCGCGACTGCTACGGTCGGAGGTTTGAATCCTGCCTCGGGCATGGATGTGTATGATGTCCTTAGGTTAGTTAGGTTTAAGTAGTTCTAAGTTCTAGGGGACTGATGACCTCAGATGTTAAGTCCCATAGTGCTCAGAGCCATTTGAACCATTTTTCCACGTTCACCCGACCTAACGCCATGCGATTTTTTCCTTTGGGGCTCCATCAAAGATCGTGTGCACGTGCCTCCGCTACCAACGGATCTCCATGAATTAAGAAACCGGATTGAAGCAGCTGTTGCTACAATCACTGAAGACACAGTTATCAACGTTTGGGAAGAACTCGGCTACAGACTTGATGTGTGCCGTGTGACAAATGGTGCTCACATTGAACATTTATAAGGTTCCTGGTAAAACTGTTTGAGTTGCTCTTTAATTTGACATATCATTTATAATTGTACGTTTAATGTAATAAATATAATATAGCGTTAAAACCCCGATACTCATTTATAAACACCCTGTAGAATGTCCATACAAAACAAATAACGGTCTAGTTACATTAATGTGACCACCGTTCGCCTGTTTAGCTGATAACGTGTTTGCCCTATCATGCAGCGTGTCCAGTTTCGATTCCCGGCCATGTTGGAGATTTTCTCGTCTCGTGGACTGGGTGATGTATTCAAATGGCTGTGAGCACTATGCGTCTTAAGTTCTGAGGTTATCAGTCGCCTAGAACTTAGAAATAATTAAACCTAACTAACCGAAGGACATCATACACATCCACGCCCGGGGCAGGATTCGAACCTGCGACCGTAGCAGTCGCTCCGCTCCAGACTGTAGCGCCTAGAACCGCACGGCCACTCCGGGTGATGTGTTGTTCTCATCCTTGATCATCATCACCGACGCGCGTCACTTGAAATAAGACTTGCGCTGCCGAACTTACTTACGAGAGTTGGAACTTAAACAGTGGCAACTATTTATTCACAACCGATACAAAAGAGTTACATGTTTGTACCTCTTATTGTCCTTCATAGTAGTCACCAGCGTTGTGTAGGACCCGTTGCCAGCGATGTGGAAGACGTCGTACACCGTTAGCAGAGCCTGTTCTGTTGATGGTGACACTGGAGCGGTCTGAAGTTATGGTGATTCTCGTGTACGACTATGGTCGTGTTATGCTAATGCATTACGTTCCTCCACGCAGACCGTCAATGCACAGTATTACTGTTCGTTTTTGGAGCATCACCTGCGGCAGCTTTCTGAAATAAGCGATGACACTATCTGCGCAACCCACCCATCAGTTTGCACGACAATGCGCTGGAGCATACAGCGCAAGCCATGGCTGCTCTGTTCGGTGGATGGGGCTGGGAAGTACTGTACCATCCACTATTCTCCCCTAACTTAAGTCCTTGTGATTTTTATTTGATTACGAAGATGAAGGAACCACTTCGTGGTATTGGCTTCAAAAGTGTTCCAGAGATTCTACAGGCAGTAGACCGCTCCATTCGCACTATCAACAGAAGAGGCTCCGCTAACGGTATACTACGCCTTCCACATCGCTGGCAACGGGCTCTACACAACGCTGGTGACTACTTTGAATGACAGTAACAGGGGAAAACATGTAACTCTTTTGTATCGGTTGTGAAAAAAGTTGCCACTATATTTGTTTCAACCCTCGTAGATGGGGCCACCCGGCCAATAATGTCACGATATCACTTCATTTCAGTGTGATGTCGCTGTTGTTGTTGTGGTCTCCAGTCCTGAGACAGGTTTCATGCAACTCTCCATGCTACTCTATCCTGTGCAAGTATCCTTTGCAAGCTTCTTCATCTCCCAGTACTTACTGCAACCAACATCCTTCTGAATCTATTTAGTGTATTCATCTCTTGGTCTCCCTCTAAGATTTTTACCCTCCACGCTGCCCACCAATGCTAAATTTGTGATCCCTTGATGCCTCAGAACATGTCCTACCAACCGGTCCTTTGTTCTTGTCAAGTTGTGCCACAAACTCCTCCCCATTTCTATTGACTACCTCTTCATTAGTTATGTGATCTACACATCTAACCTACAGCATTCTTCTGTAGCAACACATTTCGAATGCTTCTATTCTCTTCTTGTCCAAACTATTTATCGTCCACGTTTCACTTCCATACATGGCTACACTCCTTACAAATACTTTCAGAAACGATTTCCTGACGCTTAAATCTATACTCTATGTTAACAAATTTCTCTTCTTCAGAAACGCTTTCCTTGCCATTGTCAGTCTACATTTTATATCCTCTCTACTTCGACCATCATCAATTATTTTGTTCCCCAAATAGCAAAACTCCTTTACTACTTTAAGTGTCTCATTTCCTAATCTAATTCCCTCAGCATCACCCGACTTAATTCGACTACATTCTATTATCCTCGTTTTACTTTTGTTGATGTTCATCTTGCATCGTCCTTTCAAGACACTGTCCATTCCGTTCAACTGCTCTTCTAAGTACTTTGCTGTCTCTGACAGAATTACAATGTCATCGGCGAACCTCAAAGTTTTTATTTCTTCTCCATGGATTTTAATACCCACTCCGAACTTTTCTTTTGTTTCCTTTACTGCTTGCTCAATATAGAGATTGAATAACGTGGGAGGAGGCTACAACCCTGTCTCACTCCCTTACCAACCACTGCTTCCCTTTCATGCCCCTGGACTCTTTTAACTGCCATCTGGTTTCTGTACAAAATGTAAATAGCCTTTCGCTCCCTGTATTTTACCCCTGCCACCTTTAGAATTTGAAAGAGAGTATTCCACTCAACATTCTGAAAAGCTTACTCTAAGTCTGGAAATGCTAGAAACGTGGTTTGCCTTTCCTTAATCTATTTTCTAAGATAAGTCGTAGGGTCAGTATTGCCTCACGTGTGCCAATATTTCTACTTAGCTGTGACTTATTAAACTGATAGTTCGGTAATTTTCACATCTGTCGACACCTGCTTTCTTTGGGGTTGGAATTATATTCTTCTTGACGTCTGAGGGTGATAACCTGTCAGTATCCTGGATAACGACCGTACGTAAATACGACCAGTGCGAGATGTGCAGGAAGAGGGTCAGTGCGGTTCTGGAAGGTACCAGCAGAGACGTGGAGCCATGCCGACTCCAGTGCCGTTGCCAGCTCCGCTAGATTTCTCGGTTGGACATCCATGGTGCGACCAATCCGATCGTGGTGGTTAAAATTCATAAATTCATAGGGGGAGGGGAGGGGGGGGGTTTAGTGGCGAATGGAGTACGATAAAATGAACCTGGTGCTCTTCGAACCACGCACATATTGTGCGAACTGGGAGACACGTTGCATTGTCCTACTGGTAGATGCCATCTTGCCGAATAATAACAAACTGCATGTAGGGGTGGACATCACCCCAAGGATATATGCATAATTGTTTAATCGTTTGTGCCTTCTAGAATGACGCGATCATTCAGGGAATGAAAAGAAAACATTCCCCAGACAGGAACGCCCCCTCCTTTCCGACCATTATTGCAGGACCGTACACGCTAAACGCTACTTGGCCAAAGGAGCAGAAAACGTGAAACGTCTGAAAAGGCCGTCTGTCGCCACTCAATGGACGTCCAGTTGAGGTACTGGCGTGCACATTACAGTCTTGCACAACAGGCAGCATGGTTACATGAACAAATCTCCTGCAGCAAAGGCCCGTACTAAGCAACGTTCACGAATGCTCTTTGTGGAGACATTGTTGGTAGCCGCTTGGTTCACTTGGGCAGTCAGCTGCTCAGTAGTTGCAAGGTTATTCGTCGGGTACACATCTCTACAGCCTCGTTCACTCCTGTCATCTATGACCAATGGTGAACCACGTTTTTCAAATGGTTCTGAGCACTATGGGACTCAACATCTGAGGTCATCAGTCCCCTAGAACTTAGAACTGCTTAAAGCGAACTAACCTAAGGACATAACAGACATCCATGCCCGAGGCATGATTCGAACCTGCGACGGTAGTGGTTCCGCGGTTCCAGACTGAAGAGCCTACAACCGCTCGGCCACAGCGGCCGGCGAACCACGTATGCGTTCGCTCCAGTTTTGGCTATGCACGGTATACTTTAACCATTGCGGCACGAGAACAGTTTATAGACTTAGCCATTTCGGAAATACTTCCGACCTTGGCGTAAAAGGCAATAATCATGCCCTTTTGGACGTCAGATAAATCGTATTATGACAACGACTGCACAGTTTTCCTGCTTCCCCCGCTACACGCATTATATACCCTCCACTGTTAATGCAGCCACCTGTCATTTGCCATGTGTTATTGCACTTTGACGTTGAAAACAGGAGGCGGCCACATTAATGTGACTGCAACGTGTAGAAGGAACAGTGAGAGAAGATCCCAGGCTGAGATTCACTCGAAAAAACTAAGAAAATGTCGAGTAAGTCATTCACGAGTGGGTTAAAAAACACTTGCTCCAGCGATCCTTGAGTATTTCGCGTCGGTTTGGTACCCAAATCAGGTTGGATTAGCAGAAGATATAGAGAAAATCCAAAGAAGAGTGTCGCGTTTCGTGACTGGATGGATTACTCGTCGCGAGGACGTTATGGAGACGCTAAAAAAACTCTTGTGGCAGACGCCACAAGAGAGGCATTGTGCATCATTGAGAGATTTACTACTGAAATACAGAGAGAGCACATTCAGGGTACAGTCGAGCAACATTTCACTTCCTGCCACTAAAGTCTCACGTAATGACCACAACGAGGAAATCCGGTGGTTTCCCGATAAATCATTCTTCCCACGCGCCGTTCGCAAATGGCAAAAAACATGTTTCTCTGTTTAATAAGAAAATAAGAACTGGCTCTTTCCAGTTTCCATGTTAAACTCTCGGTGATAATCGTCATTTTCATACAGGGAAAGAAATGAAAAGTTTTGGCTGGTCCGCTTTCTAATACTGTTACACGTCTGATCTTGGTTTTGAAACTAAAAAGTTAAAGTCGTTCTCATCCTCGGGTGGGTCAGGATCAACCAAAGCATACTGTTGTTTTTATCTAAACATTATGTACCTCGTAATTACAAACGTAGTAGTGTTTTCAGAGGAAACGTTGTCCTTTATGGTACGTAAGGTGTATCACAACACACAGTGCTGAAGTCTCTTCGTTTATTTTCACTTTCATTTATTGATAGCCGCTCAGAGCACACTAGTTGGTGAGTTTTGGCACGCAATGTTCGGCTGTGCTCTGGCTGTCTGCTCCGTCCGGCCTTCGACTTCTTCACGGCCTCCTACGGTAGTGCTTCAGACACTGTAGCGGAAGTTCTATTAGGAAACTCCGACTTACTCTCTGATTAATCGGGTCGGCTGGCCAACACTAAACGCTTACAACACGAGTCTACAAAACGAGCAGTTGTAAACAATTATAACTTGGAAGATATGAATTTGTTACATGTACGTAATAAATAAGTAACCAAATAGAAAAATATCTTCCACACCGTCTCTCCAACCTGAACGATACTGGAGATTGTTGTGAATTGGCAGGAGCCAATTCACGGAGTTTGGAGGAAGCCGAAAGGCACGCGATTAAGCTCACGCAGGCTGGCGTGAGGTCTGGAACAGGTCAGAGAAATAAGACTAGCAAAACAAGAGTAACTGGTAGAATACTTAACTTTAATCCACAATTGGTGAACATCTCTCGTTACTGTACAGGCTTCACAATATTAATTATCAAATGCTGTGGCGCCTTGCTAGGTCGTAGCAAATGACGCAGCTGAAGGCTATGCTAACTATCGTCCCGGCAAATGAGAGCGTATTTGTCAGTGTAGCTTCGCTAGCAAAGTCGGCTGTCCAACTGGGGCGAGTGCTAGTACGTCTCACTAGACCTGCCGTGTGGGCGGCGCTCGGTCTGCCATCACTGACAGTGGCGACACGCGGGTCCGTCGTATACTAGCGGACCGCGGCCGATTTAAAAGCTACCACCTAGCAAGTGTGGTGTCTGGCGGTGACACCACAGAGATTACTATTTAAATATGTGCATTAGTGAACTGGACCTCCATAAAAACAATGCACACCACTTATGCTACCGCAGTTCCTTAAGGCAAATGCATGGATGGGTCTTTTGAAATGGCATCTCCGATTTCTATTGCCATCATTTCCGTATCCCAGCTGCTTCGCCGTCTCTAGTGACGTCGATTCTGTTCATCGCATTTAGAACACAATCGAGCTAGCCGAGCAGGCGTCGGACCAAGCGTTAATCTAAGAGTATCTCCGTGAGTTGGAGGCAGTCGCTGTTGCAGTGACTGACCATAGCGGCCAACGCTGCCTAATCCTGTGAAGCCTGCATCTATGTCTATACTTAGCAAGCCACCTTGCAGTGTGTAGCAGACAGCACGTCTGATACCATTATCTGATTCCCTCCCCCCCCCCTCGCCCCCCTTGCGTTCTTTTGTGTTGGCTGGTGGACTTTTTATGTAGACATATGTAGATGTGCGTCGGTTTTCTGTATATCTTACGTCCTGGTTTGACACTGGATGGTGTTCACACTTCTACATACAGAAATCGATGGGAACCACTATTTTGAAATTCTAGCGTGAGCTGTATGTAGGCTGTTGAGGTTGTGATGAAATCCCCATAGTGCTGCTTCCGTATGAGGTCATATAACGAACTTGACGTTCGCATATCTCGTAAACAGCAGCGTAGAACTTAATGCTGGTTGCCCAAGTACTTCAATGACTACGTACGATGCTACAAGTGATAGGCTGGAACCCGTTGATAGTCCGTCTTTCTGGGTATGGAATTTGCCCTGCCAACTAAAATGTTTTGCTGACAAGCACAACTGCAACAAGTAGCAGAACTCTGGCAGTATTTGCGATTGTATGCTCTTAACGGTTTCAGCTAAACGCACGTTAGTGAATAGAGTTTTTCCTACAATGCTGACGATTAAATCTGTAGATAGTACCTGCTCATCCCAAATGAGCTGGAATCCTTACTTACACAGTTTGTCATGGTATTAATAAGACCGAAGCAATGTCACCTACTTAAGGTGTCTTGTTGCGACTGAGATCTTCTAGCTCTCTGGCAAATTCTTCTTTCAGCATCACCTCTTCCATCTCATCAAAATATCCACGGGTGTACTGCCGGTCTACAGTGTCCAACGGGCACAATATTTCGGCGATCATACATGTCACAATCATCAGGTGAACTGACGGACTGAGCTCCTGTGAACGTGCCGGTACGGAGATCCGTACGCTATGGCTGCTCACCTGATGATGGCGACATGTATGATCGCCGAAATATTGTGCTCGTTGGACACTGTAGACCGGCAGTACACCCGTGGATATTTTGATTATCAAATACGCCGGGAGAAACTCAATAATCTCTTCCATCTCATATTCATGTTCTTCATTTTTCTATGATATTGTCTTCGTTTTCTTTTTACAGCCCTTCGACACGTTCCTTCGAAATTTCGGTTTTCCCTTCGTTGTTTAGTACTGGTTTGCATCTTTTGCCAAACGTTTCTTTAATTCTGCTGTAAGTGTTATATATCTCTGCCGTAGTCATCCATGCATTTATAGCTTTGTATTTCTCTAGTTATTTCTGGTCAAGTATTATACATTTTATGTAAATCTTAGTTTTAGGCATCAGTATTCGTTTTTCCCTTTTTCAATATCTCCGGCGTTATTCAAGTTTTTGTAGTGGGGTTCACTTTTTGACTTGTTTCATCTTCTGCTGCCTCCAATATTTCATCTCTCAAAGCTACTCAGTTGTCTTATATTTCATTCCCTTCCTCCATTTCAGTCATTAGCTGCTGGTACCCTCCCTTCCTTTGGAACACTTTCGATTTATTCGGGATACATCTCCACAATTTCCTAGTTTTCTGTATTTTCTGCAGTTCATAGCCAATAAAGCATGCTCACAGATGACTTATTATCCTGCTAGAATCCTTAGGGCTGAGACTTGAGGACTTGGTAAACATATAGAATTAATCTGCGGGGTAGCGCAGTGATTAGCAACTGGACTCGCATTCTGGAGGACGACGGTTCAGACCCACGTCCCACGATCCCGATTTAGAGTTTCCGCCATCTTCCTGAATCGCTTGAGGCAAATTCCGGGATGTTTCCTTCGAAAGAGCACTGCTGTTTTTCTTCTTCATCTTTCCCTAATCTGAGCTTGTTCGCCGTCCCTAACGAACTTATTGTCGATGGATTTTAAACACTAATCACCTCCTCCTCGTTATCTCATGTGTATTTTATAACCACTCTTTAACAGTAAAACACTTCATATCTCTTCATTACAATTCAATCTCCAAGACTTTCTGTCTTCCTTTTACAGTAACTAAACCGAAACGTCTTCTTACAACAATTAACACACAGCTGCCATGTGTCTTCCCGCCGCTCGCGAGAAACGGGGCAGAGATAATAACGTACATGCAGACCAAATGATGCAGTTACAGACATTCAACAAAAGTGTTTAAATCGTTCTCATATAAATTCTCATGTAAATGTTACAAAATTTTATAAAAACAACCATGCAAACGGCATTGTAGTATTGGCATGTTTATGCCTTTGGTAATTTAACCACACAGATGTCAAAACTGAATCCAATAAAATGGTAGTTCATAAGCTATATAGGTCGATTTCTACGTAAACAATTTAAGCGAGTCACTTAGTACGATAGTCTTAAAAATATGCGTTTAGTCATTCTCCTAGTAAGAACCCGGGAGATGTGTGAATACAACCAAGCTGGGAGAAAATTATGCTAAGCCTAACTATGAAACAGTATCCCTAACAAATGTCCCTATACATCACTCATATTTCCGGAAATAACTTACAGATACCATGAGCAGAGAGCTACATACGACAATAAGCAGCTAGTGCGGTACGTAAATGTTAACAAGATTTGTCATGTCGACTTCGTGTTCAACAGTCGACCCATATAGACAGGTCATTAACAAACCAGTGAGCAGCTTAAGGCAGTGTAATACGTGGTCATACAATGAAAGGGCCTCTGTTTCTTACGACAAACAATTGGTTTCCCTATATTTTCAAACCCAAAGGCTCTCCTATAAAGTGGAAGTGTTAATTTTTGGTTAAATCATTCTGTAATTAATTATTTAATTTTATCTTCGTGGTATAATAAATTAGTAAGTAATTATTGAATAATTTTATGTTAGACTGTCGCCTTACAGGACTCTCGACAGCTGTCACAGAACGAGCTTGCGTTACATGTGTACGGCACGTGGAGCATTGTAAAATGAGTACTGGTTTTATCGACAATCAGTTGCCTATTGCGATCGAACATGCTCAGGGAAGTACGACTGAATTATAAGATGAATAACATGACACAAATATACTTCTAAACCGCACAAAAAGGTGCAGAACATAGAAAGCTAATCGCTAACATAGATTAACCGCCAGTCCCGACTTGCCCTCATGACGATTCTCGCGCTGATAACTACATCAGTTCTTCCTCTGAAAGTTTACTTCCCGCTAATAAACATAGGCTAAATTATTATAATTAAACGTCGCCACACAAAAAGCAGGGAAGATACGCCGCTAGATACGCCAAGTTTTTCCGTCAGCGCTCATTTGCATACCGAACACCTACTCGCTTTATATTCTGTTCGAGGAGCACTCCGTTGATTTTTAATTTCCTTATGAGATGTAATTCGTACTAGAAGGCAAGCGGAATGAGTTATTAACAAAATGTCGCTTTGCAGAGGCTGGTCGTAGGCCTGCACCCGATTGCATTCCTTCACGATATTCTTATCTCTTCCTCCATGCTAAGTCCGTAGCTGACCTTGGTTTCTTTCTTTTGCACTCCCAGCCGCAACCCGTTTCTGAAGAGCAAACCGAATAACATAGCAGAGCAAGTGGGATAAATTAGAGCCGAAGTTGACGTTTCAGTATTAAACTCGAGTACCCACTTTTAGACTATCCGCTCTTCTGAGTGTGAAATTTCGTCCCTAACTCAGATGCTCAGTTCGTTAATCTTTCTACTGTTAATTACGCTGGGACGAAATTGCAGAACTAATAACATCCTACGCAGTCGGATTTTCCGAGGTCCATTCCGATATCGAAATTAATTTTAGTAATTTCAATTCCTCGCTATTTACTTAATGACTCTGTAAATTTCTCCCGTCACAACAAGCTTAATACCGTTGTTATATGAATTTCTTGAGAAAACTGCCGTAGGTATATTTTATCCTTAAAGTGTCAAGGCGATTTAGTTAGACTACTTGTGTTATTACTTAACATTCCCTCGAAATTCGCCTTCAACATCAATGTTAATTCCACAGTCACATAAGAGCTGGAAGTATTTATGCTTGAATATTCGGCTTTATGTTAGATGCTGGAAAAAGACATGAAAATCCATTCTCATTACCGTTTATGATTGATCACAAATAAAAAAATATAAAAAATTATAAATGATATGACACGTACAAACTAAATTAATAAATTAATTTGAATTATCTCTTTAATAAAGTCTTATTATCTTGCAAATGCTAACACGAATTCTATTATCTTGCAAATTCTAACACGAATTCTATACATACGAATGGAAAAACTGGTAGAAGCCGACACTGGGGAAGATCAGTTTGGATTCCGTAGAAATGTTGGAACACGTGAAGCAATACTGACCCTACGACTTATCTTAGAAGATAGATTAACGAACGATGAACTTACGTTTCTAGCATCTGTAGACTTAAAGAAAGCTTTTGACAATGTTGACTGGAATACTCTCTTTCAAATTCTAAAGGTGGCAGAGGTAAAATGCACGGAACGAAAGGCTATTTACAATTTGTACAGAAACCAGATGGCATTTATAAGAGTCGAGGAGCATGGAGGGGAAGCAGTGGTTGGGAAGGGAATGTGACAGGGTTGTAGCCTATCCTCGATGTTATTCAGTATGTATGTTGAGCAAGCAATCCATGGAGAAGAAATAAAACTTTGAGGTTCGCCGATGACATTGTAATTCTGTCACGAGACAGCAACGGACCTGGAAGCGCAGTTGAACAGATTGGACAGTGTCTTGAAATGAGGATATAGCATCAACAAAAGCAAAACGAGGATGATGGAATGTAGTCCAATTAGATCAGGTGATGCTAAAGGAATTAGATTAGGAAATGAGACACTCATCAAAAATCTTCGTTACTCGAACTACTGCAATACAGCGAGCGCCACTACTGCCAGCTAAATAAAAGATTCAGACTACTGAAGGCACTAACTACTGATAGGCATAGTTAGCAAATGAAAGATTTTGATAGAGAACAAACAATGTATTTACCTTACTAGTGTTCAAAAGTCATAATATATATAGCAGTTCATGACATCCAGTCTTACAAATTTCAAAACTCCGCCATTTCTCTCCCCACATCCACCACTGGTGGCGGCTCACCTCCAACTGTGCAACGCTACACGCTGTTAACATCCAGCTGCCCAACACTACAATGGCAGACAACAATGCAAACTAGCCACAGACTGCACACAGCACAGCCAGTGATTTTCATACAGAGCGCTACGTGGCGTTACCAATAAAAAAACCTAAACAGCCTACATACAGAAGTAGAGAGGATATAAAATGTAGACTGGCAATGGCAAGGAAGGCGTTTCTGAAGAAGGGAAGTGTGTTAACATCGAGTATAGATTTAACTGTCAGAAAGTCTTTTCTGACAGTATTTGTATGGAGTGTAGCCATGTATGGAATTCAAACTTGGTCGATAAATAGTTTGGGCAAGAAGAGAATGGAGGCTTTCGAAATGTGGCTCTACAGAAGAATGCCGATGATTAGATGGATAGATCATGTAAATAATGAGGAGGTACTGAATAGAATTGGGGAGAATTTGTGGCACAACTTGACTAGAAGAAGAGACCGGTTGATAGGACATATCCTGTGGCATCAATGGATCACCAATTTAGTATTGGAGGGCAGCATGGAGGGTAAAAATCGTAGACCAAGAGATGAACAAACGAAGCAGATTCAGAAGGATGTAGGTTGCAGTAGGTACCTTGAGATGAAGAACCTTTTCCAGGATAGGGTAGCATGGCGAGCTGCATCAAACCCCCCTCTGGACTGAAGACCACAACAAACATTATCTTGCAAACTACTATTCGTGATTGCATTCCTTAAAACTGTATTTTCTGGCTGTTCAACCGTTGTAATAATTCGTTACTTTCGGCTACAATTAACTTATTACTTTCAATTTCGCAAATAATGACTAATTACCGAGATAATTGTATTTCTATAAATCTTCATATTTAATATTACATGTATGTTGTAAGATTTGTCTCTATGGTGTTTTCTTTCTCAAGCCGAAAAGCTAATTTTATGCTGGTCTCTGAACAACTCTGTCGCGCTGGATAGCCGTGCGGTCTGGGGCGCCTTGCCACAGCTCGCGCAGTTCTCCCCGTCGGAGGTTCGAGTCCTCCTTTGGGCATGGGTGTGTGTGTTGTCCTTAGCATAAGTTAGTTTAAGTTAGATTAAGTAGTGTGTAAGCCTAGGGATCGATGACCTCAGCAGTTTGGTCTCATAGCATTTAGCACAACTTTCCAATTTCTAAACAACTCTATCCTATGCAGGTCCGCAGTTCGTGGTCGTGCAGTAGCGTTCTTGCTTCCCGCGCCCGGGTTCCCGGGTTCGATTCCCGGTGGGGTCAGGGGTTTTCTCTGCCTCGTGATGACTGGGTGTTGTGTGATATCCTTAGGTTAGTTAGGTTTAAGTAGTTCTAGGTTCTAGGGGACTGATGACCATAGATGTTAAGTCCCATAGTGCTCAGAGCCATTATCCTATGCAGTCTTACTTTGCATATCTACTTCAAACTACATCAACTTCCAGGCGCTTATTGTATTAAAACTTTCGTCATCTTCTGTAATTTTTTTCACCCACACTAATACCCATTCCTAATTTAATTTTGCCTTGTTGGCTCATGGTGTGCTTTCACGCTACATTTTCTTTTAGACTTCTACGTGGAGCTCTTTTTCTCTCTGATTTCACTCAGTACCTCTTCATTAGTTTTAGATATATCAGTCTGACCTTCAGCATTCTTCTGTAACACCACATCGCAAAACTTTGTTTTCTTCTTCTTCTCTGCTCTGTTTATTATCCTGTTTCACTTACATATAAGATTATTGTGCAAATTATTTCAGAAGTGGCATCCTAACACGCAACTTCCTATTCGATTTTAACATACTTCTCTGTTTCAACAAAATTTTGTCGCTATTGGCTATCCGCAGTGTACACTGATCAGACAGAACATTATGACCACCTATCTAATTGCCGGTATGTCCACCTTTGGCACAGATAACAGCCGTGACGCGTCATGGCATGGAAGCCATGAAGCCTTGTTAGGTCGCTGGAAGAAGTTGGCAGCTCGTCTCCACACACAAGTCACCAAATTACCGTAAATTCCGGGGAGGGGGACGACGAGCTCTGACGCCACGTTCAATCACTTCCCAGATGTTCAAAAATGTTCAAATGTGTGTGAAATCTTATGGGACTTAACTGCTAAGGTCATTAGTCCCTAAGCTTACACACTACGTAACCTAAATTATCCTAAGGACAAACACACACACCCATGCCCGAGGGAGGACTCGAACCTCCGCCGGGATCAGCCGCACAGTCCTTGACTGCAGCGCCTAAGACCGCTCGGCTAATCTAGGGCGGCTCATCCCAGATGTGTTCGATCGCATTCAGTTGTGGCAAGCTGTGGGGCCAACACACCAACTGTGTTTCTCGAACCATTCCATCACACTCCTTTCCCTGTGACATGGCACATTATCTTGTTGAAAAATACCCTTGCCGTCGGGAAACATGACAGTCATGAAAGGGTGTACGTCGGTTTGCAAGCAGTGCACGAGCACCGGACCAATGGATTCCCATGTGAGTGTTTCCCAGACCATAATGGAGCCGCCACCAACTTGTCTCCGCCCCGCAGTACAGGTGTCATAGAGTTGTGGAAGGCGACGGATTCGCGCCCTCACATCGGCATGATGAAGAAGATACCGGGATTCTCAGACCATGCAACGCTCCGCAACTGCGCCAACATACAGTGCCGATGGTTATGTACGGGTATCGTGAGAAAGGCCACTTAGATTGTGGTCCTTATCCGCGATTGGTTGCTGCGTTCGCAGTTGTACGCCAAAATGAGAATCTTGTGTTATTAATATTAGAAAAACCAAACAGTGTATTTACTTGTATTTCATGTAAAAGCCTCTCTCAGTAGTAGTCTACCATTCCATTATTTCGCCGGCCGCTGGTGGCCGAGCGGTTCTAGGCGCTTCAGTCTGTAAGACCGCTACAGTCGCACGTTCAAATCCAGCCTCGGGCATGGATGTGTGTGATGTCCTTAGGTTAGTTAGGTACTTCTAAGTTCTAAGGGACTGATGACCTCAGGTGTTAAGTCCCATGGTGGTCAAAGCCATTTGAACCAGTTGAGATAGTGCACATCTTCTGTTGTAACACAGAGGAGGTGTGAAGGAGGGAAATTTTCGAGGAAATCATACACACGTATTTATCTCCCTCTCTTTCTCTCTTTGTTTTTCAACTTGCTGTAAACTCTGAAGTTGCTGGCAGCACTGCCTCACACGATTACGCGACGTATGTGTGTCCTTCACAGGCCGTTCTACCTGTCACTAAGAATCGCCTCTGCAATCATTTACATACCTGCTGATACGTGTATGTGTGCGAAGTTGTGTTGACGTCCGACCATTCACGTTTTTCGTTAGCAATGTAAAATCCTTGTTAGGCAGAGGAGGTTGTGCAGAATAAAACTGTTTGTAAAAATGGAAAAGAAAGACTCGCACAGCGTTGCTAATCGGAAGACTACGAGGGGTGGGATCAAATGGTTCAAATGGCTCTGAGCACTATGGGACTTAACATCTGAGGTCATCAATCCCCTAGAACTTAGAACTACTTAAACCTAACTAACCTAAGGACATCACGCACATCCATGCCCGAGGCAGGATTCGAACCTGCGACCGTAGCGGTCGCGCGGTTCCAGACTGACGCGGCTAGAACCGCTCGGCCACACTGGCCGGCGGGTTGGAATCAACCGTCAATTGAAAAGGGTTTGTTCTTATTGGAACAATGCCTGCTTTGTTCGCGATGTGGGAGATTTGTGCCCCAAATGTCTCTGTTGAGTTACCTTGACTGTAGTAGATTTGTGTGCGGTGTGGTGTCATGTTTGTGTTGAACGATGATAAGAGAAGGGAAAGAGTGAAACGGAGTGCTACCAGACAGCTTACTCCTCTCAAAGTTTCTTGTTCGCTAACGGCGTTTGTTCCATGAAGTGCATTATTATGAAATTTTCTTTTTATTACTTGTGTGGTATAATGAAGGTCTCCGCAACGAGGGGTATATGTATGTTACTCGCAGAAACACGCATTTTTTATTCTCAATTGAAGGGGAAAAAAGAATTTGACAGTACTGGTAACAGATTCGCATCCTTCCTTTGTACTGAAGCCACGAGCTGCCTCTGTGGAGTAACTGAGGGCTTGCAAGATGGCTGTTGCATAGCACACAATTATGACTAACATAAACAAGTTCTAAAATAATATCTGTGTTTCATTCACTTTTAATTAGTAAGATTTATTGGCACGAAAGGTTTGAGCAGCATGCAGCATGAGACGGTTTATAGTAACTTCTATATCAATTCTTAATTACAGATTCTTCTGGAGTCTGACGAGATCGTTCTGTGGGTGTGGCAGTGAGGTTAAGTACCGAAATGTATCCTTGTACAGAAACACAGATATATTTCAGTGTATACTTCAGACTATTTCATTTTACTCCTCGGGAGTTAATTACCCCAGGTTGGGAACCATTGATCTAAAGAAACTTAATTAACTGGAAAAACAGTTTATTTTAGCAATATTGATTAACTAATAAATACTAAATAATGAGACCATATCATACTTGCCATGACATAAAAATTATTATCCATATAAAAAAGACGGTGTTTTTATTGAATTTACTATCACAGCAACATAATTGAAGTTTATCTTAGCAGTTACGGAGCTTAGGAATGTAAGTGACTGAATATGAAAGTGTTAGCAGATGACATTGAGTTTCTTCTTGTCCTCTGTGTGCCAAAGAACTACATATTCAGCAAAAATATACGATAAACTCATCATTGAGATGATTTAAACGTATAACTCATTTAAGCCACGTATTGAAAGAAATAAATCATTATATCTGTCGATAACTTCGCTGGGACACCAGGAAATAGAGCTCATCACCCTCCGAAAGAATCTAGCATTAAGAACTTAAGTTGATATTTTTTAAAATATCGGGAATCCTATATATCGATGTTTAAAAAGATTTCCTTATAGGTCATTGATAAGCTGAAAAAGTTTTCGATGTATCGCTGGAAAATATCGACGTACCAGCGTATATATATATATATATATGTGTGTGTGTGTGTGTGTGTGTGTTTGTGGCTGGTACGTCGATATATACGTATATTGTCAGCACAAAATTGGCGCACAATAAAAGGTGTCCGATGGGTCCGCGATTCGGTTTCGTCACATTTCGGATTTGTGTGGAACACTTCGCGTCGACTTTCCTGGTGAGAACGCCGGCGAACTAGCAGTCGTAGTGTCAAAATAGCGCGGTGAAGTTAAACGTTGCAGTTTGTGTTGGTAGCGCCGATTACGTCAAAATTTCCCTCACACGTCACCGCGCACCGCAAAGACCAAACTTGTCATTTTCATCATTTTGAGCAGCTGTTTTTGGAGAATGCTGATTTGAAGAAATAGCACATTAGTTGCGTTAATTTTTTTTAATGCAATTGGTGTGCTATTTCTTCACATACGATATCTTGTTATTCCATTCAAACAACCGCCCCCCCCCTCCCCCCCCCCACCCCGCCGTGCAATCATACTACTGCTTCGTGCCATCTATAAGCGTTTCACACAGTCGGGAGCTCAAACAGTAGTAAGGTAGTCAGACTCCTTCACACAGTGAAAGTAAAGCTATGTTCTATTACAATTTCAACTATTTACCGAAAATTGCAAATAAATAAATAAATAAATAAAATAAAAGTACCGGCACTCAATACTGCTATTCGATATCAATATAGTGGTGAAAAGATATCGACGATACATATGGACACTTTTCGGAAAAATCTTCGGTATATCGATATTTTACCATCACTAAAGTGCACGTCATTTACGACGGCGGCCGAGTTTAAGTTCGTTCTGCGCATCTGACGTCACAAAACACAGCCAGCCAATGAACAGAGAACGACGTTGCCAGAGCTCGACAGCAGTGCGGAGCACGGAGGAGTGTCTTCAGTTTTAGAAACGTTCAGTCATAAATAAAGTAATTGAACAAAAGCAATGTCTCAATAGCTGACTTTCTTTTATAGAAAGTTTGGAAAAAGCATTCTTTATACCAATTGCTTCATATTCTATTAATTAATAAAACCAAACAAGCAATAAGCCTCCTAATTCGCAATAAAGAGCAATGGTAATTTTTTATTTCCTATTGTACTTCGACAAACGTGAGTAATTAATAGTCATAACAACAGTGTTTGGTCGGTATATTGTGTGCTGTATTAGATTTTCCAGGAGCTCTTTTGCATGACGAGCTGCATTAGTGTAATGGTTAAGGTGTTTGGCTACTGAACGGATGGCTCCGAGTTCAAATCTTGTTGGATGCTTAATGTTTTCTTTATTTAAAAACAATATCGAAGTCTCTTACTTCATGAATTTTATTGGTTTGAATGTAATTTTTTGAAATTCCTACTGCTTTGTTTCTTCATTACAATCATAATAAGTTTTCGGTTTTTCGAATTTTGGGGCCAAATAGTTTTTGTGAAATCGAATGATGAGTGCGTCAAAGCAGTCGGAACACCATGTGTCTGCACAGGCGACCAGTGCAGTGATGACAAAATGGCGCACAGCGCGGAATGCGGGGAGCACGTCTCTGTAGCAGCGAAAGGGTTAATGCAATCGTGGTGGCTTTACTTCATAAACTGCGCGCTCCCCCCTAAACGTAAGTTTCCGAACTATACTATACTATGGCGCTGCTTCTGTTGGCGTGTGCGTCGTTTGCAACTGGCAACGCAACAATCTCCCGCGTCCTGGCGGGCATGCGCGAGCCGCCAAGATAAAAGAATTGAACTTTAGTACACGTAACTGGGCATCCGGCCATCCCTAACACTACTATTGCCAAATCCGTTGTAACCACGCCGACCATGCGATCGCTGCAGGACTATGGTGTAAACGAAAGAAAGAAAGAAATAAAGTACACAAAACTGTCATAAACCTGATGATGGCAGCATGATGTCGAAACGAATAGCGTTAAAATAAATGTTGCTAAATATAAGAAACTGAAGCAGATATAATATTTAATGAATTATGCAATACAGTTGCTGACATCAACAAATTGTGTACAACATGGATAACTTTATCGATGAACGATGTACACAACTTGGAACTGACTACGTAAGCGATGTTGGCCCGCTTCCCACAGCGCAGCCGGGCCGCGCGTGCGGCTCGTCCGCCTCCGCCTGGCGACCGCGGCCCCCGGGTGACAAATGGCGGCCCGCGAGGCGGGGCAGTCCCAGAGACGCGGCGTGAGAAGGCGCGGCTGGGTCCGGCTTCCGGGAGGACGGCGGGCAAGTGGCACGCGACGGCGGCAGCGGCGCGCCCCGGCCCGTGGGAACCCGGCGGCCGACGCGCCGAACGCCCCGCGCATGCGCGCCGCCGCCAATTTGCTGCTCTCCTCTTCCCACGTCCCTCTCCGGGCGAAACCCGCATCTTCACCTGGCGGCGACACCGTGGGACGATTGGAAGGCGGCGAGCCACAGGAAATGCGAATTTTTACATCTCGCTAACGTCAGTGTGTGTCCTCCTTTCCCTACACTCTGAGAAAAAAAAAAAAAAACTTGCGGGTAGAAAGTGACACGCTGCTGACACGGATACAACGTACCAGAAGACGGAAACTTTGTGATAATACGGACTTTCACGCGCTTCCAACAGGAATGACGATGGGGTAACAACAAACGGCGTCCGATACGATGTATTTGGTAGTAGGTGACAGAAGGTTTGTGTACGGAAAATGGCACTTGGGATATTCTCGTAATGCTACCTCTGTCACTAAATCAAATTTGCCGGCCGGTGTGGCCGAGCGGTTCTAGGCGCTTCAGTCTGGAACCGCACGACCGCTCTGGTCGCAGGTTCGAATCCTGCCTCGGGCATGGATGTGTGTGATGTCCTTAGGTTAGTTACGTTTAAGTAGTTCTAAGTTCTAGGGGACTGATGACCTCAGATGTTGTCCCATAGTGCTCAGAGCCATTTGAACCGTTTTGAACCGCGTGACCGCTACGGTCGCACGTTCGAATCCTGCCTCGGGCATATGTGTGTGTGATGTCTTTAGGTTAGTTAGGTTTAAGTAGTTGTACGTTCTAGGGTACTGATGACCTCAGAAGTTAAGACCCATAGTGCTCACGGCCATTTCAACCAAATCAAATTTTTGCTTGTACCATGCTAACTAGATGATTTCATATTTTAGTATGCGAAGTCGAATCCAGACCTTTTCTCTTTGTGGGAACTGCTCTTACGAGCTGGGCTACCCAAGCTAGCATCTTAGCTTCAGTAAGGCATATGTCTCGCTTCTCCTTTCTGAGCTCCGAATTCGAGTCAAGAGCTGGCACACACTTTAATATATATGTGATGAAGTCATAACAGCGTACCCTCCTCTTTTGGCTTAGAGTGTCATTTTCGTCGTGTTTCTCTTGTGTTTCCTCACCTCAGTAACTTCAGTGGGTCGGTCTCCTTTCAAAAACAAAAAGGTCTACATTAATTATACAGTATGTTTCAGAACTGATTATCAATATTCAGGGGTATGACAGGAGTGATCATTCGAAAAAAAAGGTCAAGTAAACATGAGCTCTAAAACACATACCTTGAGAGCTGTGAGCAAATCTTGATCTTCGATACGGTGAAATAAATCTCTTCTACTGCAAGCTCTTTGCTTTCCATATTGTGGGATGTGGTAGTATGGACCAAAACAACAAAAAAATGTCCAGTAAACATGTGCTCTAAAACGCATACCTTAAGAGGTGGGAGCACTCGTTCATCTTCGCTACTTTTAAATACAACTCTTCTCTTGAACAAGTGCTCACAACTTTTAAGGTATGCATTTTAGAGCAAATGTTTACTGGACAATTTTTTCTTGTTTTCATCCGTACTACCACTACCCATAGTACGGAAACCACTGCATTAAATACAAATAACGTGTATCCTCAGGACATCCGATCTGTAGCTGAAAAAGTGCCATGATGATCTCTCCTTTGACAAAAGAGTCCAGATGGGCTCGTCATTCGTATCTCTGGGAAGGGAGTGCCAAGGAAGAGGCGCGCATGAGAAAAATGTTTTATCATGGAAACTATAACATTCGGATTGAGGAATATCAGAAGTCTTAAAGTGGTACGGTAGCTATGTCACGATCAGAAGATGAACAGACAGAGGGAGTACATGAGGATATTAAACGTGCAATCAAGTCTGTAAACGGATATGAAAATGTATTAATCATGGTTAATTGGTACGCTGTAGTTTGGGAACTCATAGAAAACAAATTTATTGGAGGATATGGGCTCCTTAGAAGGAACGCGAAAGGAGAAAGACTAACTGAGCTCTACAGCAAATCTCAGTTAGTAATAACAAACGCACTGTTAATAAATCTTATGAGCGGGAACTATTGGGGGAAAGTCATTTGCACATGGGGTAGTTCCAGCTGGATTACATCATTATTTGACGACATTCCGAAACCAGATTTGCTTTGTAAGGTTCGCACAGGAGCAGATACAGCCTAACATCACGATTTAGTAAATATGAAGTTTAGTAGATTCTTCTGGAAGAATAAACGGGGAAAGAAGTAGGATGACGAAGGGCTGAGGAACGGTGTACTGCGTTTGAACTTCTCTAAGGCAGCAGACATTGCAATAATAAATATCACTATTCACAGTTGAGCTGAAGAGGAATGGACTTCACTAAACAGGGTAATCACAGGAGTTGGACAGACAAATACAATCACAAGGAGGGTAGCTGCAAAGAAACCTTCTCTAACAGAGGAAATAACGTAAAATCGTACGGCCTTTTAAATTGCGCTACTGACACATCGAGCAAACTCTCTGCCGATGTTCGATTCAGTGTGTGTTAGATTCTATCTAGCCGTTGTACATGACGATAATTTTGGCGTGAAATGGTTCAAGTTTATTTTGGGGACTGAGGAGGTAAATATTTGTGCACCAAAATCTCTGCATTCTTACAGGTAAATAAAGTCTATTTGTAATTTATAAAGCATACGTGCATACTTATTCAGTGATAATATAGTTCAGAGACATTTAAAATCGCCCTAGCCTCTGTGTAGCAAAAAATAATTTTAAAAAGTATGTCGTCGTCTTATAAATGTACGATCACTTTTCTTATACACTGTACCGGTACATTTTCAAATAATATCTACTCTAAATGTTTTAACAATTGATCTGAGCTAACAACTGACGTAACAACTGCAGTGTTGCTTGCTATAACTTCAGCTATAGGTATTAGTGCAATCATGCTTTGCCCTCTTCCACACAATACCCAGACGCTACAACCACTACATGTGGCACATTTTAAGCCACTTGTAGCTTATTACAAACAAGTAGTTGCATAAATCCTGACAGAAATATTAGTGGGACTAGGATTGCTCGGGTGTTAGGAGAGTCATATGGAGAGGTCGCGACTGTGCAAAATGCTGTCAGCTGGCCTCTCCAAAACTGGACTCTGGCCGTTGGAAACACACATTTTTAGGGGTTCGCAATTCTTAGCGAATAAATCCAATGCAGGAGATAGAAATGATGAACAAGAAAGGAGTAAACAGACAAGTCAAGAGCTCCCAAGAAAATCAATACAAAGTACTCAGTATTGCGCACTCTTGAATGCTTCAACACCCACAAAACAAACCTGTGGTAGGATATGTCGGTAGGCCCACAACATAACTCATCCTCAAATTCTACAAAAAAGAATACGCTGCAGAGCAATAATCTGCCGTTCAGGCCACTGGTAGTCCTTAAAAGGGACTGCCCTTGACAAAGATTGTGAGAAAAACAAAAATAGAGCTAACAAAACTAAAACTGGCAAAATCAAAAGCTCAAATACATCTTCAAGCTGGTCTACAAGTTCCGTCAAGTTGATCAGTTAGATGAAATTTTTAAGTTCCTCAAATTGTGTGTATGGTTTCATATCCGGTGTTTGAAATAAAGAGCGAAGAAAAATCTATTTGATTTTGGAAGAAAAGAAAACATTTGTACTTCTCGCAAGTGAGAGACTGTTTGTTTACTCTTTGGACAATGTATCTTTGACTTGTTGTATTGTATGTTCTGTGACTATGGAATAAAGTGTTGTTGGACTGCTAATCGCTGCTCTATTGTGATTCACGACACGCTACAAACTGGAGATTTTAAGGCAGTATTCACATATTTTAAAAACAGGCGAAATTTTATATATACATACCTCGTTACGTTGTGCTGTAGATTTTCTGGATCTATGTAATTTAATGTAGTTGCTTTGTTTCACAGTTTGTCATCTGAAACCATACACAACTTAATTTAGAGCAATTATTTAGTTCGAAAATTTACGACAGGACATGTTATGGTTATGCCTAGCATTAAATAATAGTATGTGGAAGGTTGTGTATGTATATGTGTGTGTTTGCAATATGTTTCATTTGAAAACACACACACACACACACACACAATCTACCACATAGCATAAGTTAATGGTAAGCATAACCGTAACATGCACTGTTGTAAATTTTCTTAGTAAATAACTGTCCTGCAATAACCTCTGTATGGTTTCTGATGATAAATCGAGAAACAAAGAAACTGCATTAAATTACATAAATCCAGAAAATTCACAGCACAACGTAACGAGGTATATATACAAAATTTCGTCTGTTTTTCAGATATGTAAAGACTGCCTTAAAAACTCAAACATATATGCGTACAAGTAGTAAGAATCATTTTTCCTGTTTTACGGAAGGTAACAAAAAACCCACTGCCGATCCTGAAACTTCAGCGAAACAAATATGAGGAATTAAAATAAGATTAAAAATTGTTTTGTTCTGAAGGCAAACCCTTTCCAAATACAAATGTAGATATGAGCAAACACGGTCACGGACAATAGTGCTTCAACCTCAAGAGGGGAAAAAGTATTTTATTGTGATTCCTACAAACTTTAAACCACAGCTATTCAGCGTAAAACCAAAAGTAGCCTAATGATTTAGGTAATGATTATGTATTTAGAGTTCAAATCTGTTTATATTTAATTTAAAAATTAAAATAAATATTGGTCATAGTCTCAATATAACCGTACTCTTGCTATAGTTGAGAAACTGTTTAGCGGTACTGTTTATTATATCAGTATTACAAGTTATGACCTGCTTTATAAATTGTAGCACTTTGCACCTTTCCACCTACTGCATTATTCCTTTTCAATTAAAGAAAATTTATTTTCGAAACTTTCGGTATATGTGTCTGAAACAACATAATTAATATTATATATAGGTAACGTGTAATAGTGTTCCGTAATAACAGAAAAATTATGTAAATCAGATAATTTATGAGACTTTATCCTACCTCAACCGATCGGAGAAAGAATAAAGTACAAAAACGCTCATGAACAGATAGGATTACAGCAATGAAAGTCACTTAGGACAATATAGGTCATTTATGAATGAAATAAATAGGATATTCTGGGAATCCAAGGGGAATTTCCTGCCCGAAAAATGCGAAGAAATCTCACAGGAAATCGTCGTCGGAGGTAGAGCTCCACTGGAATTCCACTGTTAAGCGCAAAGGATAGAGTTGACAGGTGAAAAGAGTACATAGAAGGCCTCTAGAGACTAATCAGGACTGTTTAGTCATTCCAGGCTCGTTAAACAGAAATGTCGGGAATACCTCCCATCTTTAATCCTAAATGGGACAAATCTGAGTTTCTCTCTCTCAGAAAAAGATTCTAAATGTAATAATAGATGATAGCCTGAACTTTGCTTAGAAATAGCTGCAATACGCAAGAACAC